>NC_138105.1:53166028-53816028 GCF_964146895.1 Miniopterus schreibersii | reverse complement strand
GTGATGTTAACTGAAAACTTCACTAAGGTGATATTCACCATGTTTCTCCAATATATAGAATTAGTTTTTCTCCTCAAAATTTTAAGGCATATTATATTAAAGCATTTTGATAATATGCAAATATCCTATTTCTTGTTATACTTTTGCCTCCAGATTTTGTAATTCATTGATATTTCTTTCCTACCATGGTTTGAGCCCCTAAAATGATGTAGTATTTCAATAATTCTTTATACATGCATTAATTGGAAATTCTACCAATTCATCAAAATCATTCTGGATTTTCTTTTCCAGGCTACTGTGGCATTGATAGTAATTAACATTAGTTTGGGAAAGTTACTTGGAGTTTTGGGTTTTGTTTCCACTGGGCTTTGCAGTCGCTATTGTGAGCATTACTTTGATAATTTGTTATTAAGGCCACTTTTTAAGGAAGCAGTAAGGATATCCCATCTTCTCCCTCCCTACCTGTCTGTTCTTATCCTCTAAAGATTTCCATTTTTAAAATTATATTTCCTTTTTATTTTCCACTTATTTTCTCTTACTTCATCATCTGCCTCATGCCGAAGATATTAACCATAATATAAAGGCATTGGATGTGATACCATTTGAAGAAGAATAAACTAATTAACAGAAGAGAAGAAAACAGTATTTTATTTGGCTTTATTTTCATAAGCCAGAAAATTAACACATTAGGGAAATGAGAGAAGGCTATTTGATAAGGCAAGAACTATCAGTGACATGGTTCTTTTTGCTTCTGTAGCCTCTAGAAAGACAAATTGGAAGCAAAATTCAAACAAACTACCAGATTGATAGGAAAGGAATTAAGTAAACAATTTCCAAACAGGGAATAACTGTTCCCTTGAGGGTTTTTAAAACAGAAGAATTTTAACCAGATCATGAAATAAATGTTTCTGACATTGTTTGAACAAAAGAGCAACCCTCTGGCCATTGATAGAATAATCTGGGGAGACTGGGATGTGTCACTTTGGAATTCCACAAACAAGAACAAAGTGAGGCTGAGAAGATTGTAAAGATGAATGACTGGGATGATTACTGATGATCAAAGGATAAGGGAAGTTGAAGAATGATTTCAATTTTTTTTAAAAAGCCCTGTAAATAAAGTTTATTTTCCTCTGATGGATAGTTAAGGAAGTATATAACAGGATGGTATTGTAAGAGTCAAGCTCATCTCAAGGGAGAAAACAAAGAGTTTTTAAAAAGTAATCCTTCTGGGCCATCATTTTACAATGGGTAGAGGATAGGAACCATTTATTTTGTAATCTCTCTGATAAAGTTAAATACCCCAATAAACTGAGTCACAGCTAAACCTTGGCCTCTTCCTTAACCTTACATACTTCTAGTCCTTCACCTGCACAATCTAAACAGCAAATGACTTGTCTTTGACTACAAAGTGCTGCAGGTTCCCAGGATAAAGCTCATTCCAATCCCAGAGATGGTGGCATGCAGAAAGTCGCCACTGACGTCATTGCTGCTCAAGAGCCAAGCTGACTGTCTCTGCTCTGTCCTATGAAAGAAATCAGTGAGCAACAGGAGGAGGAAAGGAGGCTTTGTACCATGCTGTGGAACCATTGTGATTGTAAAATCAGTTTTCCAGAAACTATATCCCACTTCTTAAATATTCAGTCATGCACTAGTTTAACAGCAATTCTCACATTGTTCCTCCATGAACATGTTGAGATGTCTTATCCAGAGAGAACAGTTTTGTGATTAAGACAGTGTGAGGAAGCCCTGAGCAAACCGATTTAACCCCCTAAAAAAATCAGTTTTAGACTTTGGTCATCAAACCTACCAGTGTACACTATGCATAGTTACGTTTCTGAGCTCTTTTTTCTGTGCAAATTCTCTCATGTATTCTTTAAAAAAAAAAAAAATCCATAAGATAGTCATAACTGAGATTCCATTTTTATGGAAAATAAAAGTGAGGCACAAAGTTAAGCAACTGTCCCTTGTTATATAATTAGTTAATATGGAAGCCAGGATGTGGATCCATAGGTGTAACAATCTAATTAACCCAATTTCTTTTTATATAACTTTTTATTTATGTTAGATATTTTTCTCTATAACTGATGAGACCCATGTATGAGAGGAAAACACATGTGCTTGATTCAGTTTCTTTAAATATTTGTCACTTGATTAAACATATTTATAATGAAGTACCTTTGTAAAATCCAGCATAAAATTGTTTTTTAATGGAAAAAGAAAAATGCTATTTAATAAGTAACTAAGCCCAAGAAAATCTGGGCGGGGGCTTGGTCTGAGTGGGACAAAGGTGGTAGGAGACAGGTATGATGACCTGTTGCCCAGAGGTACCACATCGGCAGTAATAAGACACAGATATAGGTGGGGACAACTGCCATGACAATGAGCTACACCGAAAAACTACTATATTTGCAATCTTGTGTATTGTACTTTTGCTTTCTTACTTATTTTGCAGTGGTGCATTATTTTAAAATACTTTTTTTCTAACTTTATTGCTGCCACATGATGAATGAAAAAAATAGACATGTGAAACCACACATAAGCACACATACACAAAGTCCGTCAATAATCTCATTACGCAGACCCAGGATAGCCAGCTTCTATCTATTTTGTCTACCACCCTGGCCATTTGATTTATGCACTTGGAGCTCCAGAGATAAAATCTGGGGTAAACTTTTGCACTTTGGAATTATTTGTCGATAGTTAATAATTAAAGCTACCTAATGGCAATATAGATTGAGGGGAAAGAAGGGGTACTAGAACCAAGCCTTGAGGAATTCCATCTTGTACAGATTGGCAGACAAAGATGAACTAGGGAAAGAAAGCGAAAATGAAATGAGAAGAGTGTGGTTTCAAACATACACCGAAAGGTTTCTGTTGTACCAACAACTACATGTGAGACATAGAACAACATACTTAATCTCTCTAATCATTAATTTTCTCACCTATGTCTCCACCACAGACTTGCTGTGAGGACCTGAATCATATCATGTTGTAAAGGTTTTCATTCAGGGCTTGCTGTATGGTAACAATTCCTCAGTGCGAGGCACCGTCATCACCATCATTGTCACACCATCATCTTCACCACTATTACTGTCACTATCATTTCTAATGTGTGATGCAGCACTAGAAATGTGGTTCCAGCACCCTCAAATCTCTGCAGCATTTCCTAGCTAGGGTAAGACTTCCTCATTAGCTACCTGGGCCTTTTGCTCATTGTGTCCTTTCTCAGACAATGGGAATCTCTTTCAGGAGAACGTTTAGGTATCCTAGTTACAGCTCAGCAGCAAGGTTTTTTTGGTGTTTTTTTATAAATTTTTATTGATTTCAGAGAGAAGATGGGAGAGGGAGAAAGAGCTAGAAACATCAATGATGAGAGAGGCATTGATCGGCTGCCTCCTGCACACCCCCTGCCTGGGATGGAGCCCGCAACCCGGGCATGTGCCCTGACCGGGAATCGAACCTGGATCTCCTGGATCCTAGGTCAATGCTCAACCGCTGAGACATGCCAGCTGGGCCAGCATCAAGTTTTTTGTTGTTCTTTTTTTTGTTTTTTTGTTTTTCTTTTTTTCTAAACTTTACTCAGGTATTTGCATTTAACACCCAGTCAATCCTGGAGGAGGTAGAGGAGTGGGGTTGGTAATGACTATAAAGCATGCAAAAATAAATAAGATACTGGAGCATCTCTGTGTAAAAAGATATAAGGTAAGATATGAGGGAAAATTTATCAGAACTTCAAGTTCAGAAATATCTGGGTAAGTGTACTTCACTTCTGAAAAATTTTACAAGAAAATGTTCTGAATAACCAATTTGCACTTATAAATGCATAAGAATAAATACTTTGGCTACTTAACTTTCTTTTAATTCTTTTGTGGTTAAATAAATTATTAAAAATATTTTTTAAAAGATCTGGCTGAGAAAATAACTACCATTATTCATTCAACATATGGTTGTCAGTACAAATAAAGCACAAATAAGGAAAATAAATGAAATTAAAATTTTAGATCCATATGACAATAAAAGTTATGTTTTTCTTCATCACATTTTTCAGTCACTAAGAGATAACTATGACCAACAATATAAAAATTTTTAAATATGTGATTTGAATTTTTAACAAATAGAATGGTTGTCTTAAGCATTAAAGCATAGAAAATTTTAACTACTCTTAAAAGCTCAAATTTCTAATTGTAGACAAAATGTTTGATATTGAATTTCTTATTTCTCCTGGCAGTAATTATTATTCTCTCTAAGTAATTTCAGGATTGTTTCTGTAGCTAACATATGCCTTTTTGTATACTAATCTGTCAACATTTAATTAAAACAATCCTCTTAAATATTTTATATGCGGCAAATAGTAAGCTGATTATTTACAAATGCAATGAATTGTGGATTTCTTATCACACTTTCCTAAAGAAATATAGGTGAAATAGGATATTTTAATATATATTATTTTGCACAGCATTTTGTACCAGACATTATTTTTACAGTAAATAATAGTATTCATATATATTATCAGTTATTTTTTATGTATTTATAAATGATAAAAAGTAAGAGAAATTTTTTGCAGTATGTACAAACTCAAAGCTATTAAAATAGAACAGAGCTCAAGTCAAGGCTCTGCTCTGTGTACAATATTATAAAGACATGAGGTCTACTACATATCATTTCTAACCTCGTCCTTAGAAATACTCCATATGAGTTTCTACTCCAAAAATAGTGGGATTTGGGAACCTTCAGCACCAACTAAGAATATCATGAAGACCAGAGATAGGTCTTTACCCTTTCCTTTAGAGGTAACTAATTCATTCAATTTTATGCTTTGAAAAGATTAAAGGTAAACTGTATAAAACAACTCATGTCAAATTAGATTTGGATGCGATAAAATAAAAAGAGGGTAAATTTTTTCTTTAAAAGTCAGATTTCTGCATTCCTATTATTTCATAAGTGTCCTCAATTTCTTGCTTTACTCTAAAAAATAAAAAACCAAAAGTCATACTGATGCAAAGTAGATGTGGTTTATGCTAAAAAGATGACAGAAAAAAGATTAACAAGTAAATGCCCTTGACTCTAAATGAAAAGTGAGACAAGTTAATGGAAATGTAAACATTTCAAGTTTATGTAAAATGTATAAAACATGAAGGTATACATTTTTTATGCTTCCCACCTTAACTGGCTTTTTAAATTACCCAATGGCTTTTTTAGCCTGATATTATCAAATAAGATGGTTTCTAAAACTCATTGCTGGCAAAACTGAAATGAGGCAGGCAGCCTCATGCACCATCACAGAGTATAAATTGCTGGAAGATTTAGAGAAAACACAGTAAACTTAAAATGTTAGTATTTTGGGCACTTTTAGAAATCTCTTCCAAGGAAATAATTCTTTAAAATATAGAAAAAAAGCTTTATGTAAAAATGTTAAAAACCAATTGTGTATATAACTTATAACAAATTATTGGAATAAGTAATGGTGATGGTGGTCACACACACATACACACAAACACACACACACTGTGATATATTCATACAATAAAATTTTATGCTGCTATTGAAATAAACTGAACATTTACAGGCATAGAAAAAAAGTTCAAGTACAGCATAGGAAATATAGTCAATAATATTGCAATTACTATGTATAGTGTCAGATGGGTACTAGACTTATTAGGGTGATCATTTCATAAGTTATGTAAATGTCTAATCACTATATTGTACACCTGAAACAAAAATAATTTTATTTATGTAAATTGTAATTAAATTTTTAAAATGTAAATGATAAAATATATTACAAATCTGTGTATAAAAACTTATTGCAATAAATGTAAGTGGGAGAAACAACATCAAAATGTATTGTTGAATGTCACATGATTTTTTTTACTTCTCCTTATAAGCTTTTCTAAATTTTATAGATACATTATATTTTGAACTAGAAAAAAATAAGTTTTGAAATTATTTCATAATAACAATACCTGAAAAACAGATTTATAACTTTATTCAAATGGATAATTAGATATTTTCTGGATTTTTAAATTGAGAAGTTTTGGAGGTAGATTTTCTGAAAAATAATTCTTATTCTCTTTAGGACCTTGTCTCAGTAAGTATAGTTAAAATGTTCTAGAACAGAAAGAATGTATGTCAAAATTTTGATCCAGGAACATGTAATAAAGATTAAGAACAAAGAAAGTAAAATTAAGGGGTATTCCAAGACAAATAGACTCTTAGTAATGAATAGGTTAGTCTTCTCTTTTGGAAAATTAAGAATTTTGACTAAGTGACCTCTATGTTCTTTCAGTTCCAAATATTAGGCTTCCAGAATATTCCCCAAAATATAAATGTATCCCCAAGTTTACCTTTGCACATATAATCTCTCTTGATTTATTGCTATGAGATGGGGAGAGTGAAATTTTTCTTGCCTTATATATCTTATACGTCCTTATATACCTCAGTTGCACAAATGTTTTCTCTGTGGTGCACACTCCACTTCCAAATCTCTTGGTCTCAGCTTTCAGAACCTCTTACTTTTACCAGGAGTGGAAATATTCTTTACAAACCATTTGTTTAAGTATTGAGAAAGTATCCTTTTGACTTCAAGCCACACAATTTGATTCTCGCTATTTTATTTTGTTTTGTTTTCCTTCAGACACTGGAGCATATTTCCCTCGTCTAAATTGCTTTGCATTCCAGTCATTAATTGGTGAATGTTGGGGGCTCAACATGTGTTTCACATAAAGTTTCCAGCTTCCCTGGGTGTTATATGACAGCCTCCTTGAACGCTGAAGACAAGGTGCTTGCACTTTGTCTAAAAAAAAGACATGATTTGAACTAACGTAAATTTACAGTAGCCAAGGTTACAGCATAACGGAGAACTCTGCAATTCCTGCATGGAGGAACAGTCATAAAGGACAACTTGCAAGTGTAAAATACATCAATGTCGGTAACAGGATGTGAGAGCACGCCATGTACACATCTGGGAAGCTTCAGGAGCAAAGGAGGAAAAGATCAGGAAACAGAAGCTGATTAAATATTGCATTGCTCTCAATAGGCAAATCAAATTAAAAACAATCTTGAAGCCTCGAATGAAGTAAATAAAATCACACTCTATAAAGCAAGAAGTGATTCTGAGTTGAGAGAAGCTTCCTCTAGCTGTGCAACTTTTATATGAGGTCCCTGAATCCTCTTTAACAAATGTTTCCTTCTGGACTCTTTTCAAGGTCTATTTTTTTTAAAGCACATGAACCCCAAAGGATAGGATTCATAGGGAGGATTACGAACAGAGAAGAGTAATAAACATATATAAATAAACATATATACTCTAAATAGAAGTGCTTTTACTTCCTTTCCTCTATTTTTTTTTTTTAAAGATATCTTTTTATTGATTTTGAGGGAGAGAGAAACATCTATGAAGCCTGCAACTCAGGCATGTGCCCTGACCTGGAATCGAACCAGCAACATTTTGGTGCACAGGACAATGCCCAACCAACTGAGCCACACATGCCAGGGCTCCAGTATTCTTAAAAAAAAAAAAACACATGAAATCAATGACAAAGTGAAAGTATGGATCAGAGAGAGAATAGAACTGAATATGGGCATGGAGATATATCGGAGATGAAAAATTAAAAAAGAAATCAAAAGAGTGAAGAATTGTGGCAAAGTATAAGAAGAAAGCTAGGGGCTCACCCTGGAAATGATCATTGGTCCCTGACTATGCAAAATAATTATTAATGGACTTTTCTAATAAATCCAATGGAATATTAGCATAAATGTTTATAAAAAACAAACAAAAACCTCCCATTGCCTGGTTTTCTAAAGAAGTCTCATCTCCAAATTAGAAGCAATAATTTAAATAATTAGAATAAAGACATTTAAGTCTGCAACCTTGAACAGGCATACCCACACATTAAGTTGCTTCAATGAGTGTGATTATGTATGACAGTTCTGTGTATGTGTTGTGATATCCCCAAGGAAAGTTAGGGGAAAACTTTTATTTTGCATGAATTTGGAACTTTTTTACTATTATACAAGACTAGACACTTTAATTCCTGAACTGAGATCCTTGGGAGAACCAAAGACCATGGAAAATTTTATTTCCTGAAAATGTGCAGAATATTCTTGGAACTTCTCCTATATTTTATTCAAGGAGAAAGAAAAACTAGAAAAGGTTTGAACACATAGTAAGAGGTGAGAATTAAATTTTCTGATAACATACCACAGGACATGTTTTTGTTCAATGTAACTGTTATACATGAGTAAATTTAAGATCAAATTAATCATATCACATTTTGTAAACATAATGCAGTAACACTGGACATTAATAATAAACAATCAAACATAAACATTGAAGTTAATAAAGATTCTCCAATAGCGTTCTAAAAAATTCTAAGGCCAAGGGTGAGGTCTGGGGGCTTATGGTCCAGCATAAACCATAGCAGAGGGAAAGCACATCCTGGCAACACTTCTAGAAAGTGTTCTTATGACAGAATCAGCATAAGTGGGAAAAATGCAGGGGGTATAGTGACTCACCACTCACTGTTGCAAAAAAGGCCACTTCCAGGTAAAAAGTGACTGACTTTTGGCTATCATATGAAACATTTAAATTATTCCCTTTGGCAAAGATGAGAAGGTGCTGACTACAAATGTGGCTGTCTCCATCCTCACGCAGAATGCCCTTGAAACCATTAAACAGTCAAGAAAATATATTGCTAAATTGAAACTTCTTCAATGAAACCTTTCTATTGGCATGACAGATTTGGAATTTCAGCCAGAATCAATTTTAACATTCATTATTAGAAAAGCATACACTTCTCACTGTGAGCTCAACAAATGTAGAAAAGTCACCAGATAGGTAAAAAGATACTTTTTGTTTAAAAAATAATTTCCTTTGACACATGAGAACAATATCTATGGTCAAGAGAAAAGAGAGAGAGAAGATTTTTAAAAAATTTAATTTGTTCTCTCAGTTTAAAAGGTGAATGTAGCTCTTAAACTATTATGTAAAGATATAAAATGGAAGATTTAGAAAAGACTTTGTAAAATATAAACAAAAAGATTGTTGAATAAAATTTTTCATGGAAGCAGTAAGCATCTAACTCAATACTGTAATGTTAATAAATTAGAAAATCTTAAAAGGTTCCAACAGGATACACTAATAATTTGAGAATGGTATGTTTTCCAAAGGAATATTTAGCAAAGTCTGGATATAGCAAAATCCCAAAGGAGAAAGCATCAACCTGGGGCTTAGAGGCAGCCACACTCCAACTAAACTTGAAGAAACAGGTGAAGGGACTGGATATCTTAACCAGATAGGAGGAAATGGCATAGTGGGCTCAGAGACACATACTCTGGAAGGTTCTTGCTCCCTTAATAGCCTTTCTCTCTCAGTTTGTGAATACACTATTTTCCATTTTCAAGGAAAAACACATATAATGGTTTCTTTTTTTATAAATTATTATTACGTTTTAATATATCTTTACTGATTCCAGAGAGAAGGGAGAAGGAGAGAGAGATAGAAACATCAATGATGAGAGAATCAGTGATCGCTGCCTCCTGCACGCCCCTCACTGGGGATCGAGCCCACAACCTGGGCATGTGCCCTGACCAGGAACTGAACCTCGATCGCCTGGATCCTAGGTCAATGCTCAACTGCTGAGCCACACTGGCCTGGTGCATCTTATGGTTTCTTAGGCATTAGTATGCATTCATCTTTTCTTAAATAACCACTACATGTAATAATCTTATAATACCTTGTTGCAAGGTAGGAATTAGCTGATCAAATAAATATACACATAAGAGTGAGTCTCACTCTGCCATTAATTCACCTCATTACATCAACCCAGTGATTTCTCTTCTCTGGCTTAGAATTTCTCTTATAAATTATAGAGATTAGGGTAGATGACTCATAAGGTCTCTTCAAGGTCTAATATGCCAATATTTCAGTAAGGCAACGATTATTTTGTGATGTAACATTCTGATCACAAGATTCTGTCATGAATTGAATTGTATTCCCAAAAGATACGTTGAAATCCTTACCCCTAGCGCATGTGACTGGGGCCTTATTTGGAAATAGGGTCGTTGCAGATGTGATCAAGCTAAGATGAGGCCATTAGGGTGGGCCCTGATTCAATATAATAGGGTGTGCTTACAGAGAAGAAAACACCAGATAAAGACAGAAATACACAATAAGAGTGTCCTGTGAAGACAGAGGCAGAGATTGGAGTGATGAGCTACAAGCCAAGGAAGGACAAGGATCAGCTACCACCAGCAGCAGCTAGGAAGAGGCAAGGAAGAATTGTGCCCAGAGTGTCAGGGGGATCATGGCCCTTTTGGAACCTTGATTTTGAGAAATATAAGAGAATGGATTTCTGGTGTTTCAACCACCCCAATTGTAGTATTTTGTTACAGGAGATTTAAGAAACTAATCCAAGTTCTCAAAGCTAAAACCACCTGTTGGTCCCTTCCACTAAATGGCCCTGTTAATTGATTTGAGGGTTAGAGTATCTTACATATTATTTTCCAAAAATTTTGCCCACTACTTAACAGGGCACATATATTTCATTTTCATGGGTGATATTTATGATTTGCTTTGTATAATTTCTAGAAAAGATTAAAAATCAGACTTTTCAAAAACAAAAACTATTGAGATGCATGTTCCAAGATTATCTTTAATTTATGTGATGATACATTTTTTAATATAGTTCATTATACTCTTTTAATAGATGAGACATAAATTGGATATTTCATTTTACTTATAATGTTTAAATATAATGGTGATACTTTAGTCATCTCACTGCCTTCTTTTCAATATTTATTTGTAAAATCATTTGTAGATAAAATTTTTACAAAATATTTTTTCTCTCAAGATAAATTTATTTTAATTTGACACTCCAATAGACATACTAGAAAGAAACTACTTACTATTTCCAATGCTGTCAAATGAAACATAAAAAAGAAAAATGTGGTAAATGTCAAATTTTATTAGGTATGTTTTTTATAATTAAAACTACATGCTTTTCCAAAAACAAAAACAAGTATGATAGCTACTTCATTACTATTTATGTTTTTCTGTTTTTCCTACCTCCCAAATTTTTTTAATTTTTCATAAAGCCAAATGAAGAGTCATAAATCCCATTGTCATTATAAAAGTTTCTTCCCCCAAAATTTGAGAAACAATTTTATTAGTAGTAGCAGTATTTTAGTATTTTACTGTAAGCTTTGTTTCTGCACCCCAAGAATAGACCACAAACTTATCTCTAGCAATAGTTCCTAACATTTAAATTTAATTTTGGTATTTTCATTGCATCTTTCTTCTCTAATGGAGAGCCCAGTCTAGTGACCCAATTGGTGGTAGGAGAAATGGGTTGCTATCTAGTTTTCTCATCAGTTTGGTAACAGTCATTACATTTCTTTCTAAGAGTTTTGTATTCTGCAATTGAAGTGGGAACATAAAAGCCTTTCCCTTGGATTGTCTGTCAGTGACAGTAATTATTCTCCATGGCACTGGAAGGTACATTTATTCAGTTTTGTGACAAGTATAGAAATAAATATGTGCTTGGAACTAGAAGTAAGAACCATCAGACACTACTTCAGTCCTGTGTTAGGCATGTGCATCTACATCTACAAAATGAAGAAAATGAGCCAGAATATTTTGGAATTAAGACTAAAATCATCAATAGAATGGAAGGCGACTTCTCAACAACAATTTAAACAAATGTGAGTTTAACGTAAAAAGGTTAAGGAAAAGCTGACCCCTGTATCCATTTAAAACACAAAACAAAGCTTCCAGCATTCAAAAAATGCTAACTGAACCTCTTCAGCTCAGAGAGACTGAGTCTAGTTTTTAAACTATGTGCATCGGAGAGATTCTCAGTTGGAAACAACAGAAGCCCTCTGGCTGGTTTAAGCAAAATAAAAGTTCTTCAGAACCTACTAGGTAACTCATAGAATGTTGGGGAAATTTGCTGAGAAGGACTTAAGGTTTAGCTTTCAGGAAAAACACCCAAACCATGTCAAGGAGTGACATGATAAGACTGATGGATGCCACTGAGTGATCCATGCCAAAACCTTGACTTTATTGCAGCTGCCAGAACCATTACCACGTCTGTACTAGGAACTTGACCTGTCACCCAAATCCACATGTAACTGCATCCTGTATACCAACTATAAAGCGAGTGACGTCAAAACGTTTTCCTTGCATTGTTCATTTCAGAATTCAAATCTTATGTGGACAAAATTGGTGGAGCATGTACCTCATAACTTAAATAATACATGAAAAATTGAGTTGTGCTTCTGCATTGAGGAGCTTTCATTCACATACAGTGTAAACTTTTCTAAATCTAGAAAAGCTATTCAAAAGATTATGCTGTCATAAATCTGATAATTATCCATACAGGATAGAATCTAAGAATCTGTAAACATTATAGAGGTTCTTTAGACTGCCAACTCTCCATTGCATTTATTCTTTTAACAGTTATTGCAATTAGTTCTGTGATTAGGGGAAAGTTACTTAAACTTTCTTGGGAAAAATGATATTTATAAAACCACAGGTCAGTAATGAGGATTAAGTAATTTAATATGTATAAATTTCTCAGAACAAATATAGACTTTGGTAAACACTCAGTAAATTCTATTTGCTATCATTATTAAATGTCAGATTCTAAATAAAAATATAACTTTAACAGTATCCCTAACTGACAGATATCCAGACTCTTGAGAACTTTTAGTGCTACGAGGTTCAAATCCCTGTACATTAGCTCATTCCAAAATACGGGACACATTTTTACTTATCTTACATATATTATCACACTCATGCCATTATAGTTTACTGATCTGTGAGCCATCAGCATAAAATAAGATTCACTTGAAAAATTGTGTTAAATTTAACAGTTTTTCATAGTGGTAATATTTTTAAAAGGTGGTGGGATTTCCATACTTCCACAAAAATATTTCAACCCATGATGGTTCGTCTGTATTGCTATATCACTAAAAATAACTATTACCACAGGTTGCTATCCTCAAGTCTAATAGCATTGACAGAGTCCAATCAAGTAGCTGGTGATTCATCTATACTGATATAGTGCAATGTGGAGGTTAAGAGTGGAGGCTCTAGATCCAGATCATCAGGGTTTAAAACCTAGTTTTTCTGCTTAAACATTGTGTGAACTTGGAAAGCTTATGCAAACTTTCCGGGTCATCTGTAATATTGTTGAGTAATAGCCTGTACCTCATAGCGATTTTGTGAGAATTGAACGTATTCTTATATAAAATTATTAGAACATGGACTGATCTAAAGTTAATACTAACATAAGAGTAAGATAAGATTCCTGCCCCTCAACTTTCTCCCAGTGAATCTGAGAGAAAGAAACACAAATTGATCATCATAATGCACTTTAGGAAATAGATGCACATAGGTGCCAAAAATAAGCACCTAACCCAATATGGGGACTGGGTGAAAATGAATTTAGAGACGGTTTCTTAGAGATAATGGGGGGGGGGAGGGTAAGCAAAAAATGATGAACACAGAGTATCTACGCTAATTTAAAATAGAAATCAACTTGCCTACCAGAAATGATGATGAGTAATGAGATTAAGGAGCTTAAATACAGTAGTAATAAAATGGTGATTAATCACCAAGTTTACAAAATTTACCAAATTCATGGGATGAAAGACAAAGCTAAACAAGAACAACACTGAGCATGAAGTTCTATCTTTTTGGTCAAACACCACTTCACTGTGGATTATCTATGGTCAGAGGTAAGCACTATAAGGGACTTATTTAATAAAAAATAAGTTGCTTTAGCTTGGGAATTATGCACAAATCAGCCATTTTTAAATATTCTTAAATGTAGATAGGTCAATATGGAGGGGAAAAAAAGAAACACATCCAAACCTATGAGAAATTTCACTGTATGTCAAGTCAGATCTGGTGAAGTACGATGAAAATATGGAAATTTTTCCAGTAACGAGAACTATATTTCTCTTTACTGGATGATCTAATAAGGCCACTCTAGCATTCAGCAAAGTCATTCTAAGATTAATCACTGTATGATATATGCATCTTGTACATGAGAGCTGTGGAGATATTCAAGGATTTTGAATTTATAGTCAAACTGAAATATGACTCAAAAAAATCTTTTCAAAGCCAGATACATTATAAAGATTTCTCAGGAATCTAGTACAGTGAATCTCACAATTTTTTGTTTTAATTTCTACAGAGGGTAAGTAAGGTTTATATTTTACATTTTATTGTCCATTTTTAACAAGAACAGAAGTCTCATTTATTGCTGTGGGACAATTATTTTCAGTCAGTTATAGGAACGCAGGCAACAGTGTACCTCAATTTTGAAAAACTATGTCACTGAATAAAGTGAAATCACATAAGGAGTTGTGTAATCTATAAAAACAACAGTAAATTAATATTGTTATCATTAGTCTTAATGGGACCAAGTTAGTTAATCATTGATCACTGATTATGAACCCCTCAAAGTGAAAAAGTAGCTCAAAGCTCGCACCTGCCTACAGGTGACAGGAGGAGGACCATTCTGTAACAACAACAACAGAACAGTATTATATGCTCTTAAAAGTTCTAAACTTGTACTAAAAGCCCTAACCTGAGCAAATACACTAGAAATAAAAATAGAAGACATTCAAATTGGATAGAAAAAGTAAAGTTATCTCTATTTACAGATTACATGAGTTTATAGGTAGAAAACCCTAAAGTCTACCCCTCCCCCCACAAGAGAAATTAGATCTAATAAACGAATTCAGTAAAGTTGCAGGAATACAACAGATGGTATAAAAACATTAAGTGCATATCTACACACTAACAATAAACAACCTGAAAAGAAAATTTAAAAAATAATTTCATTTACGATAACATCAAGAAGGATAAAATATTTAGAAATAAACTTAAGCAAGAAGGTAAAAGACTTATACACTGAAAATTAGAAAACTTTCTGAAATTAAAGAGACACAAATAAATAAAAATATATTCTTTACTTATAGATTGGAAGATTCAATATTGTTAAAATGCCCATACTATTCAAGCCCTCTCAAAATTCCAACGTCATCACTGGAACAAATTTTAAAATATCTTAACATCCATAATGAATCTCAAAGGACCCCAAATATCCAAAACAATTTTGAAAAAGAAAAACAATGTTGGAAGCCTCACACTCCTTGATTTCAAAACATATTTCAAAGCTACAGTTATCAAAACAGCATTGTACTGGCATTAAACCAAGCATATGGACCATAAAACAAAACAAAAAGTTCATAATTTAATCCTCACATACATGGTCAATTAAACTAAAAAGTTTCTGCTCAACAAAAGAAATTTTCAACAGAATGGAAAGCTAACATACAGAATGGGAGGAAATATTTACAAACCATATATCTGAAAGAAGTTAATGTTCAGAATGTACACAAAACTACAGTTCTGAAGCAGCAAAACAAATAACCCAATTTAAAAATGAGAAAAGATTTGAATAGACATTTCTCCAAAAATATACAAATTGCTAACAAGCATATGAAAAGATGTTTAACATCACTAATCATCAAAAAACCCAAAACAAATAAAAGCCACATGAGCATAACTTCCTATCCACTATTAAGAAAAAAAAAGAAAAAGAAATATTGGTGAGGATGTAAAGAAATTGGAGCTATTGGTCAAAATGTAAAATGGTAAAGCCTGGTATTTAAAACAGTATGGAGGTTCCTCAAAAAAATTGAAACTAGAGCTACCACATGATTCAATAATCCAACTTATGGGTGTTCATCAAAATCACTGAAATTGACATCTTGAAGACATATCTGTGTTCTTATATTCATTGCAGCATTATTCACAATAGTCAAAAGGTGGAAACACCCTAAACGCCCATTAATGGATGAATGCAAAATATGTTTGTGATGGAATTTATTTATCTTTTTTTTTTAATGGAAATCCTGTCATGTGCTGCAACATTGATGAACCTTAATGTTCATCATAATTGAGGACATTATCCTAAGTGAGGTAAGCCAGCTGCAAAAGACAAATACTGAATGATTCCACTTATTGACTCTAAGGGAGTCAAACCCTTAGAAACAGAAGGCGAAATGGTGGTTGCCAGGGCAGGGGGAGGAGGGAAAAGGGGAGTTGTTGTTTAGTGGGTGTAGAGTTACAGTTTTGCAAGATGAAAAAGTTCTAGAGATATGCTACCCAGCGGTGTGCATGTAGTCAACACTATTGAACTGCAACCTTAAAAGTGGTTAAGATGCTAAGTTTTATGTTATATATTTTTTAATCACAGCAAAAATTTCTAAACTTAGCTTTTGGAGAAAAAAAATGAAATTCTGTATGAAATGCCTTTGACAAAAAAGAAATGCAAAATAATTATCTTGAGTTTTTTACTTCAGCCTGCCATACAAGTATATAAAATTTCCTGCAATATTGCCAAGAACCAATGCGGAAGAATTACACAGAGAAAAATAAATGTTTACCTTTCACTTTAAAAAATGTGGGGAAAGGCTAATGAGAAAAAACCAAAACAAAAACAGAATCTGTGGAGGAAAGAGACATGTTAGTGTATTCTTACAGATTACTGCTGTCTATCTAATAATTTCTCTCTGCCAAATCATGCTAGAAGGACAAACAGAAAAGGATTGAAGTGTAAACACTCAAACAGATCACTGAGGTTTTCAATTTATATTCAGTGAATTTAATTGTTGATCTCTTTCTTATCTGAAAGTATTTATAGTGAGCTCTAGGGGTTTCTCAGTTGATCAAGGAAACAGATATGACCACGAGGTGGCACTAGGGACACCAAGAGCTTTATTTGGGCCATGCATTGAAGGTTTGCATGCTGGGGATGTCCCTCATAGCATGTAACCTTCTGGAGGTCACTACTCAGAAGGCAAAGAGGGAAATAAAAAAGAGAACTTGCATGTTTAGATGATGTCGCTCAATAGCAAGATGAGGTGTCTTCCAAAGGGCAACAGAGGTTTGGGTTCTCGTATAGCTCATATCTATTTTATCTATAGCTAGTAGAGGTTAAATGTAGTTTCATTGGGTAGAGCAGGCAGGCTCTAAACTGGCTAAACCTCTCTCTGCGTCATACACCCCGTAGCGAACTGCATACACAGTGGAGGCCCACCAGATGGTATGTGGTCGACTGTGCCATCCAGGCCTGTGTGAGTGCGCATTATGATGTTCGCACAACAATGAAATCACCTAACAAGGCATTTCTCAGGACATATCCCTATGGTAAAGTGGTGCGTCATTGTATCTGGGCTGTATCTAAGCCAACTGGATGTGTAAAAATTTGAGTTTGGCACCAGAGAACTTTTGAATTAATGGGGCTCAGTTGCTGTGAAGAAATGAACAGCATAGGACAATACATAAGGGCTCATCTTTAACCCAACTATATAACAAATATGTCACAAAGCATGCCCACTTAACAGTAGGGGAAAGGAATTCAGCATCTTAGGAAAATAACTGTTTCCCCCAAGTGTTTTTAAATGACATCGTGTTATCTTTAAAGAAAGAAAATGATGTTATTTAGTCAACTTTTGGAAATGTAACAAAAAAGTACTTGATGTTTATGATAGTGTGAGTAGTCTATGGGTTTATTTGCTTGATTGTATTGAAGTCAAGTATTTTTTATCATCATTTTAAGATTACTGAAAAACTTAGAAGACAAGTCTGTGGATTGTGAAAAAGATTTAATTGTGGTTTATGTTAAAACTTGCATTTTAATTGGAAAAACTATACTTGAGGTCTTTAATGTCTATTCAATAACTGTTTTAGTCTATCATGAAATCAAAACACTTCTGGTTTATAATGTGTGATTTAATATATATATAAATTTCTACTTAAAGATGAACTCAGTACACTTTAAAATATACTTTCTTATGTAATGAGGTAATTTTCATTAAGTAGCTTATTACTTTTCCCTTTATTTACTTTTGGCTTTTCTCTGAACTCAACTCAATTCAATTAATTATAAACTATAAATATGTATTTGCTTCTAGACATAAATTTTATGTGTTGTGCTGGTGAAAAATAAGTGTACTGCTCTGTACTACATTTATGAATATTTAAGATATTTATTATACAATGGCATTTGAGAGCTATATTAAACTTTTATTGATATTGAGTCTTTTTAAATAATAACAATGTTATCCCATCTGGGCTACCTATCAAAATGCAGTGGAAACCATTAGGTTATATTCTGCAACTGATAATATTATAGTTTCAAATATACAGAAAAAGGAACCCTATTGTCTTAACATAAACACGGATATACATTACAAACAAATGAGAGGAAATATGTCAAATATAAATTTAAGAGAATCCCAGATGTTGACATACTGAAAAAAATGATCCTATCTAATAAAATGCCTTGAGTCCTTCTAGAGTCATATTTAGCACATCCCATCACTTCTAATAAGTATTTAGAGCACTGAATTATGAAGACAGCTGAAATTAGAGAATTCTGAAACCTAAAGTAAAGGCAGTTAACCCCAATCAAGTCTCAATAACTAATATCAGTAGTTGGCAGCTGAGCCTGGATGTCATCATATATTAGATATGATGAGGCTACAGTGAATTATCTTGTAGCTGATGAGATTATTTTCCTCATGGTTAGGAAACACAATTCATACCTTATTTTATCACCAGGTGTGTGGCTTTCACCACTATAGCAATCAGGCCACAATGGGGATTCATATAATTAGTATAAGCGTGAGTCTGGAGGAGTTGGAGATCTAAACTCTAGCCATTCCAAAGTGAAATTCCAAAAATAATTGAGCTCCAGACATTGTCAGCAGCTCTCATGATCAAGTTTAAAATCCTCTCTTCTGCCTAATGGTGCTATCTTTGGTCTGGCTCCTCTCTCTCTCCAGGATTAGCCATGAACATATTCCCAGCCTCACAACTTTGCTCATCTCTTGGCAGCCTTCAGTATTAAACTTAAAACTTCAGGAGGTCATGCTTTCTGTTGCTAAGTTTTTTATTTGGAAAACCTTTTAAAATTGATTGTGCACCTACCTTGGATGCTAGGTTATCTGTGGAAAATTTAGCTGACAGTGAAGACCTTGATGTGAAAGTTGAAACCCTGAGTTCTTCAAATCATTGAAAGTGGCTGAATCTTTTTCCAGTTTCAGTATGGACCACCTTACAACATTTTTTACTTTCACATTTTGCTCATTGAAAATACAAGAGCTAATTGGGTTAGCCATATAGCTTACATATTCTGTTATCTTCTTTCTTTATAATGATTTTTTGTTGTTTTTGGTAGTTTGTTTTATTTTTTTCAAAAGCCCTATCAGTACTGAGAACAAGGTATGTCAGTTGTAAAAATTAAACATTTAACCAATTATGAAAGCAGTCTGGTTATAAAAGCCCTTAGACTGGCACTTAGTCTGAATTCAAAGTGTGATTCGAAAGAAATATGTTTAATTTTAAAGCAAGGTCATGAATAACATTTTCAAGGTCTCTAACATCTGGATAACATACTCAGTGAGTGGATTAAAAGTGTTTGCTTTAGAGAAGAAAGGGTGAGGATCTAGCTCCGGATAATTAAGAAGACAGAGCTGGTTTATAGTTTGTTTCAGAAGCATACCTCTCCCTCATCCCTTTCATCTCCTTCGTAACTCCCAACTGTCTCGCTTTCATACCCCCTCGACCTCCACACCATGGCCAAGGCAGTAGCAGATTCAAGTTCATCAGGGCAGAGAAAGTCCTATAGACTTATTTCTCTAAGAGGCTGGTTCACCCTGACTCAAACACTCAGGATTCAGAAGGCATGAAAGTAAATATGGATTTTCTTATATCCAAAATTTTTTTAATGCAGTGATGGAAAACATGGGATAACAGAGAATGATTTTTAACATGGGGTATTTTCTCCTTTCTCATTTAATATATTAAAATGCATTTAATTCCATGTATATTCTGTAACATGCATAAAATGTGGATAATATACATTGGATGCATTTGTAATAGGATAAAAACACAAATTTTACCTGCTTTTCTATAATATTGAAGTGTAAGTGTACATTTAAGCTGTAAGAAAGTTATGTATTCATAATAAAACAATTTGTATTTTAAACATATAAATGTTAAATGTGAGAGCATATGGAAACAACTGAACTCCAATTATTTCAGTCTTTTAGGATAATTTGAGATAAAATTAACAAAGCACCTACTATGCACAGATTGTTGTTTTGAGCCCTGTACAGATAAGGAAAAGCAAGCAATATGGTTCTAATTCTCAAGGTGTTCACCTGGAAGATGAACACGCAGAAATTTAAATGATAGGAAATATTTAAATGAGTTCAAGAAAATGTGATATTACTTGACATCACAATGACTCACTGACAAATTGCACAGAGAGTAATTCAATAAATGTTTAGAAGGTCAGAGGTGCACAAGAATTTACAATGAATAAAAGTACAGGGGAGGTAGGTTTTGACCGGTCTTGTAGGTCAGAAGATTTCTAGACAAATAGAAAGGCTAGAAAATGCTATTAATTTAATATTCTGTCTCTGGCAACAGAATGCTTTTGTTCTTCTTTAAACAGAAAGTATATTTCAAATAACCAAATCTTCAAAGCCTGCATTTGTAATTATTAGTTGATTTCATACAGAAGGACTCCTTGAGGAAAAAAGAAAAGTGATATACATAATTTAAATACAAAAGACATTAATGAAGAGTGTAACACTAGCATTTTATTAGCCAGAGGACTTGAAAAATTTTTTTAACTCTGATTGACCTTCAGTTTCTATAATTGTAAAATACAGGTACTAACATGACCACCAGAGAGGACTCAAAGCTGTGCTGAGGCTCCAGTGAGGAATTAGAGAAGAACATGCGCTTGAGTTGTGAACACAATGAAATGTTACAAACTACTTTTAAGGGAAATATCCCTACTCACGTATGCACTGAATTGTTGGTGCACACGTGGGTAGGGATATTTCCCTTTGTCATGATATACAAAGACTGAGATATAAATACTAAAATCTTTTATTGATTCTTGTTAACATTATTCAATCCATTTCCAACAATAAATTGATTTTGTCTGTAAATTCTACATAAATTGGATTTTATTATGACTTTTTTTTTTAAGAGAAAGAGAACGCCGAGTGAACATTCTGCTATTGATATGTCCAGCCACAGGGTGTCATTCTAGTAGTACATATTAGCTTGTCTAGAAGCAATACTCTGGCAGCAGGTAGGAAGCACCATATCATCTTCAGTATATTGCATAGATACTGATAATTGCCAACCCTTACTTAAATTTAATAATTGCTATAATAGGTAAAGTACAACATTAGGTATTTTCCTAGATCTATTTAGAAATTGAAAACTATTTTATGTTTAGAGTAAAATACAAAGACCACAAACTAAAATTTCTTGAGTTGACTCAACCTTAGTGAATTGCATTAGTCATTGCTTACCTTGAGAATATAGTGAGACATACACAGCAGCTACTACTCTCTTATATCCAGAGAGTTATAAGGAAAAGTAAGAAAGTTGATTAAGAAATATATTTATAAAAGTATTTTCCCTTTTAAATTTGATTCCATTTATTTCATACAACTATCGACTTTGTCACAGCAGTTCATAATTCAAGTAAAATCCATGTATGGTTAATGCAGTTAATTTATACTGAATTTGCAAACCTTCCAGCTAGCTCGAGTTAACACAGACTCAAACTATTGTCTTACTCAAACCAGTTTCAACTTGGAACCAAGGAGCCCACATTGTCTTCTCTCCTACTTGGTACATGCAACTCATTCACCTGAAAGAGGGTAGCTTTAACCATTTGGGGGAAACAGGGTAAAAATGACTGAGAAAGACCCTGTGATGATTAAAACAGTGGCAGGTTAGGTTTAGTAGGAGATAATATTAGCCTGATATTTTGAATCTCCCTTATCTAGTCACTGGTAATTTGGGGAGACATAAGCCTCTATCAGAAACTTGCCTAATTGTATTGTTTACCCAGCCTATTACATATGTAGAAAACAGATAAATGTTTTATTCACTCATTCAGTAAGCGTTTTTAAAATACCCTGCCACTACAGAGAGAAAACCATACATGATTCTGGCACTCATTTTGTTAAGTCCTTTAGTGGGTAAGAGACACATGAATCAAATAACCACACAAGACATTACGTTCCAATGCACTTAGTACTAAGAAAAGAAGTACACCACAAAGCCGCAGATGCTCATGCAATTGGGAATTTTACCTAGTCATGGAAGCCAGAAACGGGTATCCTGAGTAAGCCAGGGCAGAGCAAGGTTGTGATTAATGAGTAATAGTTACCAGTCAAGTAGAGGTCAGCTCTGAAGCCCTGTCAGGAAGACAGTGTGGTGAGCTCCAGGAACTGAGGAAATTTGGGTGGCTACACATTGTGGTGCGGAAACTGGTGGTACAAGAAACCTGGGGTGGTAGTAAGTCATGTCAAGGATTTGGTCTCATCCTAACAGTAAGAGGAAGCCAATGAGTGATTCTAAGCAAGAACAAGGATTGGGGAAGGGGAAGAGGTGAATATTCCAGAATCAGATTTGCACTTTGAGAAAGGTTATTCTGGCTCTAGGATGCAAAAATCATTCTAAGAAAACTAGTTTGGAGCTGGATGATGGGAGTTTAGAGAATAAAAGCTCAACATCAACAAAAGAGGGTGGATTTTAGAGCACATGGGGAAACATCTTTGATTTAATCTCCTATTAGCTGATGAGATGTTGTCCAATATAAGAAGTTGGCTCAAGAGTAAAATAGCCTATTACCACCTCAAGGAGAGTGAAAGGAGATTTCCTAAAATTATGATCCTGTAATTAAATGACTCATGAATATGTTTAGATATATATCACCACATACTCATTCAAAAAATATTTTAACAATTTAGACTTTCACAAAAAAAATGTATGAGAGTTCCAATTTTCCCACATTCTTAATAACTCTGAACACAGTAAATCCTTTTTTATATTTGTTTATAAAACTTGGTGGGATAAAACACACATCTTATTATGTTGACATTCTTCGATTATCAAGGATTATCGAGGCAATTGAACATATTTTCACTTTTATTAGCTATTTCTATGAATTGCCTATTTGTGTCATTTGTCTGGTGCTCCTGTAGTGCTTGTTTCTTTCTGAAAGATTTGTAAGTACTCTAGTCTTTATGTATATTACAATTCATCTTCCTGTTTATTAAATAAGAAAAAATTAAGTATCTCTGCTGGCCCTTAAACTCTTCTCTACCTTATAGCTTCTACTTCTTCAAAATTTTCCATTTCCTTTTTTTAATTTCTTTAATCCTCATCCTGGGATATTTTTCCATTGATTTTAAGAAAGAGTAGAAAGGAGAGAAGGGGGGGAGAGAGAGAGAGAAATCGGGGCCTGGTGATCGAACCTGCAACCAAGATATATGCCCTTGACCAGGAATCGAACCCTCCACCTTTCGGTCTGAGGACCGACACTCCAACCACTGAGCCAAGCCAGCCAGGGCCATTTCCTTTAACATTAACTAGTTCATGGTCACTTATCAGCTCTTTGTAGGGTTGCCAGATTTACCAAATAGAATCATAAGGCACCAAATTAATTTTAAATTTCATTTAACACAAATTTTTAGTATAAGCATATAAATATTTAGGACATATAATACTAAGAAATAATGTATTATTTATCTGAAATGCAAATTTAATTTAATATTTTGCATTTTTTTCTGACAAAATAATCTCTATTTTGATTCCACCTGTCATTATAAGCTTCCTGATTCACTCTATACTTGTCCATGCAAATTCTAAAGAGCAAGAGTAATATTATCCTAGACTATCTCAGTTTGGACAGAGAACTTTTATAAGTTTAGCTTAAAAGCTGCAGGCATTGGAACAGATTGATTGCCTTTGGGTGAGTTGCCCATGACAGCTCTGAGGCTGAGAGGAGGAGGGAGGGATCACTTTCATCAATGGAAGGAGGAGTTGCTCTCAGAAAAGACTGAAAAAGTCACAGGCTTCATGATTATTAAGTTTTAAAAAAACTGTCCTTCTATTTGGTGTTTTTTGATAAGTCTATACTAATAGTTTTTAAATGTTAATCACATTATTTTGACTTTTTGAGTTTTAAAATAGTCATATTATTTTATAAGGGCCTTATTTCTTTATATATCTAGGTATTTCAGAAAAATCAAGTATAGCTATGGTAGGATGAATAATGTCCCCTTAAGATTTCTACCTCCTAATCCTTAGAAATTGTAAATAAGTTACCATAGGTGGCAAAAGGAACTTTGTAGATGTGATTAAGTAAAAGATTTTAAGATGGAAAGATTATCCTGGATTATCCAGGTGGGCCCAGTGTGCTTACCTATAAGAAGGAGGCAGCAGAATTAGAACCAGAGAAGGAAATATGATAATGGAAACAGAAAATCAGAGATTGGTTGGTGCTATGCTGCCACCTTTAAAGATGAAGGATGGAGTCATGAGCCAAAGAATGCAGGCAGCTGCTAGAAGATGGAAAAGTCAAGGAAATCCTTCATCCCTAGAACCTGCGGAGGAAATGCAGCTTTTCTAATACCTTGATTTTAGCCCATAGGACCCATTTTAGGTTTCTGACCTCCAAAACTGTAAGATTATAAATATGTGTTATTTTAAGCCACTGGATTTGTGGTCACTCGTCTCAGCCATGCTAGAAACCTAATACAATGGCCATACTCACAACATTTTTCCAGGTTTTCTTGAATATCAATGCATTTCATTCAATATAAGCAAAAGCAAGAGAGGCTAAAGTCTTCATATTATTCATTTTATCACTTATATTATTTTAAGTTATATATTTTTGCCTGTTTAAAAGCAAATATGAAATAAAGTGCTACAAAAAAATAACTAATGCTTTTGATCTCATTATATATCAACTGGAATTTGTGAAACCAATAAATTTTCTTTTAAAGATGTACTTTTAAATTTTATTTTGGATTTTCACTATTAGTCATTATCCATGGGGAAGTGTTTTAGAAGTATTATGAAATTTGAATTATATTTCCAGAATATTTATTATAAAAAACACAACAAAAACAAAAAACCTCACATTACTCTTCTAAAGACTGATGCATATAGAATAAAGTTTAATGATCTTCACTATACATTAGATTTTCTGAAAAATCTAGAAGTGAAAATATTAAAATGTTCTATTTTGAAAAGAATGTGTTTAGTTTCTAATATACAAAGACACTTGAATATTCTATTTGAGGAATTTGTTGGGTCTTGTTTTCTGTTTTGCATTCATTTACAGTAACATGCTTTAAAGACAGTTTCAGAGAAAAAAATTATATGTGACTTAACTATACTTGTGTTCCTAATAAAACAGAAAAATGACATGTTACAAAGAGCCATAATTATAGGGAGTTTCAGAAGATGGAGTTGAAAAAAATCCCATGGATTATTCTTTAAAATGGTCCAGCTGCTGTTGAGTTTGCCTTTAATGTTAGATTGAATATGTTTTCAAGCACATCACATTTAGTTACCAAGCATATCATATATGATCCAACAACATCATGTTTATAGTATTATATACTCTGGAATTTAAAAAACAAAAGACAATTTTCTTAATAGCAATCTCTTTCTTTAGATTGAAATTTATTTTACTACATTTCAAAAACTGCATATATGGTGTGAATGTGGGTTTTTTTCCACTCAAGAATATGTTCCACTATAAAAACTGAGAGATTCCTCAGATATTTATTTGGTTAATGAGTTGATAAATTATTTTCTAGTAACACTGATTGATTTCCTACGTAACATACACTATGATAGCATACATTAATTCTTGCAATGATCTTATGGAACACATATTCATTATACACATTAAGAAAATGAGACTGACAGAGTTCAACTTGCTCCAAAGGCTGTGATTTTAGCAAATATATATTTCTATCTCAGCTCTCAATAATACTCTGAATTACACTTTGTGAGTATAGTTTACCTATGGTCTTTCAGCTGATATAAGTGATTGTAATGTACAATATCAAAATTATTAAACCTTTTTACTTAGCAGAATATTATACCTTAAATAGTAACATGTCTTTATTAGTCAGGCAATGGTACATTATGCTGTGTAACAAATAATCCCAAAAATCTCAGTGGGATTGTTTATTGCTTATTCATGGGCAATTTATTTTAGATTTGTAAATTTCTCCAGGACAACTTTATTTATTTAATATTCCAGCTTGTTTTATGTATAATTTTGTGCTTTCCCTTCCATAAACACACACACACGTAAAGTAAGCTATATAAGGGCCAAGAAGGGAAATGAAAAGCAAGATGATGGGGGAGATTAATATAAAAAGATATTTAATAATAGCTTTATATAGCTAAATAAGTAAAGGTCAAGAAACAATGACAAATATCTCTACAAGAAAAAATAGTGCACATAATTAACTGAAGACCTCTTTCATAAATATAAAAATGTGCCTTAAGTTAAACAAGGTAATTAAGATAAATAAGCAATATAAAGGATGATTTAAAAAAAACAAAACAGCCTACTATCCAAAGAGGTTATTGCTTTTAAAAAATATGAAAGGGAGTAAAATCACTTTGAGCAGGCTCTTGAATAATAAAGTCTTTAATAACTTCTGAAATATACTAAAATATACTTAAGCTTGAAAAGTGATTTCAGACAGGATAATCAGGCCTTCAGGAACATGTCTCATAAAGTTACTTTTGTCTAAGAAATGTAGGCTTGATAGTCTGTGTCTGACCCAGTATAATTCTTCATTCCTATATAATTAGCATTGAGAATGCTGATCTCATTACTTTTTGTGTTACAACTTTGTTTTTTTTTCTTTAGATGTAAGCTTAATAGAAATCTCTGGACTGTACAATGTGTCATTCACATTTACCAGTCTGTCTTACTCCCACATACATACACATAATAGCCAAATAATTTTAAAAAGAATTCAGGAATTTAAAGTTTTAACTCTAGAACTTCCACAGATTTAGGATCTCATTCACTATTTTCCTTGTTCTTTTGATTATTTCTCTTTGTCTTGTACTTGAAAGACTTCATTTAAAAAAATAATAATTTTTTAAAAGTAGTGTATAGTATTGGCTGTTTTGTCATTATTGGTTTTCTGCAGTCATTTTATTCACCATTAGGTGAGGCAACTTGCATTTGAACTCAGAAAGGAAATCTGTAACAAAGCAGAACGACTAAGTAGAGAGAAAGCATATTTTACTTTGTTGAGGTATTTATGTATAAAGCTAATAAGAAGTGTTAAAACCCAACATCCTTTCCTGCTAGGGTTAAGTTCTTTTAATGTACATAACCTGTATTTTGTCTAAAATATGTTAATGTAAATATAATAAAAGATGTAATGTGTATGCCTTCAATACTGTATTTTATCTTAAAGCATAAGTGTCTATCATTCAAAATCTTTTGTTGGCATGCCAAAGTAGCTAATTGAATAATCAGCTATACCCAGTTTTAGTTTTTTAAAGCTACAATAAGAACTTAAGATATTTTTTAAATATAAGTATAGAATCCTTATATATTTTCCCCAATCTTCTCTGGTTGTCTTATCCACATCTAATTCATGAGTCATGAGTTGTTTTATTTTTTTTTGGTTTTGTTTTCTTTTTTTAGCAATTAGACTGTACATTGTTAAGCAAAATTCTTTGGATAATCTTTTAATATCTTATGTTTTTGTTATGTAACAAAATGTAATTCAGTATTAGCCTTATTAGGAAATTTTTGTTAGCCCTAGACAAGTAGTTCAGTTGGTTAGAGCATTGTCTGGATACACAAGGTTGCAGGTTCGATGTCCCATCAGGGTACATACAAGAATCAACCAACAAATGCATAAATAACTGAAACAACAAATCCATGTTTCTCTCTTTCTCTTCCTTCCTCTCTCTAATAAATAAATAAAAAATTTAAAAAATTATTTGAAACTATATTTAGGTTTTATGATTTTGAAATCATAAATATGTAACTATTTGGGCCTATTCACTTACCGTTCCTTTATCTGAAACTTTCCTTCTGGTCTCTACTGAAGTACTAGTTTCACAGAAAGCCTTCTCTGCCTACCTTGTCTAAAATAGTTCCCACATAACTATCTATCCCTTTTCCTGATTTATTGTTCCTCATAGCACTTAACACCACTTGACATGTTCTATTTTTATTTGTAATTTTCTATGTTTATCCTCTCACCCTAGAATCAAAGCTCTATGAGTGCTGGTTCTATGACTTTCTTTGGTCTACTCTTATATCCCAGTGCCTACAAAAATCACTGATTCACAGTAGGTGATCAAATATATCTGTCAAATTTATGCATGAAATAATCTTGAGCTCCCATTTCTGCTTAATAACAGAACAAGTAATCTAGTTCTTCCAAGTAAATGCAATTCAGTATTTTAACAATCAGCTCTGATTTAAACTTAGCCAACTTCATGAATCCCTCCCCGTCATCACTTGTACCCAGGACAATCAAGGCATAACCTCAATTCTGGTTATGCATAAGAGATGGGTATTGAAGCATGGGGTCAGACACCTCACCCTCAGCAATTCTGTGCCAGCACTCACTGAGAAGGTAAAATCCCACCTGGCACTTGATCTTGGTCTTATTTTTCCTTTGAATCTTTTGCTGACTTCTGAGACCTGCCATAGTCTTAGAATGGCCAATATTAACCTCCAAGCTCTTTGGGCCTGCCAAGCTCTTTGGGCAGACTACTTCCATGATTAAGGATATGGAGTGGAGTAGTAAGCACAGAGAACCAAAGGAAACCCAAAGACACAAGACAAAACACATTTCCACTTATAATTTGATGTTCCTGTACAGTACTTATATGAGGCTGTTCATCCCAGGGTTCCAGGAAGGAAACTGGTCACAAGCCTTCTCAGTGTTTATATCTGCAGGTAGCTATTATTTCCCACTTTGGAACTGGGGTTAAGATCTCTTCTCAGGAATCCTAATATCCATGATTCAATCATATATTTCCCATCATCTCTTTACCTCCAAACCTGTAGACAAGTATTTCTTGTGTTTTCTTTAATCAATAGAAATTTTTAGGATTGAGGCCTTCAAGTTCCTAGTGTGTAGAATGTAATAACTTTTTTTCCCCTTCAACATACCCATCTTTTGCTTTAAAACCTTGGCAAGACTATTTTCTATGGGATGCATTTTAAAAGCTGCTCAGAAACTCTTGTTTTATTTGCTCAACAACTAAGTAAATGAATGTCACTTTCAATAGATTAGCAAGCCCCTGATACAACTGCCTTGGAGAAGGGTAGGGAGTCTTCACAGGTCTCAGAATTTCATCCACCTACATGAATTACAGTCAACTGACACATACAACTGACATACACAATGCATACATACATATATGCATACATACATACATACAGGGTTTTTTTTTTAAGATTAAAAAGGAAGGAAAAAAAGAGAAGGAAAGAAAAACTCCATGTTCTGAATTTGCTTTGCCTAACAATGTTTTAACATGAGAATAAATCTAAGATGATAATATATTATGTTTTTACTTATAATATTGTAAAGTAAACACTATTATCTAGACAACTGAGAAAAGGTCTCTTGAAGTGAGGGCTCTGAATGTGTAGGAGGAAAGATATTTATTTTGAAACATAAAATACTACCACCAAGTATAGACATGTGAAGGTAGAGATGGAGAAATATGGTGATTTATTCAGAGGTCATTGAAGAATGCCAGTCATTTTACTTCAATAGATTCTTAGCTATTAGATATTCTTAACTATTAGCTATTAGGACATCAGGAATATTAGGAAGAAAAAATTATGATACACTTGCCTCTCAAAACAGACATTTCTAATTTCAATGCATGAAGTTATTTGATTATCACTAAATTTTGAATTTATAGAAATTTTGGAAGATACAGAAAACTGAAAAGCAAAACAGAAATACTTCCATGTTCCAAATATAAGCCATATTAATAAGTCATTTAATTGTTTCCTTTTCTTCATTTCTGTAAAGTTCTCTTTTGCTTGTCTGCTTAATAAAACTGTGATAATAGTACATATGCAATAATAAATATTGCAGGTTTTGTTTACTTAATATTGTAACGTAAGCTTTCCATATTTATATCAGCTCTTTATTAACATGCATTTACTACATAATATTTAAGATTGAAAATCATGGCAAGGCTAAGTCACAGGATCTTTAATATACAAATTTTGATGCTATTTGATGAGATTTTTTTCACAAACTTTTAATAGTTTTCTTTAGAAATGTTAGAAAACAGTCTTACTAGCACACACACTTGGAGTCTGAAATGTAGAAGGCTCTAAAGTATTAAGATCTGCAACCAAAACTGTTTAAATCACATTTAGGATAGTAGAAGACCCCAATAATTGGATTGATATGCATGCTTTAAAATACCTCAGGTAGTTCTTTATGTCTGTATCCATTCAGCTTCCCAAAATGACAGACTAACCATTTCCTCAAATCTTTGCCCACATTCTTTTTAATAAATTAAATAATAATATTCTAGAAGCACCTACGAGGAACAAAACAACTTGAAAAATGAAACTGTTTTATGGTTAATTATTGTTACAATGCATCATTCATTTGAGGAAGTGCTTAAGATTTAAGATTTGCCAAATATTTTTCAATCTACCTTCAAAGATTTAGGCAATAACTGTCTCCACGATGAGCAATGTAATCTTGATGAAAGCATCAATTCTAATGCATATTTTAAAATCTTATCAAAGCACTATTCTAGGATCAGAATACTGGAAATCAGGCCTTTGGCAAAGCAAATTCCTGCCTAGAATGGTGTATACAAGGCTATGTCATACCTTTTCTACTTTCTCTTCTCTATTTAAACATCAGATAAAGAATTTTAGATAATTGGGATGCGTGTCCTTTTGACATAACATATGGGATTTAGAATATTTGTTCATTAGTATTAAAATGATGTTCTTAAAGGATATGCTTATTTTTTCTGAATCAAGTCAATTCTGGCAACAATGATTATTAGCTCCTTCTGCTTTCTTGTGTTTCTCTTGCGACAATGAACATTTCTGCTAAGGCCAATGGGTGCTTCGTTTTTATTAGTAAAAAAAAAAGTAAAGTGCACATAAATGCAAATGAGACATACACTTATACAAATTATTTTAAAATATCACTACACAATTATATTCTTCCTTTAGTTTATCAATGTGTTCCTATAAGGAGCATTTACTATGATCCTGGAGTCTATCTCTTACCAAGAATTGAGCGCTAGGTCTTTATCCAAAACATGTTTCCCTTGTTTACAAATTAATCTAATAGGCAGCCCTACATACTAGGTGGAAGTCTCACAACCCATAACAGGTGACAACTTGGTCCTTCTGGGTGCCTGGCACTGACCTTATCTCCATTGAGAGCTGAGATGTGATCACAGGCAAACACTGAGTGGATTTACACCTCAGGGTCAGCATTTGGCTCCATTGAAAAGCTGCCCGAAAGTGCAAGCTAGTGCCCCATGTGATATATCTCATTCTGCTTTCCACTCCACCCCTGATCCAATCTCTAAGCGCTGACCTTATCTGGCCTCAGATACTTGGCTTGAGCAGAAAATGGGCATTAGTGCTCATGAGAACAGCATAACTATACTCTTGAGCTTCCCTGGACCTCTCAGCCTGATTCTGGCTTATGCAATACTAACTGTAGTTTCTTTTTTAGGCTTGGTTCAGAGTCTGCCCTCCTCCAGAATACATGCTCTTCAAACACACCTCAGCCACTGTATATATGGCCTGAGTCACCACTGCTGAATCTAGGATTCCCTGTGCATAACCCATAGACACAGACAACAGTGTGTGGTGGTCAGAGGGAGGGAAGGAAGGGTGAGGGCAGGAGAGGCTGTCATGAGCAAAGGGGGACTAAAGGGGGACATCTGTAAGAGTGTAAATAAAAATAAAGATCACTTTCTTACATCAAAAAAACACAAACATGTCAGGACCTTAATAAAAAAAAAATTCATGACTCCTTTCTCCCTTTCTCTATTGATTACCCTCTCTCTCACAGTCATCTTTTATCTCTCTCAGAATTTCATCAATGGTCAAGGTACCCTTGCCTTTCTAATTTAGTTTACAAGTTTGATATCAACTTTGGATGCAGGGATATACTTATAGAAATTCTTAAAGATGCCAAACAATCTTTCTAAATGTGAGAGGGTAAAATTATCACTCATATTACATTCAAAAGAACAGGGAATCTCAGTACACTTATATGACCTTCCTTCAGAGTTGCAAGGGAAATGAATAAACTTGTATTTTCTCCAATCAGATAATCTAAGATCAATTCAACCATTGAAACTGTCTCCTAAGGCAATTCAATCTTTGTATGGAAAGTTCAGATAAATCCACAGTCTCTCAAGATGTCATGAAGTGGCCTCTTAGTGCATGAGGCTGCAGTTGTTTTATGAGACTTTATGCTTGTAGAGAAGAGATGTGTTCCTTGGATCCATGTGGGAGCCTTGGGATCCTTGCTAGTATTTGCCAGACAGTAGCTGCTGAGGATGCTCCTAGAGAGGTGACATTGAGCTGAGGGTTGACAGGCCTTTTCCCAAAGGATTCTGCAGGGATCTGCTGCTAACAATTCTTGTGTAACTTATGTCTTCTGTAATTTTTTGCCTGTGGTCTCTCAATAGAGACAATGTGGCTTGGTTCTCCCACATGGCTTATCCCAACCTCGACAATGGCTGTTTCTATAGATACCCCTTAGGTCTGTGACTGTCACATGATTTCCCTGCTAATGGTCTCCATTGAATTCCCCAGCTTTCAGGATATAATTCTGAAAAAACATTACCTGCCTCATTGATTCTCTTTTATAAGAAGCATTGGCCAGACACTTTGTATGTGCCATGCCCTTCAGAAACAGGAGAATTCTTGTTCCATCCTAATTATATAGGAAGCAAAATTCCAGTCTTCTGCCAGCTTACCAATAAAGTTTCATTGGGTTTATTTTTATGTGGCTTCTCCTAGGGCACTATAAGGCAGCTTGGAAGGTGCTCTGCCCCCAGAATGCCATCTGTAAAGTGGGGTTTCTAAAATTCCTTCCTTTCTTGTTTCCCACACTTCATTGTACCCCTCTTTCCTAGGGCTTAATTCTGGAGGAGATATGTTACCCCTGCTTTCTTTTCTTTTTTCAACAGTTCAATGAGGGTTCAATGAGTGTCCTGTTTTTCAAACAGGACTAGAGGGTCTAGACTTCCTTTTCCCCTTTCTTAGGTTAGCCCTATCTCTACTATATCAGGATCTGGCACATAATACTGAGTGTTGTGAAAGAAAGGGACAGAGGGCGAGAGGAGTAGAATGACCATTTCTTCTGTGTCAACACCATAGTTTGTTTGTTTGTTTATTTATTTATTTATTTATTTATCTATTTATCTATTTATTTTTTAAATTGATTTTAGAGAAAGAGAGGTAGGGGAGAGAGAGAGACATTGATTTGTCTCACGTTGATTTGTCTCACTGAGAGACACTTGCTTATGCATTCATTGGTTGCTTTTTGTATGTGCCCTGACAGGGGATCAAACCAGCAACCCTGGTGAATTGGGATGATGCTCTAACCAACTGGGTGACCCGGCCAGCACTATATGCCATAGTTTTAATATCGTACCCGAATGATGGTCTTAAGGAAGGTACAGAAGCTGTTGTTCAATTACTGTCAGAAAAAGAAAAATAACTAATTATCAACTCTGCCAAAACAACAAAACAAAAGCTATAAATTTTGAAAGATTGTCCTTAGCATGCAGATGGAATAGGCCAAAAAACAAACAAAACAAAAAACTAAACTCAGCGTGTTAAGGAATTTAACTGAAGAATTACTTTTGAGGTAACTTTTCTTGGCAGGCCAAATGGTCAAATCTGCTCAAAATGAAACCTCTTATACAAAATTTACTAAAATAATGTTGTGATACATAAATACATATTCCTGTTCTCAAAATCCTGCAGGCCGTTTCAAACAGTTTTCAGTGTCTTAAAATGGAAAATAATGGTTAAAATCAAGCATTTATTTGATAATTTGAAAAGATGCAAAACAACTTGGACCAAAATATTGCTGACCCTATCCACACAAAAGTCCTTACACTGCATTCCTGTAAGATCAAATAGTAATTAAATGAGGCAATAATATATTTCAGTATCTTTCTTCAATTTTTCAACAAAATGTCAACTTTGCTTCCTCAGTAACAGAATTTCTACACTTTGCTAGATAGCCAGAGCTTTTAATGTTAAGTTATTTACTGCCAAGTGCCTTTCAAAGTCCAGTTAGAGGGTAGATATTATACCTTTTAATTTTTCTTTTAGATACTTTTAGATTTATTCTTTTAGATTCTCTGTGAATCACCAGAGTAACATATATTTGTTATTTTAGTTCACCATAATAATGCTAAGAATGAACATGAACTTTGTTTTATTGAAGATCAGCATAGAAAAAAGCATATGAAACTTGTGTGTCTTTTATTAAATTACTATTGAAGTCTTTGTTCTTATATCCGTTGCATAGTTCTCCATATATAAAGGTCTTCCTGAAAACTTCCTCTGAATGAAATTGCTTACCTCTTTTTTAGAGCAGTTTTAGGTTCACAGCAAAATTAAGAGGAAACCACAGAGCTTTCCCATATGCCCCTGCCCCACACATGCATAGCTCCCCATGTTACCAACATCCACGACCAGAATCGTGCATTTGTTACAACTGATGAGCCTACGTTGATTCATCAACACCATTCAAAGACCATAGATGACATTATGGTTCACTCTTGGTATTTCTCATTCAGTGCGTTTGAACAAATGCATAATGACATATATTCATTATTATGGTACCACACAGAGTATTTCACTGCCTTAAAAACCCCTTGTGCTCTGACCCCCACACCCCAGCAACCGCAGATCTTTTTACTTTGTAGTTTTGCCTTTTTTATAATGTCATATAACTTGAATCATTATTGGCTCACTCAGCAAAGTGCGTTTAAGGTTCCTCCATGTCTTTTCATGGCTTGATAGCTCTTTTCTTTTAGCACTGAACAATATTTCATTTTCTGGATGTACCATAGTTTATTTATCCAGTCACCTATTGTAGGACATCTTGGTTGCTTCCAAGGTTTGGCAATTATAAAGCTTCTCTAAACATCCGCAGGCAAGTTGTGAACTTAAGTTTTTAAATCTTTTGGGTAAACACGAAGTATGTTTAGTGTTATAAGAACCGGCCAAACTGTCTTCCAAAGTGGCTGCTTAACTCCTTTTAAAATGAATAACTGCCTGGGAGAAGGCTCTCGTACTCTCACATTTGCTTCTTCTCTGTGTTTTGACCAATGACCAACTGTAGAGTACATACTATATACATGAGTCATGTGATTTTGACGACCTTACAGTTAATAAGGGGTTTTCAAATTAGCATTCAAGTCATCAAAAATATAAACTAAAAATCATAGTTTTTTTCCTAAATTATTAAGTCAGGCTATAAAGTTTTTTCTACTTTATAAATATAACAAATATAATAATCACTTACAATAGGACCTTTAATTAATGATGGATCAACTCTCTTTGTTATTCTATTTACTCCTTACACTTTACCCTAAAGTGTAACCAAAAAAACCCTTTTCAAATATATAAACCATTTGTATTATTTAACAAATTAAACATATATATTTAAAGTGATTTTACACATCTTAATAATTTTTATAGTTAGTAAATATATATTTAACATTTTAACATAATATCTCAGAACTATATTAAAATATCCAATAACAATTTATTTTATTTATCTATTAAATATATTTTTATTGAGTTTTTTGAGAGAGAGGACGGGAGAGGGAGAGAGAGAGAAACAGCATCGATTAGCTGCCTCCTGCACGCCCATGACCTCCTGTGCACGGGTCGACACTCAACCACTTAGCCACATCTGCAGGGCCAATAACATAATTTAAGTGTTGGCAACTCTAAAATTCTAAATTCTTTCAAAGAGTTTGTTGCTCTAAATTGCAGATATGCACCAGTATTTCCCAAAATTCACACAGAAAGGTTTTTTGAAGTTTAATTTATTTCACCTTTATATATATATATATATAATTCTAAGCCTACCAAAGAAACAATTACACTTATGCTGCTCATCTACTAGACATGTTTACTTAACACATAAAATTTGATTTAGTTGAGAACCCTTGCCAACAAATAGAGCCCCTTTCATAATCTGTAACAGTAAGGACCCTTGTGACCTTCAGAGGGTTCAGAATACCATTGCTTTATTCTTAGTCTTACCTCATGTGCATCAGTCATTCTTTCTACTAAAGAATTCAGCAGCTTCACAGAAATGGTAGCTAAAGACTTTCTGCTTGGTTGAATATTGTGAATCTTTGGCTGCCTTAACATGTTTGAGTGTTTTCTTGTCTGGCTCTAAAAACACTTTTAATGCCATTCCACTGGGTCCTCCATACACTTATGTCATTCTTTCAGAGCCTCTTTTAAATTTATTGCCTGATCTAGGTAAGCATAATTCTGTATTCATATTTTCCCTGGCTGGCAGGCCACAAGTTTTATAGACATTACATGTCATCAGGTTGGATTCTGCACATCTCTCACATCAGTGGCCATAATACCAAATTAATGCTGATGACAACAGCACATAAAAATGAATGAGATCCACACGAGCTCATTAAGGATGAAGAGTGGGCCTCCCTTGTTTACATGCTCATTGCCTTTCTTTCCTTGTACTTTGCTTTCTAGGAAATTCTAGGAAACACCTTGTTCAGATACAATGGTTTACTTTACCTTGAGTTATCCTAGGCCAAATTCCTTGCTTTTCTCTTTATTATTGATTTAGTGGATCTATTATTTCTATCTCTCTTTACTACAAATTTTCTCTAATATTTCTAAAAATAAGAACATTTTAAAGAGTGAATAAATCATTTTAGTAGCCCATTATTACAATTGGTTATGGTTTGATAGAATTTGAAATAAAATTGGGTAGTTTAATCAATTAACATATATCAATAACCAAATTTTAGTTTTTACTTTTCTTTATTTAAAATAGCATAGGCTCAGTGGTTGGAGTAGTCGGTCTGTGGACTGAAGGGACTTGGGTTTAATTCCGGCCAAGAGCAGGTACCTTTGTTGCAGTCTCTGCCACACCAACCACTTGATATTTCTCTCTCTCTCTCTCTCTCTCCCCCTCCCTTCCACTCTCACACTCTCTGGAAAAGCAATGGAAAAAATATCCTCCGGTGAGGATTAAAAGAAAAAATAAATAAATAACATAGTCTTTGAAAGGCAATTTTTAAATATTCTCCAAAAATATACTGGTTGGTCTATGCAAAATTTTTCTAAGAAGTATATTGCAATATCCTTTTGATATGAAAAAAGAGCATAGATCTCAAACCAGACCGTCTGGTTTTGAACTAGAGTCAAATCACTTTCTTACTCTATGTCCTTGGGCAAGCCTTAGACTTAAGTCTTAAGTATTCCGAGCTTCAGTTTCTTCATCTATTAAATGTAAATAAAGAACCATCAACCTCATAGAGTTATCATAGGGGTTAATTGAGTTAATGTCTGGGCAGAAAATAAGCAGTCAACAAATGTTTGTAGTTGCTTTTTTTTAAACTTCCACGTATCTGGGGGAAAAACAGTTTCAGCATATTGGGAAGATAATAATGACAAAGTACATTTCATTAATATTTTTGCTTCTAACAAATGCATGGGGTTATATATATATAATAGAGTGTTGGAGAAAGTATCTTGGAGAGGTTGTAGAGACTGCATCTTGGGAGAGTGACAGAAAAAGAGATACAGAGTTATCAGGGGCCAATGAAGATTTTAACATGGAATCCTAAACAGTTTGGGATTTTGAACTCTAAGAAGAGAGATCCACTGACACACTTTAAGAAAATTAATAATATAATTAAAGTTACTGTTTGGAAATATCAGGCTACTGACAATCAAGTTCCTACAAAATGAAATAATATTTACTATAGTAACAAGATTAGCAGAAATCATTTACAGTGGTATCCTAAATGTCAAAGTTAAAGAGTATTAAACTAATACTCTCCTCAGTAACAATTACCTATAGTCATCAAGATATTCTCCCAGTTAGTAAAATGTTCAAGTACCTTTTGAAAATCTGCAGCAAATCTCTAAAGTGAGTCTCAGAACTAATTGATAAAGATCAAAAGCAAATTACTATCAAAAATATTAAATTGAAATTGTATACGTGACCAGGAAAGATATACAAAAGCATTTATTCACGTTGAACTTTTTAAGTAGACAAAATTGTTTTCCAGAGGCACTCCTGCCCATCACTAATTCCAAGAAGCACTTTGTTTCATCTTCTTTGCACACACATTCATCCAAATATTGAACAAAAGCAATCTTCACTGAATGATTTTTTAAATGACCTGTGAAAACAGTTATTTTTTCCATGCTAGCTCAGGTTACGCAATAAGGCTCAGTCACACATCTGATCTCTCAAGGCTACAGGGATATGTTTCATCCCACACTGAACGTTATTCTTGAGGTGAATGTTTGACTTTTGAATTATTGGAAGCAAATTTGTACAAGGCTTCCATGGCTCAACTACTGAAGAGACAGACACTCATTCTTCAGCCAAAATGTTTTCTCAACTCATTTCAGGGGAAATCTGACTCAGTGCAGAAGCTGCTGCGAATTATCTAACTTTTACCTGGCAAGAAGTAATCACTTCCCCAATGACATGAAACTCCAAGGTGAGGTAAAAAGAGGCACCAATACTCATGAAATTGTCTTCTTGTTAAATTCGACTGTAAGTTTACTAAGTCACTCAGAACTTAATGCAATAAAATCTGTAAAATTAATGTATTCATTTATTGATTATTCATAAAATCAGTCATACATTTTTCAAACCATCTTAAACCAAAGAAGAAAAAATGGCACTAACTTACAGCATTTGTCCTTTATAGTTTCAAAGCAAGTAGTAAGTATATTATTATACCTCTTCAAACATTTCTCATTTTAGAGAAGCTGAAGCTTAAAAGAGTTAATTTTGTTTTTACAAGTAAATAAAATTAGTGAAACAGAGGTCTTCTAATTCCTCTGAAGTCAAAATTAAGAAAATTACTGTGTGATTTGTCACTGTACTTGACTTTTATAGCCACATCTTATGGTAAATAATTGATTTATGTATCATGCAAATGTTTATTAAGTACCTAGCCCTCTGATCGATGGAGGGAGCAATTAGAGATAGAGGAAACTGTTGCTATTTTCAAGGAGGCTGTTATTCTATAGGGTGTTTTTAAGAGAGGTTTGTGTTTGTGTGTACATGCACATGTACTACATTTTACGAAAATCTACTATCAGGACATGAGCTAGGTCAAATAACCTTATTTTTCCAAGTTTCTTATTAATACATTGTTTCAGAGTAATTGCCCCCCCCCCAAAGTTACTGCTTCTTAAACACATTTTCACATACTAATCTCTTCTTTTTTTCTCTAGAAATTCTGAAGTAAACAAGGTTTAAAAAAAATCTAAATAGATTCACATCTAAAAGGTGCTATAATATAATCAACAAGTATATAAAAGTATCAATTACTACCCAAAATGCATTTTCTTTTATAAGATATTTAATGTTTATACTCAATGCAGAATTTAGAGATGAATTAACCTAGGTTTTCTTTTATAAATAAACCACTATGTTTCCCAAAAGAATTTTGTGAACCACTTAGTATTTGGTGCTTTTGGCAGGCAGATGACTTTTTCGCACAATTTTATAAGTTCACCACTGTTAAATTACTCTTTTAATGTTTTCTCTTGTAGCCACTGTGTGCCCTGGGACAGTCTTCAAACAGCATCTTTGAGCAATATTTTCCACTTCCATACAGTTTGACACATAGGATCTTAATTGGTTTTTCTCTGCAAAGGCAACTTACTTTAAAATGTTCTCAACTTTGCATCACTTCCCTTATGAACCTCATTTGTAAGACACTTCCTTTGATGACAACAAATATGTATGGTTTCATTTTTTTAAATGCCACCTACAACTTGCTACCCATCAGTTACCTGCAGAGTGTAAAAACAAGACATGAATTAAAGAAGTGATTCGTATCTTTAAGTCTGAAATGCAGTATCACTGTTTCAGTGTTCAATGCAACAATTTTCAAATCTCCATTTGCTGACAAGTGTCCCTTAACGTTTGTATTGTAGCAAGAATTTACAAGGCAATCCGAAATCTGGACGGTTGACTAAACCTGGTTCTGAAAAGAGGTTCTGAAATTTGACAAGTGTGACAATGATAGGGGGAGTTTATTCAGGCTGCTATCACATAAGGAATGTACTCATTGTGGGGATGACCAGAGTATCCCACTAGCCTCAGACACCTGAACACAACTGCTTCCCTCCAACTCCTGCAACAGAGGCAGCCGTGTCTTTGTTCTTGCTCAACTACCATCTTTCTTCCATCTTTTCTGCCCTGTTCTTGTTCAATGTGGGGGGTCAGCATCACCAGTGTTGGCAACACTAATCTTCTGATTAGTGTTTTTGAGCAGCTAAGGAGTTAGCATTCATACTTCTTTTGGACATTATATTATGTATGAAATGTCATAAGACACATGTTTCTTATTCCCAGATATTAAATGAGATGTACCAGCAGATTTGACCTTTCCTTTTTTTTCTGCTAGTGGCACAACTCCACCTCTAAAACAAAAGGCATTTATTGGAAATGGTGTTTACTTTATTCTACTCAACGGGCACCTGAGAAATGGAGGAAGGCTGAGGTTTTTATAGTATAGTCATGCCCAGTTTTGCTCACAGCCTGTTGCAATTCCACATGCCTCCCCCTTGTCACAACAGGAAGAAAGTTAATACACATGTAATTTGTGCTGAGGACTCTTCCTGTGAAAACACCAGGCTTTCTTAGAAAAACAAAACTTCGTCCTTAATTCCAACCTTGTCATTAGCACAAAGAATATGAAATCCATGTAACTTTGGAAAATTTAAAATGTATTTTTAACTTTTTTAAGAAAGTGTGTTAATATTGGTATTCTAAGTAGAATATAGCTTTCTTGAGATTGTGTAAGTACATTTGCACCTCTCCTTTATACCAACTTAACAATTAGCAATTGTCAGCATTGTTGATTAGAAGGGGACACTACCTCAGCTATTTCTATGCAAACTCATCTCTTACTATAAGAAATATAGGCCAAAAAAATGAACATGCATGAAGAGATGGTACCACCCCCTAATGCTTGTCCATTTTAAGATTAGCAAGTTGCCTACACTTTGGTTTATCAATATACATACAGGACCAAGGACAAAGTGACAGAGAAGAAACAAGCATGATAGAAAGTGATGCTAATAACAGCTGTGATGAAGACAGAAGATAGTTGGAAAAGAAGAAAGATATGCCTGCTTTTGTTACTGGAGTTAGAGCAAAGCCTCTGTGCCCATGTCTGAGCCCAGGGGACTGCTCTGGTCATCCTAGAGAGAGTATATTTCTCATGTGATATCACCCTGAGCAAACTTTTCCCATCATTGCCACACTTGTTATATTTTATTCATTGAATACTGCTGAAATGTTGAAGTCAGTGAATATATTTTTTAAAGATTTAAGAAAGAAATCAATTCATAGAGGCAAATTTGATGCCATGAATTAGCTGAAAAACTTTGTTGGAACCCAAAATGAATGGCCCCAAAATGACTCTGTGGTGTTTTGTTTCCAGACCCTTAGGTCTGGCTAACCTAGACTGACCTAGGTTGATCTGGTTATGTTTCTCTTGGCCATCTCTTCAAATACTACTAGTTGTCTTCTATTGTGGCAATTTAAAAAATATTGTCTTCCTTGTCACCCAAGCATTTCAGTTTTCTTTCATTCTCAAGTGCTGCTATGAGGTTTTAGACTGTCAGTTATAAAATGAAGGGGATTCTGGCATTATAAACTGACTACCTCTGATTCTTTTAAAAGTAACCACTAATATAAGACTTTAAGTCAGCCAGATTTTCAGATTCAAAACCACCTAATATTCACTGTGTGCTGGCTTTCTCCATGTGTCCTTATTTACAACTTCTTTTTCCGGTTTGACATCTATTAAAAGACTTCCTGAAACGCAGGAGATGTATGGAAATATTCACATGTAAAGTATCTCACTCTGCCCATCAAATCAAAACCTTTGGCCTAATATTAGAGACAGAGTATGGGATAAAAATAGAGTCAACTGTACTTTTTATTCGAGACCAATGTATGTCAAAGTCACCATCATTATTTATCCTTGCTCTTGACTATACTAGTTTCCCAGCAGTTCCACCTAGATTTCACTCCAGATACCACCCACTTCTAAGTGTTCTCCTTGTTTGTAGTGGCTTTCTATTGTTCCCATAACAAATTAACACAAAGTTTGAAGCTTAAAACAATATTCATTATCTCACAGCTTCTGTGGATCAGGAGTCTGGGTCATGTATAGCTCAATTTGTTCCTCTATTTTGGGTCTCACAACACTGAAAGCAAGGTGTGGGCATGGCTGCATTCAGTTTTGGAAGCTCAGAGGTATAATCTGCTTCCAACCTCATTTAGGGTGTTGTCTTAACTTTTTCAGTCACATCGTTAAAGAACCGAGGTCGCTGTATCCTTGCTGATTTTGTACCAAGGGGCACACTTAGCTCCTGGAAACCTCACTCCTTGCTTGCCTGTGGCCCCCACAACTGGGAACAAGCAATGACATGCCAAACCTTTCTCCCATGTGGAATCTCTCTACCTTTCCCTTCTTCCGCATCTGCCTGTCTCTAGCCAGCCAAAGTTATCTGCCCTTAAAGGCTCACATGGTTAGATTGGGTGTACAGGCATAATCCAAGATAATCTATCTAAGGCCCATAATTACATCTGCAAATCTCACAGATTTGTATACTCACAGATTCCAGAGATTAGGGTGTGGACATCTTAGGGGTGAGGAGGTGATCATTTTGCCTACCTACAATGATGTCATCACTTTGCCTCTAGCTGAAAGACAAAACCTAAAATATCCCTGTAATATGTGGTCTAAATTACTCCTTCCACTCTCCATGAGGACATTGTGTATAATGGTCTCTATGACTAAAAAATCCTCTCAACCTTTTTCCCCCTCCTCTCAGGTAATTCTTATATTTCCTCTGCTCTTACTTCAAGGCAGATTAGTAACCTTTGTAATCTGGCAGGGTTGTGAGTTTACTTTGGTCTGTGATTATTTAACTAAAATCTCTCTCCACTTATGCAATAGCACCACAATGCATGGGATGCACTCACCTCTGTGTAGTCAGTGCCTGGCATAGTGCCGGCCACTTTAGAGGTACTCAATAGACATTCATTCGGTGAATGCCATGTGAATAGTAACAAGGAAAACTGCTTCATCATGGAATGGCTAAATTGAAATTTATAAATTTTCTATAACTATTTTAATTATTAATAGATTATGATGATATTATCATATTAAAGATATATGTCAATATCATACTACAGATATAATAATGTGTCATTAATCCTATAAATGTTAGACTACATCTTGACCAACTGTGGCTATAAAATATTGTTAACTTCTGTTTCTCAGTTTTGCTTTTTAATATTAAAATGGGATTCTTCTTCAGTCTTTTTTTCTTTTCAACTGAGAATCCAAGAAAATAGGTAGCAAACTTTGTAACTTTACAAAGGAGGTCTGACACTACCTATCAGGACTGAGATAAAGATGCCAAACCAGTTTTGTGAATTTCCTGTAACAAGTATCTTCAAGTTATAGAAGCAAAGACAAGAATTCAACTCGGAAATTGAAGAATAAATATTTTTAGAGAAAACTGTCAGTGTGATATGTCCACCCTGTCCACCTGCCCACCTCCACCCCATGGAAGAGGAAAGGGCAGACGGTCTACCAGAAGAACTTTGTATGTGTCTTCTGAAATCTGGGAACATAGTAGAGCAATGTATTACTAAAGTATCAGAAAGCTAAAGTGTAAGAAGCTGTTTAAAGTGACGATGACAACCCTGGCCAAGTAACTCAGTTGGTTAGAACATCATCTTGATATTCCAGGTTTCCGGTTCATTCCCCAATCAGGGCACATGCGAGAATCAACCAGTGAATGCATAAATGAGTGGAACAACAAATTGATGTTTCTCTCTCTCTCTCTCTTTCTTTCTCTCTCTCTCTCTCCCCCCTTCCTCTCTTTCTAAAATAAATATATATATATATTTTTTTAAGTGAGGCTCAAGAAGCCAGTTAAGAGTTCAATTTAAATACATACGTACATACATACATACATACATACCTAACTAACTAACTAACTAAATAAATAAAGTGACCATGACAGCAGAATAGGGGCTCCAGCTGGGACGTTAACTGCAATTGCGCAGATTGCCACAGGTCCTTGGACAAGAAGGAGACTTCACAGAGCTGCCCACAACTGAGCCCACAGAAAATCGTGGCCAATGGAAGGGTCCAGCTGGAGCGGAGGCTTTTACCTGTGTCAAGAAAATTACGGAGGAAAGATTCCCAGTGATGGAAGAATCTCAAAGTACCTATGGGAGAGTCTGTTTTTAAAATGTGTTACAATGAGCAAAAACCACTCCCTGCTTAAAGACTGCCTGGTGTGGCTTTCCCTACCCCCAACCCTAAATTTGGATGAGCAGAAGCTGGAACTAGGAAATAGGGGTTGAGAACTGACAGAACAAGAAAAGAAAACAGGTTGCCTGCCCCTTTTCCACTTTCAAAAGTAGCCTATGACAGGCTGAGATGGGAGGGAGGAGGAGGGAGAAGTTTTGAACTGAATTTGGAGTTTTGTCAAGTTAATTAAAGAAGTGAAAGTCCTTTGAAGAGTAAAGAGACGAGAGGCCCAAAAATCATCTAATAGTAAACAAACTAAACTAACTGCCAACCATTTAGTACAGAGAAGGGAAGAACCAACATAGAATCGATTTCTAGGACATGAGAAAAACTGAAATTGTTTTAAAATTGTTTTATAATTGTATCCTATGAACTCTTTTCTCTCAACATTCAAGGTACATGTTCAGAATGCATAGGTTACTAAATCAAATGTGCATATCCATATTAACATGAGCATTTTCAAAACACTGGGACAACTTGTGAAATACACGCAAGGTAAAAGAAATGCTCAGGTTTTTAGTACAGAGCAGAAAGAAAGGTGCCAATTCTTCTGCTTAATTAGTTTCAGTTTTCTCAAAGTATAGCATATTTCAATGACAAAAGTCCATATGGCATTTCACTCTCGCTTTTGTGTTAGTACATAAAAGCATCTAGTAAGGTGATGAAAAGAAGTGTCTGATGTCCAGGTGGTTTGGGAGGGGTTTTTTTTTGGTTTGTTTTCTTAAGAAACATGTCTAAGAGTTAGATACGTGCCACATTTAGACTTGCGTGACCTCCACAGAGAAGACAGAACTCTAAGTCCAACTTGAAAGCCCCAAACCCTCTAGAATTGCTGAGAGGTTCGCACAGTTCAGAGGGAGGAAGTGTGAATGCTGCCCTTCTTCAGCACAGCCATTCAGCCGCCCTCCAGAGCTGGGCCCAATGTAAAATTATGCCAATCAGCCAATTAATTTGAGTCAGTGGAACCTAACAAAGAATAACTGTTTCATTATTATCATGTATATTTATTATTATAGTAGTCTCCCATATCCACTCTTTCATTTTTTGGTGGTTTTAGTTACCTACAGTCAACCATGGTCCAAAAATATTAAATGAAATAATTCCAGAAATAAACAATGTATAAATTTTAAATTGTGCACTGTTCTAAGTAGTGTGATGAACTCTTATGTGGTTCCACTCTGTCCTGCCTGCCATGTGAATTAACTCTTTGTCCAGTGTGGAGACTCCAAATATGACACTTAGTAACCTGCTTGGTTATCAAATTGACTGCAGTGGTATCTGTGTTCACATAACTCTTATTTTACTTAATAATGTCTCCAAAGTGCAAAAGTAGTGATGCTGGCAATTCAGATATGCCAAAAGGAAGCCATAAAGTGCTTCTTTTATGTAAAAAGGTGAGCAGAGTACAATAAAATATTTTGAGAGAGAGGGGAAAAAAATCATTTGACAAAGGTGAGAACCTGAAGGGGCTCGTTTTCATAATATAAAATTCAGTGTTTATTTTTCTCTAGTGTGCAGTAACGGAACACAGCATGTAAGGATTAGTTCCAACTGGTTCGAAGGCACCGATCTCTTTATGAAAGATCTTTCAAAGATGTGTGCTGGCAGTAGGAAGTCAGTGCCAGGAAACACATTCAGCAATTTATTTTCCAACTAGGAAATATTCATTAGATCTAAATACCAAGTTGTTTGCAGAACGTGTTCATGCACAAACTTGTTCTGAACACTGCTGAGCATTATAGCTGTCTGGTGTTATATCAGGGATTGCTTGTAGGATTGTCTTTTAGCTTTGTTTCTAATAGAAATTAATTCAATAATATAAACATACAAAGTGCAATTAAACTTGGTAACTTGTCCTTTAAGACTAGAGCACATAGCAAAACTATAGGCAGAAAAAATTCAACAATTTACTTAATTGCACACTCTTATTGTATTGTAGGGACATAAAACTGTTGATGAAACTAAAATAAAAATTAAAAATATTATATTAAAGCCTCATTTTGTGGCAGAGGATACAAAGAAAACACTTTCAGAAAATACCTAGAATAGTTAAAACAATCAGATTTATTGCTTGAAGAGTGAGAAGAAAAAATTGAGTCAGTCTTAGAGGAAATATTTATGAGTCTCACTATTATAAAACATGATACAACATCATATAGACTCTGGCTAGATGATTCATAAATAATTAATTACCTATTACTGTAAAAATAATTTCTAAAGAGTCAACAAAATATTTGCCATCCTCACAACCATACATGTACCTCTTTCCAATGTGTTCTCCATGGAAAACCATGTACTCCAAAAATAAAGATCTCAGAATTATGCTTCCTAGTTTTTAATCCCCAAAGGTATGATTATCTAATACAGTATAAACCACACCCAGTTGCTGCTACTCCCTTGAGTCAAATTTCTGTCCTGGTTTCTCTTACAATTATCAGAGCAAAGATAAGAACCAGACTATATCATTTCCAAGGAACTGGAAAGTGACAGAATTAAATATTGTGGAAAATAAATGACCTGTCTTACAGAAAAGAAATTACATAATTAATGAAAATAATAAATTATAAAATAATTTAAAATTAATATACCATATATGTAACTAAGGAAAGGAGCACTGGTAACACTATAACATTAAATTAACAGCATACATAATTTGGTTAAAAATCATTCCTTTCTTTATACCAATTCTATTCAAGAAAGAGATGCCCAAACATAATAGGGAGAGTTCATGTAGGTTCACAAAGGCGATGCCATGTTAACCCATACACCACTGTCAAGTGGTAAAGATTCTGAGTGCCTATAGTCTCAAATTGTCCCAAATGTGCCTTAGATTTAGCCTTCCCAATGTGTTCTTATGCACCATTATCCTCACTCTGTCCCTTACTGTGTCCCCTGTTCCAGTTGGAAGCAACATATGCAGTATTGGCATAGATTTACCTAATTCATTCATGAATTGATTCAAAGAAAAAATACTTATTGACCACCTACTATGTGCTGGACACTGTTCTAAGTGCACTGTAATTATCAGTAGAAAAAGCGACAAAGATCTCTGTTCTCATGGAACTTACATTCTAGAAGAAGCCTATAGAAACCAATAAACAAACAAATGAGTAAATTATAGAACATGTTGTTATTGGGGGAAAATGTAGTTAAAAGTAAGATCAAGAGTGTTCAGAGTGTGGGCACAATTTGTAATTTCAGGAGTATGTTTCGGATAATGCTCATTAGGCAGTTACTCATTAAGTTGGTGACACTTATAGTTGATGGTTGTTCACGCGGATTAACTGGGGGAAAAGAATTTCAGAGAGTGGAAACAACTGGCATAAAAGCCCAAAAATGGTCATTTTACAGAATCTGTGAAGGGAAGAAGAAACTGCTACAAGGTTTTGAACAGGAGGGGGACATGATTTGACTTAAATTATAAAATTATCACTCTGGATGCTATAATGAGACTCTAGGGGGCAAAGGTACAAGTAAAATGACAAACTGAAGGTTGTTAAGTAAAATAGGTGAAAAGTAATCTCTTAAACCAAGGTGGTTAAAGTAGAGAGGTGAGAAATAGCTAGATTCCAGTAAATAGTAGTAATGGAAACAAATTGTAAGAATGTTGTTCTTTGGGTACCATAAAGACCCTCATAGATACAAAGTGACTCTTGAATTACTGAAAAGCTCTATGTTCCTAGTCAATAGCATAAATGGGAAAATTAGAGCCAATTTCATTCATGCTCTGTCCTAATTTTAATAATTAAAATTTCTAAATCAAATAGGGATTCTTTTTCATCAAAATGTGGACTAGTTCTTCATGTCAACATATTTCCCAGTGACAGAGCAATGCTACCCGGGGTATAAAAGGATAAATTAGCAGTAGTCCCTGTATGTTGTAGCAAAGATGAAAATTCATTTAAACAAGCAAGGACAATAGAGTGATATAATTGTTGCAGCAGAATTTTGAGGAAGGTGTATTAGGGCTCAAAGAGAAGTGGTTAGTGATAAAGTTCACATGGAAAGGTGAATTTAAAAGCAATTTTTAAATATGAAACATTTGAAAAGAATTTTCAAAGATGAATAATATTTGTCACGATGATCAGCGTATTTCAGACAGAAGGGCAATTTGAACAAAACACAAACATGTGATCCAGGAAAGTACTTTAGGAAAAGTGTAAGTAGTTTAGGAAAAGTGACAGAAGCATGAAATTGTTGGAAGACACTTCTCCATGGGTCTCTCACGTTTCTGCACATCCTGCTAAAGTGGCATCAACTGCCCTTTTGTTCCAAACTACCTTTTCCAAGAGCCTTCTTTAGTAAATAACCTTGGAAGATAAAGATAGTGTCTCCTTCTAGAGTATAGCCTTGAAAGATACAGTGTCTTCTAAGATATAGGCACGCATAGTATCCGATAGAGAGTTTCAGATTTCCCAAGTTCTGAGTTCCTCAGCTATGCCTCAAGCCCATTCTGTAAGCAGCATCCACTTAGACCCCTCCAAATGCCCCCATGGGACTTGGAGGACAAGGAAAACTGATGCATATGTGAAACTCATGCTGTGCCATGAGTTCTAATAAAGTCCTTTGTATCCTTGTAAAGTTAGGGAGCAGTCCACATGACCATCCAAACTTCTTATACCAAATACAAAGTTCAGGGGCCCCTAAAACTACCCTCAGTTCTGAGAATTGGCTAGAAATATTCACAATACTCACTGAAAGCTGTTGTACTCACAATTATGCTTTACTACAGCAAAAAGGTAGAGATTAAAGTCAGCCAAGGAAAGAGACATGGGGCAGTGTCCAAAAGAATTCCAAACATGAAGCTTCTAGTTGTCTTCCCCTGGTGGACTCATATGTCTGTTCACTACACCCAATAATGATGTGTAATAACACACATCAAGTATTCCCAGGCAGAAAAGCTCAGCTGAGCCCTGATGTCCAGAGTCTTTACTGGGGCTCCATCATTTAGATATAGTTGACTGCCCATGTGGTTGACCTTAGTCTCCAACCCCTACAGAGGTCTAGCTGATCCAACCTGATCCAAAACCCCTATTACAAATAATATTGTCACAGTGTCTAGCAGGGCTTGAGGCTCCCAGGTAGACAAACACATTTTTTTTCAAAGAATACATTCTAAGGGCTTACACATTACCTCCCAGGAACTGAGGACAAAAGCCAGACTTCTCTTTGGACAAGGTTAAATTATTTTTTATACTTTAAACCGGAGGTCTCATGTTTTCTGCCAACATCCATGAAACTGTGGCAGGCTAACTGGGTTAGCTTGCAATTAGGGCAAAATCTCAGACCTTACACAGTCTTGACAGGAAAATTAAGAGAGATTGACTGAACAATATGCTTAGAAAAGGAGGTAAACAGGGTCACATCATGGATTCCTCTTATGCTAAGAGGTTGAACTTTATGCTTTAGCCAATTCCGATTATATGTTTATAGAGACACCAGCTTACATTAGAAATAGGGTTTTTATTAAACATCACTCAACACATCATATATTGAGGAAAAGTTACAAGTGGCTGAAATGAATCATTTAGGAGTTTTAGAAAAAATGTTTTGGAAATCTAGAGGCTGAAAGGATTGAAGATGTTGGCAATAAGGAGATTAAATTAATATTCTAGATTTTGTCAACTGGATCAGAGAGTTGTGAAGGGAAACCTAACAATGATAGTGGAGAAAAAGAAGGGTCCAGGGAGACAGAAGGCAAAGAACAGGTGTCAAAGGAGTAAAGGAGGGAGGTCTAAAATGACAGAAGAATGTCATGAAAGATTGGTTTATTAGAGTTTTATTATTCAAAATTTCATAAATTGATCAGTTAAACTAACAAGGTTAAGGATCCATTATGAGCATGGGTTGTTATGGTTGACTATGAGCAACATTTCAAACTAAAAGAACACAGTCAATTTTGAAACTGGGATTAGTCATACACAGAGACATTTAAGTTACTAAAGAGGGTGTGAGACATTACAACAAAGGAAAAGAATGTAAGCTAGAAGCCAAAATCCTAAATTAATAGTGAAAGTGAAGTAGGTCAATGATAACTTAGAAGAGCTAGAAGTGTCACAAGAACATCAAGGAAGGAAAGGCAGAAAAATATTTGTCTGGAACTCTCAATAGAGAGGTACAGGATATCCATGTTTTCTAATGTTGTATGAATGATTCCACAGCCAAGATTTCAGCGGGCTTCAGTGGAAAATTCTTGAAACTAGAAGAGATCGAAGTTTCAAAATAGAAAATAAATGAGTAAGGAGTGGAGATATTGAGCGTTCTTTGAAGAAACTGAAAATATAGGAGTGCTTGCTAACAATGACCCTGGCATGAAAAAGAATGTGATAATTATCAATGGTGTAATGGTTAATTTTGTCAACTTGGCTGGGCCCAGATATGGGGTTAAATATTATTCTGGATGTACCTATGAAGGTATTTTTAGATGAGACCAACATTGAAATTGAATTTGAGTAAAGCAGATTTCCCTCCCTAAAGTGAGTGGCTGGCATCCAATCTATTGAAGGCCAGAGCAAAACAAAAGGCTCAGTAAGGGAGAATTCACTGTCTGACTGATTCTCTTCTAGCTGAGATGTCAATCTTCTCTTGCCTTTGGGTTCGAATTAACATTACAACTATGCCATCAGCTCTCCTGAGTCTCCAGCTTGCCAGCTTCAGACCATGGACTTCTCAGGCTCTGTAACCACCAAAGCCAATTCTTTATAATCTTATAATCTCTCTCTCTCTCTCTCGCTCTCTCTCTCTCTGTAAAACCTCCCAGTGCCTCTGATTCTCTGGACAACTCAGACTAATACAAATGAGGAGATGTTATCAGTGGAACTAACCATAAAAGAGACACTGAAGAAAGCAATACAATGATGAAAATGAATGTGAGGTTACATGCCTATATGGATCCAAGCATGAAAGGTATAATGGGACTGACTTTTTCCAAGGTTCTACTCTCACAAAGTACAAGGTACCAATTGCAGACTAAGACCTACTGAGTTACCAGTGTTTCATCTTTGCCAAAGTTTCCAATGGAATAGTAATTTTACTTAGGAGTTGCTGAAAGAATGAACTAGTTACTATATATTTTCTTCTAGTAAAATTATCTGATACAGAATCTTGGTTGTCTTAATCAACAGTAGAAATTATGGTGGTATGGGGTGAGAAGGCCAAATATCTTCTGTGGTGAAAGGGAGAGAAATATATTCCTTAAAATGGAATCACTGTAATTAGAAGCACACATATAGCTTAATTTAAAGGCCTAAATCATAGAGAAATTTGGGAACACGACAATATTCAGCTAAAATAACCAGAATAAAATGAGATTAAAAGCACAAAGTGGAGAAACAGAGGTTAAAGTGAGAGGCAGTTTTCTAAAGTGGGCCATTGTCAAGGAAACTGAACAATGAATCTTTCTAAATCCTTCATTTTCTTTCTGTTTCTACTTCTATTTGAGAACCATACTGTGATTCTTTTAATTATGTGACTATACTACTTGCACCTTAAGAAGTGTGATTCCTAAGGAGATCTGAGCTTCAACAAAAACAGTTGAACAACAGAGTGATAAGCTAACAACAAAGTGACATTGTTTTATCTTCAGTTAACAAATTGTCTCTTGGGACTTCACATTTTTTAATTTATTAAGAGGTTCAAGTGAGGCCTGCCAGGGATTAAAAACAGCAAAGGGAAGGTTTAAGGACTAACATTTAATGGGGTTCCTAACCTTTTTGTGTCATGAACCTCTGTGTATCTTATGATCTCCATATCAGGATAATGCATAAAATGAAGAGGAATGTAAAGAAATTCAAGTATATTAAGATACAGTTATCAAAATATATTTTAAAATTGTGATATTCTAATAGGCATACTTTTTGTTTATATATTGATGAATGAGATACAAGGATGAATCTAATAATTACCAGGAGCTTAAAGTAATAGTAAATGTAAAAGATTTTTTGAGACATCTGCAGCAGCTATAATACAAAATCAAAATGCCTGTGACTTCGTCTGTTGCTGGGAAAATCACTGGTCCTGTTAATACTACTTGGGGGTTTTTTAGACTCTATTTATGATTGAAATAAATGATCAGTGGGTTTTCCTATATCAGTGATTACCTAAAAGGTATAATAATGATTGATAAATATTTTAAAACATCATGCTTAAATACGCATTTTTAAACAGTACTCTCATGTTTAAAAATGAAGTACTAAAATAACATTTTCCAAAGCAATTTTAGAGGGAAATCTGTAGGTTCTTGTCTAAGACATTTGTACATTTATGTTACTGAATTTTATATTACAGATCTACTTGTATTTTAAAATTTAAACTAAGAAATCTTACATCTTGATGGTTACTGTCCTCAAGTTCTGCCTCCAAAGGCTATGAATGTAGACATACTGAATGTGACTGCTTTGCTTTAATCAAATGTGGGGTTTTGAAATTTTGTTTTACCGAACAGGTAAACTAATATTTCTTTCACTTTGTAATTTGGCGATGCTTGGTTTTCATGTTATTCCTTGATAGGAAAACCAGTTTAAAAGAGTGAATATTTTTTTTTGCTTACCAGTAACATGGAAATATCTCTATTATATGGAAAGAGAGTAGGACCAAAATTTTATAAAATGTAGGCTTTTATTCATTTCCTAATTCATTCAACAACAATTTAATGAGTACCTACTACTTGTGAGGCAATGAGGTTTACAAATAAGTAAGAAATGACTCTAGCTCTCATGGAAGGTTTCCATATTTCTGATGTGTTTTATACCTTTCTTTCATGCCTATGGCTATTTCTTTGATAACTAACTGATCTTGTAAAATAGAGGATATTATTCACTCTTACATTAGTGCAACAAATACCACTTCAGCCCAGTAAATTTAGGTAAAACAGAGCAAAATCAACATTCATCCTTAAAATAAAACTTTATTTCTATTTTTTAAGTTCTGAGATATTTTCATGCCCCAAACTATTCCTGCTGATTTTCCATCCACTCCTACTGACCCCAGGAAATAGTGTTTCAACCTCTGAGGCTAACTTGGTTTACATTCTTCCTCAAGGGAATTTATAATTTTTTCTAAAGTTTCTGGTTAATAACATTATAAGAAGAAAAGAGAGTGCTATGGTTAAATAACATGAAGAAGGAATGTATTGACTCTGCTTCAGCAGATATATCTACTGTAGAATTTCTCATACCCTTGAACATGCTAATGTGTATTGTGACTCTAAAGAGAGTACATAGCAAGTAGTGTTTTATCAAATTATCTGACTTTGGAGCCTTTATTCAAGGTTCTACAAGGGTTAGTCTTCTGAGAAATACATTTGGGAACAAATGAGCTGGTATAGGCACTTAGAAAAAATAAAAGGTGAATTCTAAGAGCAAACATGCCTCACTAAGAAGTCATTCCAGTTAATCCATTTCCACCCAGTTTTAGGATGTCACTGAACTGGTATGCCTGGAAGTGTAGCAGAGAGAGTATATCTGAATTTCAGCATGGCATTTCATCATGACAGCAAAGCATGAGGGCTGGATGACAGTTTAGTTATTTGGGAACATATCAGGTTAAATACATTAATACAAAAATGATTATTTATGTATTCAACTGGATTTTTGCCTCCAGTGACCTACTTTGTCCAATTATTTAATCAATAGCCTTCATGAAGACATGAATTCATTTTCACTCAATCTTCAGGAAAAGCTGATGTACCAGTTCAGGGTTGGGAAATGTTTTCTATAAATGACAAGATAGTAAATATTTTACATTCTGTGGGCACACAGTCTTTGTTAAACATACTCAACTTTGCTGAGTTTCACTTACAATGTGAAAACAGATATAGACAATGATGCATAAAATAATGAACATGGGTGTGTTACAACGAAATGTTATTTACAGAACAGGCAGTGAGCTGGATTTTGCCCACAGGCCAAAGTTTAATGAACCTTTTATTAGTTGTTAGAGAGCAAAAATATTCAACAGTCTGGTACAATTGGCTAAATTTGTGAAACTAGATTTTAATAGATATGTTTTGCATTCCAAGTCAACAATTCAACTCTATAAGTATTAGAAGGAAGAGACATGGCATAACAGGTCGTGTTTAAGTTGATTGAATGCTCAATGCTCCTCCATTTAATATACTTTCTAAGAAGACAGTGCTACATCTATAGCAGTCTCCAGAGGAGCACCAAATTAAACTTTGCCTGGGTGAAACCACACTTGGGATTTTGCATCAAATTCTAGAAACTTCTATTTGAAAGGCGCCTTGCAAACAGGAGAGTATACACAAGAGCATGGCTGCTATGGTGAGATAACTGGAACCATGTTATAAAAGGAATAAGTTCATGGAAAGAAGCTATTTAACCAGGAGAACAGACAACTTCAATGACACAATATAGCTGTCTTCAGACATACTAACAATTGTTAAGTGAAAGATGGATTAGATTTACACTTTATTGTTCCTGACGTTATAATTGGAATTATTACATGGTGGAAAATGAAGGCAAATTAGATTCAACAAAAGGGAGGATTTTTTAAAACAAATGTAGCTCTTCTAATCCAATGAAATAAATTACTTTCCTAGTAGCTGTATCCACCCTATGGAGGAAACCTTCAGGTATTGAAGTAGTCTCTCCAACCACTTGTTGAAACTTGTAGAAAGATTCATTGCTAACTAGGAGACTGGGCACTCAAGTTTCTATTCAACTCTGATATTCTCTGACTTTATAAACTGGTGAAATTTAAGTCACCAACTTTCTTAATCATGAAAATCTACTATATTTGTAACTAAATTTAAATTTTTAGACTGAATGCCACTAAATTCCTGTATTAATTGTTGTTAGAATTTTATTTTTATTACATATCTTGTACTTGCTACTGTTCCAGCACAATGTCTACTCAGGTTTGAAAATAAGTGTTTCTGATGGAGTCAAAGAAACAAAGAATTTGGGCATCAGTATTGATATTTATAATAGTTTACAGGACTGCTGTTATTGATAAAGGAGGCCAGCATGTGTATCCTTGGTTTGTCTATTTTGGTTTTGCAATGTGACTTTTTTTTTAAAGCAAACTATGAAGAAAATCTATACTCTTTGATATGCAATATGTAAATGATGAGAAATTGCTATTTTATCATCAACTTCCAATCAAGCTAAGCTACAAATAACAGCACTGATTATAAAATCTTGTACTGGCCTCGCCCTGTAAGCAGATTTTGTAGCAGTGTTCTTTGCTATATCTTATGGTACACTTTATTGTAATTTGAAAAGTTGTGTATTTTTAGTTAATGTTGAAGTTATTATGTGATATCTGTACAAATTAGCTACCTGTGGTTAGTATTCTTAGAACCTCTCTCTCTCACACCTTGTCACATATTTTCCTTTCCTTCCCTCCCCTCCCAGGAAAGTTCTACAAAGTTTAGAAGGTGTTTACCTTTAGGATTTTCAATTAAAATTATGAATTAGTTTTAATTCATGTATTCAAAGATATTAAACTTGAAAAAAGTTTACCAAAAAATCAAAGGCCTAGAAAAAGCCTATACGTTAAAGAGAAGAAACATGTTATCTTAGAAAAAAAAGGCAACCTAAATAACAGGTTTAGGTTATTTAAACTATTTTTTTTTTTTTCCCTGAGTGTTAACTGGGGTACTATTCCATTGGAAGGAGTTTGCAAGGTAATGTATTTTTTTTCTTTTCTAAATGATTCAGTCAACAAGAAGATGTCAAAATGAATTTACACATTTCTCAGCTATTTCCATTAAAATTCTATCTGGCCTCTAAAGAGAATGGAAGGAATTGTATCCTTTGAGTGATTTTTTTTTTTCTCTGACTAAAATGTTCAGAATGTGGCAGTGGGCTACATTCAGAGGCATAGGGTTGAGTATAGAATTAGTATTACTCCTGTCCAAAAAAAGTTCAGGATATTCACAAATTTAAAAATAGAAAATGTGATTGTATTATCTTATAATCTATTTTTAAAGAGAGGAAGAGGGAGAGAGAGAGAGAGACATTGATTGGTTGCTTTCCATATGTCTGGGGATCAAACCTGCAACCCAGGTATATGCCATGACCAGGAATCCAAACAGCGACCTTTAGGTGCACAGGACAACACTCAACCAACTGAGCCACTCCTGCTGGGCTAATCTATTTTCCTTTATAAAATTATTCTAAACAACATTGGAAATGTTTTGATTGATGCAGGAAGTACATATAAATGTGAAAAGTCATTACATGGATGTCGTCAGCTCTGACTTCCTATTCCACTTTTGTATTATAACATGCTCCTTCAGGACTTGTTATTTTTGGTTTATATTTACACTTTATCATCTGCCTGATCTATATACAGTTTATTTAGAGGAACCTTTTCATATTATTTGACTACTGTGTTTCATTTATAGGCATAATAAATGTTCTCAATAGAATTTTATTTCTCAAATAATATCAGAATAGTATATCTCAGCATAATTAAAAAGTATGCCCCATTGAAAACAGTTACTCTTTTGATACTCTTGTACAATTAAATTAATTTATTGCCATTTTCCTTGTATAAACGGAGTTCTGGGGAATATTATCTGCTAGGTGTTAATAAGGGTAACTGTGCAACCACCTATTCTAAGAATGAAGTAAGTGCGCAAAGAGCACATCCACAAAGCAACTTGAAGTACAAGTTACTTTTGAAGTCGGTCTAAAGTGACCAAAAAGAAAAACAATTGGGAGTTTTATCAATAAATATACATAATCTCTTATCTTCACTAATGGAATTCACTAAATAATAATTATTTCTATTTTGAGCATAATCAGAAGCCTGTAACAACAATTAAGTCCAAATATTGTAATGATCAAAGTCAAGAAGTAGGGCAAATCTTCAGTTCAGTCCTCGGATGAAGCCTCTTACAACATCCATAAAACCCTTCCACACAAACCCCCAGCCTCACCCAGGTCCCATCAGTCTCAGCAGGACCCTACGCCTGCTTTACTGAGATTGACGTCTGCCACACAGTACCATCCACTGAAGATGAACGACACCCACTTATCCATACATACACAGATACACACACACACATTTCATATTCACCTTTTTTCTATAATTTCTGAAAAAGAAATGGCGCTCTGACATACATACAGCTCAGTTGCCTACACCTGTGTCTCTCACTCTTCAGGGACTTTGTTCTTCAGTTACACTTTTCCTCACACCTTCTAGCTGCATGGCTTTCTACTGCCCTGCCCTCCCACCTGCTCAGGGGGCCTCCAATAAATGGATTCATAGGACCCTTGCTCTTGCTTCAAGTTGTCGCTCAGTCTCTTCACAGTCAAATCACTTACAATGTACCTACACCCACTACTGTTACCACCGCACCACTCACTCCTTCACCTTCCTATGAGCTGTCTTCCCCTCGGCTCATATTTTCAAGCTCCTCTTACTAATGTACTCATGGCTTCCTACTCTCCGAGGCTAAAGGTCTTTTCCCAGTTCCTTCCATTGTTATTCTTTCTAGAGTTTATCTTTCCTGGCCCTCATGGCATACGCATTTGTGTGGGGTTTTCCTGTGCAGCTTTGACATTTCTTTCTAGATTGCTCTGTCACTCCACTTTTTCTCCCATCTCCCATGTTAACATATTGTTCAGGGTTAATTTTCTCAATATGCACGTGTTTCCCCTCTGTACTCTGTCTCTCAGCTTTCTCATCTCTGTTCATGGTCATAGCAATTCTGCCCATGAAAATGACTCACTCCCTCATCCGAATCTCCAGTCCAATGTCCTCTCTCCCAAACTCAAGTCCTGTGGTTACCAGCAAGCGTTAGGCATTGTCTGCTGGATGCCTCCACTGAATCCACAGTGGTAACATGACCAAAGAAAACTGCACTTTCTCTCTCTGAAGCTAACTCCTCCTACTGACCTCTCTCTTTCACAGATGCCTCTGTTTCCTCATTAACCAAATGGATTAAACCTTTCATCATTAATGACATTTAGACATATTCACACAATTGAAAAATCCTATAGAGCACATGTCCTCAATGCCTTTCAATTCCTCTTAAACTACAATGTTTATTGCAAATCCTTATAAATTGCTTTCATGCCTACGGGCCTTTCTGCTCTAATCCATTGAAAATGCCAATGCCTAATTATTATTATTTTTAACTTACCAGGTCTCTTCTTAAGGACATGCAATTACCCATTTTATGCCATCATATATTAAAGTCCCGTACAAGGAGGCCTCTATAGGCCACTGATCCCAAATAAATATCTAGTAACCCAGTTATGCTCAGCTACAAATGTGTCCCCATAATTGTCCTCTATTGAGACATTATGCATGCTTCACCCATCCTTAGGAATCCCTTCTACAGCTTTCTTCTGCACAGACATCATTTCAATTCTAGTTATCTTTAAAGACCACCAGTTCGAATTTCACCTCCTTCAGATTTGTCTTTTCTAATCCTCTCAACCATCCTAAAACCCTACATAATTACATCTTATTCTGACTTGTATTTCAGATACAATGCCCCAGCTACATACATTATAAGCTTCTGAAGTGACTATTTTGCTATCTGCACCTGTGGCATTAAACGAAGCACCTTGAACTCAGTAGTTATTCTGTAAATACTGTTGAATTTACAAATATTTCCTTTATTCGCACAAACTGTGATATCCAAATCTGAAATTTAGGCAATGTAGAAATTTAAACAGTTTCAGGAACTTTAGGTAACACAACTGATATATTTAGCTATAAAACTTTCTTAGTAAGTTTAAATCACACGAAAAATGGGTAAGAAGCAAAGAAGAAATCTAACAAAATGAATTAAGAGAGTCTATGAAAAATTATATATATCTGAAAGACAGATGCTGTGCATAAAATGAAACAGTTTAAGGATGAGAAACACATCTCTTTTTAAATGTGCTGGAAATGGGCTGCCCCTTATGGTAGTTTTGATATTACCAGAAGAGAAATAAAAGAATAAAAATTATGCAAATGTGCTTTTTCTGCTTCAATTTATTTCCTTTTTGAGCCTTATGGTATCCTTGCTGCCAAGAAAACCCTAGCTGTTTAAGGTCAGAATTTATTTAGAATCTTAAAAATGTATAACTAATTTTAGATGAATTTTCAAACTAATATTCACAACTAAGTTTCCAGTGACTGCAATAAAAACATCGTATCTCAGTTAAAAAATTCTGGAAATTAAAAGCGGTTGAAAAATTTAGATAATAATAATATTAGATAATAATAACAGACTGGTGGGAATAAAGGAGAGCAAGTAGTGGTAGAGTTTGTTGATGATTCTTATAATAAATTTTGGTATAAAGAAAACTTTTTGGTTTTCTTTAAAAACATTTGGGATTGAATAATTAATTCATATATTGGCAAGACCCTGCCTTACAATGCACCATACACAATGTGATGAGACTGCCTCACAAGAGAATCCTATAAAGTCACTGCTCAAAAGTGACAACTCAACTGCAGCAATAACATTGTTTAAAAATGTAAAGCAAGGAGGAAACAAGAAGGCGGCGTAGGTAACAGCTGCACCTGCCGCCTCCCGCAACCACATCAAAATTACAACTAAAATACAGAACCACCGTCACTCAGAGCCTCCTGAGATCTGGCTGCACAGAAGCCCTGCAACCAGGGAGCTGAAGCAGCACGGAGAGCGGGAGGAGGGGCGGAGACGCGGGCGGATTGGGGCTGAATCGCGGAGACGCGGCCGAGGGCCCACACCCGGTGCTGGGGGTTAAACCCGGGAGGGAATCTCGGCGGTGGGGGTTTCCCAGAGGAGTGAGGGGTCCCAGCCCCACAGCAGGCCCCCAGCCCAGGGCTCCAGGCCGGGAAGAGACGTCCCCACAACTCCGGGCTGTGAAACCAGCGGGGACTGTCCCTGAGGGTCGCGGAGGCCATGGGAGCCCCAGCAGCTCCTCTTAAGGGCCGTCGCACGGACTCACCTGGATGCGCTCCCTCTGAGCCCAGCGCCGGGCAGCAGCCTGAAAGGACCCGGGACACTCGGGGGGAACTAACCTGCCTGAGATCCGGGCGACAGGTGGAGGGCGGCTTCCTCCCCGGCAGAAGGGCTGGCGGAGGCCACGGCTCCTGTGGCGAGTCCTCCCCGCACACAGCCGGCAGGCAGGCGCCATGTTTGAATCGCCAGCACCTGACTCACACCTTTGGCCCCGCCCCGTGATTCCCGGAGGCCCCGCCCCTCCCCACCTGCAGCTCATCCGGGCCGTTTCCAGGGGCTTTTCTGTGCAAGTGGCCTCTCAAGCCTCATGCTTAGGACTTTCCTAAAATCTCTCCAACAAGCAGCAGCGGGCCCCATACGGCTTGATAAGCGGCCCCAGGCCTGGCACTAGTGGCAGCCTGCACTGGCTCATAGCTTGGCCTCTCCTGGGCACCTCCAAGCCCAGCAGAAATAGCAGCCAACTACGGTTTGCTGTGTAGCTCAGGCTGGGTGGCCCTGGGCAAGGCACTGGCACAGGCTGACTGTGCACCTCCTGGAAGGCCCCAGAGACAGTGCACCTGGTGGTCAGACTTGGTCATGCTGGATTACAACCCTGCCACATCCACGAGTGACACACTCAAGGGGCTCACTTGGTGAACACCAAGCCCCACTGAAGTAAATCCTGCTCATAGGGGTGTCTCCAGCACAGCAGCTCTCTGGCTGTAGTTGCAGCTGGTCCTCACAGCTGATTGACTGGGGGTCAATTCCTCCCAGGGACGCCAACAGCAACCAAGGCTCAACTACAGCAGGACAGAGCACACAGCCCACACAGGGGAGCACCTACAAGGCCCAGCTCAGGTGACTGGGGAGGCTGAGCCACTGGACCCTACAGGACACCTACTACACAAAGCCACTCTACAAATTCCAGGAGACAAAGCAGCTCTACCTAATACACAGAAACAAACACCTGGAAGCAGCCAAAATGTGGAGGCAAAGAAACAGGTCACAAAGGAAAGAACAGAAGAAATCTCTAGAAGAGGAACTAAATGAAATAGATCCAAGCAAGCTAACAGATACAGAGTTTGGAATCTTGTTTATAAGGATGCTCAAGGATATTAGTAAAAAAACAACTGAGAAAATCGATGACAAAATAAAGTGCCAATGTGAAATGAAGGCTGCATGAACTGAAATGAAGAATAACTTACAGGGAATCAACAGGAGAGTAAAGGACACTAGGAATCAAATCAGCAATTTGGAACATGAGGAAACAAAAAGCATCCAACCAGAAGAGCAAAAAGAAAAAAGAATCCAGAAATATGAAGATAGTATAAGGAGCCTCTGGGACAACTTCAAGAGGCCCAACATTTGTATTATTGGGGTGCCAAAAGGAGAGGAAAGAGCAAGAAATTGAAAACCTATTTGAAAAAATAATTACAGAAAACTTCCCCTACCTGGGGAAAGAAATAGACTTACAAGTCCAGGAAGCACAGGGGGTCCCAAATAAGAGGAACCCAAAGAGGCCCACAGCAAGACACATCATAATTAAAATGCCAAAAGTTAAAGACAAAGAGAGAATCTTAAAAGCAGCAAGAGAGAAGCAATAGTTACCTACAAGGAAGCACCCATACGACTCTCAGCTGATTTCTCAACAGAAACCTTGCAGGCCAGAAGGGAGTGGCAAGAAATATTCAAAGTGATGAAAAATATGGAACTACAACCAAGATTGCTCTACCCAGCAAAGCTATCATTTAGAACTGAAAGTCAGATAAAGAGCTTCACAGATAAGAAAAAGCCAAACCAGCACTACAGGAAATTTTGAAGGGTTTTCCTTAAGAAGTAGCTAATGAATAAAAGAATCTGATGAACTAAATAGGTCCAGAGATATTGATGTATGCAACAGATGATCATATTTCAGAGGAAAGAGGGAAGGGGGTAGAGGGTGGGAAGAGATTAACCAAAGAAGTTATATGCATATATACATAACCCATGGACACAGTCAATAACGGGGTGAAGGCCTGGGGAGGGGGTGGGAGCAAAGTGGAGGGGGTCAATTGAGGGTGAAAAATGGGACACCTGTAATACTCTCAACAATAAAGATTTTAAAAAAATGTAAAGCAAAAATGAATGCTCTGAATAATACTATAGAATCTATTATAAAAAGAATTCTTGAAGCTCCATGAGTTAACTCTAAGTTTAAGATCTTGTCCTTATGTTAATATAAAACAGATTTTTATAATTATAGCAAAATATATTTGAAAAATTAACAACACATCCATTACTGGAGACAAATCTCCAGCCCTCACAGCACTTGTATTAGGCAAAGCAACTGGAGTTTTAGAGCTGTTCTAGTTTTCTAAAATCCAAAAGAGTTAGTAAAACTCAGTGGGATTTATCCTTTGACTCACTGACTTCTTTCCATAAATGAGTCAAGGTGTTGTTTCCACCTTCTTTAATTCCTTTTAAAGCAAAAAGAGTTCTCACCTGCTTTCTTACTTTAGGTGGTATTTTGAACAAAATATTGTTTATATATTTTTTCAAGGCTCATTTTATTTTCCTTGATTTTTAAATTGTGGACATTTTAACCTTTAAACACTTTCCTGAAACCTTCTTTCTCTTATACTGAAAAGCAAAAGCATAGAACATTTCCTATCATGGACTCTTTTCTCTCTCAAGTCACACACAGTGCAGGACTGTCAGAATGTATGCGACGCATAGTTACAGCACAGATTTTGAGTTGCACTTTTTAAAGTCTTTTCTGCAAAAGTATATTTTCAAAGGTCTCCAATACTTTCTTTGACAGACTAGGTAAACCGAAGCAAAAAAATTTACCTCATTGCTAATTCTCTTTCCTCCTCTATAAAACCCAGTTTAATAATTCAGTGTTCAGGATCTCTACAAAATAGGTTATGCAGGGAATTGATTAGAACATTCCATAAGTAATGATCCAACAAATACCTTTTTCTCAGAACTGAAACAGCTCATTTATAAATTGCCTGTTTTTTAAAGACTGGCTGAACCAAGAACTTGATCTATGGGTTTTGAAACATGCCCTGAAGCACAAACACAAAGAAAGAGGATCTCGGCCCTAGGAATGAAGTCTGTGTCGCACCTGGCAGGCAGCCTGATGGAAGCTTCAAAGAGCGAAGGAAGCTGCTTTCAGGTTGCAGAGAGGACAAGCCAACTCAATAAAGCCATTTTCTAAGCTTTTAAAAAATCTTTCACCAAAGTTCTAAAAATTCTCTCAGGTGCCTGAAGCCTGGGAGAAAATTTTAATTGATTTTAATTAAAACCTTGTCTGCTCTACGAGCAAAATGAGGAAATATGACAGGATGTTTCCCTTTCTTTCTTGTCCTTCCTTATCTTTCCTGAATGTGATTTTTGAGCCTAGGTTATATGTATTTCTTAACATAGATCATCTTTTTCTAGATGGAATAAAGATATTTGCTGGATTCACACTGAAAAAATCTGGAATTTTTAAAATGAAAAGCTGAGTATCAAACAAAGGAAGGGTGAAAAAATAAAATAAATTCTTTATGAATTTATCAAAGGTAGAATTAGATATAAATAAGTGGTATATCTTCCATAAAGCACAGAGTAGATACAGTCACACTCTTGGAATTAAAGCCAATAAAATTTCTTGTTAGACATACTTGGAGATCTTGCCTCCATTTTCAGTCTAATATCTAGTACATTGGCCAGGTTTTAAACTCTATTGTGATCATCCTAAAAATACACTATTTTATGAGATAATGTAAGCTCTTACCCCCCCCCCCCACACACACACACATGTGAGAATGGCACAAATCATACAAAAAAGTCAAACAATGCCGTATTTATACACAGGTGCCAGAAAGGGAAACAAAAAATTTAAATGTCAAAATATTATTCTGTCTTTTCAATTGATAATTACAAAACCCTGTGGTTGTATAATTTCTGCTACTCACACAAGTCTATTATACTTTTTCATTGAAACTTTTTCAAATGATAGTGTATATTTGCTTTTGCTTTTATCCCATAGCCCCATGCAATCATTTCCCCCTGTGGTCCTGTAAATCTGGTATCTAAATTATAACCAAAGGTCACGTCTTCATCTTAATGCTCCAAGTGATGGGACTGATAAACCCTCTCCTTCCTGTGTTTTCCACACCTTTTGTTGGCTTTCATCATATTGTACTCTCATGGTTTTCATCATAACTCGGATTCTTCCTCTTATCTTTACTATAAACATTCCCAAGGTTTTCGTTTTCTTGTCTGTTTGCTTATTGCTCTCTATTTCCTTAGCAACCTCTATACTATCTTCCTTTCAATCTTAATACTGTCATCTTTCATAAGTCAATGATCTCTAAAGCTTCAACCAATGTGTCAGTGTAGTGGATCATCATATTTATATATTTTCCTTTAATCTATTTCTTGAGCTTCAGCTTTGCTTTTATAACTGCATGTTAGAGAGATGTCCCTGGATGTTTCATGAGCAAATCAAAGTTAACATGTTTAAAAGAATATCTAAAAGGATATCCTCTTAATCAAACATTCCACCTCACTTGTCATGTCTGTAATTGGCATCAATATCCTCTCAAGCCTCAAGGCATATATCACTCTACTTCCATGTCCTTGCTCATGCTAGTCCATGATCCTCCCACTCAGAAGTAAGCCATTGAATTTCTAAGAATTTCTTTGAATATTGTTGCGATGCTTATCCAGTTTTGATGTAATATGCTTTTTGGCTCCATTGTACATATCCTACTATGCTAAAAACTCCTTCAGTCCAGTATCTTGTCTTCTTATCATAGAGTTCCCATCCCAGAAAGTGTTCAGATTATGTTTTTTATGTGGATAAATGAATTGGACAGTGAAATAAACTTACTTTACTGAGAAAGCTACTTATAGAAGGAATAATTCATTTTGAGTTAATTTCCATACAGAGTTTTTTCTAGAATATTTATGACCCTACTAACCCTGCAGTAAGAACTAGCTGTGGAAAAGTTGTAGTGCTCACGTTCCATAAGATTCCCTTCAGGGCACACACCAGGGAAGAGGTAGAATTTTGAAAAAATAACAGATCTGCTGACCCAGATTGAGGATATGAATCTGTACAGTTGGTCACATAATTGATTTCAAAGAAAAGGCCCTGCAGATACTAATCCTTGCTGAGTCCTCTGAATGGTGAGAACTCATATTTCAACACAAATGCTACCAGTCAGAATTCTTCACATCTAATCTTTGTCTCTTTCTTCTATGCATTTTACCTGGTGATGATGACATACCCGTTTTCTGAAAGGAAAACAAACAGCTAAGTCAATGTCTTTATGAAAGGGATTAAGGGCATAATTATACGGCAGTGTGAGGGTGAAAGGATGGATTCCATCATCTCATTGTATGAGTGAGAAAGGTACAGAGGCTAAACCAGGAATTCAAGGAAGAATGAAGGCTCTTCATAGAACTGACATTACTTGAAGAGGCAATTATTTACTTGAGTAAATCTAAAAGGCAAGTGATGTTCACAAAGGACTTCAAAATAACAGAACTATGTGGTGGTGTGCTGAACACCTGAAAATAACATTTTAGTAAAACAAACTAGTTCAGTTTTTCAGATTGTAAATTACCTTCATTCAACATTTTAAAATCTTGAGTGTCCTACTGTTCCCCAATTATTTTCCAAATATTAGCCACCATGTAAAGGATAGTGTATTCATATTGTGAAATACTCACTTTGATCTCCATTAAAAAAAAAGTCTGCATCCTTTGTGTGTGTGTGTGTGTGTGTGATGTTGTTATACATAACATGATAGCAGATGTGACATTTAGGGGAAGACAAAATGTCTGAAATACTGTTTTCATGGCAATGGTTTATGAAAGACGTACAGAAACTTAATACGTTAAGACAATTTTAAATTCAAAGGAAGCATATTTGACTTTAATAATCATAAAGAATTTTTTTCTGTGTTAAGTGATCCTTTGAAATAAATAGGGGAAAGTTTGCTGCCAAGGTTAGATGTAGTAAAATATACCAGAAATTTCTGAATTCATACTTAGAAAAATAAAAGTAGAATGTTCTTGAATCTGTCTACTTCTCTCCAGATGGCCTGTAGCACAATAATTTTATATTCAGTGTAGATAGACATTCTCACTGCTCATTTGGATTTCAAAGACCATGACACATTCTTAATTTATAATTTTAAAACACAAATTATTTAGTAAAATAAATGCACAAGACATTCAATTAGAGAATGAAGAAGATAAAGAAATGAGTGCTTCCCATCTAGTAAGGAAGAAAAGATGACTATAAATAATATGGTCCAACTCAAATAGTATCAAGAAATATAAGAAAGTCTCAAGCTAGGTGCTATAAGAGTATAGGGTTAAAAAAGTTACTTTGGACCTGAAAATCAAGTCAGTCTTTATGGAGGCTGTGGTAGTTAATATGAACCTCAACAAATATGATAGCTTTAAAGAAGTAGAGATGCAAGTAAGTATATTTGAAGATGGTATTGTAGTAAAGGCAAAAAATAAAATAAAAAATGGCCATTTGAAAAATGGTTCGATTGGCAGTAAATAATAGAAAGTAATACCAAAGAGAATTAAGCCTTGAATATTGTATACACTCAATAAATCTTGGTTAAAATGAATTTAATTATGTTGAATCTAATTGAATGAATTGAAATAGATTAATGGTTAGGCCAGGGCTTGTTCATGGAGGTCTTGAAAATCAAACTGAAGATTTTAGAATTTATTCTGTTGTAAGGCAATGCACTCATTTAAAACATATTTATTAACTGTTTAATAAATTGAATATTTCAATAATTTCTAGAAATTCAAAAATAAGCATGACAATTTTTGAGCTTTAGGAAGTCATTGGTTATCCTGGTCCAGGTTTAATGAAAGGGACTTACTGCAGTGCTGCCTGACATAATTTTAAAAGATCAGTGAGGCTTAAACAAATGAAGAGGGGGAAAAATAAAAGTCCAGGGAGAAGTAACTTATGTCCTAAAAACACAGAGGCTAGAAACTGCCTAGTGTATTAGTGTAGTCCTAGTTTTCCTCAGTCTTTCCCAATTTTAGTACTAAAAACTTCATGTCCTGGGAACCTCCTTAGCTCTGGAAAGATTGGAACAGTTGTTAGGGAGTGGGCTGGACATGAGGTCGACTACCAGTTTAATGAGACAGAATGTAAAGTTAAGGAAGGAATGGAAGTATAAGATACTGCAAAACTGTCAAGTGCAGATCATGGAGAATTTTAATGCAAAGCTAAAAACTCAGGACTTTATCCCAAAGAACCAGTGATGAGTTTTAGACAGGAAAATGGCATGTTTATATCCACTCATGAGATGAAGCAACTATCCACAAGAAGACTATGGACAGCTGTTCCAGGCAAGACATACGAGTGGAGCAGACTGGTGGTAGAAAGCATAGAAAGGAGAATGTAGAAATGTTTGGGAGTAAAATATATAAAACTCAGTAATTGTTATTAGAGACGAAAGATGATGTCATTCATTCAAAAAATATTTACTTGTACTTGCTACATGATAAATGCTATTCTAGGATGCGAGGACACAGCAAGGAAGAAAACAATGATGTGGCTCACATTCTGTTAGAGATGCCATCCCATGAAGTGGAGAAAGCTAGAGGAGGGAAAAGATGTTGAAGAAAAATCATGAGTCCATTTTGATATATTGGTTGTCATGCTTACAGAGTGGCATAAAAAAAATCCTGGACATGTCCAAGTTATACTTTATAAAGATCACTCTGGCTCTGGTAAGTAAGACAGATTTCATAAGGTTAATTCAGGAAACAGAGAAAAGTAAGAAGGTAGAGCCCTGTTCATGAATGCAGAGTTAATGGCCTACAGATATTTAGTGGGAAAGAAAAAGAGAAGATAAATACGAGAGATACTACAGAGGCTCTTTGGATTCAGTAACTTATTGGGGACCATACGATAGAAAAGAGAACTCAAACCAGGGGAGCTTTGAAAGGTAATGGGATAGAATTTTGAAACAGTGATTGCAGGAATTCTCCGGATCTTTCATGGGTCCTCTGATGAAGATGTCCAGCAGAGAGTTACAAATACAAAGCTGCACATTAAGAAACTGTTTACCTGTTGACTACTAGCCAACCTTGTAGATACAACCAAATCTGTCACAGTGAATGTTAGCCCTTACTGAAAAGAGAATAGAGGAAAATAAGAAGAGAAATAGAGATTAAAACTTGAATACTGTCCATATTAAAGAGACAATAGGAGGGAGGAATCTGTGACTAAAACAGAAAATAAAAAATACGTTGGAGAGAATGAAGATTTTTTCATGTTATGAAAGCCATAAGGAGCACTTAAATCCAAATTTTCATAGTAACATTATTATATACTGTTTATGGCATTGAAAATGCATTTTAATAGGAGTAATTATTTTACTCAAAATTATAAATTAACTTACCTATATCTTTCACTTCTATATCTGTTTAATCATCAAATTTTGAAAATATACCTTTGCAATAGAGTAAGCTTCCTCAAATACAATTGGATACATGCATTCTAATACAAATAGCCTGTGAACATAAACTTTAATCCAAAAGAGTTCAGGTACTTTAGTTTTTCTAAAACAAAGAAAATTCTAAAATTTTCATCAGAAAATTCAGTAAAACATGAGTTTTCATAAAGGGAGCTTGTAAGTGTGAATTTTCAACCAAACTAACTTAACTGCAATTGTATTTTTTTTTAAAAGACTATATTACTGAAATTTTAATCAAAACTAATTGTAAGAATGAATTTACCTCAAATAAAATCTGGCAGAAATGCAGCCTTTTAATTAAAGATTGTGTATGTTTATTTTCAAAACTTATAAAAAATGCTTTTCCACTAGACTAGCCTATTTCACTTTAAAGAGCAGCAATTCTCTGGAAAAACGGTTTGGAGCATATGCGTTTTCATGAAAATAAGCTTTTAAATATGGCTGTCCATCCATACCAGTTTAAAAATATTGATTTTCTTAAAATCATATTGAATATAAAGTGCATATCAAAATGAACTTATTAACATGATTTTCTTCAAAAATAGCTTAAAAACACAGCTTAGAAAACAATAGCTTAAATCATATTTAGAAAAAATAAATTTCAATCAGAATAATTTATAAACATGAGATTTCACATACATTAGCTTACATAAAGCTATAAAGCTAATCATAATATTCCTTTCTTTTTTTATATCGCCTTGGCCAAAGTATGCATCTATTTTGCTATAGACTAGGGGTACAGACTGTATTTTTTCCTTTTTGAATACCCAATGCCTAGCATACTGCCTGGTATATAGTATGTGCTCAATAAATGCTGTTGAATCAATTCATCCACTGTTTTTCTTTCCCATTTTATATTTACTCTCACATACCATTCTATAAATGTGTATCTTGGTTTGAGGGACTCAAAATGCATTGGATATATCTGATAACTTCTTTATTTGACAACTCAGTATTTATTGGTTTAATTTTCATTGTGTTTTTTTCATTAGGATATCAAATATGTTGATTCTCAATTTGCTTCTTGTTATTTATGTTTTGTCACCTCAACAAACTGAAATGTTTTGAAGGCAAGGTCTTCCTTTGCCTTTTCATGTGACCCTAAAACTGCACCTTCCATGCATTTAATTCTCACTTGGTTAAGATCTGTCAATTACAAAAAAAAAAAAATCTTGAAATAAAAGCAGCAATGCTTTAAATTTTCCATAATCTAAGTTTTTATTTACATTGTACAATTAGGTAAATGGTTATCTATAAGATTGCATTTTAGGCTATTTGCTTCTTATATTTACATTACTGTACTCATAGACTCATAGATGTTTCCTAACAATTACTGTAGTAACTAAAACAATATTGCCACATCAGCTTTGCCTTTTGTTTTTGTTATACCTTTAGATGTCTCTGTTGCACTAAAACTAGAGGGAAAATAGTATATTTTTAGCATATGTATAAAATTCCCTTTTATGTATTTATTTTTTTAGCCAAGAAGTCTCTAATTAATTTATTTAACAAATGTGAGTACAATAATACTTTTTGTAGTAGTATTTTTACTACTGCCAAGTATTATTATAGTCACTGAAGAATGAGCTATAACAAATAAAATCAAGTCCTGCTATGATAGCGCTTTCATCCTAGTGAGTAGACAGAAAATAATCTGACCAAAAATACACATATAAAATGTGGGGTCATAATCAATGAGAAGAAGAAAAACAAAGCAGAAAAAGGGAAAACAAAATGTAAGGGGGCAGGTATGGCGGTTTCATTAAACATGTGCAGTGAAGACCTTAGCTGGGAGGCATTTGTGCAGAGACCTACCTGAGGGAGTAAGGCATGTAAACCTGGAAAGAGGAGCCCAAACAGGTAAAATACAAAAGACTTGAGGGAAGCATGTGCTTGGAGTATCCAAGGATCAGCATGAGAACCAGGGGTGGAGATGAATGTAGTAGAGCAAGCAAGGGAAAAATCTAGTATGAGAAGACCAGAGAGGGGTTGGTGGAAGGGGTAATGGCGGGATCACCTTGGGCCCTACAAGCCACAATAAGAACTTGGATTTCACTCTGAATGAGATAGAATGCCATTCAACAAATTTGAGCAAAGACAGGCATAATCTGACCTATGTGGTAAAATGACTCCAGCTTCAGGGTGCCAAAAAGACCAAATGGGGCATGTTTAGAAGCAGGGAAGCAAGTAAGAAGCTTTCAACTTTAGGTGAGAAAAATAGTGGCTTAGAATAGGGCGGTGAGTGCTAAATTCTGCTTATACTTCCAAAAACAAATAAAAAAAGAGCGGAAAGGAGTTGATGGTATATATCAATATTATAGAAAAAGAAGAGCCAAAGATAACTCCAAGATAATGGCCTGAGAAAATGAAAGATTGAGTTTTCAAACTCATGGAAGAATCCAATTTCTAGAATTTTTCGTTGTTGGAACTATTAAGTTTGGGAGGCTATTAAACATTCAAATGAGAATGCCAAAGAGGGAGTTGGATATGAGAAGCTTCTCCCCTAACCCTTTTTTTACTTTCGCAAATTAAGCTCACGTATCCTACTACAAGCTCATTAATGTGCTTTTTAATGTGCTATTGATGAGACTTCATAAGCGTTGTTCAATAAAAGTCTGTATTTGAATGGTTATTATAAGAATATTTTGTATAATACTATGTTTTGAAATGAAATGTCATTATCTCTCCTATTTGGGAGAAAGGCTTTTTTTTTAATGGTGACGAAGGAAACTATTCAATGCAAACAGCCTGATTGTGATATGGCATTGCTGTGAGCTGTGAATCAGTCAGCTCAGCTCTGGCCCAGAAACACACATGTGCAAACACACACACCCTTCAGGTTTCAGCTTCCCTATTTCAGCTTCAGCCAGGGAGATTCCGTCTTCAGGCTTCTTCTTTTTTTAAGTCATTTTTATTCTTATTTTTCAGTTACAGTTGACATACATTATTATATTAGTTTCAAGTGTACACCCCAGTGATTAGACATTACATAACTTATGAAGTGATCATCCTGATAAACCCCACACCCATCTGACACCATACACAGTTATTACAATATTATTGACTCTATTCCCTATGCTGTACTTTGCATCCCCATGGCTATTCTGTTACTACCAATTTGTACTTCTTAATCCCTTCATTTTTCTCACCCATCCCCCAGCCCTTCTCCCATCTGGCAACTATCAATTTTTTTTCTGTATCTATGAGTCTGTTTCTGTTCTGCTTGTTAGTTTATTTATTTATTTTTTATATTCAATTGTTGATAGACATGTATGTATTGCCATTTTATTGTTCATATTTTTTTACCTTTCTTTCCTCTTCTTCTTAAAGAAGACCCTTTAACATTTTATATAATATGGTTTGGTGGTGATGAACTCCTTTAACTTTTTCTTGTCTGGGAAGCTCTTCATCTGTCCTTGGATTGAGGCATTTTCTATAAGAGATTGGTTGCTTAAGTTTTTGTGGCAAACCCTTCTCTGAGAGCCAAAATATATACAAAAAACATCTTTATGAACTGGAAACACAGATTAATCCCCTTCAAAGATATGAGAATTTATGTTGCGTTACTGAGTGCCAGATGTAAGATTGGCACACTTTGCATGTCAACAAGGATTACTGTCATTTAATTTGGTGTTTATACTGGGTCTTGCTCTATGAGCAGCCCTCATAGGGAAAACCCTTAATACCACAGATCTACTGCTCAGATGGTGTAAACTTCCTGGAAATTCAGAAGAGTCTAGGCCCTGGGCTTCCCTCCTAATCCCCTTACTCTAGGCTAAAAAAAGTATTTTTTAGAAACTGCTCATGAGGTCTGGGACTTCTGTGGCTGTGCTTCTCAAACTTATATTTCTTGGAGTGCCTTTGTTTTAATTGGAGAACATTTCTGGACTTGAGCTACCTCCCTTCTTATAGCTGCACGCCCCTGTGGCTGAGGTTTGTCTTCCATTCGTAGCCTTGCTGTCAGCAGTTATGTCAGAGGGCTGGAAGTTCAAGGCAATATGCTGCTAAAGCACTCTTCCATACTCTGTGTTTACAACTTTTCTCTTACATTTGATACAGTACAATTATTTTGTTCTCATGGCCCCATTCATGTTCCTCATATGAATGACCTGGTTGGTATAGCTGTTTTCATTAAATAGGGTAGTCTACATAAGGCATATCATCAGGCCAGCTTGTTATTTTAAATCCTTTTGCAGCCTTCAAAATAAAAATGTGTCCTAAGACCAGAGGAAATCGACAATTATTCAAGAAGAAAGAAAAAAAAAGGATGCTATATTACTTCTAGTTTCCTTTTACTTGACAACAAAGAAAAGGAGGTTATAAGTTGGTAGTTTTCATGGAACCAATGCAACAACTGAATCACTCCCCAAAGAGCCTCAGGCTCCATTTGAGAAGCATTGCTTGTCACAGGGTGACTCATGTCCCCCAGGAAGATATGTTCAAGTCCTAAACTGCATTACCTGTGAATGTGACCTTATTTGGAAATAGTGTTTTTGCATATGTAATCAAGTTAAGAAAAACAGTCATAGTGGATTAGGATGGGCCAGAAATGTCATGACTTTTGTCCTTATAAAAAGACTATGTGAAGATGGACACAGAGATTGGAGTGATTTGGCCACCCTCCAAGGATTTCCAAGCAATGCAGGCTACCACCAGAAGCTGGGAAAGAAGCATGGAACAGTTTCTCCCTTAGAGCTTCCAGAAGCAACCAACCTTGCCAATACCTTGACTTCTAGCCTCTAGAACTATGAGAATAAATGTCTATTATTTTAAGCCACCCAGGTTGCAGTATTTTGTTAAGGCCATCCAAGGAAACTAAATACAAAAGGAAAAATTCTATATCTTTTTTATTTTCTCTTTACTTAAAAACAAAGAAAAGGAGATTATAATTTGCTAGTCTCTGTGGGTTTATTGCAACTACTGATCCACTCCCTAGAGAGCCACAGATGCCTTTTTGAAAAACACTGTTACAGTCAACTGTTTTCATTTTCTTAGCTGAGTGAAATGAAGAACAATCAGTTATTTTGGCTTTGCTGTTTCTTGAAGGTGCCTTGATTCTCATATCCATTTGCAATTGTAATTACCACTAACAAGGATCCATCCTTTCTTTTACCATTCTACATCCCTCTTTTAAGAATCAACCTAAATACCATCTACTCTGGAACATTTTTCCTGCCAGACTCCTCTCCTCCACATACACCCCACCCCTCACATACATGCACTTTATATTGGATGCTCCACTGCTCTGCTGAATTCAATGTTTTGTATATTGAATAAGCTGACCCTGAGAAAACCTGCTATGCACGTACCTCCATCTCCTGCAAATAGCCCGAGTTCTCTCTGGTGAAATTCTGAAATATGTGGCCATAATGGGCTTTTTTTTTTTTTTTTTTTTTTTTTACCACCTAGTCATATAATTAGACCAGAAGTGGGCAAAGGTACCAAAGGCAGCAAACACATAGGAATTGCATGACTCGTCGATGTTCCCAATGCAAAAACATTTAAATGGCATTATTAGACTCTCGTTTACAGTTTTAAGTATGAGAAATACAGAGTGGTAAGGTCATTAGCAAAGCTAATGGTGATATATCAAGTGGTATGTCATGTTTGAAGAAGGGTTAGAAGGATGTTGATGGGACCCGATAAGCCAAAATTATAAAGCAGCAGAAATGATCAGAATCTTATTTGAAAATAGAAAGGATAGTGGTCCAGATGCACAGGCAGAAGGAAAAACAAGAGTGTGCAAAGCTGATAGTGGAGAGATGGAGGTGGGAGAGGCAGCCAATTCCAATTCCAATTCCAGGGGATGTATTTGACAGCAAATGACAATTCTTTGAGATAGCTAGGACAAGGCTCTCTTACTTACATGTTCAAGTGCCCATCTAAAGTTCCATGAGTCTCTTTTGTAGCTCTTATTGTGCCTTATTTCCAACTTACTTGTCGGTGTCTCCCATAAAACCATTAGCTTTGTGAGGAAGAAATCTCAATCATTCTGACTTTATCTATCTACCAAGTAAGCTCTCAATAAACATTTGGTGACTGTAACAGAGCTAACACAAAAATGTCAGGACAAATTAGAACCTTCAAGTATAATCTGTCTGTGTTGACAAACTTCTCAGAATAAGAAAAGCACTGATGGAATGCTAATATCATGTCTATCCATAAAACATTGCTCTATATCTAGCACAATTTAAGGTCTCCCTTTTCCAATCTACCAGGTCAGTAATTACCAATTCCAATTGATTCCTTCTCTGTCTCTCACACCTGTCCTTTTCTCCACACACCACCACGTCTGCCCTAGGGTACTAATTTAGCCCAGCTAAGTCACCATTATTTCCTCCTTGAATGTCTTCCTGCTTCAGTTGTGACCCACTACAGTTAATTTTTCCATTCTTCTGCCAGAATATTCTAAAACACAGGTCTGGCCATTTTACTGCAGTAAATAGCAGACTTACAAAGCCCATGCCCCTTGTTTGCATGACTGTATAATAAAATCCCAACTCTTACATTGCACACAAGGTCCATGATTTGATACTTGTCCTCCTCAGCCTTATGTTGTGTCCTAATTTTTTCTCCCCCCGTGCCCTTCCCTGCTCCAGCTAAGCCAGTTCTTTCAGTTCCTTGAATATACCTTGTGCTCTTAACCTTGGGACTCCAAGCATGCTATTCCTTGGCCTGGGACTCTTTCTCCCACAAACTCCAATGCCCCTCAGTCACATACCACACTACCTCTTTACCTGAGTCATGCTGACCCAATCTTCAATTATTGGCTCAGAAACTACTTATTCTAATATTTCAATTACTCTTTTTATTCCTAAATTTAGGTTGGGCTTAGATCTTCTATGTTCCTGTAACCTCTTGTATTTACATTATTATATTTGGCTGTATCACTCACCCACTCTATTGTAAACTCTTTATAGCCAGGGAGTCCAACCATGTTATCTGCAGCATGTAATGCAAAGTGTAGATCTATAGGATGCACTGATTAAATAGTTTTTTAATTGAATAAAGTAGATCAAAGGGATTCATTTTTGTAGAAAGCAAGATAGGTATACATCTTGGTATAAGGCAGATGATAAATAGACAAAATGTTAAGAACTTGAACATTTTTATCTGTGAAACAGAAAGCCAAGCAACATTGCTATGTATGAATTTGACTCTAAGAGTATAAGTGGCTCAGAGGGGTAGAATGGAGGAGAGGGATCTTAACCATCCTAGAAGTCTAATCCAGCTTCAGAGTTATTTGCCTCTGTCTATGGGCTAGTGAATAATAGATTGTATTTGAAGGAGCGCCTGGTATTGCCCCAAAGTTTAGATATAAATTCAAAAGAAGAACGGACAGCAAGGCTTCTATTAGAATTAGAAAGGTCCATTTTTCATTGCTACCTTTGTCCAAACACTGCAGTCCAGTAATTAATTGAGGAACAAGCTATGGTTTTGCCCTGCTCTGAAATAAAGTGGGTGAGCATTCACAAGAGAATATCTTTGAAGATTTAAATTACCCTACTGTCACCACAGTCTATGGCATTGTACTTTGAAAACTTATTCAACTTTTATAAACTTATAATAATAGCACCTAGTCTTGTAGAAAGATAGAGTATATATATAAATAATTCCATTAATACTATGAAATAAGCTGTAAGGAAGTCAAGTATTAATATTCCTGTTTATTTTTGAGTCTGAAACCTAAGATAATAGAATGTTATCATCACATCACAAGAGCTGATTTATTGGGTCTCTACTCTGTGCTTCACATGCATTATCACATTGAATGATCACCATAATCTAAGGAGTCAGTATTATTATTATCTGATTTTGTGGATGAAAAGAACTCAAATTTAGAAAAGTTAACTAATATGCCCAAGGTCACGCAGCTTAGAGAGGGAAGTGTTGAATTCAGACCTACTGTCATATTCTAATCTGATGCTGTTTTTCACAATGACTGAGGATTTTCTTATTTTGTTGTTTTTGTGTTTTTAATCACCTCATTAATGCTCTGTCAGGCAACTCAAAATAGAAGTAATCTTTGCATATAAGTGTTGTTCGCTGAAGCAACTCCCTCTTTTCCAAGTCTCTGCATGAAGATCTCTTCCCACTTGCACCGTCTCTTCCTTCCCCTCCCGCCCCCTCTTTTAAGGTTACAAGAAGAAAAACCTATTCCTGGGTCACTAGGTCAGTTGTAAAAATAACTGGAGGTAATTCAAGGTCGCCAGATCTCTCTCTTTATAACCTAATTATAATACCAATGGTCCTACTCCTTTTCTCTCTTCAAAAGCATTTTGTGTTTGCCATACAGATAACTGTCTTCTCATGGAAGAGGTGGTTCTGGGAAACAAAGGCTATGACCGTTGTCACTCCAACTAGTGAGTTTGTCTTCATATTCTTGGAATGTGAGGAAATACTGGTTGGTCTAAATGCTTAAGAATATGCATTAAATTGCTGACTTATTAGGATCTTCATTTTCAAAGCTGAGTCTGAAACAATTGGGTACACAATTTTTATGCTCTCTTATTATTTTCTAAATAAGATTAACTGCTGTTAAATCTTCTATTAGGAAAATTTAGATTACACAGTATCTATTTGTGCTCATTTTTGCCAACCAAATTGCAAAGGCTGATTAAAATTAAACTAGAGAATAAACCATCCATTATTATCATATTATATGACCAGAATATAAAGGCCATAAACGTCAAACTGATGTTTTGGCTCATTGTGAAATGACTTGGGTCTTCAGACGATAAGGAGATTTTAGCTTTTTCATTCTTTATAGCTGTCTTCAACACTAAGAATAGCTGCAACCCTGAGGGTGACTAATGTGTTCATATTAGCAGCCAACCCATTTCATGTTGTCATAAGCACTGCCATTATGCATATTTGATTATTCAGTGTAAACAGTTTCTGTATGGCGATGGGACTCAATCAACCCACGCTACATGTGTAACACATTTGAATCCTTACAGGAAAGTTTTGCTTGCCTGGAAAAAAGGGATCGGCCAAATATGAGAAGGAAGTTAATCTTTTTCACTTGCTGTCCTTAAGCCTTTTTATTTTTTTATTTTTATGTATCTTTATTGATTTCAGAGAGAGGAAGGGATAGGGAGAGAGAGAGAGAAAGAGAGAGAAAGAGAGAGAGAGAGAAATATCAATGATGAGAGAGTCATTGATTGGCTGCCTCCTTCATGCCCCCTACTGGGGATCAATCCTGCAACCTAGGCATGTGCCCTGACTGGGAATCAAACCTTGATCCCCTGGATCATAGGTCGATGCTTAACCGCTGAGCCACTCCAGCCTGGCTGAGTTGGACTACTTTAAATACAATACGTGAGTGAATCAGCAGTATTTTTCCTCCCATGACTGGTTTATTTCATATAATGGCCACAAGTATCATTCACATAGTAGCATATTATATGATTTCCTTTTTTTAAGGATGACTCTTTCATTATATATATATATATACACCACATTTCTTTATCCGTTCACCTGACACTTAGGTTGTTTCCACCTCATGACAAAGTGAATAATGTTGTAATAAACACAGGACTGAAAATATCTCTTCAGGATCCTGTTTTCTTTTCTTTTTTTTTTTCTTTTTTTGGATAAATACCCAGAATTGGGATTGTTGAATTATACAGTATTTGTATCTTTAGTTTTTTGAAGAAATTTAACAGTGTTTTCTATAGTAACCAAGAGAACATAAGGTTTCCAAGTACTCCTACTTCTTGCCAACACTTGGTATTTTGTGTTGTGTTGTGTGTTTTTTTATAATGGCCATTTTAACAGGGGTGAGGTGATAGTTCATTGTGGTTTTGATTTGCATTTCCCTGATGATTAATAACCTTGAGCATCTTCAAATAAATGTCCGCCATTTATATGTTTTCTTTGGAGAAATGTCTATTCAAGTCATTTCTTTAGGTTTTAACCACATTATTAGTTATTTTTTAACTACTGAGGATATTTGGGATATTAACCCCTTATAATATATATGGTTGTAAATGTTTTATCCCATTCTATAGGTTACCTTTTCACTTTGTTGTTTTGTTTGCTGGGTACAAGCTTGTTAATTTGATATGGTCCCTCTTGTCAATTTTTGCTTAAGTTGACTGTGCTTTTAACACAGCTTTTATTTATATTCAATAAATCGTTATCAAGACTAATGTCATGAAAATGTCCCCTTATGTTTTCTTTGAGGAGATTTACAGTTTCTGGTCTTAGTGTTTAAGTCTTTAATCTATTTTGAGTTGATTTTTGTGGATGGTATAAGAGTCTAATTTCATTCTTTAGCATGTGAATGTCCAGTTTTTCAACCCCATTTGTTGTAAAGACTATCTTTTCTCCATTGTATATTTTTGACACTTTTGTTAAAAATCACTGGACTGTACATGCATTTTTTTTTTTTTGTTCTGGGCTCTTTAGTATGTTCCATTGGTCTATATACCTGTCTTTATGCCAGTGGCATACTGTTTTGTTTTTTACCTTATTTTGTAATATGTTCTGAAGTCAGGGAGTGTAAGGTCTCCAACTTTGTTCATTTTTCAAAAAAGTATTTTTGGCCATTCAGGATCATTTGTACTTTCATATGAATTTTAGGATTTTTTTCTGTAAAAGTGCCATTAAGATTTTAATAGAGATTTTAATGCATCTGTATATTGTTTGTGGTCATAAGGACAGTTTAACAATATTACATCTTCTAATCCATGAACACAAGATATCTTTCCATTTAGTTGTGTCATCTTTCATTGTTTTCAACAATGTTGTGCAGTTTTCATTGTACAAGTCTTCCATCTCCTTGGATAAGTTATTTCTAAGTATTTTATTATTTTTGATATGCTTGTAAATGGGATTGTTTTCTTAATATCCTTTCCAGATTGCTTATTGTTGGTTATTGAAATGTAACTGATTTTTGCATGTTGACTTTGTAGCCTGCAATGTTGCTGAATTTATTAGTTCTAATAGTTTTGTGTTTTTTGAAAACTGGAATCTTCAGGGTTTTCTACACAGGATTTGCAGATCAAATCATTTGTAAACAGGGACAACTTTACTTTTTTATTTTCTGATGTGGATTTATTTATTTATTTACTTAATTTTTTGCCTAATTGCTCTAGCTAGGACTTCCAGTATTATGTTGAAAAGAACTAGTAAGAGTGAGGGAGTGAGCATCATTGCCTTGTTTCTCTAGTGAGTTGACATTTTTTACTGTTAAATAATGCCTTTCTCGGTCCCTTGTCACCATTTTTTATTTAAAGTCTATTTTGTCTGATATAAGTGCGGCCACCCCTGTTCTCTTTTGATTGCCATGAAATATTTTTTTCCATTTTTACATTGGGTGTCCTTAAATCTAAAGTGGGTTTCTTGTAGACAATATGTAATCGGATTTTTAAAAATCCATGCAGCCACCATATGTCTATATTGGGAAGTTTAATCCATTTAAACTTCAAGTAGTTTTTGATGGTAAATAGCTTACTAATGCCATTTTATTGTTTTCTGTTAGTCTAATTCTCATATATCTATCATTCTTTTGTCCCTCTTCCCCTCTCTTGCTGCCTGCCTCTGCATAGTCACGGACTTTGATTCATTAATGAACCTTCTGTAAGTATTTTCTATGTGTTATTCATTAGTATTATCTTCTATAAGTATGTACTGAGGCTTATTTTATACAGCTTATAGTTATAAAAACCAATTTAAACCGATAACGACTTCAATGTATAGTATTTTGTATTGATTCCTATATTTACCTTTGCAGTGAGATTTATACTTTCATACGCTTTCATGTTGCTGTTTATTATATTTTCACTTCAATTTGAAGGAGACTTTCTTTAGCATTTTTTGTAAGACATGTCTGGAGTTGACAAACTCAGGTTTTGTTTGTCTAGGAAATTCTTTATCTCTCCTTCAATTATGAAGAACATCTTTAAGTCTTGATTATACATATGGTTTGATGTTCTATAAGAATTTAAAAGAACACCTTTATTCTTTGAGCATCAAAATATTGTTATAATAACATTAATCTCTTTTAGATTTTTCTAATTTTCCTTAATTATAGTTCACATTTTCATTCTATTTCATAATATTTGGCTATCTCAACTCAATTTATCATTGTGGTCACATGCTAATAATTAAATAAAACATTACTTATATTTATACAGTATATCAGATTAAATAAACAACTAAATTTTGCTCTCCCAATTTTAGTTCTCCTGCCCTAACCCATCATTTGTCCAAGTCTTCACAGTGAACCCAACTGAATGATTCCACAGCATGTGTGAGTAGTGTTTAGGATATATAGAACATACTTACACCAAAAAATACTTGTTATTTATCTGAAATTCAAAATTAACTAGGTGTCCTTCATTTTAAAGGCTTAGTATGGCAAATCTACTTCTGGAAAGCTCCTGACACTTAGTTCACCCCTTGGGAATTAAAAGGAACAAGAGCAACTCAGCAGAACAGAAACAGACTCATAGATACAGAGAATATTTTGACAGTTGCCAGACTAGAGGGGGGTTGGGGGGAAGGTGAAAAAGGTGAAGGGATTTAGAAGTACAAATTGGTAATTATGGAATAGTCATGGAGATGTAAAGTACAGCATAGAGAATATCATTAGTAATACTGTAATAACTACATATGGTGTCAGATGGGTACTAGGTTTACCAAGGTGGTCACTTTGTAAGTTATATATATGTCCAATCATGGGGTTGTACACCTAAAACTAATATAATAATTGTACATTAACTGTGGGTTTAAAATAGAAAATTAAAAGAAAAGAAAAACCTCATCTAATATCTTAGTGAGGATGTGAGATACTCCCACTAGAGCCAAATCTGAGAATAAATTAAGATTTATAAGAAGACAGGCACCATTGTAAATTTTAGACCTGCCAGACACAATGCTCAGCTTTTAACATGAATTTCAGTACATAATCCTTCCAACTACTCTGCTTTAAAGGTAGGGAAATAATAATTTAGAGAGGCTAATTTGCCAAAAGCTACACCTTCAGGAGGTGAGACAGCCAGGATTCCAAAGCAGGTTGACACTACCCAGAGCCTGTGGGCTTACTCAAAGTGCTGTACTGAGCGGATGAAGTTTAGTGTCCCTATCTCAGGGTTAATGGAAATATGACCTTAAGTACTTTTCCCTCTGGGCTTCATTTAAATAACATTTCCTGTGCATCTCTGTCAGAAACTATTTTATGTATAAGACATAAAGTGGTAAACAAGACCTAAACAATCCACACTCTCGAGTATCCAACAAATTAAATAATATTCTGGAAGAAAAATCAATAGAAATTGTAGATTTAAAACACAAATAATAAAAATTCTAAACATGACAAAAACATGTTTATCATTCCTGAACTTGGAGTTATCTAGATGACAAGAAAATGTAAATCTGTACACCCTTGAAAAGCTATCACATCAATAACAAAATGAGTTTCTTAGGTATGGCTGTTCATGAATATAAAGCATGGGCAACTTTAGACTTTACACACAGCAGTAGTTTCATAATCTGTGGCAGCTTGTTTCATGACCTGACACAAACAACTATTTAAGGTTCATATACATATGTAAATAAATCAAAATTTATTATTCCAATTAATTTGAAAGGCCATGCTAGTAAATTAGAAAATAGTACCTTTTTTTTTTATCATTCAACTAATTCTCATATTCTATTATTTCTGAAAGAATCATTTATAAATATTTTTAATGTTATTGGGACAGGTATTATTGCCCTTTGCACTTATCAGTAGAATGGTTATATAATTTATTGTGCAAATTAGAATACCTCTGAGTGTGAAAGGAGGAGCTATTCATTATTATTCCAGGACAACAGGTATAAGTTAGATTGTCACAAATAAGCCATATTTGTAATCCATTCATCTCTATTTCTGAAACTGCAAAGATTACCACTGTGTGTGTGTGTGTGTGTGTGTGTGTGTGTGTGTGTGTGTGTGTGTGTGTGATTAGTGCTAGTGGCTTTTTACTTAGTGGGAAAGCAAGAGGGCATGGTACCAAATGTATTATATATCTGGGTTTGTCATCACAGTTTTATGGTGCCATTGGCAGTGATCAGAGCTAAAAATACAACAAAAGTGAAAATCCTTCTTTGTAGTAAACATTTATCCCTCTCTGTGGAGACAGAAATGAAATGCTTGTGCTGGTTAAAGGGATGAGATAAAGAGGGTGGAAGAGTCATTGTTGAATAGTGAATAATAAAATACATATAATTTGTCATCTGTTATTACTGCTAATCTCATTTTTTATCTGTATATTTATTTGTGCAATGGCTTTAATGCCTGGAAATCTCTCAGTAGAAATTTTTTCCATATTGCCCGAATAGCTGCTTATTACTAGGCTCTTTCTGTCTCTTTGTTTTGCTTGAGTTTAATGTTGTCAAGTTGATTCCAATTTCCTTGTAGTTATATGGAAACACCAATTTGTTGTTCCACTTATTTAGGCATTCATTGGTTGCTTTTTGTATGTGCCCTGACCCGGGATCCAACCTGCATCTTTGGCTTACTGGGCCAGTGCTCTAACCAAAGGAGCTATCTGGCCAGGGCCTGGAGAAATGACAATTAACATGGGACCACATTGCGTGACTGCCTTGTATATGACATATTGGAACACTGTCCTGAATATAATGTAGTACATTACTCTTGACTTCTATCTTTGTGGTTGCCTTCCTTCTCATTTAGTAATTCTATAGAAAATCATGTTTTCTGTATATAAACCTGCAATCATAGTTACATATCCTAAAGTAAGAGTTAACTTTCAATTTCAAAGAACTACTATCTGCAAGAATGCTTGCGTGCTTATTTGCAAATACAGTTGTTCATTTAAAAAAAAAAATCACATTGCACTTAATAAAACCTGTGTTATTCTACCCAGAAAAGTAATAGACCCAAAAGGAAGTAAGAATGATTATCAGATAAGCAATGAAAAGTTATCTAATTTACTTTCTGCCTGTCAATAGACTTTTACATTAGCCTATTTGGAGGAATGAGATAAAGTAAAAAACATTTTAAAAATAGATGAACATTTTAAAGTTAAATTCACAGTATACTAAATTAGTGGATATTTAATTTTCTATATCTTATCTTCTAAACACTCATTTTATAACCATTAGCTGTTTCTATACCAATACACATATAAAAGCCAGTGGGGTTTTGTATGTATTTCCCCCTGAAATTTCCCCCATTGCAAATTTTCTTCAACATTTTAATAAACATATTGGAAATCTGCACAGATTCAAGAAGCATATTTATCAAGTTGAACTTTGTAAAAAAAACACATGTAGGAAAAACAAGTTATATGTAAACACAGTCTCTCTCCAAGACACAGAAAGTGTTTTAGAAACTTAGAAAAATCAATGACACTTCTGCAAGGTGAGTAGACATTACTATGTTGTATCAATGAGAAAATAGATATGGGAAATTAAGGGGAGATACGGACCAGTAACATAAGATTGAGAATAAAACTATTGTGCAGAGAACCAAGAACCGGAGCCACAGCTACACATCTTTAAGCCATTGAAAAATTCTAGCATTAAATATAAAAAATAGGAAAATAACTCTGCATGCTAAATAGGCAGCTTAATAATGCTCATATTTTCCACTAAAGCAAAAATGTGTTTCTACTCCTATATATGAGAAAAATATTAACCACTTTAAACCCTAAAACATGAACCAGAAGTGTTCAATTAAAATCAATTAAAAGCATTTTAAAATAGGTATGCTTTTCTCTCCAACATCACAATAATTACATTTTAAAAATTAGTTCCCTGTGACAGACAATCACATTTAATCTTTTCATCCACCTATCCATGCTTTTTATAGCAAAGGAAGTCACAAACTGGATTATGTTACTTCTACTAAAAACATTTTAATAATTTCTAATAAATCCTAGATCCTTTACTATGGACTAAAGAAACTACATGGTCTGGTTTTGCCCATCTCTTCAACTTCTACCATGATCCCTTCCATTATGATACTCAATATTAAATATTTTATTATTTTAAGTATTAAATATTATTTAAAACATTTAACATTTAGTATCACTGTTATTTTTGATGTCATTAAATTGTTTTTTAATGCTATCGATACTAGTATCTTATAATTGTGTAAAATTAATACCAAAATTCCACTAGAGTTTATTTTGCTTCGCTGTTGTAGTCACCTGCTGGATTTCCCAGGCACTTTACAATCTGCCTTCCCTTCCTATATTACTATCTGCTCACTCATTCCCAACCTGCACTATTTCTTGACCATCTCACCTATTGCTCTTCTTTTTGGAGTTCCCTGTTAATGCCACCTTCCTCTCTTCCAAAACCTGATGCTGCTCTTATTCTGCCTGATCTCCCTATTCCCTAGAGTTCAGCATTCAGTTCTAATCCATTATTTAGTTTGTAGAGAAGGAGCTTCCTGAGGGCAGAGGGTTTTGTCACTTCTGTCACTGCGTACCTCCAGGGTCTTGACCACTTTCTGGTACATTAAATGTACGCAGTAAATATTTGTTGAACAATTAAATGAAATTGACAATAAATTATCTTGCTTATATCATAAATATTTCAAGGTTCTTTTGTTAATGTCTCCAAATATATCACAAATTCTTCTTAAGACATGCCAGCATTTAACAAGTTTGGATCTGCAAGTCTGGCCCTTTCCCTCTAAGCTCTAGTCCTGAAAATGAACAACTATCTACAGATAAATCAAATACTCTGAGTCCATATGCCCTGCTGACCAGTGAAGGTTAATGAAAGAAACTGAGAATGTATCATTCTATTTATAATTAACATTCTCTAAAACAATATGATAAACATTAGTGATACTTACATTCAAATATAAAGATATAAAGTAGAAAATAAATCTTAAAAGTTATATATTTTGCCTGAATTACTTTGCGACTAATGTTAAAACTTTTACACAATATTTAACTGAAACTTGATTTTTAAAAATCATTTTGCTTTTGTACCTATAACTTACAAAGGTTCAGGTTCCAAATGTTATTAACATGAACATATTTTTTAAGTAACTGACTTTCAGATCTATTGCAAGCCCTTTCTTTATTTGCTGCACAGAGTGGCTGCAGAGGTCACTTCTCATTACCAGCCTGTTCTTTCCCCCTTCAGCATCCTTTAATTACCAGCTTACTCTAATTATTCCACTTCATCGTATTTGTCCTGCTAATTCCTTGCACCTAAATCCCCACGTCTTCTTTGCAATGATGGCTCTTTCTTCTCAGATTATGGCTTTATATTTTTAAAACAGAATTAGTATTTTTAAAAATTGATCTCCTTGTAAGAAAAAGCAGGAAATAAAAATACATATAACAAATTACAAAGTGTTTTCCCTACATGTAGAAAATTATAAAGTGGTTTTCCTTCAAATAAAAAAAATAAATAAAGTTGCTTTAACATACAAAAGTTATTATTCTACTTTCAACACTATATTCTACCACTTACTTTCTGGTCCCTGAAGCTCAAAGCTATAAAATTTATTTTACTTTGAAGAGAAATTAAATAGCAAAGGTTACTAACAAGCTAGCCCAGTGACCTCAGCAGCTCTGATTTTTTTAAACTTGTTTTTCTCTCAGCTTTGTTATTGACACATAAGAAAAGAAAGAAAGAAAAAAAAAGGAAAGTGTTTGAAACCAGGGACCCACATGCTACACTACTATATAACAATATTACCATTACATTTTGTCCTTACTTAAACTGTTAGACAATATGCCATCAAAAAAACCAAAACAAAACCAAAAAAAAATCAACTGACTTATTGATTGGATTTCTAAGATGCATAAAGATAATATAAACTTGCATATAGCATGGCCATACAGGATGCTTTTTCAGTTTTGGGGAGAGAATGGATATATAATTTCTTTTGAAGATTTGAAATACATTCATTCTGTATCTATAAAATATAAAAACTAATTTTGTAAATTCTTGCCTCAAAATCATCAATGATTTATTTAAAATATAGCTCTATTTTTTATTTAATTTATCATTATTGTTGAAAGTACTTCAGATTGTCCCGCTTCCCCCAGCCCCTTAGCCCCTTCCACCCTGCTCCTGCCCTTCCCCAGGCCTTCACAGCACTATTGTCTGTGTCCATGGGTTATGAATATATGCACAAACATCCTTCGGTTAATCTCTTCCCACAATCCCCTTCCCTCTGAAATAGGTCTCTAAATACCTAGAATTTTTAGCAACCATGATTAATCAGGGCAATATTTCACACAAATGTTTACTTGATTTCTGTCTCCCTCTCTCTCTCTCTCAAAGCCAGAGTACATCAGGTTTGAAATAACAGTTATCCAGAGGGATTTGTTCCCAATTATTTTGATCTAATGTTCTTTGTCTATGTGATGACAAAGCAATAGCATGTTTTTCATCAAAGGCAGGAAATGCATTGTTTTTTCTTTGATCTCTAAAAGAAATTCGTGAGTAGAAAGGTGAGAAGATAGACCTTAAAGCTTTTTTTTTAATGCTCTAATCCGAAAATAAATAAACTACTTTTATGTGAAAAGTTAGACATTCCTAAAAGCACAATTCCAAAATGAGTAGGGACTGATTTTATATTAATCTTTAAATCTTTAAATCAAAATGACTTTTAGACAGCTATGTATTTCTGAGTCCCAAATTGGAGATAACTTTACTCACTTAGAAGCCTGATATATTTTTAGCTTGGAAATAAATAAGATCCTGAGTGAAATCCAATACCATATCTTAAAGAGTGATATCATCAGTGACCTTTTTCTCTGTCTTTTCTCTCAGTTTATTTGAACCCCTGATTGAACTAGTATAATCTGTTACATTCTGTCCTTGTATTTTCCATGTCCCTTTCAGTTCTCAGCATTGTACTCATTTCTTTAGTCAGCTTACATGAGATTCGACTACATTTTGTTTTATATCCAATTAACTTATTTGTTCTTTTTCAATATGTGTATATGTGAGTGAGTGTGACGATATATCTGTGTAGGTCTCTCTTTTTGAAGGCATGAGTATTAATAAGAATTCATCTATTGAATGCTCTCTTTACAGCTCAACTCAATTTTACCCTTTACATCAAATTAGAACTAATTTTTATTTAATACTTCAAGGAGAAGTTCAGAAGACCATATATATATATATATATATATTTGGCTAAAATATTTGAGGCCTACATTCCATGTGCAAAATATTAATTGAGATAAATGATATGCCTAAACATAGGAGCTAATGGGTTGACACAGATTTCTTAGAACACATAAAAAAACTAACAATAAAACAAAAATTGATAAATTGGACTTCATCGAAGTTTAAACTTCTATACATTAAAAAATATCATTAGAAAATTAATAAGCAAGATAGACTGGTGAAATATTAACAATACATTTGACAAAGGACTTGTGCCATGAATATATAAATAACTTCTTCAAGTTAAAAATAAAAGTCAATATCATAAAAGTTGACATATAATGAACAGAAGAGAGAAATGGAAATGAACATAGGAAAAGGTGCTGAACATTACTGAGTATTAGGGGAATGCAAATTAAAACCACTATGAGATATTCCTTCATACAATCTAGAACAAAAATTAAAAAGACTGGCAGCACAAAATATTGGTAAGGAAATGAAGCAACTGAAACTCTCATATATTGTTTATTAGAGATCTGTTAGACCCAACAATTTCATTCATAAATATAAACTTGCCCAAAGAACTGAAAACATATGCCCACAAAAGTCTTGCACATATGTTCATGGGATCTTTATTCACAATAGTCCAAAGTGAAAAAACTAATATAATAGTTTAAAAAATAAGAAAGACAAAGAGATTCTGTGTCACAGTGAAAAGTTTATGTACCTGGGAAAGGAAAAGAGCGGTAACAGAACTGAGCAAACGGCATTGTCAGGGCATGATGCAAATCTGACAGTTTCTGCCAGCGCAGTGGGGAATTCTGGAGCAAAGACTGGCAATTACTGCAATCTGCTTTGGGCAGAAATGGCTAAGCCCTTTTGCCACCAGCTTGTTTGGTAATGCCTGTGGGCTGCTCTAAGATGAGCATGTCCTTAAGTTACTGCCACCTGACTTAGTCATTGACTGGGGAATCACCAAAAATAGCGTGGCCCTGGCTCAAAAGCTGAGACAGACCATACAGAAGCTTACAACTAGAGGCTGTCAGCTAACCACACTCCTGGCAGCTGGCAAGGAGTCCTCTCTGCAGGGGTATTTAAGTAGCAGATCTCCATGATTTTCACTTTGTAAAGGCTCAAATTATGTAAATTTCAAAACTAAGCTATGGTATGAGATGTCACGATGGTGGTTATCTTTAGGAAACAGAAAGACGTTAGTGGTTAGGAAGGGTCACTAGAGTGGTTTCTGTGGTGCTGGCCATGTCCTATTTCTTAATCTAAGTCTAGGTTATGTAAGTGTGTTTATTTTACGATATTTCATCAGGCTATGCACTTATGATTTGTGCACCTTTTGCATGTATGTTTATTTAATTAAGAGAAGAGCAATTTCAGTCATTTCAGTGACAAGAATGTAAACCAGAGAGTGTTTTGAAGAATGAGTGGTGGAAAATTTAAATATATGTATTTCTAAGCATGACATAGGAAACAGATTATTGTGTTGTACTGTTCTGAAAGGCAACATATTCTTGAAAGTGTAAGTGATTAAAATATCCAGATACGTGGATATCACCGTTATGTGAGGAGTCTAATGAGCTGCATTTAGTCTAATATCTAATAAAATGTGTAACTTAATGAATTTTAAAATACAAAAATAGCTTATAAATCTAATCTGCATTCTTACATTATACTCTTTCCTGAAGCAAATCTCATTTTTCTTCCTCAAATGTCTACGCTTAAAGCTAACATAAATGACATGTTACTAATTAAATGTTAACACTTAGTAAATGTATTTTGAATTGTACTAAATCTACCTAAAGTAGATTAATGCTAAAAATGTCTTTTCTATTATTTCTCCTGTATCTAAAAGTCACAATATGCAGAAACTAATGCTTATTTTGTTTCCAACACACATGTAATGAACAAGCAAATAAAATTTTTAAATAAATCCATTGTATGTTAGGCATTATTTTAGTTCCTAGGGATAAAAAGTTGCATACAATGCAGCTCTTATCGAGGAACTAAACTCTAGCATAGGAAAATACACTTATGTAATTAATTATAATACAACACAATGAATGCTATACTAGTAGTAAAAGAAAGAGGTCGTGAAAGCATAGAGAACAAAAGTTAGCACATTTCTTTTTTTAAACTCTTTTTTTTTTTTTTTTTTGTAAATATATCTTTATTGATTTCAGAGAGAGGAAGGGAGAGGGAGAGAGAGATAGAAACATCAATGATGAGAGAGTCATTGATCGAGCCCGCAACCTGGGCATGTGCCCTGACCGGGAGTCGAACCCTGATCACCTGGATCCTAGGTCGACACTCAACTGCTGAGCCACGCCTGGCCGGGCAGCACATTTCTTTTCTCAGTCTCAGGGAAAAGGCCTTGCTACTAAATGCCCCAGAGAAGTTTTCCTTAAAATGTAAGTGAGAGTTCTCCAAGAGGAAAAGAAAGGACATTTCAAGCAGGAGGGAAACATAATTAAAGGCAGAGAGGAGTGAAGGGAAAATCCTGCATATTCTTAGGATTGTTGAATATTATAAAGTGGCAGAATTTAACCCAGGTGGTCGAAGAAGGGTATAGAGAAGGACTGGTGGGCATAAGCTGGAAAGTGTACATTGAGAACATGCAATGAAGCTGCAGGATAGATAGTGGAGTCTAGAGCAGTGACATGAAATAATACTTTGGGGACAGAGGATGGGACACTGGAGAACAGCAGCCTGTAGAGGAAGAGAAGCCAGGGAATGAAACAGGGAGAGAAAAACAGACAGAGAAGTGGAAGGAAGGCCAATGATTAAATCAAGAGAAGAAGAGGCTTCGAGAAGAAGACAGCCATCAGGGTCAAAAGTATAGAAGTCATGTAGGATGAGATATGAAAAGAAACCCTTGGATTTGGCAGGTGGAGGTGAGGCTGATAGACTGGGCTGGGAAAGTCAGCATGCAATGGGCATGGGAGTGATGAGGGTGAGGAGTGGAGCTTGCAACCTGTGCTGTTGCTCTAGAATGTTGTGGTGCACTTGAGAAAGGGAAGAACAGACGAAGCAGAGAAGAGAAAAGAATTTGTTGTTTTGTTAGAAAGGGAGAACTATAGTCATAGGCTGAATGCAATAAGCCTATAAAGACAGAACTATAGCTGCAGGCTGAATGCAATAAGCCTATAAATACAGAACTATAGCTGTAGGCTGAATGGAATAAGCCTATAAAGAATAAATAACTGTAGATATAAGGGAGGAGGTAAGAGGACATTTGTAAAGAACTATCTCTCTTTCTCTTTGAAATGGGAGGCAAGTAAGGAAGAGTGAATGCATAGTAAGTATTTTTAGCAGCAGAGGGATTGATTTAGCAAGGAAACCTGACCAAGGACTGTCATGAGGCCAAAGCAGAAAAGGGTACACTGACATTTTTCAGGAATTGGCCAGTACCTAGAGTCTCAGGAATGACACATCCTCTCTTAAACCAGTTGGTGCCAGACTCTGACTGTCCTTCCTGGGAAACTTACCTCAAAATACTCTATTCTGACTTGTGTCTAGTATATATGTCCTCTTTCTAATTCCTTCCCTTTCCCTCTCTCTCCTCCTTCTTATTAAGACAAATAGCACATTTTGTGTTTCTCTAGTGCTGGCCCACAGGCACACTCTGCCCCAGCACTCTTTTCTGAAGGGAGTCTTTCGGGAGAGAAATCCCCCATCCCTTGCCACCACCATCCTTTACTATCCCTTTTCCTTTCCTGGACCATTTGCACAACATTTGACAATTCTCATATTGAGTTAGACTTAATATAGCAATGGTTATGATAAAAACATTAAGAATATAACAATCACAACAGCCATCTTCAAAGCTGTGATACTGAGGCACAGAGGGTGTAAATAAGTTAACTTGCGCAGTTTCACAGGCAGTAAATGGTACTGACAATATCAAACCCAAGCGGCAATTACTCTAAAGTCCCTGCTTTTACTGTGACCTTCTTAATCCCATCAAGAATGGGTTGAAAGGCCGACCTGAGAAAATGGTATTTGTGTTTTCAGATATTATTCTGAGTAAAACTGAGCTAAAGGCTTTGGAGATTTAGCCCTGAATTTTTCAAAGGACCTCCAGTGAGCTGTGTTTTGAGCATTTGCAACTAAATAGTTAGTGATTAATTCCAAAACAATTCAAACTGTTCTCCAAAGAAAATCAAGTGAAGCTGAGCTGCACTCAACACTTTCAAGTATGTCTAAGCTCTTTTCGCTTACTTCAGAAATCCGCACCATTGTAAAGGATTTATTCTCTTAAACTCCCTAAATACCGACCCAGTGAACAAATGCAAGTGCAAATTAATTTATTGCTAAAGTTTGTCTCTGTAAAGTTCAAGTGTGCCAGGGAAAATCAAAGTTTTTACTTTAATTTTTATTGTATTTTTAACTGTTGGGCATATTTTATCATTGGAGTAGTTTAGAAACCTCAAACCTAAAGAAAGCAGACAAAAATAAAATCTCCTTAATTAGGAAAAAATGTAGGAAATATATTGGAACAATGGTGATTTTTAATTGTAATATACAGAGTTGTAGCTGCACTAAACATGCTCCAGAAAACAATCTTGTATTTCATTTTCATTACTGATACATTTATGGGTGATTGATAAGGTAATCATGCCTTTTGCAAAATTCTATACGACTTTCATTATCAAATATAATAATAATAAATAGTTAATTGCTAAGACTTTGACTGTTTTGGAGGAACTTACTTGGCTATTGAAAGTCTATCTTATCTATAAAAACGGGTAAAGGGGGCCAAATATATGGTGTAGAGAGATGACCTGACTTTGGGTGTTGGGCATACAATGCAATATACAGATCATGTATCAGAGAAATGTATACTTGAAACCTAACCTTATTAACCAATGTGACCTGAATACACTTAATAAAATAAAAAAATATATATCCATTTATTCAGCAGATTGGGAAAAAAAAAAGTCTGTCTAAGGTAAATCTTCCTCAAGTTCTCTAGAATTTGAAAAAAAAAACACTTCAAAATAAGAGTACCCTTAGGCAAAATAACTAGTTAGCAACTTGATCAAATGACTCTTATTTTAGAAGGCACTCCAATACTGGGTGAACCCACATTGGTTCTCAAGTAGTTTACTCCTCCTGAGCTCTGTTTAGATCAGTGACTCTTAAACTGTGCATTAAGTTTACCTGGGTTGTTTGTGTATAATTTAGCTTCTTGTACAATGTCCTAAGAGCTTCTATAACAATAAAACTAAAGTGGGACAGATAAATCTTCATTTACATCACTTCTGGCGATTCTGTTACAGTTGGTTCAGTCTCAGCTCTTTGCAAAGGATGTGTTTTGATCCTCTGCTAGAAGTCATGAGATCATGAAGAGAAGGAAACTGAATCTGGGAACTCCTCTGGAGATTAGTTCTCCAAAAGATATCAAACTTGTCCTGCTCATTTCACCTTGTAAACCTCTCCATTTCCCTTCAGCCCTCTGTCATCACCTGCGTACTTAACAACAGATCCTTTCCTAGCAAGACTGCAGCTTCTATTTGATTCCTTTCCCTGGGCATTGCTCCTCCTCATTCAGTTCTCTACCCTGATTATTTTTAAAATGGAAACCAGGCACTCCAATATGATTTATTTCACCTCCAGAAGAAAATATTGTAACTTTTTATTTATTTTTATCTAAAAAAAAATAAAGCTTCACAATTATTTAACATCTGGAATTGACATAGGTACTTATAATGAATCCCCAAGTCGTTTATTAAGATGTTACAGAGGGCACTAAAGGCATCCAGAGGCAAGACTGGGATTCAGCATGAAGCAGTTAATAGTGGCCCCTAAACTTAGTCATTCAGCTTCAGTATGCTGCAATGTGTGGCAGTTAACTGCTTTTTTAAGTGAATTTATAATTTATGTCACTAAATTTTAATCTTCAAAAAATTTAAAAAGAATTAGATATACAAATATTCCTAAAATAAAACTTGGAATTGAGGTTAATAGTCATAATATAAATAATCAATAAGAAAATATCAGAGCATAAAATACTAAACCTAGATTTTCTTAGCTAAGTTACTAGGTAAAAAAACAATGATGATCTAAACAAATTTGACAAGAAATCAGATAAAATTTGAAATGATCTATTATTATTGTTATTATTACTGTTAATGAACTTTAGGCTAAATGCACATTGGATCTTGAGATATTGGTCAATAAAACAGTTATAAAATTTATAAATAAATATATTTAAATGAATTGGAGGTAGGTGCTCAAAATTTCATCCTGACAAGGGTGATCATTCAACTATTTTTTCTACACTGAAACCAGGAAGACCCTAGTAAATACTTATTGATCACTTTACACCTATTTAAACCTTTCAGTGTTTTTCCGCTACTTTGAATGTAATTTACAAAGTCTTTTTAGTTCAGCATCTCACTGGTCTCTTCTTGGGTTGTTCTCTAGACACACTGGACATTTTAGCTCAGTGAGATTTGCCGAACTCTATTTAATCTGGGCTTCCCCGTATTCTCTCCTCTCTGCCTATAACTCCTTTTCTATCATTCCTTCCCTATGTTCCTGGTTAACTTCTAGTCAACATTCTCCCTTCAGATTACACCTTTAAAAAAGAAATTTCTTTAGTGGAGCTTTCACACAAATTTACACTATGTTAAGCATCCCTCCACCCACCACCACCATGTCTTTCAAAAATACTCTGCACTTTCACTCTTAAAACAATCACACTGTACTTCACTTCAGTTACTAGTTAAATTCTTTATTTTCCCCAGTTGTCAGTATAAACTGAGGTCAGGGCCAGGACTCTCTTTCTTACTGCTATATGACTATTTATTTAATTCTTTTCTTTAAAAAGTAAGTTTTAGAGTACCTTTTAGGTAAATACAGGCAAAAGCAAATTCATATGTCTTCAATTATCTTCCTAAAAATGTAGGTCACCAGGAAGTATAACAGAAGTGTCTGTGGTTTAAATGGTGCCAATAATCTGGCTTACTCAGTAGAGTACCTCCTAGGAGTAAATCAGTAATTTTACTTAGGCTGGTGAAAAATATATAAAGACCCAATGATTTGGGGAGCTTTGAGAATCATAAATTCTACACAATTTTTTTCTTTGAATGCTCTTATAAAACAAATTAAAAAAAAAAAAATCACACTGAATTCCTTATAAAATATGAAAGTGCTATAGAAAATACAATAAGTTGTTGTTTTGCCAATAAATATATTGACATTCTGACTTTTATTCAACCTTTCAAATATGCTATATAAAGCACTGCAGGTTTGGGGATGAGCCAGTTGGTTTTAAAGAAGAAAATTATGCAAACAATAAAATTCCTATGACTGAGCACTTGAAATAAGAATCATAAGGAGATGTCAATAGGGCAAAGACATTATCATAGACAATGAACCTAAGTAAATTTCTGTCTCCATAAACAACTATAATGCTTAAATAATTCAATTTAGAATGCTTTTAGCCTTGTGGTAAAGTTTATAATGGTTTACAATAATTAAGACAAGAAATAATAAAGCATAACAAGAGCAACTTACCTAGATTTTATGAATATTATATTTTTATTTAGTGAACTAGGACAGTCTATCCAATAGAATGAGGATATAAAGGATAAAATTAAATTGTATGGTGAGGAACCATTCAAAAATTAGGTTACCTTGTCTATACATTTTCTTTCAATTATACCTATTAATTACTGTCTGTAGGTACAAGTGACTTTTTCTTTAATTAAATATACTATATTCACTTTCTAGGTTTTTCTTATTGATAACGTTAGCATTTGTCATTTATTTTTGTGTGATTTAGTATCTAGGTATGTGATGTAATGCAAAGTCTTTATAGTTCAGCGTCTAATGTAATGCAATTGTATTTATATAATTTTTTTAATGCACCATCTATAATGACAGACATATTAAGAAGAATGGGTCATATAGTAATCAAGTAAATGCACCATCATGAATATCATAAAAGGGCCATGCAATTTTTTCTACAATTTTATTTTATAATAAGCCTTTATTAACTTTGATGTTTTTGAGAGGCATAGCTCCTGAATGGTTACTGTGATAGGCTGATTTATGCTAACAACTTGGTTTTTTTTTTTTTTTTTTAATAAAATTGTTTCTTGGAATGGGAAAATGTGGTTTATTTTAAGAATGATCCTGTTTAATGTTTTACCCTAAGAAAGGTTTGAGTGAAATTAACTGTTTTATGGTTCATGAATTATTTCTGGCCTCTATCACCATCTTTTATAAAGAAATGTAAAAGGGAAAACAAGCTATATAACCCTGCTGATGATCACTATGAAATACAATAGGTGGCATTACTAAAATAAAATACACCCACCTATTTCTTATCCTGAAATTGCATTCTCCAACTTGTCATCATAAACATTGAAAAGGTGAGTAAGAGATTTATACTGGCCAAGTCTGGGTCCCAAATGACAACACAGTACTTCACATTTAAAATGCATTTGGTTGTAGGGTATCTAAGCACTTTGAATATTACTGATATATTCTAACGGGTTTTAGTCAATACTGGTAATATCTTAATCAGAAATGTAGAATGACTATAACTATGTGTCATATTTAAGAAATAGCTTTCATAAAAACAAAAGAAAACTTGTATATGTCTGAAGATATGCAGAAGGGAGCCGGTATTTTCATTTTTCACTTTGAATAGTTGAAAGTGCACTGAAGGATATTCTCTTACTGCTAATGGTCAGTTCTTTCTACAACTGTGATTTATTTTACTAGGACCTGGAACAGGTGTGGTCTATCTTTGCCAAAGTCTTCCAGAAGTTCATACCTGCCCTAGGCTTCAGGTTTCAGATCTGTTTAGTAAGATTGTTGAATGGCATGCAATCCAATAACTTCTATCTTATTACATGGACAAAACACTGACTTACTATGAATGCCTTTATCTGAAAATCCAGTTTTGCATTTTGAATTTGGAGAAATTGAACTTACATAATTTGAAGGACCTGGGTAAGAAGTATTGTATTTTGAAAAATTTTATTGAAAAAGTTTTAACAAGATGAACACTAAAGTTCACATATTTGCATAAACTACTTTTTTTTTTTTTTAATTTCCCAAAATAAATGTCAGTGTTGGCCAAGAGCCAAACATGGTACTTTTCAAAACTTGGAATAATTATTATTAAAGTGAACAGCAAGAAAAGCAACAGGTCAAAGGAAAGTGTGTTTGTGCTGTTCAGAATACAACATTTTGCCATGAACTCTATGAAAAAATAAATATAAGTAGAGCAAAGGGAAAAAAATGAGTTTCCATACTCCAATTAAATATAGGGTTTTCACCTTAGGTCAAATACCATTTACTGCAAATACCCGACTTTATGAAAGAAGCCTTATAATTGCCTACTTCCTTTGAAAAATATACAGCATTGTGCCAGCAGGTACATTTGTGTTGCTGTTAGTGCAATCAGCTCATTTGAGGTGCTGTTGAATGTCATGCGCACTGCTGAGGGACGGTCACATTTTTAAGATGGCAGCAAAGTAATTGCGGCAGATCAGTTTGCTGAACCTGCCTGCTATAAATGGCCACATGTAATGAGGATAGGTAGATCAACATAGCTCAAGTTTTGAAGTGAAATTTTATCTTATTTCTGGCACCACAAAAACTAACCTGATCCTTATCTGTCTAAGAAAAAACATTCCTCCTTAACAGGCCGGCATAACTCTACGATTTCCACATACCTCTGGAAAATTATGAAAGACCCATTGTATTAAAACCTGGGGGGGGGAAAACAGGATATTTTAGTCCTTTTAGTGTGATCAGGCTAATCTGTCAATTTCACTTTGTTTTAAAACTAGCAGAAGAAAAAGAAAATATTTAATGTTATATTTTTGAATCCTCCACACAGGCAGACAAAACTCTGAAATTGGAGGGGAAAATGAAGACAGTATTATTAAAACACATTTAATCTATTTTTGTGTATTGAAAATTCTAGCCTGGGAGTCTAGAGATTTTGTTTTTAGTCTTCTTTGTATCACCAGCAAGCTGTGGGCTCTTTGCTGTTTGCCTTTGAGAAAAATACCTGACTTCTCTTGTGCTTCCATTGACCAGATGACCATTGAGCCCCATTTTAGTTCTAAACTTCCTTGTGAAAAAATCTGAAATTTCTAAATTTTTCAGTTGTCTTAATTTAAAAAAATCCTAAATATTAACATATCTGCTTGTATTCTAATTTCAGAGGTTTCCTGGAATTAGAAATTTAGGGATTTCTTGAAATTAGAAATTTAGAGACACCTTTTAGTGAACCCTGTTATTTAATGGTACACCCCCAAACCAGTTATTTATCTTCTCAAAGCATGTGCCCCATATGAACATGAAGATTTATGATAGATGGAAGTAATATTCTTAGAATTACTGGAGATAAATTAAGAACCTATTTTATAATTTACATAATGGATGATGAATAATAAACAGCCCTAAACCCACCATCAGCTTAAGAAATGGACTGTTTCCAATACCTGAGAGGCTTCTCTGTGCCCACCCCCACCCCAACAATTACAGTCTTCGTCCTCTGCTACAAGAGTAACCACTACTGTGAACTTTTTTCCTTAGGGCTCTTAGGGTTTTTGCTCTTCTCTTACTACATGTATGTATCTCTGAACAATATGCCTTTAAGTTCTGTGTGTATATAAGGAATTACATATATATATGTGTGTGTGTGTGTGTTTGATGTGTATAATAACACATCAAATGTTATTATACCAAATGTATTCCTCTGCAGCTTCATCCACTCCACTTTGCCTTTGAGATTTACTTCTGCTGATGCAATAAAATCCAAGTACTACTACTACTACTATTTCTAGTCTCTTATTAATAGATATCAAATTGTTTCTAGTGTAGGGCTTTTATAAATGATGCTATTTTGAACATTCTTGTATGTATCCCCTAGTTTACACCTACCAAGAGGTTCTCTATGTATGTACCTATGAGTGGAAATGCTGGATCATTGAGCAAGTGCATTTTCAGCTTTGTAACACATCAGCTTATTTTCCAAAGTAGGATCATATATACTCCCACCAGTTTGTATAGAAAGTGAATTATTTGGTCATTCAAAAGGAGAAGAAACAGTCTTCTAACATTTTTTGAGATGATTCTTGAATAACTTTTCAGTTCCTTCAAACATATAATTATGTTTCTTTGCTTTTACTTCTTTAATGAAAATTTGGGAGTGGCAAAGAACACAATCAATTTTATTAATCTTAATTTTTTAGAATAGAGTCTAAAATCAACTTCTTTTTTAATAGTCCAATAGTTCTGGTTATTTCTAACAAAGTTGTGCTTACAGCACAATAAATCTTTACAGTGGCTAGTGGTGATGGGCTAGAGAAGGGAGCGCAGTCATTTCTGTCTTCACTCTATACTTTATAAGCTGCCATTCTCAAGTTTTTCTCTGCAAATAAGACCCTTTCAGATGCCTTTATACGCTATTTACTAGATAACCTCCACTTGGAGGATACTAAGACACCTCAAACTCAGAATGCCCCAAAATCAGCTTACCTTCCCTGTTCCCTCTCTCAGTCATTGTTGCAAATCTGAAACGTGGGATTCATCCTCGAGTCCTCTCTTTCCCTTACGCTACATAGAATCAGTCACAAAATCCTCTTGATTTTACTTATATGAGGCTCGCTTTCTCGGTCTCCATTGATTTTACATTAACAATGATCTCCAGCACTTGCCAAGCACTAAGTGCTTTATATGAATTTTCTTTCTTAATTCCTATATCGAGTGGGTAGTATGACTGTCTCCATTACACAAATTGGGAAACAGAGACTAAGTGAAGGTAAGCAATTTGCTCAAGTATACCCAACTAACTGATTATAGGGCTTAGATTTCAAAGTCAGTAGCCTGATTGCAAAATCTAACTCCAAATATATTCATTTTGTGAGAGCTTCAAACTCTTACCTTGTAACTGGTCCCTTATTTCTACTCTTGTCTCTCTCCAAAATTTTCTCTACCCTGAACCAAGAGATTTTAAAAAATATAATATCTGATCTTCTTACTCCTTGGTTCAAAACCTTTTAACAGCTTCCCATTTCTCTTATTCTAAAATCAAGTCATGCTTGTCTGAGAGACCTGATTCATTTTTAATCCACAAAAGAGCTGAACATAAAACTTCACTCACAGAAATTCTCAATAAATTAAAGAATAAATATTTATTTGAGGCTACTCTTATCTATACATCAAAAAATATTTTTATAATGGGTTATGTTGTACTAAAATGCACAGGCACACACATGATATATGTATTTTAAAAAGCTATCCAGTGCACAAAATGGATGTTTAAAGCAGATTAGCAATGCTTGAATATTTGAGACTGTCAAACAGAACTTTAAATATGTCCTTTCATTATGTACTTAACCTATATACCTATGTAAACAAATATCTGTTATTCTTTCTTACAGAATATAATTCCTTCATTCTCTAAAATACACTGAATTCAGTTGGGTTGTATTGTATTGGTAAATTTAATTCATGAACAAAGGTTGATTATATAATGTTCTGTGGTCTATTCAAAAAGTAATAAAAGACTTTCTAAACATGTATGTTGCCATTGAAAATAAGGTTCTAACATATTTACTTTAATAAGTACTTGATGGCATGGACTTTAAAATATATAAAACATGTTCAAGAGAGTAAAAGCCACATAATAATATTCCCATTATAGTAACAGTTTATTGTACAGCAAACATTTTAAATGTGTTGTAAAAAGCATACTTATGCTAGCTGACATATTGTGAGTTGCCTATAGACAGACCCACATGACAAGTACCTAAAGAAGTTCCTTAGCTGACAGCCACTAAGAAACTGAAGATTTCTAACAACCATGAGAGTGAATTTGGAAAGGGATCTTTCTCTAGTTGTGCCTTCAGATGAGACTGCATCCCTGCCAATCCTTTAATTCCAACCTTGTGAGAGACTTTGAAGCAGACAACCCAGCTAAGCTGGGCTCATAGAATCTATAAGATGATAAATATTCATTGTTTTAAATCACTAGGTCTTGGTGTAATTTTTTTTTTTTTTTTTTTTTTTTGTACACCAAAAGATAACCAATTCCCTCAGTAACATAGAATAACTGAATTAAAAGAACAAAAGTAAATGTCTTCTATCAAACAATGACTTGTAAAACTATTTGGAAAATACACATATACATGAAATACAGGGTAATGGTTAAGAGCATATATTTTGGAGCCAGAATTTAGGGCTTAAATCCCAACACTGTCACTTATAATTGTGTGACCTAGTAAAAAATTTTAATTCCTCTTCTGTTTTCTCATCTGCAAAATGAAAATAATAGTGGCAATATTTTATCTGATTTGTAATGAAGAGTAATATGTTTAGAACATGACCTCGTACATTGTAATTATAAAATAAAGATCAGATATTCTCATTATTTTGACACTCAGCATTGTGCCTGACATTAGCTCAATAACCATGTCTCCACCACATCCACATTTGATCAACCTGACATGGTTGGTTCCCTAAGTAAGTAGCTCCGAAGCTAAACCCTATCCCATTTTGTAAACTTAATACATCTAAAAGAAAAATTCTGAATTAAATAGTTTTTTATTTAAAAGTATGCTCAAATCAATTCAGAGCTTAATTTTATCTTCTAGACAATTTAAGCATGTGGATGCTGTTGTGAAGCACTCTCTTATCTACAGAGATTAGAAAGGGCTTTTTACACAATCGATGAAGCACAAGAAAAGGGGAAGAAGACTTCAGAAAACTCTCATGAGCAAAAAAGGATTTAGAATCTACTTGCAGCAACTCTCTCCCAGGAATGTATTATATGTAATCTCTCTTCAAAGGAAAAGAGTAGAATCAGGTCAATGGAAGTTGTATCAGTTGCAAGCTGACATTTTCAAATGAATTTTTTTCTTTTATTCATGTGCAAAACAAGGTGTGCTTTTCATTGATTTATCTTCTGTCACTCCCATTGTTTACTCTTCTCATTGAGTAAACAATGGAAGAGATAGAAGGGTTGTAGGATCCAGATATCAGCACAGATGGAAGTGGAGACTGAATAAAGGGTGAAAACACTGTTAGCAATTGGAGAAGCACGCACAAGGACCAAACCCTTGGTAGATTCTTATGTAATTCTTGTGGGTGTGTGAATTTCAAATCATAAGCCTTGTGAGAAGGGATTGAGGCACATATCTGGTATTTTCCCCAGTGGATCAAAAATACCCATGAAGAAAGTTTCTCATGTATTCTTTGCCAAAATATTAACTCACTCTAAATTCTCAAAATGCTGCCTTCTGCAATAAATTCTGATTTGCTTCAAAAAATAAAACTGATACATACATGGAAGAAAAGTATTCACTGTTCAATGACACCATCAGGCAAAATCAAAATGACATTTAAAAATTAGTCTCCCAGAAGATAGCTTTCTGGCAATATAATTCTTATTGAAGTAAATAGCTTCTGAGAAATGGGAATTTTGGTTAGACTTTCCCATTGGATGCCTTCTGCAGGAATCTGTCACAGATTTTATGTCTTATTTTCAGGTCAGCAGGTATTCCTTATCTACATATATACAGAGAAAGTCAGCATCCAAGCTTCTCATTTATCTATCCAGCAGACCTGTGTGTAAAGCCATAAAAATAGTAAATGGCTCTCATCTTTAGAACTTAAAAGAAATTAGAACCAGCCTGATGGATATCAAAGTGACCTAAAAGGAATTTGATATAATATGCTGGTGATTTTAACACCCATTTTGGTGTGATTTTGGGAGGAAAATACTAGGCAAAAATACTAATAAACAAATTGTAGAAACTGCTTCTATTCTTTAGTCTATTAATATAAGGAAGAAAAAGAAAAGGGGAATGGGGTATATTAGCAATTACTGATGAGGTTAATGCAAAATGAAAAGTAATAAATTGTAATCAACTTTAGATTGTTTGTGATTTACAAGGCAAGTAACCAAAAACAATAGGCTCTTCTCTTAGAGAACAGAATCAACTTAGTAAGTCAAGGTTCATTACAGAGCTCCACCAACTATCAGGGTATTGGAAATGCCCTATAGCTAATCTTTTCTTCAGTTCTAGAATCTAGAGTCCCATTTTAAAGATGAATTTTACTTTGAGGATTATACCACATCCCATAAAATAGTGTTGTAAAATTAGCTTGTAAGAGTCCCGAAGAAGGTGGATTAATGACAGGGCAGGTCCAATTTGCATTAGCATAGGACTTCCTTGTTCAGGTAAAGTTTCCCATGTAGGAGAGTTCCACAGAAATCCTTGGGCATTGAATTTCTCAGTTAAATACAAAAGATTTTATTTTAATTAATTTATTAATTAAAATTAATTAATGATTTCTTCCTTCATGATTTTTTTTCATAAAGCTAATAAAAACCCAGAATCTAACTTAGCTTAAACAGCACTCATTCTTTTGTCTACTATTTATAATGAGTAGTAGATTGGCCAAGATACTTTTAGCAGAAATAAAACAAAATGAAGAGAAAAAAACCTATAAAATATATGAAGTGAAACACTGATCACCACAAAGTATTGGCTACTACATTTTCCAAAGCTACAAGTGTTGAATAACTATTGTTGAGTAAAGCTGACTTTCAACCATCTCAAAAATGATGCCTTTCCTTGAAATTTCTGAAGAGGACAACTCTTGACACTGCAGGTTTTCCAAAAGAACTAGTTGGAGGAAAGCTCTTTACCAAAAAGTTGGAAGACAACTTTGCAAAATGGGACAACCATGCACTGTTCACCCTCTTTCCATGCAGATGGAATTTCTAATCCGGGATGTCATTTGGATGGAACAAGGAAACTAAAGAATAGAATCAATGAGATTTCTCTAATGCTGTTATACGGTATCTGATGGAAAATAGTGTTTGCTTTATGCTATTGTGTTCACTTTTTATACTGTTGCTATTTAAAGCTCAAACCTACAATAAATAGGAAAGATTTCTGGACTACTTTCCTGTGTTAGTAAATGTCTCTTTATTGCACTTTCACAGAAATACCTATAAGTATAGCTGTTCGTAAAATGGGTAAAGCTAAAAGAAAACAACTCTTTTTAGAAATGACCCAGGTCAGGAGGCTTCCTGGTTTTTATTTCCACTTCAAAGCCAAACCAGATAAACTAGCTTAAGGTACTACTTTGGCATTGAGTGGAATTTGATGCAGCTGTCTGGGTAGCATGAGTTTTGAGATCACAGGAATTTTGCTGGAAACTCTCGCCTCTTACCCATATATGGCAGCGTCCTCGGGCTCTCTATTCATTTGTGCCGAGACTCCCTCTTCTATTCTCTACCCCACCAGACTTAGGATTTCCAGCAGTTCTGATAGGTCCATTCCTCATCTTTTCAGAAAGTCACATGAGATCTGTTAACTCTGATACTCAATTTAAACTGTTTATATTTCCTTTCCAGTATGTTCCAACCAGCAGCAGGGACCAAAAGTGGAGCCTGGCATTTGGAAAGTTGCAAATGCCCGGATGCCACGTTTTCCATGTCCTTTAGATATCCTTGACTCATACATCCTGTCTGGGCTAATGTTGGTTTTCTGATTGCAGCATGTCTGGATCTCAACAAGTGCCCAGGCCACCGTCAAAGGGTCACTGCTTATTTCAAGTAGCACTTTGTGCTTCCCTTGACCTCTCTGTCCCTCTCTGATTCCACTTAGGAGTCTACTTAGAGACATTTTTTAGCAAAAAAAAAATTATCCTTTCTTTAACTCACTCTGTCATATTGGTTTACCTAATGTTACAAAGATAATTTGACTAGGAAATGTCTAAGTCTAGATATGAGCAGATAATTTTCCAGATGAGAAAGCTAGAGTAGAGCTTTAAAGGAAAACCTTTTACTCCTAAACAGAATAGGAAACTCATCTGAGTTATTCATATCATACCAAGGAAATGGTCTAACCCAAATATAAATGTAATACAGGAAATGGGATATCTAATGGAGATGCTGGTTGCATCTGCAATTGTGTCTAAAGTTTTATATTTTTCTGTTCAACTTCAATAATAAAGAAAGGATCAAAGAATCATCCTCTGAGAATGTGGCAAGAGATCGTTCAGTCAAGAACATTAGGCAGAAGCAGAAAGCTGGAAGAATATATTGATCTTTTATCTCTTGAATGCCTATTAGGTAATGTCAGGTTTTTTTAAAAAAAAAACAAAAACAAAAACAAAAAAAAACACACCAAACACTTGGGGCTTAGTAAAAAAGATTGTAATATCCAAATGCCAAAATATTCAAATATTCGGTGCCATGATCACTACTTGCCATTAGTTTTTAAGCTGATTATCTCTGCAAACTGTTCTGTTCACATTTCCACTATTATTCTGAATTTTCAAAAAAATATCTCATATGGAAAGTATGCACACATAACTAACAGTTTTAATTGATCTAATATTAACAAAATTATAAGCTAAAGAGCTTTATGGTCCCATTTCATTGAAGATTTATTTTCTTATGTTCAGGGAAATATTTTTAAGAACATTTGGTCCATATAAATAGCCTTCCCAATAACCAAACCTTGACATAAACTAAATATTTGCAAATGTTCCAGAAATCCAGAGACATTTTGTTTTTGTTTTGTTTTTTTACCCAATTTTTCATGGGCTTCAGCACTTCCTGTCTCAACTTGTGACAGGAAAAGAAACTTCCAAAATACAGAAGAAAATAAAAAAGCTTTTTTGGTCCTATGATTTGAGAATTCAGCTAGATTATCAGGCAGAAATTCAACATTTAAAAAGTAAGGGTGGTGGAGCCTACAATGACAGAAGTTTGCAGGGCAACTTGATTTTGATCACTATTAATTATATAATCATAACAGCTATAAAAGATTTTTAGCACCCACTCCCCAATACATTGAAGATAGTTCACATGAGAAGTTAATAATGAATTAAATACTAATTATATAATCATCTATTATTAATAATTAATTCATTAATAATTCATTGATATTAGAGAATAAATTTATTCTTTAGCTACCAAAAATATTTATTATTAATTATTATTTTTATTTATTATTTAATTATATTATTTAATTTATTATTTATTTTTATTTAATTATAATTATTATAATTATTTATTATTAATTAATTATTTTCATTTAACAATGGCAAAGATATTTCACCAACATCATTTTTCCTCAAAACTTATCCTATTAAAGTGCTTACTTTTTTATCTTTCCTTATTCTATATAACTTGCAGATATTCAGAAGAAACTCCTTCCATAAAGATGAACACATTTCCAGTTGTGTTCAATTATCTCTTCTGCTTTTGAGTTTTCCCAACTAGGCTAAACGATGAAAAAAACTGTGATAGAACTTGAGCACTATAGAATCACATTTAAGAGACCAGGTTGTATCATTACTAGAGTGTAAACATTAATCCAACTGCAGCCAAACCACATTAGCCTTGACTGTTCATGGGAAGAAAGAAGAAAAAGAAAAAGAAAGAAAGAAAGAAAGAAAGAAAGAAAGAAAGAAAGAAGGAAGGAAGGAAGGAAGGAAGGAAGGAAGGAAGGAAGGAAGGAAGGAAGGAAGAAAGAAAGAAAGAAAGAAAGAAAGAAAGAAAGAAAGAAAGAAAGAAAGAAAGAAAGAAAGAAAGAAAGAAAGAAAGAAAACAGATTTTTGCAAAAATGGAATATTTAAATTCATAAGTTTTTACTGCTCACAAAAGCAGACCATTTTAGTCTTTTAACTCAAAAAGCTTCTATTAAGAAATACTAGTATTAAACTAGAAAAAAATTATGTAACAGAAGATATGAGATCATGTCACCAGCACCCACTGTGAAAGCATCAGTAGATGAGCTAGTTGGACTATTAAATTTTAGTCAGGAGGGAACAATTCCCACATTACCACAACTATCAATTTTAGTTAGCTGACTAAATGTCTTAGAATCAAGACTTTATTCTTATTTCCTAACTAAACAACTCCTGATCACATTATCCTCTGACCATTCCACTGAAATATTGCTGTCTGTACCCTTTGTATAGAACAAGCCATTGCTGTGAGGTGTGATTGAGGGTAAGTGTCAGAAAAAAAGCCACTGTACCAAGATAGCTTTTCTTCTAATTTACTATAGTATCTGAAACACCCACCATTGCAGAAACATTTCTTTCTTTAATGACCCTTCGGCAATTTCAGCAAATTAAACTGAGTCACACTAAACCAGATCACATCCATTTTCCTTCCAGGAGAGATCCAGAACTCTCTCAGAGATCAGACACTTTGGGCACTCAAAGGAACTAATCCTGATGGGAGCTGAGAGGGTGCCAAAAAAGAAGTGAGAGCTGCTTCAGACAAAATGGTCAAGGTTTTAGGGCAGAGTCTCCCTGCAATGATAAATGATGTCTTCTGCCCCTTAAATTCTCTCTACAATTTATCTGCTCACTCTTCAAATCTCTATGCCTGAACTGCTTGCCCTCAACTGTAATTGCTTCTATTGCTCCTTTATGAGTCATAGTAGATTCAGCTAAGTCCACCTTGGAAAATTCTACTGGAAAGAGAACACCTGATAATGTGATATCTCAGTGAATTACTATTTCTCTTCCCAGCATTCCTATCCATATTTGGGCGCTGTGGTCATGGCAAAGCCATTTTTCTTTTATTAAGAACATAGTAAAATCTTTCATGTAATACAATTATTCTATGGTTAAATCATTCCTTTCTTAGAAAAATGTCTGCTTAGAAATGATATATTTGATATATGACTTTGGAAAATTTAGGGGCTGTGAGAGATGATTAGCAGGCTTTTCCCTAGCTCATCATGAAAGTGAAGGGGAAAAAAACAATGAAAAAAATACACTTCGATGAGGAATTTAACATCCCAGTGGAAATTCTATAAAGCTCAAGACATACTGAATGATGTTTAACAGGCCACTACCTACCTCTGCAAAGGAAAAGAAAAAAGCAAAGGGTGGGGGAAGAAAGCATGCATTTGACTTGTGATGCAATGTTTAAATGTTCTACAGAAAGCTTCCTCCGTTCCTTTCACCTACAAAGATGAGCTATGAGAGACAGCCATCTTCGGCTAAGCACACCCCCTGATGACTGCATCAAGAACTGGTTTCTAAGCCTAGGAACCTAAAAGGAATCCAGCAGGTTCTGAAGTTTACTGATCTTTCTTCATAGCTGGGATACAAATGTTCCACAGCACTTCACACATATTTTTCTTTATTTACATGATTTGAGGAAGCACCTTGTCTCACCTTCGAATATGATTTATACACTATGGTTGCTCAGAGGGCAAGAACACTTTCACTTCTTCCAAGCATGCTGCATTCTTATCTTATTTTAGCAGAACTTCTTTCCAACAAAAAACTCATCAAATTTCCAAACAAAATACAAAAATAGTGGACGGTTTGTGTTACAGAATAAGGGAACTAGGGAAAGGCGTCTATGGTATGAGGTTGCATTACACCAAAAGTGTTTGGCACTGGTGATCAGGGAAGATAGCCCTCCTTAAGACCACAGAACACCAAAGAAATGACATTTACACATTCACACATGCACGTGTGTGAACATGGTGAGAAGCAAGAGTGAAACAATTTTACCACTTTCTGTTTTACTTGATAAGCATTACATTCATTATTGGAAGCTGTCCACATCTTTACAATATAACATCCTTATATATTAGATTATTTACACATTATGAGGTTCATCTTCCCAAGGTAGAAACAGAAAGCTCACGTCCTCAGACCACTTTTCAGCACAGTATCTAAGTTCCACCAATCAAACTTACCCAGGTGACACTTGAATTCAAGTGTGAGACAATGTAAGAAGATACTGATTTTCTATTAAGTGCCTTTGTAGATATATCCAGTTCTTCAGGGTCTGCAGGTGCACAGTTTGAGATGTCCAAGGATTCTCATGGATGTAGCTATAGTGTTTTTATTTGGGAAACTTCTATATTGAGGTGGGTTATGATCTTATTGGTGTTTTTGACAATTGGCTCCCCGGTCATTGTGTCTATAACCTCTAATAAGACATTTTTTTCTGCTAAGATTATTCAGAATGGGTTCTGTTGTTTGGAACAAAGAACACTGACCAATGCATCATACCCCAGGCTTTTTTAATTCCCCCTTAGCTGAACATTATTTTATTTTGGCTCAATATGTAGTTATTTCCATATCTGCTCCTCCAAGTTATGGTTTTTAGCACTCATATTTATAGTGACTAGAGGAGAAATCACCTTCCCCCATTAATAAAATTGACAAAGTTGTGATAAGAGCTGTACAAAGTGAGTGGACAGACATAATTATTTCTCTCTGTAGATTACAGCATGAAACATAATAATGAAAGAATGATGACAATTAAACAAGCATTACTAGGTATATGATGATGATAAATTGATTTGTAAATAGGAATGTGTTACCAAGATCTCTAGGGAAATATATCTGGGAGTCGTGTGGTGTTCTAAAATGGTCCCCAATGATCCCCTCCTCCTTTTAGTCACGCCCTTCTGTACTTCCCTCAGTTTATTTGTGGTATAGACCTAATGACTTGCATCTAAGGAAAGGAATACAGCAAAGGTGGTGAACTGTCACTTTTCAGATTAGGTTATAAAAGTCTGTGACTTCTGTCTTGCTTGCACTTTCTCTGTCTCTCCTTCATTGCTTGCATTGATGAAGCAAACAGCCATGTGAGCTGCCCCTTGGAGAGGCCCACGTAGCAGGAAATTGAGGGTTTCAAGAAACTGCCTGTTCCTTACAATAGCCAGTAGGAAACTGAGGCTCTCAGTCCAAGAGCCCTGGAGGAACTGGGTCCTGCCAGTAACCACCTGAGCAAGCTGGGAGGTGGATCCTCTCCCACTTAAGAGTTGCAATGACTGCAGTCCCACTGAGGTGTTTGTTTTAGCCTTCTGAGAGACCCTAGCCACAGGCACCTGGGCTAGGCACCTGACCCACAGAAATTGTGAACTAATACACATTGTTTTAAGTCACTAACTTTTGCCATAAGTTGTTGTGTAGTAATAAATAACTAAAACAAAATGAAAGAATTATTTTAAAAATATAGATTTTTGGAAGTAAGTCCTTCAATAGCATACTTAAAAAAAAAAAAAACACCTTTGTTTGACATTTTTTCATTAAGCAATAGAGTCAAGTTCAGGGGTTTAAACAGTAACATGATGTGTTATGACTGAAATGGCAGAAGAGGCTTGTGGGAAGAAGGAGCCCCTGTGGCGAGGTACTTCTCATTGAGAGAAGCTTTGAGGGAAGAGCAGAAATGTTTAAAGGTGATTTGGAGAAGGATGGTTTAATAGGCAGTGTGGAAAGTAAACCTCTTTTCCTTTCCATGAAACATTCAGTAAATTCTGAATGTTTGGAGTTAAATTTGAGTTGAGGAGAAAGTGAAATAATAAGACCTGCTTTGAGTTGCTCAGAACTGGTGAGCTCAGGTTAAACTATAATAAAAGCTTCCTTTCCATCAGTGAGTGATGATTCCATAAACTTGATTTCTAACAGGTACAAATGGGAAAGAATAATCAATCGAGGTCATCCTTTGAAAAATAAAGTGCATGTATTGGCCATTACAACGCTATCAAGAGCATTTTAATGGCTAAATGAGTAAGATACATTAGTTTGTGCTTTCAGAAGGAATTATGAGGAATGGAAGAAATATTTTTGAGGACAACCTGCTACTATTTTAAAGGGTAGATCATTTATATAACTCATCCAGCTATTTTAATAAGTGGCAATTACTTCACCTGGCAATGAGGCAGTCTGAATTTTTATACAGAAGATCAATGCTCTAAAGAGGTAATAAATCTGGGATTATCTCAGAAAAATAAAAGGATGATGGCAAATACTCTTTGGAAAACACAGAGAGAGTAAAGTGAATTATAATTCCTGTGTTCATATATTTATTCGCAATAAAATGCAAATGGATTCATGAGAACATCTAGTTTATTTCTCACTGTCTTTGATGAGAACACCTAATTAACCCTAATAGTTATCTATTTAAACATCATATATCTCCATCAATACTCCTTGATTAGCCCATTTCAGAGCCAATTATATCTGACAAAATTCTTAAACATTTTTTGTTATTATATATCACCTGAGTTATTGAATACCTTACCATGCAAGACCCAAATTGATCCTAGAACTGTTAACTTTGCCAGAAAAGCCTGTCATGGAACAAAATCCACCTGAAGCATAAAGCCTGAGAATAGGGGAAGAGGTAGTTCCCCAGAGCAACACTGAGTTACTATACTTAATCATAAAAAAAGACAATCAATCTGAGCACCAAAAGTCCATCAATTTCCACCACATTCCTTACTACAGCCCCTCTATTGAGTCTCATGCCAGCTGGCCATAATTCACTATTTGATATACTCCCTACTCACATTTTAAGGTCCTCTCCTATTAGGGACTTTGTCACCAGAATCACAAAATAAATTTTACCCAACCATAAAACTTCAGCACCCAAGAGAACAGCACATCACTCACTTTAGCAATCTCTGCTCCTCCTTAAGAACCTGCCGTGAAAGCTGTGCCTGGAACGTCACATTGTTGGGTGGCTCTAACACCAATTAAATCCAGTGTCTCACTCCAGCCAGGCTAAACACTCAGCTCAAACATCTCTTCCAGGATGCTTTCCCTAAACCATCAGGCTGCACTGAGTTCCCTCCTCTGTGGTCTCGCATCACCATAGCACACGACACACTTTAGTTACGCAGTGTCTAGAACATAGAGCTGACTCAAGAAATGTTTGTTGAACTAAAGCCATGTTTCCTTGTCTAACACTGCAATGTTTCCATTACATATGTAGTCAATCTCCATATCTTTTCATCACACCTACAACTCCCTCCTAGTAATCTTTCTTTATTTCTCTCTCATGTTTTAAGGCACATTACCTACTCTCTTTCTGTTCCCTTCAGTGATATTCTATACATGGATTGGTGTAGTCATCTCTAATCCTGCTGTGGTCTCAACATTGACCTATGGTCTTTCTTAGTTATTAGTCATATCATATTCCTTTTTGCAAGAGGCTAGTCCACCTCACCTTTACTGCCTTCAGTGCTTCTGTCCAAACTGATCTCTATTACTTTCAGTTCATACATAAACTTTTTCAGTGTCCTATAACATAAAGAAAATAGAATTCTTTTAATTTCACCCCCCAACTATAAAAATCTACATTCATGCCTACCCATTATAAATCATTTAGATTTTCATCTTTTGCTATGGCCATAAGCCCTTGAAAATGGAGGGTGAGAATGAGGGCAGGGAATATGCCTTATTCATATCTGGGTGCCTAGTAATAAAATAGTGCTTGGGATATAATATCAATCAATATTTTTAAATTCTTCTTCTCATTAAGATAGAGAAGAAAATAAAGAGAAGAAAGGAACCAAAAGGATAGTTAACAATATTTATTATTAATATATGGCAACCACTGTGCTAAATTGTTTTCCTTTACAATATGTGGATAATATTAATTTCCCCTTTTAACAAAGGAGACACCACAGTTTGGGGATGTTATGTAATGATTAACCAGCTTCCAAGCATCGGGGCTGGAAATGAACCCAGGTACCACAATGCCAGGTACCTTAACCAATATTTATTGAATGGTTCCAAAGAGAATATGGGGTTCTTTTGCTTTGCATGCATTTTATGCAAAGCTTCAAGCAGGAGTAAGAGTGTAAAACACAGGGAACAATGAAACTAGTGGACTTTACTAATTGTAGGAAATCATGTCTGCTGGAGAATCAAACAAAATTGGGGAGGTGATTTGAGACTGGATTACAAATGGCCATGAAGAATAAAATCAACTTTTTGTCAGTGAAGAAGCATTATGGAATATTAGTTCAAAAACTCAATCAACTCTATTACATACCAATAATATCCAAGGTGTTATGATAAGAATTATGGAAAGAGAGCAAATGAAAACCAAAAAAAATTTTAAGAAACTAGGAGCTTATAAGAAATATATACCTTAATCACAAATGCCAATAGAATATAGAATGATTATTGCAAAAATAAGTCTTAAGGGACTTCAGAGAAAAAAAGATTTTTAAAGATGATAGGGAGACACTTTATGAAAGGTGACATTTTATAGACATTACAAAAAAAAAAAAAAAATAGATCTGGAATTGGAAGGAAACTCATTCCAGGTAGAGGAAACAGCCCAGAAAAAGTGCTGAGGTGGGCAAGCCAGAATAAGAATTAAAGTATCATTTGGCTAGAGTGCTTCATCTACAAAGGCACCAGTGAAAGGCACACTTAGAGAGGTGAGGCCAGGCCTCCCTCTCCTTTGCATATGACCTTTCACGCATCAGATAATGGGATGCACTCTAGGCTTGTTAGCTGGAAAGTCATATTATCATAACTGTGATTGAAAACACGAATCTGACAGTGCTGTGTGCTGTGAAATAGAAACAGCTGATTTGATAGAAGATGTTCATGAATAAAGTAACATTGATGGAGCTTAACAACTAACAGTATATCAGGCAAGGAAGAGGGGTGGGGGAAGAGTCAAAAGTGACTCCAACAGAAGAATAAACTGGAGGAAGGGTACAAACCGAATCATCATAAAGAGGCTAGTAATAAAGACAGCAAAATAAATTAATGAAGAGATAATGTGAATGCATGAAATAAGAGTTGGAAATAGATGGGAGGCATAAGAAGAGAAGAGAAAATCTAATATATATTTCAAAACAATGAACAAGAATTGGTATTGTGATGAGTATAATAAACGTAAGTCACAGAATCCATGTCACATTTCTGGTTTTTAAGATGGAGTAATAAACTTTACTATAGACAGCAGTGAGAAATTTACTATAAGGAAAGGTTGTTTTAAAATAAGAGAAAGATAAATTCGAATTTGGGCTTGCTGAGTTGCACAATGCAACCACACTTAATCTTAAAACATTCCTGAAGTTATTTTTATACTCATATACTTTCTTTTACAAGATTATACTGTATAAGAAGACACATAGAGCTTTTCATTTCATATGTTAAGCTTCTGGAAACTCTCTAGACACTTGATACTTCTAAATATTTTGAGTAACCATTAGCTTATGTTTTTAGTCTTGTTACATACTCCTGTAGCAGAAGTAGAGAGATCAAAGAATAGCATTGGCCTAATTTTCTATGTTTAACTCTTTGCTTATATAGCAACCAGAAATTATAGTCACAGCTGAAACGGATTCTCAGGTCATTCCACATGTCCAATTTGGCTACTGGTATGAAGACTCAGCAATGATGAATCTAAAAACATCTTTGGCCATATAAAAGTTACTTACTTCAAGGAAAACTGTCAGACAACTTTGATCGTACTTTTTCAGAAATATGAGACAGTAAATACAGACAGTCATATAAAGGCCAGGCCAATTATGACTGTTTAATGAATAAACCAAATAAAACTATCAAGTAGCAGGTTATTAGAAGAATAATCAGAGAGAGTGATACAGAGTTCAATATAAGTGTAAAAAATTTTATTAAAGATTCTTTTTAAATATAGGCAAATCCCATTCTTTAAGCCATAGTTAAATGACCTCAAAAGGTTTAAAGGTGTTATCGAGACTATTCCTTAAACTACAAAACAAACCAAACCTAAACACATGAAAGCTGATGCTGTCCAACAAGATAACTCTCGTAGAAATTAAAAAGAATCAATTATCCCAGTGATACTATGACTTTAATGGCAAGAAAAGTAAAGTAGGTAGTAGAAAACATAGATAAGCAGTCTGTGCTCAGAGGATCAAGGAATAAATATATTCTCCTTTTATAGACTTTTCTTCACACTGTAAATTGGATGTCTAGTGGCCCCTACCAATAACGTTGTATGTCTGAAAACATTTCAGTCTAGACAAGAGATTGCCCCTGTAAATAATCTTATCAGTGTTCCTCTCCTTAACAAAGTCTCTAAAATTAAGACGTGTTTTGGAGACTTAGAAGAAACATTTGTCTAACTCCCTATAATCTATAATCTTAATGTTCAGGAATTTCAAGACATTATGTTTTAGCCCGGCCGGGCGTGGCTCAGCGGTTGAGCGTCAACCTGGGATCCAGGCGATCAGGGTTCGGTTCCCGGTCAGGGCACATGCCTGGGTTGCGGGCTGCAGCGATCAATGACTCTCTCATCATTGATGTTTCTATCTCTCTCTCTCCCCCTCCTTTCCTCTCTCTGAAATCAATAAAGACATTAAAAAAAAAAAAAAAAGACATTATGTTTTAAATTGGTGAGTTCTGTATTATATTTTTATTAACAACTAAAATGATACAATTAAATAACAGACATAAAGAATTTGGTGAATTTTGGTCAAAATTATTATCATAAATAATAGTTTCTAATCAACAAAATACTTCACCTGAGTAAAATAAATAAATCCTTATACAAAATTCATTTGTGTGTGTGTAAACATAATCTCTGAACTAAGTAATCTGAAATCTTATTAGGAGAGGGAATTAGCTTAAGATCAGTATAATAATTCAAACGTTGCAAAAGAAACCAGGAAATTTAACCCAGTTCATTCATTTGAGAAATCTCTTTGGAATCTGCCTAAGGGTTGAAACAGACTCAACTGCAATGTGGTGGAGTACTCTGTCCCCAGACATACCCTTCTCAAATTACACAGAGCAACTACTGTAGACTTCACCGCAAAAAAGTCAGAGCACTCCAAAATGCACTGTGAAGGACAACCTGCTCACATTCCTGCTAGATTAAACAATATGTTTCTGCATCTGACCAGATGAATTTTTTCGATAACATCAAACCCCCAAATCCAAAAACTTTCAGCAGCCAGAAGTTTAGTTCAAAATCTCCCCTAATTGTTGCCAACACAGCAGCTGCCAGGAGCTCAAACCTGACCAATGGAGCATTTTCCATTCTCCTGCCATAAAGAGGGTGAGGAAAGATCTTCCCAGTTCATGCCTATCTGATCTGGCTCAGAATTGGAAGAAAGTTGGGGGAAGGGGACCGAGAAAAGAACAAGATATTCTGTCTATGCTAGGATAATGGGGAAGTCCCTAAACAGCCCTCTAAATTCTAAATGGTTTCTCATCTGTTTAGGGTAAAAGAAATGCCAGAATATATACAATTTTATATTTAGTCTAAGTCTTTGGAAAGAGTTGTAATTCACCTACCTCAATAAGTTCAACAAAAGGCTAAAGAGTAAATAGGCCGCTTATGAATATGCTATCCTGCTTATTAGAAGAAATGAATTGAAGTGGATGATTTATTTTCCACTCTTCTAAAAGTAGGGAAAAAAATAAAACATTGAAATCCATCTATGTAAAAAAGAGATTAAGTTTAAGCTTTGACTATCTAAATAAATTAGATTAGTGTATGCCACTGGGATTGTCTTTTATATTATCTTTTGGTTTATTAAAAAGAAGGCAGTGCAGAGATCATGGTGGTCAGAACATGCTTCAGATATATTCTAGAGTCAAAATCTCTAGCTCCTAAGAATCTGGATTAATAATGAGCAGCACAATAAAGGTCTAAACCTTGTATCGCTATAATAGCTTCTACTTAGTAAAACTTCATAGAAACATAAAAATTCTTCAGTTCTAAACATAGATTTTTCCAAGATATGGTCATTACTAATGAGCCCCAGAGGAAAGAGAAACTCAACACTGTGGATAAAAACCTTATTCAATAGCAGTTTAGCAAATGAGCAGCTACCATTTGTTCATCATTGTATTGGACCCTAGGAAATCTCCATCCTCTGAGTAATTGTGATGGAGTGCAAGTGTAAAAAGAACTATAAACGGTAGATCTACAACATTTTGTGGGAATTGAGGTAAAAGTCAATTTATTCAGCTTGAAGAAATGGAATCTTAACTATGAGAACAAGACTGCCTGGAAATTTCTCTAGGAAGACTAAGGAGAAATTATAATCTAGAAAAGAAAATACATAAAGTGATCAAAAGTATAGAAGCTTCAAAGAGTTTGTTCAAAATTCTGAGATTCAAATTAAACAAACAAAAAATATTCTATGTTGGTAAGAGAGATTACAAAACAGGTTGAATATTTTTCATCCCTGTTGTGCATCCATTTACAAGGTGATTTTATTTATTTACCCATTAAATCTGGGCTTAGCCATGTGACTTGCTGTGGCCAATAGGATATTATCAAATGTGATAAAGCAGAAGTTAGAAAGTTCTTGCATTTTTAGCACAGGAAGAAGCCTAAGAGGGCCTACTGTAGGCATATGCCCGAGTCACACTCATCCCTTGCTGACAGCCAACACCAACTATCAGTCATGTGAGTGAGGTCATCGGAAACCAGTAAGTACTGAGTTGACTGGCCAGGTGACTGCAACCACATAGATAACCCCAAGTAAAACTAGAAAATAATTCTGACTCACAGAATAGTGAGCTAGGAAATTATTGTTCTCTTATGTCACCAACTTTTGAGTCTGGTTGGTTACACCACATAAGCTAGTTTTTATTTTTTTGGTTTTTAAAAATATATATATCTTTATTAATTTTAGAGAGAGGAAGGGAGAGGGAGAAGGAAAGATAGAAACATCAACGATGAGAGATTTGTCATTGATGGGCTGCCTCCTGCATGCTCCTGACTGGAGATTGAGCCCACAACCCCAGCATGTGCCCTGACCAGGAATCGAACTGCAATCTCCTGAATCCTAGGTCAATGTTCAACCACTGAGCCACATTCAGCCAGGCCAAAAGCTAATTTTTGATAATTTTGATAGCTGAGATGTTATAGAAGAGTGTGTCAGTGTGGGTTCTTAAAATACAAAAAAAAAAAAAAAAAAAAAAAGCATAACTGACTCTAGCTAGTTTAACAAGGAAAGATTCCATTAAATAAAATATTAAACAGTTCACTGACTCTCCAGGAGGGCCAGATGATTAGACTGAAGCCAGAAACAAAGTCCAAATAACAGTGCAAAACCTTCTCCTGGATACACTACTGCCTCCACCACAGGGTCGAGCCACACAAAATTGCATATCTCACTTTGGACTCTGAACACTGGATGCTATTAGTGGGACCCCTGCAACTTTTGGAGACTCAATGTAACTGCTGGTCCCTCATCATGATAGATCCCATATGTCACCTCTTTATTTGTATCACTGGCTTCCAAATTAAAGTCCCCAGTAGGTCTGTATGATTTGCAGAGTTGGGAAATATGCCTGCCCTCCAATAATAGAGCAGGTTATGGGGGAGTCAATTTGTGGCTTTGACTTTGTGGCAGAATTGGCTTATACATTAAGAAATGCCCTACAGCATAGTGTTCAATGATGCAGACAACCAAAGATAATTTACAAAAATCCATTATAGTCTAATCTTTCATATTTACACATTTCTTTCTTATTTAAATATGCAAGCAAGAACAAATACATTCCTTCTATTATAATTCAACCATCACTATTCAAATGAAAACTTCCTTACACTCCCCAAAGGAGACATCACAAAGTTTCATCAATCTAGAAAATAGCACCAAATCCTGGATCTCTGAATGATGTAATTACTCTTCTAGTTCTGTCATGATTCTCTCTTGTTGCTTAATATTCTATAAACTAAGGGGCAGAAAGTAATGTTTCCCATGATCAAAATACCCTATATAAAAGAGAAAGAGAACAAGAGGGGAGATTTATTGCAATATTCAAATGTATACATAACACACAAAAGAAGAAAACGTGTAGATACTGAAAGTGGTCATAAGGTTGCCTTTAGACTATACCATTTCTCCTTTTCCTAAGGCATGTTTCTGTTTTCCTCAATTGGTTAGGATTCTTTACCCAGTAAGATAAACTAAACCCCTATTTCTCAGAGATCTGAGATCTTTAGGCTATAATCTTTTGTTAAATTTAACTATTAGATATAATAGTCTCATGCTATACCCTGTGTTCTAGACATACTCCTCCCTGCCCTCAACTCATAGCCGCCACACTCATAGCTGAAAGAAAGCCCTTTAGGGGGACAAATTTAGCAGGTAATAATTAGTAGTACAGGACAAAGTCAGTTTCTCATACTTATTTCCATGACTTTGGAATTAGCCTAAATGAGGAATCAGAAAACTTTTTCTTAGAGGCCAAGATGGCAAATATTTTAGACTAAAAGGTAAAATAAAGGATATAATATGGGTACTTATAGAAACACTTAAATTGATACTATTTGAAAACATAAAAAACAATCTTACCTCATGGGCCATTAAAAAAATTAATATAAAACACAGAAATAAGCCACTGACCAGTTTGGCTCCCAAGGCCAAAACTGGCTGACACCTAGTCAAGGTTGCAGCAGGTACTTTTCACACATCAAATTATTTTAGCATCAGCCGCCAAGTCCAGATTTCACTCAGTAAATACTGCATACAATTAAAACCACTCCCAGCTATTGGTATATGAACCTATATCAGTAAGTTCCATCTAATCTAAGATTATTCTTCTTTCTTCAGAATCTATACTCACAGAATCTATTCATCAACTCTAGGTTCTTGTTATATAAATTAGCAAACCTGTATAATCCTTATGTGTGTAATCCTTGTCCTTCTAGGTTTAATTTTGTAAATACCTTAATACACACCCCAGGACACTGATTCTAATTACAGGTCTGGAGCTGCTGAAGTAGTTTTAGGGAAAATGGTGTCATTGGGAAAATCTTCTTTCCTTTCAAGGTTATCTTTTTTGTCAAGGTCATTCTAAACTCATCAAGGCAGGAATATTCTCATTAGACAGGAAGGAGCAGGGAAGCTTCCTGTGGCAAAACTGCTTTGACTATTTTAGCAGAAAGGACTAAAGGCTATTAGTTAGTTTATCACTGCTCCACAAGGACTTGAAATCCACACAGCAAATTGTAAGCTCAAAGGCCCCAACTTCACTGGAGAAAAAGTTCTTCTTGAGACAACCCTATTAACACCAGGGCAAACCTACATGTAAACATGTGTATATGTATATATGTATATGTAACCAGATCATGGAGGCTACTGCTAGAACTTCTTTCACTGCATTCAGAAACTGGATATTCCCAACCACACCAGTACCAGATGTACCTGCCGCTCTGCATCACCAACTTCCAAATCATGGGTTTAAATAAGTAGATTAGCAAAGTGTATAGTATATCTTGTATCCTCAGTTATTAAAAAATATTAGAAAAGCTGTTTTCTGACTTCTACTGAGGAACTGTAGACTTAATACTGGGAAGATAAAGAAAATAACCAAGTTTTAAAGATGCAAAGTGATTTGCTCATGAGCATTCACCTAAGAAGTGGAAGCACCAGAATTCTAATGAAGCTGTCTATCTCCTGAGCTCAACAATTCACCACCACTCCATAGAGCCATGGTACAGAGACGGGGATCAAACACAGGTGCAGAAGAAATTGCTAGGATGCCATGGAAACATAAGAGAAGAATGCAGAGGACAATTAATCAATAGCAATTTCACATTTTATAATGTGGGAGAAGAGACACGCTTAAAGGAGCCTGAGGGGCAGAGAGTTAAAAAGAAGAAGAGACAATGAGTGTCAGAGATCTTAAGTGAAGAGAGAGATTTTTTTTTAAAGCTTGGGATGGGTGTTAACAATAATTTAGATATCAAAAAAGAAAAAGGAAATTTATATATTTCCCTGCATAGGAGACAGCAATTAGGTAGATATAGGCAACCTCCACTGAAAAGTGGAGTCGTAGGGAAAGCCAGATTGCAATTGATTGGGAAGAGAATATGAAATGAATAAATGTGGTCAGATATTACACATGGCCCTATCAGAGGGTAAAATAGGAATAAATAACAGTATCTAGAGATGGACAGAGATTATAGGAAGGTTTCTTTGTTTTTAATATGTAAGAAATCTAATCAAAGTTACATGTTATTTTCTTTGTGAAGACGAAAAGATTTCTGAGGTCAGGAATGACTGGGTATGGATCTTGAGGAATAACAGGAAGATTTGCAAGACACTCTAGGAGCAATCAAAAGGGCATTAACCAGGACCATGCAGAGGCATTTTCCAGCTGCACTGAGATTCTAGCTAAGGCTGACATCTGAGTCTAAAGATTCTTTTAGGAGTCCTTCTACAATCTCAAATGTAGTGATCATCATATGAAGACATTGGAATTATAATAATAATGTGGCATATAGAAAATAAAACAAAGAACTTCGAGTCTGTGATCAAAGGGGTCTTCTAAGTAATAGACCAAGGATCTGTGCTGGGTTTGTAAGGAAGTAGCTTATATGAAACACAAATGATGGAAATAAATAGCATCCCATGATTCTTTCCCTAAACAGTGACATTTATTCTAGGCTCTAAAATTACATAGTTAAACACTTTTCCCTGGGTTGGTGCTTTAATAAAAAAAGACATAAATGATTTTCTAACTTCTCTAAACATAATACTTAAATAAACATCTATCCAAGTGTTGTGCTTCCTGTAGACAGCAGAATGGATTTGATGATGCCACCTGATGCAAAACCTGGGTGGGAGAAGGGACGTGCTGTTGTTATTATTACATATCACCAAAAATACTTTTGTAATTTTTAAATATATGTAAAGAATTACAATATAAAAGTAAAACTCATTCATTTACTCAGTATTTATTTATACATTTCTAAATACCAGGAACTACACTGAGCATTTGGAATATAATTTTGAATAAAATATATATTATGAATCTTTGTGGAGCTTTCAGATTAGTTTGGAGACCACAGTAACCCAACAATGACATAAATATGATTATACACTATCCCAAGTGCCTTTAAGGGAAAATGTAGACTTCTATGAGAGTGCAAGAATCTGACCAAGTCTGGAGGGTCAGTAAAGTCTTTGCAGTGGAAGTAATGCATGCACTGACATCTATGCAATGAGTTCTAGGGACTGAGAATTTGGAGGAGTGTCAAAAAAAGTCGTGTGTGGTCCAGGTCAAAGACCTGAAGCAGAAAAAACCCTGGTGAATTCTAGGAACCAACAGAAGGTCAAAGGGTAGAGTGTAAGATAAAAAGCAATTCATGGTAAAGCTAGTGAAAAGAAGAGACAGGTCTTAGAATGATAACATTAAAAAAGTCTTTTCCCCTTAAAATGTTAACAATCCATGAATGGTTTTGAGCAGGAATTGGACATAATGAAATTTTTGTTTAACAAATCAATCTGTCTGTTGAACGCATTAAAAGGGAAAAAGAGTGGAGGTTATTGCTTGGACCCAGGTAACAAGAACATAGATAGAGAAAAGTAGAAGATTTAAGAGATATGTAATCACATGGATTAGAAATTCCAGGTGTGAAGGAGGAAAATAACAGTGTCAGTCAATTCCTTTCTGTTTCTAGCTTGCACAACTGAATAGGTGTTAACCATGAGCATTGAGATAAGAAATCCTGGAAGAGTACCAGGTTTTAGGGGGAAAGTCCTAAAAGGACACTGAAAAGGAGCATCTGAGTTATAAGAGAAAAGCAAAATTGTGTGTCAACGACACCAAAGAAAGAAAATTGAAGGAAAGGGTGGCTGAGATATTCAAAGGCCACTTAGAGGTCAAGTAAGATACAGACTGAAAAATTTCTATTGTGTTTAGTGACATGGATTCCTGAGAGTTGTTATCACCCGTTTTCATGGAGTGTATGGAGCAAGGACTGAAAAACAGAGGAGAAAAAAGAATTGGAAGCAGACATTTTATTATAAGATCAGTGAAGACCATATAATTTGGATGATTTCACATAAAAATCCAGCTGTCCTTGAAATGTCCACTAATCTGGCTATATAGATTTATATTACTGTTTTTTGTTTGCCAAAAGGGAGACTGAGGTTGGAGAATTTAAATGACTCACCCAATAATACAGCTAAGGGTCCAACCCTGCACTGAAACCCATGACTGCTGACTTCAAATCCTGTGCCCTTTGCATGTTTACATTCTGTTTCCCATGCAGCTTTCGTGATCTCAAGTGTGCATTCCAAAGCAATTCTAGAATGATCAGCAAGACCCAAGTCAGACTTTTCTTCATATGACCCTGACCTAGAACCAGTTTGTACACTTTGATGTGCAGGGTAAAATGAGCCTTACAGTCTGAGGTTCTCCATTTCAGCTTCAGCAGCTTCTTGGACTAAAAGAATGTTCCCTCTTGGTATGTTCCAAAGAAAGCAGCAGGGATCCAGGGAGAAATTTCTCTCAGAATCAATGACTGCAGATGCACATATACACTGTCAGTCATGACTCACTAAATGATGAGAGTCAGAAATCGTCAAGAATCCAATAAGAAATAAAATACTTGGCCAGGCTCACGATTTATATTCACAATGGCTGCTCTCCAAATGTCTGGTCTCTGGGATGGAAATATCTTTCCTTAATTCTGTTATGGTTCTCAGTTCAAGGGAAGCTACTGTTCCAGAGATCAGTAAAATTCAACGTGAAGACTATGCACTCTGCCTTTGCTTTTTTCTATTATTTATTTATTTATTTATTTATTTATTTATTTATTTATTTATTCGTTCATTCATTCATTCATTCATTTATTTACTTATTTATTTATTTATTATTTTATTATTTTATTCAAAGAATCTACATTTTGCTCAAAGATTTATGTGATTATTCTTGGCTACAAAGTAAAAATGTGATTAATGTACTTGATTAGAAAATAAAGTGTTACTTTTCATAAGCATCAGAGCTTATTTTTTAAGAACTGTTTTTCTATATTGTAAATTCTGGACACAAGAGGAAGAATTTTGAATGTCTTGCTTCTTCAGGATTAGTAGGGTGCTCTTTTGAGATGACCCTTTGGAGTTGTCCTGGTTGGGGCAAGGGACCCAGACATTTATAGCCCATATCTATTAGTCATTGACAGAGGCATGATCTTGAGCCCTTCAAATAGAAGCAGTTAATCAGATATGCCTACCTCCCCTACCCCTATTTATAGACTTACATTTCATTTTTGTCCTTTATCACAGGTATGCTGACAGGTGGGAAGATGTCTCTTTCATCATGAGCTCATCCTTGAACCAATAACTATCCAGGGTAAATAGATGCCTTTACTATTCTTAGGTTATGTACTCCATTCTTGAAGTACTAGGGAAGGGTCAATATATTGGGTAAAAATGGTGAGAGATCATCTGTCCAAGGCAAAATGAGGAAATGTTGCCACAGAGAGATGGAGGAGAGGTTAGGAATATCTAAACAACAAAATCCCACCACATCCTCAAAAACAAAACAAAAAAGAAACTGGAGGAAAGGTCAAAGTAGGTCAATGTTAAGATTAACAGATTTTTAAGTTATATTATGGGTCAGGTATATACCACAAAGTTCACCACTTATTTTCTGGGAAGTTAAAAAAAATTGTTGATGAGTCAGATAAACTTGAAAAAGTCTCTGGCAATTTGACACAAAAGGTAAAGAGAATAAAAAGAGACAATCAGGAAACTCACATTTTTCTGAGACTCTTCCCTGAACTTCCTCTAACATCTACATCCTTTCTCCACCTCTTCCTACTCCATCTATGTGTTTTGAAGACCTATCCATAGCCTAGAGATACCTGTAGATTTTTTAAGAGGTTTTTTTATATAATTATGTAAATATGCATAAAATCGTTAGTCTGGCCTGAGATCTGTGCACTCTCTCTCCTGTCTGGAAACATTGGAGGTGAATAAGAATTAGAGTCCTATTCTTCCCTGCATTTTCTTTCTTGTTTACTTCAGTGCAATCACAGATGCATTCCTTGGAAATGTTAATGATGTTCTTTTAAGAGAATGTTCCAACACAAGGTTAAAGATAGGTTACTTGAAAGATAAAAATCAGTTTATGGACAAAATTTTGCTCAAAGTTAGTTGTGCAAAAATACTTAATGGAAAAGTGAGATAGTTAATTTTCTAAAATGTTTGTTTCCTGCTGTGTAACTTGTAAAGAAGTTACAAATGAAAGAAAAAATAATCTGGACCAGAAAAAAATCCAGAGAAGAAAAGTAGCCAGTGCATTTCAGTATTAGCAGATTTAATTTAGAATGATCACATGTCAGATACAGAAAGTACATAGTCCACAGAGGGTATCAGCCAAGAAGGCTCATTGATTGACATTTACTTTAGCAAATGACTAAACACCAGGCTGTGAGCTTTAGGGTGCTGACAAAATTGGAAAACAGATAATAGACTCAGAAAACCAAGCTCAGAAAACACTGATCGAAGTGACCACAATGCACAAAGGCAGCCTCTACTCTAAGCCTATGCCAACCTTGGAGCCAGCCTCAGGAGTGCTTTACTGTTGTCATCTTAGTGATTTACATGCACCAAATCCTGCATAATAAAATAGATGTTATTAGAGATTTTAGAGGAGAGATGGAGGAAGAGGCTTTACCTCACACACCTACAATAATTAGTGCACAATGTCTCCAGCAAACATACAGCTCTCCCCAAAGTTATCTTTACCATGACTTACCAAGGAGCCTCTTCTTCCCTGAGACTCTTCCTCTGTAGCCATCAGTGGCGTAAGACTTAAAGTTAAGGCTCAAGATTGTGTGCTGCCTTGACAACTACTGAAAGCCAGAGGGCCTGGGATGGTCTAATTAAAAGTTCTCCTCCTCACTCTGCTCCAGCAGATGAGGTCCTCTGGCCAAACAACCCTCCTTATCCAATGTACCAGGTGCAATTTCTGCTTGACACTGAGTAGGATTTTTTGGTTTCTTGCCAGCATGCAGAATTATTTTAACAATTCATCAACATTCTCCCACCAGTACCAAGAGGCCTACACCCTCTGATACTACAAAGTCTGCCTGCCAGAGCCCCTGGTAGTTCATTCTGTTCCTGAGGGTGACCCTGCGTGGCCCTCATGGCATGCAGGGTCCTTCCCCTTGAGCTGTGAGTATACATGGCTAAGAAACTGCTGCTGATCTCTTCTGTCCAGGGTCAGTGTTTGTTCAGCCACCTCCATAAGTACAGAGCAAGAATCCCTCCCTCACCAATGGGATAAAGAGAAGGCAATATAGCCCATCCACTTCAAGGATTCTGACTTGCAGCTGTCTTGAGTATGTAAATAAGAGCTCTGCTCCCTCTAACTCCAAATGTGCATCCCACTTGTGTACCCCTCAGTACCTCCTCTAAGAATGAGGGAGGCCATTACAGTGAAGAAGATTTTGTGAGAACAAGAAGAAAAGAATCCTCCAGTTACCAGACCCCACCCTACTTGGAGATGCAGTAAAGATGTTAACAACATGTTATTCTGCCATTGGTCTATAAAACTGAAGTTTGATTTATAGTGAGAAATATAACTGCCAGGAGACTAAGTCATTCCCACCCTTTCACCAGTACTTTTTACTCCTCTACGCAGATCTAAATGAAAAAACAAATTATATTCAGCATTCTCGGCAAAACCAGAATCAGAAAAATGAAGATTACTTGTATGAATTGAATATTTAATAGAAATAAGTAATAGCTTCCTAACAGTCTTCCAAGTTTTGTTTTGTTTTGTTTTAAATATATCTTTATTGATTTCAGAGAGAAGGAGAGGGAGAGAGAGATAGAAACATCAATGATGAGAGAGTTGTCATTGACTGACTGCCTCCTGCAGGCCCCCAACTGGGAATCGAGCCAGCAGTCCAGGCATGTGCTGCAACTGGGAATCAAACTGCAATCTCTTGGATTCTAGGTTGACGCTCAACTACTGAGCCATGCTAGGCCAGGCTTGTTTTGTTTTTAAAGTATGGTCTCAGTCTTTACAAAAACACACTAGTAGTTGGGTAGAGTTATCACCATGGTGCAGATGAAATTATTGACATAGAGAGACATTAGGTAATTTGGCCAGGGTCACACAGTGATGAATGATGGAGCTAGAACTAGAAACCTGGATAGCACTATTGATTGTTTTCTGCTTTGCTCTCTCTTCAGTAATATGTGTCAGAAATCAGGTAAAGCCCAAGAGATATCATAACACTCAACCTGGGTGTTATAAATTCTCCTCTAATGCTGTCTTCTGCACCACATGGTCATCTCCTAGAGATATCCTTTGGTGTCTCACTCAGAATGCGGCACGTAATGTATACTATATATATATATTCCATAGAATGTGTGAATGACCAAGCAAAGGGATATTCAAAAATGTCTACCTACAACCATGCTACAAATAGGGTCTCCATTCAATTTCTCAGATTCAGTGTGTCCCTTGGGACAGATTCTTAATGATAAACACTGAGAAGATTGCTCTCTTACTCCATCCCCCCCCCCCCCCCCCCCCGCCAAGTTCTAGATGTGACCTACAGGATCTGAAGATCTCTCCTGTGGGATTCAGCCAAAATTACCCTTTGTGGGACTTGAGTTGACAAGACTCCATTTACCTCTTCTCCTTGAATCTGACTTCCCTACTTCCTTAACATTTTTAAAGAAATTTTTCCTTATAGGTAATTTGTAAACGAAGCTTCATTAAGGGTCTACTTTTGGTAAACCCACCCTAAGGCATCATCCTTCTTCTAAGAACACATTCTCTCTTTGAACATTCTGAAAGGAACTGCCTTTTTTAAATTTTAAATTTTAAATTACAGTTGACATTCAATATTATACTAGTTTCAGGTGTTCAGCATAGTGGTTAGACATTTATGTAACTTACAAAGTGATCTCTCTGATAAGTCTTGCACCCACCAGACACTATGTATAGTTATTACAATATTATTAACTAAGCTGCACTTTATATCCCCATGACTATTTTGTAACTGCCAATTTGTACTTCTTAATATCTTTATCCTTTTACACAGCCATCTCAACCTTCCTCCTATCTGACAACTATCAGCCTGTTCTGTATATCTACGAGTTTGCTTCTGGCTTTCTTGTTCATTTATTTTGTTTTTTAGATTCCACATGTAAGCAAAATCATATGGTATTTGTCTTTTTCTGTCTGACTTATTTCATTTAACATAATACTGTCTAGGTCCATCCATGCTGTCGAAAATGGTAAGACTTTGTTCTTTTTTATGGCCCAGTAATATTCCATTGCATATATGTACCTCATCTTCTTTATCCATTCATCTTTTGACTGAAGCATTTAACCCATTTATATTTAAAGTAATTATTGATAGCTATGTAGTTATTGCTATTTTATTAATTGTTTTCTGATTTTGTAGCTCTCTGTTGGAAAAGAATTGCTCTTGACTGGCTTTCAATGTGCTAAATTGGCCAAGATTGTCTTGCTTTTCTTGCTTCCAGCACTAGAAATATTTTATGTTTATGCTGCCTTTTGCACATGTCTAACTTTGTCAGTTATGTGTTGACTTTTTAATTTAACATGGAATTTTTGTGTCCTTGATCCTGTTCCCATACAATCCACAGTGAACACTCATTTTATCCATGTAAAAATGTATAAACTCTTCTTAGCATTTGCCAACTGTTTTATTATGCCTTTTAATATTACAAAAAGCTTTACATAAGCAAAACAATGATTTTTCTCCCCATTTTGAAAATGAGACATCTTAGGTTCAAAGATAAGGCCACCCATGCATGTCATTAGGAAGTAATGGATCTGGGCCCCAGAATCCAGGTCTTCAGATTCCTAGATCAGTGCTCATACATACATTTATCAGTCACTTCTTGAGACTATGTCTTCACATATGGAAGCCATTAGGATCGTTTCTGCATGTTCTTAAAATCTCTTAACTCGGCTACTTTCTACAGTCAAGTACCAAGCAAAACAACAGATCTTACATGGAACATAAGAGCAGCCTGGGACATTTAATTCTCTGCATATGTGGCAAATCATTACATATGCATACTAAATCTCCTAACTGTCATTTGTTCTCTGGATGAAGTCATGGGTAACCTGCCCAACAATGGTTACATCAGTCTTCAACAAAATCCAAAACATCCCACAGTGCACATATGAAGGTGTCTGAAAAGGAAAGTATCTTTCTGGTCAGAAGAAAACAAAATTTGGATCCTCAAAAAATGTGTTTTATCAGCCTGCTCACCTTCTGCACTAAATCAGGTTACTGTGACCTCACACCTCAGATTTATTTTATTCCTGGATTTTTCTCAGAAATTTCCCATTTCAGAGAATTGAGGAGGGAAAATGCATGTATTTTGGCTATAAAATAGAAAAGATTTAAAATTTATCTTGGCACACAATATTCTGATATCTTTATTTCTGTTTCTCATTCCTTGTATGAAGTGTTTCTTCATGACCTTAATTTAAAATAATGCATTTGATCAAATAATCATAAATTATCTTACATCAATAGGAAAACAAACCCAAGAACATATGGAAATATATAGACTCATCTCAGTATTTTCAAACATTTTATCTCAGTCCCATTGGAGATTTTAATTCAACTATGCATATTCTAAAAAAAAAAAAAAAAAAAAAAAAAAGATACATTTCCTTTTTGTCTGCAGAGGAGAGTAGGAGAAATTAGTTAGAGGTCAAGTTGCCTCTTGTGCACAGAAAGTTTTTCTTTGCCAACAAGAACAGTGTTGATTGAATTAAGACCACTATTTTTTTTTATTGGGGAAAAAAGTCCACATCAGTTCTATTGTAAAAAAGAAATTGGAAAAGCTATTTATTTCTTCTTGTTCAAATAGTAACCTTTTGAATACATTTAGTACTCAGTGAGACTTTACAAATGACATTAAAGTAATATGTTCAAGTAAACTATTGAATTCCTACTATATACCATGCTACTCTTCTAGACTCTGAAGTTATATTAGAGAACAAGACAAATCCACACTGTCATGGAACTTTGATTTTAGTGAAGAAATATAGGCTATAAAATACCAGATGGTGATAAAAAGATGTTTAAAAAGATTCAAGTAAGATAAGAGGATAGAGTGTGGTTGTGGAGATGAAGATGATTTAGAATCGGGTGGTTAGAGAAAACCTTGCATAGTGGAAACCCCCCAAAATGAGTGAGTTGGTCATGCATATATCTATTCATGACTGCAATAAAGAGTATTCCAGGCAAAAGTATAGCAAGTGAAAAGAATCTAAGGTAGAAATATGCCCAGCATATTTGAGAAACAGCAAGAATCAGTGTAACAAGGGAAATTTTAGAAGATGACGTTTGAGAGGAACAGAGAATGAGACCATGTAGGACTTGGGAGTCTGTAAGAACTTTGACTTTTACTTAGGATGAAATGGAAAGTTATTATAAGTTGAGGAGAGTTAATGGAAAGTTATTATTTTAAGTTGAGGAGAGACACAATCTGATTAGAGTTTTAAAATTCAAACTTTTCTAAAATTTGGACTACTATATTGAGACTATACTGTAGAGTGTTGAAAGGAGAAAGCTCGTTAGGAAGCTATTGAAATAGTCCTGGGGAGAAAGATTAGTGTAATGCAGGAGCTGAGAAGTGATTCGATGCTGAGTATATTTTGATGGAAAGGTCAGTGGGGTTTGCTGGTGGACTGGATGGGAGGTATACATTTTTTAAGAAGGGAATAATGAAGAATAACTGAAATTGTTTTGCTCAAGCAACTGATATAATAACTTTTTTTTTTCTTTTTTAAGATAAGGAAGACCAAAGGAATAGTGGACTGGGTAAAGAAATGAATAGTTTGATCAGCTACGTTTACATACACAAGGGAAAAAGGGAAGCCTGGGGTGGAGAGATGCATCTGGGTCATCAGCATATACAGACGGAATTTAAAGCCGTGGGATTGGGTAAGATCACTAAAAGGGGTGTGGATAGAGGGGAAAAAAAAGTAACTTTGAACTGCATGACCTCTTTTAATGTGCCTATACCCAGGGAAGAACTCCACAGACATGACCATCATATGGAGTCAAATACTCTATTCTTATAGAATTGATATATGACAAATAAGGCTTGGCATCATATTGTCATAGAGGTTCTCTCTTCCCTGTGTGTGTCTAAAAGGCAGGTTGCAAAATTTCTGAGTTCTGAGGGTTTTTATTCATAGAAGCTTCTTCCCCCCCCAAAAAAATTAATAGTTGGTTGTGATGACTTTAGACAAAGAAAAAATTATAAACAGCGAAAAATAGAATTATACAATGCCAAACCATATAATTGCCCCCAACAATCTTTCCCTTGTGATAATTACCCCAAAATACATCTTCATCTTTGTAATTTCTCCACATAACCAATAACTTATTTTCACTGAAGTTGCCTCCTTTAGTTCTAACCAGATTGATCAAATCTGCTTACAAACCCTACAGTTTGTGTGTGTGTTTAATACATTTCCATTTTAATATTAAATTCTCAAATACACTTTTTACTTTGTTTAAAAATATTGGTTTTACAGAAGCAAAACTGTGACCAAACGCACATAACACATAGCATACTTACTATGCAAGGGTGATTCTATAGGAGAAGTGGCATCTGGTCTAACAGAGATAGTGATGGAGATATATAGGTATACAGAGACTTTATAAATAATATTAAAGCAGTGTTTGGCCTATTGTATAACACCAGAATTTAACCAATATATTCACTCAATTTGATATATTATTTTGTATATTTTTCTGTGGTACATTACATATAAAACACATTATTATAGTTGTATATACATTTTTAAGTTCAGGTTATGATATATTTCAAGTAGGCAGCATATGCAAAAAGTGTTCTTTCAACAAAACTTTTTTTCTCGCACTAATCTGTAACACCAGCAGCATTTTCAGCATTCTTGAATTTTTGGATAATTAGATAAGAAAACATTTACTTTTCATTTTGTAACCTAATTTTTAGCATTAGAGAAGTACTAAGGTGAATACACAAAGTATTTTGATAAGGAACCAGTGTCAAAACCAATAAACCCAGCTTTATATACTTGGTGCAATGATCATCTATATTCCATCCATCCCCAGGATACTTGAAATGATCTGCCAACAACAGCTGTTATGATGGATGACTGTGTACCACTTGACATCAATATGGCAGATGTGTGTACTCGTTGCAGCTGTCAGACTACAATAGAAGGGGCAGTAAAACTCTCCCAAAGCTGTTTCTACAATAAAACAAAAATATTTTGCATTGTATGCAAGTTAGAGTAACAAATCCTAAATCCAAAGAACAAAAATGAAACAAGCCGATTGTTTTGCAGTGTGTGGATGAAACTAGCAAATAGTTCATTATGCTACAAAAATCATTTTGGCACCATAAAAAAAAAAATAGAGATACTTATCCTTGTCAAGTCTACCCAGTGGCTTTGCATGACACTAGATTCTCGGTTCATAGGCAAGAGATCTCAATTGCTTCTATAAAAGCCACATCCACAAACCCACCTTTAAGTTACTCTAAACTTTACACACAAATACACATCTGCAAACACCCATGCAGCAACACTTTCCAATAAAGGAGAGTAAGACACGTATTTACATTAAACTGTGTTATTGATGAGTTACTCATTTTTCCCCCCCTCAAGTGCATCTCATCCAGCAAATTTAATGGTACATGTGAGACAAACACTTGGCAGTGAGGATGTTTATTCTTGCTGTCTGTTTAGGATTGCTCAGATTTATCATTTACTTCTTTGCTTCTTTCATAGGTATTTATGTTCAAAAGAACGAAAGAGAATACACGTTTGGGCTGTGCTATATTTCTGTGTTGATAGCTTCCATCAAAGCTAACATTGTTCTCTACGGTCTGCAGCCCAAATTCACTTTCTACTCCTAATGTGGTCAAGTAACTGGCTGAAAAATGCAAGCAAAGCCATTGGTAATGTTTTTGAAAACTGTTTCACTGGTGGAAAGCAGATGATAGTCTGGAAACATATCACACGCGGGACAGGAAGAAGGGATGGAGTGTGTAAACACAAATAAAAATGCACCTCAAAGCATCTTTTCCTATAAAACAAATTAACATAACACTATAATTGCCAAAAGCTTTCAAAGCCTGAAACACTATGATTCTAGTAAATATACAAAAATTTAAAAAATTTAGTTGTCCCGGAAGAAAATATAAGAGATTAACACACCATGTCTTGGGACATATTTAATGAAAATCTAATTTTCCCAACTTATTTTAGTCCATACAAATGTAAAGAAGCAAAAAGACTTTAGAAGTGTCTTCAGTCATTCCAGACATTTTTCACTGATAAAAAATCAAAGAGGACAACTCCCAAGTTTGTAGAAGTTGGCTGAGACTCTGCAACTGGCAGTTGTCGGCAGATTTTTATTCCCACTCCCGTATGAGTCTGGTTTCTGAGCAGTAAACCCTTTGAAGTCTACGGGCGTTCGACACACAGAAGAAACTGTGTCTGGTGAACCTGGTCTTTGTTTTTTTTCTTTCCCTCACATTTTGTGAATGTTTAGTGTTAAACTAACATATATTCAAGCTGCATCTTCTGCTTTTTGTCATAATATTATAAAAGTTGCCTTTGATTTTCTTAAAAGTTGCATTTAAATTATGTAATTTAGAGAAAATATGAACCTGTATGCTTTCCAGAAACAAAAATAATTATTCAACTAAATATAAAAATATATATTAAACAAGTAGTGAATATATGTGCACTATAAGCATTGCATAATATTGGAAAGTAAATTTTACATATATATAAACTTTAGAGCAATGATTCAAAAAAATAATACAATTAATTTATAAATTACTTTACACACCTCCTCTCTCTGTCACTCTCTCCTAGTTATGACTTTAAAAAGTCGAATCATTTGGCCTCAAATTTTCCACATTAGTGTCTAGTCTAAAATGGAATTTCTTTTGAAGGCTTGAGTAAAATCTGTCTAGCTATTTGTGAGTTATATGAAAATAGAAGAAATGTGCTTCTCCTCTTATAAAAAGTACTGTTAAGATTTTTCTTTTTGTTCATGTAAATCAAATGGGACGAAAGCCATAAACTTCAGACTTGGAAAGATTTCAGTCCCATTGAGGAAGGAAAATAGAGCTGAATTCAATGGAAATCTTCAAAGTATTTTTATTTATTAATTTACAGAACTTAATGAAAAGTGATTGGAGCATACCTAGTTAAGCATGTCTGTCTACCTGTCTAAGTTAAAGGTCGCATAGTTTATCACTTAAGGTCTTTATCATGCATGAGCTTAGGGGCTACGTGCATGAGCTTTCTTTCTCTCTCTCTTTCTCCCCCTTTTCTCTTTACCTATCTACCTCTCTCTACTGGATCCTCTGGAAATGAAGTAAAGAGACATCTTGCAGTATGAAAGGTAAGATTATTAAGAACTTAAAAATCAGGAAGTTACTAAAGAAATAAGGCATGAATCATAATAAATATAAGTGAGTGTCGCATGCGTAGACATTTTTAGCAAAGCGCTGAGATTACGTTTGGATTGCACATCAAGTTTTCCATGTCCTAGTTTACACATATCACGTGGAGCTCTGCGCTCCACTCTCTAGGTTAACCCAACCCCACTCCACCCTGTCTCATCCTTGGGCCCATTTCCAGGTACCTGACCGGCTTCTTCTTCCACTCCAAAGCTTTGATTTCAAAAAACCCTCTACATCACAACTTATACGCCTCTTCTACTTTATTACTTTAGACGATCCACAGCTTTCGAGTGGAAGCATCATCATCTGGGTTCGTCTTCTCTCTGGGATACGAGCAAAGTAATGGGCACCTGCTTTCCCCGCCAGCTCCTGACGCTAGCACTTGGACACCAGTTTGAAGTTTCATAGCTGTCCCTCATCCTTTTCATCCGTTTCACTACAGGTCCCTTCTTTGTGGCCCGGGACATGGTGGGGATGAGACTCTGAGCTGTTCTTTTCCCCACTATTTTCCTTACACCTTGAGCCACCCCTCATTTCACCCAGGTTTACTCCTCTCTTCCCCAGTGCATTCCCCGCCTTGCTTTCTAAACACAGCGTCAACTCTCCACAAGCAGGTTAAGGAGCGGTTTAGCAGGTAATGACTTCCAGGTAATCACATGATTAAATCTCAGTCTAAAACTAAATCTTAGCCTATAAACTCCAAATGTTATCTAGCGATTCATTGCTATGAAAGAAACAATCAACATGCCCCCCAGCTCACTTCTCTTTGTCATGTTATTATTACCAAAATTATTATAATTATGATTTTTCTTTGTTACTTTTTTAACTTTATATACAGCACTTAAATCTCTCTACATGAAGCAGCTTTAGAGAGAAATTATTATTCCTGAGAGTTGAACGAGTTATAAGACTTGCTTTGCATTATATAGGTCCCTGTAATGTCGAGGTTACCTGCCCTTGAATTGCTTGTGAAATACAAATAAATGAAATGAAGATCTGAGCATGGCATTCACTTTCAATGACTGACGATTTTCTCAAAAAGATTAGGGCTTCTGCACTCCCGCCTCCTCTCGCTCCAACTCGTCCACCACAAGCCTCAGCACCTCATTTGTTTCCATGCTTTGCAATGTCATCCTGTACTCAAAGTGGGCTGCCGACCACTTTTTCTTCCTCGGACACGTCCCCACCAGCAGCAGTGGCACCAGCAGCCATGCTCGTAAGGCCCCAGCTGCCCACGGGGACAAATTTATGCAAATCACCATGTAGTGTCCAATTTCTTTGTTTCCTCCAGGTCCTCTTGATTAGATTGCAAGTAGCTCCAACTCAAAGAGAATGTTTTTGCCTCATGAATAAATGATTTAAGCTTAAGAAAAGAAGCCAGTAAGCATTTTTCAAGTAAAAATATGAAGTTACTCAAAAGTTTTCAGTCTACTTTCTTTCAGTAACACTTCCTAGCTTCGTAAGTATATTTACACATTTATTTTCTTCCTAATTCAACCATTCCAGCAGAGTTTTCACGTAGGAAAATATGTATATTTTTTATATTTTATTCCCACATTTAAATAAAAAGAAATTTTTTCTTTCACCACGTGTGTTTTTCAAGCATGAACTTTTCATTTCAGATTGTGGATGACAGTGGCCAGCTCATGTTCCAGGACTGCCAGGCAGAGCTCAAAATTCTGGTCCCCGAAACAGATGAGATGCACTCATCACTCAGTGCAGGAAGCCATCTGCCAGAAGGAAACTCCTCAGGCTTCTCAAAAGAAGCAGCCAAAAAGAACCTCATAGCCAAGGGGGAAAAAAATATAATATTTTAAAGCATTTCAAAAATGTCTTGCAGACATTGACCACAAAATGTGAGAAAGTCCCTAGGTCAGAAGGAAAAAGCAGATTAAGAAAGCCACTTTTTTTTTTTGCCCTGGCCAGTTTGGTTCAGTGGTTAGAGCATCAGCCCCCAGATTGAAGGGTCGAGGGTTCAACTCCCAGTCAAGGGCATGTACCTTGGTTCCAGGCTTGATCTCCCACCGATCTCTCTCACATTGATGTTTCTCTCTCTCTCTCTCAATCTTTCTCTCTCTTCCCTCTCCCTCCCCTGCACTCTCACTAGAAGAAAAAAAAAGCCATTTTTTTTATTTTAGAACCTAAAGGATTTTTCCCTAAAGAGTATTCTCCATCAAATAAGAATATGAAATTATTTCAAAATTATTATTTATGGAACCTACAAAGTCAGCACAGTAAGGCAGAAATTTTTTACAAACAAAATATTCTACTGTATAGCTGTAATCTAGGCTTTTTATAATCCTAAAGCACCTACCATTGACCACCACAGAATCAAAAACAAGTGAATCTCATTTTTAATTCTTGCAGTATAACCATAGAGGATAAGAGAAAAGGTCATCTAGCTCTTATTTTCTATGCTTTCTTTACTCCATCCAGGTTGAACTTCTTTTATTCCTTCCAAGTGAGTGAGTATTTTCAAGCTCAGAGCCAATGAACTTGCTGTTCCTCCCCAAGCAGCCTCCTGGAAGCCTCCCCAAGCAGCCGTCCACCTTATTTGTCTAAAGCTCACTTTTTTCTCATGTATTGATCCACTTACTCAGCAAACATTTAGGGAGAGTTTCCCATGTAACCAGCACTGTTGGAAACATAGGTCGTACACATAAGTAAGTTCATGGGAGGAAAAAGACAGGGAATAAATAAATATATAATGTGAAATATATTCAATGGCAATAAATACTATTGGGCAGCAATAATTCAGGGTGAGGGCAAAGGAGTTCTGAGATAGTGGTGATGATTCTTATAGAGTGTGGTCAATATACAGTTTTCAAAATGGCACTTGAGAAAATAGCTGAAGGAGGTGAGAATGATTCATGCGTAAATCTTCGGAAAGAGCGTTCTAGACAGAGAACAGCACTCACAAAGACTCTGAGGAAGGAGCGTGCTTGGTGTGTTGGGAGATTAGCAAGAATGTCAGAATGGCTGGAGCACAGGAGCAAGGGAGGGGGCTCTTCAGAGAGGGAGCAGGACCAGACGGCCCATGGAGGACTCTTGCTGACATTATAAACACTCTGATTCTAGTCTGAGCAAGATAGGAGTCATGAGAAGGTTTGGGGTTAAGAAGTGTCATAAACTGGCTCTACGTTTCACCAGGATCACTTGGGCTGCTGTGATGAGAGTAGGCTGTAGGGAGAGAGGGGAGGAGAGATGTGATCTTTCCATGGGAAAGATGATGGTCACTTGGAGTGGGATGGTGGTAGTGTGGCGGTGAGACAGTACAAGATTCTGGATATTTTGAAAGTAGAGCCTGACAGAGTGTCAACTTAAATGTAACATCCTCAAGGAAACTTGATGTCAGACCAGGTAAGGATTTCCTGGTATATACTCCTAGGGAACCTGACATCTGTTCTTATAAACACATTGTACCCTTTCAGTGTTTGCCTTCACACCAGTTTTATCATCTCCTATAACCCTAGGTCCTAAGGAAATGCCTTTCATGTACTAGATGTCAAAAAAGCATTCTATGAAATGATTAAGTAAATAAAAAATTAAGACATTTATAACATTTCTTTACTTCTACTTGTAATGATCTTTTGAACTCGTTGACTTGATAAACTCCTATTCATGCATCAAAACTGAATTCAAATATCTCCTGAATTCTTCCATTTCCCCCCTTCTCAAGACAGAGTTAATCACTGCCTCTACTCTACTTGTATTTTGTAATATTGCATTTATTACCATGTAATACAATTTACTTTTGTAGTGTAGTGAAAAAATTTGTTTTAATAGATGTGGTTTTAGCAAACAAGGATATCTACTAGTCAAGGGTTTGTGTTTCTGCAATGTAATAAATTCTTCCCAACACACCCAGGCCTCCAGAGTATGTGCTGTGCGCATAAATGCCAGTATAAGTGACTTTTAAAAATGTTGGCAAACAATATATTGACTATTTATTACATGTCACACGCTATATTAAGTAGTTGTTTAAATTATCACATTTACTTTCCTGAAAACATAATTAAAACAATTTTATCCCATTTTACAAATGAGAAAATTGAGGTTAAGTTACTTGACCTATTTACAAAGGTAGTGTCTTAGCTAGACTTCAATCCTGAGCATAGAGTCTGTCACCAAACAAACTCTGTGCTCTACAGCCTCTCTAGAGAGGGCTTGGCTTTCATGGCTAGCCCTAGAGTGACAGAATAGATACAGGAGATTAAATCAAGTGTGGGGCAGGATAGGAACTCAGGCTCCAAACCTGAAGCCAAAACTGACCATGTTGACACATCTTCCAGGAATTTTCAGAAATTGACAGGCAATAGATTCCCCATGGGATATGATAGGAGAGACTTGAATCCTTTTAATTTTATTTCCAAAATATAGGATATTTATCAAGAGAGACATGAGCTACATTTATTTTTATGTTTACCTTTTCTAGATCTCAGCTTCCCTACAGGAAGTGCTCTGCCTTTTCATTTTTATGGCCTGCTACTCAGCAAGTTCTTGTTTAACTTAATGGAACAGAGTCATTCAAATCTCCCTCCTCTTATAGGAAGTCAACACAAACCTGAAGGGATGAAATGGCTAGACCATAATCATAGAGGTAATTTTAGCAGGGAAGCTGCAGGTCCCCTGGATTCTGGTCTAGTGCTTGATTTTACCCACCACATTTAGAACCATAAAACAGGGTCATATACAAGAAAACTCAGCCCGGCCGGGTGTGGCTCAGCCGTTGAGCATCGACCTAGGATCCAGGCGATCGGGGTTCGATTCCCAGTCAGGGCACATGCCCGGGTTGTGGGCTCGATCAATGACTCGCTCATCATTGAGGTTTCTATCTCTCTCTCCCTCTCCTTTCCTCTCTCTGAAATCAATAAAGATATATTTAAAAAAACACACAAAACAAAACAAAAACTCAGACACAGGAAATGACAATTCATTTTCTTAAAACTGACAATAAACTCGAGATGCAGGATTAGTTATACAGCCCACTTATCAAAGCTCCTTCTTTCTGATTCAGCAAAGTATGTGTTAGCTCCTGTGTGGACAGTATTTTCATCTAACAGTGCTTTTTAATATGATCTTTGTCCTGTCCATAAACTCATTCAAGTCTGGTGTTGCATTAGGATGGTACAGTCATTTGCATTCCATTGAATGTCCAGTTCCAAGGTATGATAGTAATAATCTTCATTATAAATGACTTTATAACCCATTATCAAATATTTTGCAAGCAGTCCCCCTGAGGGTGACACATTAGAAAAGCAAAACCAGGACCTTTTATAGCCAAGAATAACATCAGTAACCACTGAAGTAGATACATGCCATAAAAAATATAATAATAAAGTCAAGTAATAACCAGATTAACTGCAATAGATTTGCAACTATGAAGGTTTTTCAAATACAGAGTTTCAAGTCCTATCGAATTCTTGAATTAAACATATCTTACAAGTTACAGATCCTTTTTTCCAACATCTATTCCCTCCACAAGCACAAACTTTTGTGATGTCTCTCTGCTATCTCCTTCCCACCTCACTAGTCCACACATATTTGGTGAAATTTCTTCACTTGCATTTTTTAATAAATGGACTTGCAGTTGCAGTGCCCTCAGCACCAATTCTTTGCCTGAAACATGCTAGACATTTTCTACAAATAGTTACAAGATGAAATAAATTTAAAGCATTAGTTCAATGTGTTATTGCTTTTATGAAGACTTCTTGTTTTATGTGTCTGGTCTGGTGATGATGCATTGAATGATGAATTTCTTTGTATCCTCAGCTACCCTCTGAGACTTTTTTGGCTGCAACCCAGGACCATTAATCTCAACCATATATTCTTTAGTGAGATGTATCATGTTTTTATCTTCTGGTTGGACTATTTGGAGAACAATCTTGCACATATATTTTCCTAGACTTTCAGTTTAGTTTCTCTATAGTCTGACTATATAGATCAGCCTGTGCTATACCTGTCACCAAATTATCCCTGGAGGAAGAGAGGATTCAAAAGCACTTCTGAGAAGTGACTATAAGCAGAGGCACTCTTGTCCCTTTCTGGGTGAGAGCCACATCGGGTCTCCTTGCTAACACAGAGGATATCCAGGACAATCATCAAGGACATGTCTGAACAAGTCATTGACCTGTGGCTCTCTGAGACCAACTGCTCTCTGATCCACTCCTTCCTCAGCTCAAAGGCATGGCAATCCCAACCAAACTTGATAACTCTATCCCCAACACACACCAGTAGCTTTTAATCTTTAAGGACAGTTGGAATCACATGGGAATCTATTAATGCAGATTCCTGGCAACCATCACCAGAGACACCAAGTCAAATGGTTTAAAATGATGACAAGGGTGCTAAATTTTTAACAAATATCCCGTGTTATTTTGAGACAGGTGGTCTTCAGACTATAATACTGTGAAAACGACTGGCCTTTCATCTGTGTGGTTTCTTTTAGTTTCACATTATCATGCCTCTATGAGAGAAAGCTCTGTGGAGTGCCTACTCATGGAGTCTCTGTTGAGCTCCTTAATGCACATGAGTAGTTAGAAAGAAATGTGGAGGTGGACCCCTTTCCAGGGTACATTTCCCTGCTGTTTGTTCCATCATCACATATTCTTGCAATAACTTGTTTACTGGTGATTGCTTTCTAATTTTACAGTTACTGCTTAATTACGCTTACCATTAAGTCATTTCCCAACAGGTAAAACTTTTAAAGGTCATTCATTTGCCTATTAAAACCCAAGGAATTATCACAGTATAGAATAAGCTGCAGATAAAAATATATAGCAGAAATACACTTGTCAGGAAGAAAAATAGGTTTAAAATCGTAAGACACTTTCCCTTAGATGATAACTTGACCTCAATATTATTCTCTTTGATTAAAACTAGGTAGCTTCTGGAAAGCTTATTCTCTCATCTCATATTTTACCTAAGTTGCTGGGTCAAAAGATAAACAAAGAGACAAAGAAGAATGGTTCCAATACTGGGACGCGTGTCAAATCTTCCAAGAACCTCCAGAATTTACTGAGCCTGCAGGATAGCTTTTGTGATCTTTCTGTGTGAAATCCAGTACTGTGTCAGCCTCCTAGGGTCTAAAGTGCATCTTTCTTGAAAGACCTCAAGATTTATTCCCCCTAGCTTTGAATGAGTGAAAATGTGTTTTGTTGAAACTTCCCTCGAAGTAACTGCATTTACTATGGAATCTTGTATTGTTTATGGGCCTGATGAAAGCACTTGGCACTTAATGATTCCCAGGCTATTTCAACTTAAAAGAAAATAAAGAAGAAAAAATGGCGGAAGCGGAATGTTTTGAATGCTAAAAATAAAATAAGTGGTTTCCAAACACCTTACAAATAAATTAATGCAATAATTTGCCTCAGATGTTATGAAAAATTTTAATGACTGTTGACCTGTTCAAATGAGGAAAATGAAACATGAGAGAAAGTGACTGAGAACAAGATATCCGGGTGGCCCTCTGAAATTAAAGTCTGTTGCTATTAGCTCTGGTTTAATTATCTTCCACTCCCTCACAGTTAATTTTCTCACAAATGCTAATACTCCCTATGAAATCTCAGCCCTTGCTCCAGTTGGCTCATTTATCAATACTGCAAGAAGCAATGTGTTCTGCTTAACATCTAGGCAATTAGAGGCACCATACATAGTGTATATTAACACAATGTAGATTATGAATGGATACATGTATTTTTAGAATTTATTATAATTAGAAAAAAATCCCTTTTATGGTTTTCACCAAATTATATTCTGGCAAAGAAAGTGTGTAAAAGATAATTTTAGCTGAGCAGATGCTTCCAATTTAAAATTGGCTTCAAAATATTTATTATATGATAAAGGTGACAATTTATGTGAGTGTAACACTTAAATCTCTTCATTACTGAGATTAAGTTGTTTCTGAACTATGGAGACATAATATCTTATTTTGAAGGATTTTATCATTTAAATATGTCTTCAGATGAAAGAAAATTGTCAGGGTTGATTGCAATACTAAAAGTTCCATTTTATTAAACAGGAAAGCCAATAGAATTTACCCAATTACTTTGTTAAAATTGCATATGTTTCAAAGAAGTTAAATCAACAAGTATTCTGGAGTACAGTGTTACAGTCCACTTTCTTTTAATTCCTGATTTCCTTATTGCCAAAATTCAAGGAAGAATAGAATTCTAAATGCACAAGTTATGAGGGCTCTTATTTACTATTTGATAAGTATCTAAAATGCAATGAAAGCAAAACATATAGTATTCCCCTGGGGCTTTTTCTAGAAACATGTTGGTTACAGCAATGTTTTTCCATGTCTCTCATTCTGCAGCTCTCCTCTACCCTCCTAGTGCCACAAAGCCCACGAGTGTCTCCATATTTTACCCTAGTTTCTTCAAGGCTCCCAATTCAATGGCTTCTTCAAAACATACCCTCTCTGACAATAACATATGCTCCCAAATCACATCTCCTTCCAACTCTTCTGGTCTTTCCACCATTGATCCTCTTTGGATCTGAGCCAGCACTTAACCAGCTATTAGGGATAAAATATAGATAATAGTAAGAATTATTTTCTTTTTAAGGGACAAATGCTCTGATAAACTAGTTTAAGCAAAAAAGAGAACTTATTGGCTGTTATAATTGAGAAATTCAGGTGGTTACATAACCTTTATGCACAACTGGATAAAGAATTTCAAATGATATCATGAGAAATATCTCACTCCTCTTTTTCATATGTAGCATTTAATTTTAGGCAGGTTCTGTCCATGAAGAGCAAAAATGGGTCTGAAAAGCTGTAGTTTTATATGATACTCAGCTTCTAAAATCATAGAAGGAGAAGTCTTTTCTCTTTTAGCATGTATGTCATTTCCTGCAAAAGAGCCTTGATTGGTTCCGTTTGGATTTTTTGGGGGCCATGCTAGATGGTCACCGAGTTCAGTGGGATGGGACTATGATTGGTCATCAAAGATCCCAGTCCTGTGGCAGAGAAGGTGTTATGACTGATAACCTACCATTTGAGTGAGTGGAAGTTCATAAAAAGAAAATGGTCATTCTTTTGTGTTCTACTGAGGATTGAACTCACAGTATCAAGAGATGTTTACATTCTTTAAAAATTCTTAATTCTAAAGCTATTTTCTAATAGGATTGCTGGTAGTATGACTGGAATGTTGAAAACATTATTTTTCTAAAGGAGCTTTCCAGAATCCCCTTAAGGATGGCTCATCTGAATTTGCTTTTTAATTTTACATTCAAGGTGACCTAATTCCCAAGGTTTGCTGTGCTCTGAAAGTACATGTGCACTGGTCCCTTTCCAAAGACACTTGAGAAGTGAATCAACAGTCAAACAAAATATACATGTATTTCTCATTTAAATTGCAATCTATACAGATAAATTTACTGAGAAGTTTGTTTCCAGTTTTTTTCTGAAACATTGTTATAAATAAAATCATTCTCAGTAAATGTAGAATCACATTATTGTTAAAGCAATCAAGTTTTAAGGCAAATAAATATGGAAGGTAGATTTTTTCCCCTCAAAACATAATTTTTCAACCTGAGCTCTGATGCCACTGATGAAAGTATATCTTTACTTACTTTGTTATAAATTAGAATCTGGGAAATACTTCACATAAAACTACCCTCAAGACCTCTTTGAACTTGATATAGTTTATATTGTATTTACTTGTTTGGATACCTATCTCTTTACTAAAGATAAAGGATTCCTGACAAGAAATCAGAGCTTGCAGACATATGTCATCAGGTAAAATCCTGTCTAATTTTTTTCCCCTCAGTGACTGTGAAATCTGGCATGAAACTATTTAGAATCATAGACTTTTATTTTTAAAAATACCTTCTCATTACCAATCTGTACTCTCATTCCCTTTACTTCCTTCACCCAATCCCCCAAACCCTCACCCCTCTGCCAACCATCAGTCTGTCCTGTTTTATCTATGAGCCTGTTTCTGTTTTATTTGTTTATTTATAAACAAGTAAGTCAAATCACATGGTATTTGTCTTTCTCTGACTGACTTCTTTCACTTAGCATAATATCCTCTAGGTTCACCCATGCTGTCACAAATGATAAGATTTTGTTCCTTTTTATATCTCAGTTACATTCCATTGTATATATGTACCATAGCTTTTTTATCCACTTGCCTATTGATGGGCATTTGGGTTGTTTCCTTTATCTTGGCTATTGTAAATATCACTGCAATGAATATAGGAGTGCATGTAGTCTTTTGAATTAGTGTTCTGGGTTTATTCTGATGTGTACACCTGAAACCAGTACAAAATAGTATTGAATATAAATGTTAATCAAAAAACTAAATAAATAAACAAAAAATATCTCTTTGCCATAAATTTGCTCATTGAGTATGTATGTTGAGCTTGGATTAAAAAAACTGGGAATGATGTATTACCATCACACAGTAAGTAGTATTAGGAATTCATTGTTAGATAATATGGTTTAATTTTTTTAACAAATTAAATTACTATATTTGTAACTTGAATTAATACAGAATAATAAAATTTCTCAGTCCTCTGCAAATTCTATATATGCACGATTGTCCATTTACTATTTCAAAAACTAATATTTTTGAAATGTCACCGTAGTGTTACATCCTCAGTGTCTTTAGGCACACTCATTCTTTCAGCGTCCCCGTTTCTCTCCTTCTCAATCTTTCTCTGTCTATATATGTGCAGGCGCACGCATGCACACGCACACTCACATACACACACAGAGCCACTGATGCTTGCATATGCAAAAAGGAATCTCCACTGTATTTAATGAAATTCCTCTTCATAACACGTGGGACATAAGATACAATTACTTGAGTGGCTTTGAATCAGACCTGGATCTCGACGTCGCATTGGTTCAGAACTTTGTGTGAAGCTTCCCAAGGTTGTGCTGTTCTTTAGTCTTCCATTCTCTACATAGTTGTCAAAGAGCCCAGGTGAAAGAATGCTGTGGCAGTGTTCGGCCCTAGGGTGTCCATAAAAATATTTGACCATGTGCATAGCGTAGATAAAAGCAACAAGCCCTGGCAGCTGTTGTAAATGGCAAGTTGAAATGAGGCAGATCATAACTTTTAAAGAGTCGCTGGGACATAGCCTCAAACAATGAGGCAGAAAAATGGGTGATTAGAAACCACAGCAACTGCCCGAACATCTTCACGTAACTTTAAGAAAACTTGTAATCATTTTGTGCGAAGACGTCAGCGTCAGCTTGTCTGGAAATCCTAAAAGGAAAAGTCTATGCATGCTTTTCAGATAGTATGGGGAAATGCTAAGAAAGAGCTTGTTATATGTTCTGCCGTTTTATTATAGGGTAGTGGTGTCATGTTTTTAACTGTATTTGTAGATCTTAATTACCAGTCACATATTTCCTCTGAAACTAACATGGAACAACAGATAGCCTAAGACAAATGTGTGTGTGTTTGTGTGTGTAGAGAATGGATATATGCATGGTAAGATCTAATAGAAAATATTGAGGAACTTGTTATTCAACTTAAATTAATATTTTGGATAATAAAATCAAGCTTCTTTAAGTATTGAGAATTTTCATTTTTTTTTCCTTTTTGTAACCAAAGCATTATGTACATCACCACATTTTAAAAAATTAATAATTAAAAATTTTCTTGCCCGGCCGAGAGTGGCTCAGTGGTTGAGCGTCGACCTAGGATCCAGGCGATCGGGGTTCGATTCCCCGTCAGGGCACATGCCCGGGCTGCGGGCTTGATCAATGACTCTCTCATCATTGATGTTTCTATCTCTCTCTCACCCTCCCCTGTCCTCTCTCTGAAATCAATAAAGATATATTTAAAAAAAAAAAATTCTTAATGAGAGATTAGTTTTAAAATTCATTTAGTGGCCTAGAAATATTTTTCAGCATACTTTTGTGTTCCCCACTGCTATTCATAATTAATTACCTAGCTGTAACTTCAAGTTTTTCATTATTATCACTGTGCCTAATTCTGGCCACACCCCCTACCTCCTATTAGTGTATGAGAGAATAAACAAGATCATCAAGTTAGTTCAAAGTGTCACTTAAGGAGACTTTAAAAAAAAATTAAAACGCCAGGTTAGTCATCCCAAAGGCAGTTTCTCTCAACTTCGCAAAACAATCCTAGGAAGATCTAGAAAAATAGGAAAGCCAAAATGAAAACAAGGATAATCAATCCAGAAGAGATTCTATGTCCTGCAAGGGAGATTGGATTGATCAGAAAACCCTCTTAAAATAAGGTGGGAAGAACTTTGGCTACCTTTAAGCTCTGCCCAGGGGATCAGCTCCACAAGCTACTTACTAAGGAGGAAGCAAAGCAATTGCCCGCTATTGAATGGATATCACACTTTCATTAATCCCAAGTGCCCTTCTTGCTCAAACTAAAATTAATCTTACCCTTCACCCCAGCACACACATGCACACACACACATACACACACACACACGTAAATACCTTCTTCATCCTTTTAGAGCAGGGGTGGGAAATGTCCGGCCCACGGGCCATATATGGTCAGCAAAATCATTTATTCTGGCCCTGCCAAGGCAAGCGCAGGTGGGACTCAAAATTCAATAAATCTAGGAGCTCTTTTTATAGCTAATTTTTAATTTGACAATTTTGTGTGGCCCCCAAATGATATTATAAATATCCAAATGGCAGAAAAAAAGGTTCCCCACCTGTTTTAGAGATTAAAACTTAAGGGAAGTCCTAAGAATCCTGAAACACTAATCAGAAAGAATATATGACCCTTATGTCCATAGCAGCACAGTTTACAATAGCTAAGATCTGGAAACAGCCCAAGTGCCCATCAGTAGATGAGTGGATAAAAAAGCTGTGGGACATTTACACCATGGAATACTATGCGGCTGTAAAGAAGAAAGATCTTGTACACTTTGGGACAATATGGCCGGACCTGGAGAATATTATGCTAAGTGAAATAAGCCAGGCAGAAAAAGGAAACATCACATGATCTCACCTATATGTGGAATCTAAAGAACTTAATAAACTGATGAACAAAATAGATTCAGTGACATGGAAGCATGGATCAGACTGACAAATCTCAGAGGGAAGCAGAGGGTGGATGGATGGGTGGGTGGGGAGAGAGTAACCAAAGAATTTATATGCATATATGCATAACCCAAGGACACAGACAATAGTGTGATGAGGGACTGGGGAGGGAAGTGGGTGCAGAGTGGAAGGGATCAATGGGGAGAAAAGAGGACATCTGTAATATTTTGAACAATTAAAAAAAATAGCAATTGCAAGAAAAAAAAAAACTTAGAGGAAGCAGCTAGGCATAAAGAGAACAAAATGAATTGGGAGGAGAGAGAGGATTCAGAGTGTTTGATGTCATTTTGGAAAATGTAGCCCCAAGTTTAGAATTGTAGATGGCAAGAAAAGCCTTAGGTGATTATAATTTGTATATATTCCATTGCTTTGCAATTTAATGGCTCTATTAAAGATACAACTTTAAGACTCTGAGAACTGAGCTAGGAGCTGTGCACAGTAATACAATGACAGTCCTGGAATAAATCTACATGAAATCAATGAAATAAGGACAGGAGCAGTCAATACAGCCTGTCTGTGGAAAAACACTAGTTCTCAAGAGATCTTTACTCATTCCAATGAAAATATAAAAACGAAAATGATATGGGCTTTGAAAAATATTGCAGAGCAAGAAATAGAGAACCTCTTTTTGAAGGCTAAGTAGCTGAGCAGACAGGAAAATTGTTCAGAAAAGTGTGGCATTCTCAGAAAAACACAAAAAAGACTAAGACAAAGCACATCTAAAACACTGTAAAAAGCCTTTAAAAGGCTGTTGAGATAAAAGATCTGGGATTTTAAAAGATCTCTAACCTATTAACAGTGAGACAAGTTAGATGAGAAAATAAAATAAAATGCTTATTGGTAGTAATAAACAGTAAAACTGACAAAGAATAAAAATAGAATCCTAATGTGGACAGCAAGCTGTATGCATTTCTGAATAAAGCAGAGGAAAACAGCAGGAGGGAAAGAAAGGAGTAAGCAAAAATTCATAATTGTGAAAGGCAGTAAAGGACAGTATGACCAAATAAGTAGAAGTTTTTGTGGAAGAAAGCACAATGTCTAACACAGAAGCAAGTGAAAAGATTTAATGGAATAAAATATTCCTATGCTAAATAAATGACCAACATATATATATATTAGAAAGGTTCTGGAATCTTGAGCATAAAAATCATAGAATCTCATATTATAGTATATATAGGGTTAATGGAGTTAAAATGATAAGGAAAAATACTGAAAGCACCCAAACATTTTTAATTTAATAAATACCAGGTTAGTACTTACTTCTTTTAAATGGTAAATCGCAGAAAAATAAGAGTTGAATTTCTAGAGTTTTATATATATAAATTCCCCCAATTGCATATCCTGCCAAGTGTCCTTTGTAGATTCTGGCCACAAAAAAAGATATTTGCAAATGTGCATGAACTCAGAAGACATAATGCTAACATGTGTACCTGGAAAGAAATAATAGAAAACAGTATCTTAACAGCTAGAGATTAACCAAGCATAATTTTAAACTAGATAAGTCACCACATAAAAAGGTTGACAGTGAATATTAACTACAGTTCAATGGTATATGTGTACATTTGAAGCAAGTATTTAAACTTTATCTAAAAACAGATATATTACATAAATAATATTTTAAAAATAATTTGCTGGCAATCTCTAGATTAATAATCACAATTTTAAGCAATCTGGGATATAAGGAAAATGATTAAAGAGATCTAAACTTAATAAATAGGGAGTAATGGGACAATGCTGAACTAGGGAGCATGTCTGCCATCCAAAGACAGCAGAAGATACTCGACTCCCTCACTTCATACCCGTGCAATATGGGCCAGATCAACGAATTTCAAGAGAAGCCAAAAATCTATATGTAACACTGCAATTTAAGAAAATATAGAGAGAGATAGACAATCCAACTATTGAAAAAAGAAATACACAGGAGGGTGTCAAACAAAACATGTGCTGGAGATTTGAACCATTGCTAACTAGGTTTCAACTTAGGCATTAAAAAAAAAAAAAAAAGGAAAGTTTAAGAATTACAAAGATAAATAAAAGACCAGAGATTGTAGATGGGAGGTTTGGGGTATAGAAAGATTGCGTTAGAAAATTAGTAATACTTAGAGTTATAAGTGTTTGGGGACAAAAATATAGTAGCCAAATTTAAAACTTTTAAATTATTGGATAAGATAAAACAAACAAAATATTGTTAGATAGCAATGTCATGCTGCGCAGGTGTCTGCTGGTTGCAGAATTAAAAAAGGTACTAAAGTGTTAAAAATTGAATGGTGATAGTGAGATTTAAACACAAAATAACACAATGTTGGCAAATATAAATAATTATCAATAAAAGAATAAATTAATACAGATACAAATTTTGTAAGTAATTATGACTTTTTAAAATGTCTATGTAAATACAAGTGTCTGAGTAAATACTAATACATAAAGAACACATCAAGACATTGTTTAAAGCAGAAATTACATAGCCCACATTTCTGACCGTTAACTGCCTATGTTTCTCTTCAATTCAATCACAGGGTGACTGAGCCAAAGAGGCCAGAACTCCAAATGTAGGTTATTTAGAAAGTAACAATAAAATATGCTTATTTGAACATATGGGATGTGAGCACAGTTGTAGTCAGCCCAAATGTAGTATTCTCTTAAATGTTTTCTTAATATTAATAAGAGAAGGAAATGAATTAATAAGCATTCTAAGAAATAAAATCTAAAGTAGACAAAATAAAATGGTAAAGAAAGAATAGGAAAAAATGAAGTGAAATATGTTAGAATCGTTTTTTAAGGTAATTACAAAAAAACAAAAACTTAAGGGCCAATCAAATAAAAAAATGAGAAGTATACAATTCACAAAATGTCCAATGAGATCATTAACAATAAATATGGTTAAATATTTCAAAGACAATAGCATGCAGGATTCTGTGTGACTTCAATTAAAATTATTAATGAAATGTATGGTTTTCTAAGAAAGCATAAACTGCCAAATAGCTAAGTTTTCTAGAAGTTGAACGTCAGGGTAAATAATAGGAAGCAAGCAGACAGAGCAAAAGAGTAGATGGCAAGAGACCTGCACTCCTGCTCTGCCCCTTTCTGCTCGGTGACCTTGGGAAAATCAACGCACTTCCTTGACCGTCCCTTCTCCACCATTAATTGAACTTTGAAAGTGATGAATACTGGGGTCTCTTTCAGCATTAAATTATCTTGGTTCTCATACATGTAATCAACATATAGGCACGAGTGTGTGGAAGAATAGTAAAACATAAGAGTAGGCAAAACTACAAAGAATAAAAATTATATTTTAGAACTTGCTCCCTCATTTGTGCTGTCTCCCAGTATCTGTCCTTATTGGCTCCAACACCATAGCAAAGGAAAGAAACAAGCCAAAAAATTTGTCCAATATTTTATTCTTTCATTAGTTTGCCCCAGAATTCTTTCTTTTCTTCCAGTTTCTTAGAAATATGTTTCTTTTCCCAAGTAACAAGAAGTCATCTATGCCTTTTCTTCTTGAACTCTTGGGGGTTGTTTACAACACCTAAGTCTCCCTTCAACCCATACTTGGGTTTTGTGGCTTCTTTTTATATTGTTTTATGGAATAAAGCCAAACTGAGCATCTGTGTTTCTGTTCTTCCAAGACCTCCACATCTTACCCTTTTTCTGAAATTTCTCTTTGGAGTTTCATATCATTTGGCATCTCTCTTTTTCAGTGAGGGTGACATGCTAAGTCTTTTGTCATGGCTCCAGGATTCAGATGTATTTTACCCCTTTCCTTCTGCCAATGTATCAAGTTGGTCAGATTTTGAAATACCATCTGGTTATGATTTGAGTATAATAGGCCCTATAAGTAAATCTGTTCATCAGATTTATTTCAAAATTATTTCCCAACTAATTACATGCTATCATAATAGCCAGGAGGTGAACCAGAACAAAGAGTGGAATTCCTTGTCAATGAAGCTTGTGGAAGATGAGAAGTGGAGAGGGAGAAGGAGGGGCAGAGCCAAATACTATATCAAGAGCCTACATCTAACTACCTTACAATTTCACTCTTTTCATAATTTCCCCACATTTTAAATAATTAATTATCTGACATAACCTGGGTGCTTGGGGTTTCCCTTTGTATCTATTAAGGTTAACATTTCCCATATTCTTTTCAATTTTTGTTTGCATTCTGAAGAAGCTATTTTACAATAGCATTGGACTCCCAGATATGCACAAAACTATCCATATAAAGGATAACACATTCACATGGGTGACATTCGCAGGACACTTATGACATAATATTCTCTCTGATAAATACTTTAATATGTTACTCCTACAGCTCCATATGAGCAGCTTCAACACTACATCCATCACAAGAACCTAGCACATAGATTGGCACAAGGGTAGGCCCTCGATAAATAGTCTTGATGAATAAATGAATACATTATTTCATTTAATCTTTACAAAACAAGACAATAAGAACTGCAATCCTGATTCTTACACATGGGAAAACTAAGGATTGGAGAGGGTAGGTTTCTTGCTCACAGTCACATAGCTTGTGAGTAGCTAACTTAGAATGTAAACTCAAATCTGACTGAGCCCCAAGAACTTGCCATTTTACTACTTTAAGCCCACTACCAATGTACTAAAATTCTGCATTTGCTTCAGTTGATGTGAGGCAGATAGCATTTCATAGGCATCTCATTGTATATTCAGAGAATGTACAAAAACATCTGGAACAGTCTTGGATGTGTTTGAACCAGTTATGTGGGTATGAGGAATCCTAGAAGGGAGCCACAAAGATGTAATTACACTCACTTTGCACAGTGTAGGCCCAGGCTTCTGATCATTACTTAACATTCATAAATATTGACTAACTCCCTGGATACTTTCTAAAGATTTTAGTTCATTTCCTATGCCCTAATTAGAAGGCTTTTCTTTTCTACTCAGAAAGCAAAGTGTTTTCTATAAGCTACAAACCAATGTGCCTCTATTAACTTAATTATGGAAAGATAATTCAGAATCTAAACATCGTTGAAAACTTACAGTAAATGTTTAGATACATAGATACCATGTTGGTTAACCTTAATAAAGTGTAGAGCTATTGCAAAAAAAATAATAAGAAGATTGATATTGTTATAGAAAACCTTTGATATTTTAACTATCAATAATTATAAATAGAAATCAACCACATTTAAAAATAATTTTAAATGATTTAAAAATCAACCAGAGATTTTTCTGTTTCAAAACACACACACATAAATAGGAAAAAAAAAAAATCCAGAAGTTAAAGGGAGTATGCAATTCATATTATGGTCCTATGTCCTGGTACATGAGAATGCAGTAAAAAAAGTCTACATAAATATTATTCCATTGTCAAACTTATTAAAATGTTTTGCAGTGGAATAATGAAGATGCACTCTAATGGTAATTATTGCCTTTCTTCAAAATAAATGTTCTTCATCTCTTCCATAAGCAGAAGCCAATTTCTGTCTTAATTACTACCCATGTTATTAGTCATTTTAAAAATCTCTCTTCATCTGATAAAAGAAGAGACTTATTAGTCATTCATACTAACTCCACAGAATATACAAAAATATGTGGATGCTTGCTATATTATTATTGATGTTATAAATCCATGAGTATTTTTCTTCCAAAAAGATCAGAGCAATCCTGTCTATATCTATATATCATTCTACAGTTTATGATACTAAATCATGCCTTATTAGTATATATGTAAGAGTGTTGTCATTATGCAGTGTTTTTTTAACATGCCAGTATAATATATACATAATATATATATCATATATATTATTCTTTATATCTATATAATATATATATTATCCTTTATTAAATAGGTCACATTACTAAAATAAAAATCTTAGCACACACTAGAAATGAAAGTAAATATCTTTAAATTACTCATATGATCTAAATCCAGGTGATTCAAAATTCTACTTGGATTTTCTGTTTTATAATAATTGTGATGCCTTATTTACTTGGTTTATGATCTTGACATTGGCCCAAATAATAAGTAATTAATAAATTAGCCCCTTACTTTTCAATATGAAGATCCACACAATCTAGATTTCACCCAACTGCATTTGCTGGGTGAATCAAAATTGAAATAAACATCTTCTCTAGTTTTTCCTTGCCCTGAGAGCTATGCTGCCCATAATATAAAGTAAACAAACCCTGGCACTCAGTACTTTCCTTAGACCTCAAGCAAATCTGACGCTTTAGCTTTGGTTATCTTAATAAACTAGTCAACATAACTGTGAAAGTAAAAAAACAAAAACAAAAACAAAATCCACCATTCTTAGCCTATTACTAAAGAGAATTTGATGTTATCCACACAAGCCAACTTGCATCATACCCTGAAAAAAGATGGTCATGTGATGCTAAAAATTCAATCACTGGCTTGAATTTCTATGTCTTGATCTTTAGAAGAGTGAGTTGTGGCCAAGTGTAAACAGTTGGTGACAATCTTCTGGCTCTGTGCATACTCACCAAATAGTTACAAAGTTCCATGCTCTGAAAAAGAAAAGCCAATAGTACAGTTCGATTAAGATGGATTGCCAATTTTCCATAGACATATTTGGTAATTATTGCTAGAATTGTTAATTATAATTTGGAAGTCTAACTCCAATTAGAATTAATACTTATTTAAGTTCAAGCACTGGAAAGAATGACATTAATTATCTAAAGAAGAGTACTGGGTTTTGAAGAGCAGAAGCTCTGGTGTTGGACAGACTTTAGTTCAATTCCTGGTTCTGCTTCTTACTGGCCATTTGATCTTCACTTGACCCACTAAGCCTCAGTCTCCTCATCTCTAAAGTGTCAGTAGTAGTCTCTAATTAGATGTCTACCTCATGAAGCTATATGTGAGGTTTAAATGAGAAAATGGAATTAAAAAAAAGGCTTACAGTACCTGACACATAGGAGTAGCTAAATAAATGCTATCTATAAGTTTTACCTGGCCCAACACAAATATAAAAATTGCTTTGACTTCAATAAATGTTTGTTGAGCATCAACTATGTGCTAGGCACGACTACAAGCATGAGACACCAGTGAACACAACAGACAAAGGTCCCCGGCCTTTCTAGTAGGGGGATACTGAAAATAAACAGTAATAAATTAACTAAACTAATTTAGAAGGTGAATAGCAATGAAAAAGTAAAACAGTTAGAGGAGAGTATGGATAACTAAGAGTGGGGGGTGAGACTGATTGCAGAGTCATCAGGATAAGGCTACAGGTTATATTAGCTTTGTTGAGTTCCTCAGAGAGGTTAAAAATTGTTAAAATTCAACTTTTTTGCTTTGCAAGGAGCATGCATTAAAGTAAAAATTCCCTTGCCAGTGTTATTCAGCAATACATATTTTTCAAAATGAGAAGAGTCACCAACCATATGCTCATCACCCTCTTCCTTAAAAATTGCTGAGTTGACAACTGCAGAAGCAATTGTTGTCAGCAGATGATACAATTATCTCTAATATTATGTATAAATCAGTGCTGTCACAGAAAGCCTCTCTCTGGTTCCATCACTTTCACAAGTACTGTTCCTGTACAAATCTAAAGCTGGTTTGTATCAGAGTTGTGAGAGTTCTGAAATATTCACCTGGCAAAAAAAAAAATGCCTTCCTGCTTTCAAAAAAGAAAAAGAAATACCCTCTCTGTGTTCCAAAATGTCTATGGAAATCTACATGTTAAACCAATAAAAACCAGGTGGTAGCATATGAAACGTTTTTCCAATTATTTCCCCTCTAAAAAATGACTTTGTGTAGGTTAAATCTCAGGTGTTTTGGATATTGCACATTCAAAAGCTCTTTAAAATTTTAATTGATTCACACCCTATTCTGGAATAAATAACAAATTTGAGGAAAACTTACTAACAGTTTTTAAAATAACTTTTAAGGGGAGGAAGAGGACTTCTTAGGTAACATAACTACTCACTTGGATTCTGAAAGCAAAAAAATCACAATCTAAAAGAACATTATTTTGAAAGTGGTTGTCTTTTTCAGTTGAGCCTAGAGAAATGTGAAGAACTATACAATTAAACTTTTAGAAAAAAAATTCATATAGCTACTACATTTTTTTACATTTTTTTTTTTTGTTTTGTTTGTTTGTTTTAATCACTCACCTCCTACTATGCACCTACTGAAAATGCTCATGTTACTAAGGAATAAAATTTAAACATCTTTCCATTGGAAATATTAGCTTCTCTCATCAAAGCAAATATTTTGAAAGCCTGATTTTTAAATTTACTTTCATAGAATATCTTCTAACAATTACTTCACTTTTTTGAATTGTTTTTAATTAAATGCCAGATTCATAATTTTTTTTCTTTTTTAGTTGGGATATTAATGCAAATCATTTTTTGTGGAACTGTATGAGTGGGATAAAAACATGACAATCCCAACACAGTGAATTTGCATGAAATACTTCCCTCAGAATGTAATGTGCAACCCAGAAATAATAATTAAAGTTTTATTCATTTGCATAAGCCTTGGCATTTTGAGTTTTCACAATGTATATTTAATAAGAATTACTATTCTAAAAAAAAAAATGGTTCTTCCTTTTTTATACCACATTCTCCAGTAACTTTTCCAATTACTCTTTAATCTTTATTCTGCTTGCCCTCTCCTTTTATCTTTAACCCAAATACAAAGCACAACTTAGAAGAACTATAAACATGCGCTCACACAAACACACCTTGATTTCTTGGCCAACAACTTTGGAAGAAGGTAATGATCTATAAAACAAAAATGAGGCGGTGATGTGTCTCAGTCCTGAAAATATGCATGAGCAAGAATGCTTGAATGCATGTTAGCCAAAAGGAAAAAAATAGCAAATGTAATGGTAGGAGGACATGCTAATGGATCTGACTGCTACCAAAGAGTTCTTGAGGTTTCCAGAGCACTGGTTTTTGCAATCTTTTCAAAATTTGCTCTAATTCTCTGGAAGCCTACAAATATCAATTTAAGAAACATTATTCCTAATCATTCCATGTAGTCCATTAGGTCAGAGATAGCAGGATAAATTTCTAGAAACAAGGTTTCCAATTCAAATTCCACTAATCTCTAAAGAGATCATTGGTTAAATTTTAACTCTGGTTTTATGAGTGGGTTATATTTCTTTTTGAAAATGTACACTTCTGCAGTAATCTATAGGCTATGAATGAGTCTTTTCAAAACAATGCATTATGAAGGAAAAATCAGATGGCTGGCTGGAATGCTCACTAGAAAGCAGCTAGTCATAGGCAACAATCTCTTCATTTGGCACATTTAAGTGCAAGTCCCTCAATTGTATGGAGGGTCCAAAGCATTAGGATAGAGAGTAGTGGTGAAAGAACATGTTCTGTTTCCCTGTCTCACACAGGCAGATATGCTGGTACTCCTCCTTCAAAACCACTATTATTTCCTTAAATAATCATTCTCAAGGAAATTTATTAGAGAGTTCCACAAATGAGGAGCCAACCTATCTCTCTTTTTATCTCAAATCCCTAGGCTATAGAAAAATTATCATAAACTTATATGAGATAAAACGATAACATTTCTCATAAGTATGTTCTCACATTCACACATTAAGCTGTCCAAAAGCCTAATACGGTTGTTTCCACAGTGCAGAATCTGTTAATTGGATCTCTCTCTGTTTTCCAACTCACAGCATCCTGCAGCGCTAAGTATCTAATATAAACACTCCCCACTGAGACTCCTCATAAACCCTTTTTTTTTTTTTAATTTCTTGAAGTCAGTTAGTGATTTTAGATGGCCTAAATACTAAAAATAAGCTTGGTTTTTAATTCTTTACTGACATAATCAAATCCCACATGCAGAGTTTAATAACAATTATCCATTCTATAATCTTCCCCAAAAGACTAATGTAATGTTGATGTAAAAAGTACAAAGAGAAAAAGGTAGAACACCATTTTGGCAATCTCAGATATTAACTTCAAGAAATGAGACAATTTTCTCTCTACATTTTTTTTTTTTGTAGTTGTTTTAATGTTAATGCTTATTGCAGTAAGTCTACATACTGGAAAGACCTCAAATCTTCTATGCAAACTTTGATGGATTTCTACAAGGTTATCATGCACATCCCCACCACCCAGATCAAGATAAAGAATATTACCAGCTTCCCAAAACTTTCCATACGGTGCTATCTAATCATTATCCTATATATAAAAGTAACCACCATATTTATTTTTATCACCATAGATTAGTTTTCTCTATTTTTTTAAACATGTTTTTATTGATGCTAGAGAGAGGGGAAGGGAGAGAGACAGAATCATCAGTGAGAGAGAAACATCGATCGGCTGCCTCCTGCACGCCCCCTACTGGGGATTGAGCCCAAAGACCGAGCATGTGCTCTGATGGGGAATCAAACCAGTGACCTCTGGGTTCACGGGTCGATGCTCAACCACTGAACCACCCCAGCCAGGCAGTTTTGCCTATTTTTAAATTTAACATGAGTGGTGTCATACATTTTGTACTGTTAGGTACTTAGCTTTTTTCCTGGCTATTATGTACATGAGATTTACCAATGTTACGTGTAGCAAGTCCATTCTCCTTTGTTATTGTATAGCACTGCATTAATTTCTTTAATAAGTACAGGAGTGTTACGATTTTATGTTTTGTCTTGTCAATTTTTCTAAGTTCTGTATTTCAAGATATCCTTTTCAACTTAATCACGCTTGCCCATAATCTTTTCAAGTCTATGAATCTATAGTAATATCTTTGTTACTTATATTTTAAAGTATGTTTCTCTTTATCCCCTTTTTCACAGTTTGTGTTGCTAGAGTGTTTATAAATTTTATGAATCTTTTCAAATAACTAAATTTTGATTTGTTGGTTTTTTTATTTGTTCCATTTGTGGGTTTTTTTTTAAATTTAATTTAATTTTTGTTTAAAATATTGCAGATGTCCTTTTTTCTCCCCAATGACCCATTCCACCCCATCCCTTCCCCCTCCCCAGTCCTCCCCACCACTGTCCATGTCCTTGGGTTGTGCATATAAATTCTTTGGTTACTCTCTCCCCCTCCTCCCTCCCGCCCTCCTCCATCCCTCTGACATTCGTCAGTCTCATCTATGCTTCCATGTCATTGAATCTCTTCTGTTCATCAGTTTATTTGTGGGTTTTATTGGTTTCTGTTTATTATTTCTTTTCTTTTGTGATTTTAACTTTAATTTGCTTTGATTTCTGTTGGACCCTTTTGGTGTTGCTCAGTGGACTGAGCAGCGTCCCACGCACTAAGAGAAGGGTGCTTAGATAATTGTTTTTTGGACTTTCTTATTTATGAATGTATACATTTAATGCTGTGATTTTTCCTTCAGCTTTTGACTTGTTTCGTTCCACAAGTTTTAATATTTTAACTTAATGAAAATAACAGACTTTCTAACTGCAGTTGTGATTCATTTCCGACATGTGTAATTTTGAAGGGTACATTTTAACTTTTAAACATTTGGCAGATTATTTGTTATTACTTTTGTCATTAAATTCTAGGCTAATTCTTCTGTGGCCAGAAAATATTCTATGAGTATGTTAAAACCTTTGAATTTTATGGTTTGTTATGAATCTTGTTGTGATTTTGTTATAGTACAGCATATGATTTATTTCAGCTAATATCATTAGGAGACAACTCTCTATGGATCTCTTATATGTCTGCACATCTGAGAGCAGAGGCCCTGACTCCACCTATTTTGGACTATACTTTGAAGGATGTGTGTACAGTGATCAACTTTAGAAGGTAGAGATAATGTCTCCTTCTGGAAATAAAGACAGGTCCTCTTACACACTTGGAAGACAGTTTCTCTCTAGATAAGCAGGCAGGCATGCTTACTATCCAGTGTAAAAATCCAAGTTTCTAAGCTCATCTATCTCCTATAAACCAACTCCCTACATGCACATACTATTTGAACTGCAGCTTGGGTAACTGGCACCAAATATCCCAATGTCCTTGCTGTAATGTGAGTAACAAAACCCAGTGTATCTGATTTAGGAATCTCACTTCTTCTACCAACCTCCATGAAATCATAGCCCACAAATATTAGAAGTTAAAAATAGAATAAAAGTGGGGTGAAGATATCAAGGTGGAGAAATAGGAAGCCCTAGGCCTTTCTTCCTTCACAGAGACACTGACTCAAAAACAATACATGGACCCATTTCCTTTGTGAAAAATCCAAAAACCAGGTATAAGGCTCCTGAACCTGAGGCAAATGCAAAACCAACCACATAGAAAGCTGGTAGAAAAATTCATGGCACACGCTGGCCATGGTCCCTCCCCCCTACTCATTGTGGCTTGACAGAGAAAACTCTCAGCTTCCAGCTTCTCCCTGGGGAGAAAAAGAGAAGACTAAAGCATATGCCTAACATTCCAACTTTTCTGGGTCACTGTCCAAGGGACTGGTTTCTGTCTTCCCTGTCTCAGAGTGCTGATGGGACTCAGCATGCACTGGTTGCATGGGGGGAGCTGGGTTGCATGCTTGTACACCAGGGGACACACAGTACTGCAGACAGACGCCAGTACAGCTCAGTGACCCCTCCCCCAGGAGACTAAAAGGAAATAGTAAGTCCGCTATCAAAACTATTTTAAATGTAAATGGAAAATAACTCCCCAATCAAAAGACATAGGATGGCTGAATGAATTAAAAACAATAAGATACAACTATTTTTTGTCTACAAGATATACACTTTAGATTGAAAGACAAATGAGATAAAAGTGAAAAAATGAAAAAGATAATTCCATGCAAATGTTACAAGGTAACCAAACGAGAGCATGGGCAGTCATACTTATATCAGAAAAAGTAGATTTCAAGTCACAAAATGTTACGAGAGACAAAGATGGACCTTATATAATTATTAAGGGTCAATTTACCAGGAAGACATATCATATACAAACACATATTCACCCCAAACCAGAGTACCAATATATAAAGCAAAGAATGGTTTTTATATTTTTAAGATATGCAACAACATAAGAATAATATGTGACAGAGACCACATGTGTTCCGCAAAGCCTAAAATATTTATAATCAAGGCCACTACAAAAGAACTTCTCGACCTCTGCTTTATATAGTGTTTGCATGATGTATTTTATTCTGTCACTTTAGTTTCAACTTTCTGTGCCCTTATAGATGAGATATACATCTCTTACTTTGAATTTAGTCTGATAATCAGTCTTTAATTGCTGTATCCAAACTGTTTATTGTTTACGTAAATATAACATATTGGTTCATCTCTTTTTCGATCCATTTTTCCCCTCACTTACCTTCTAGACTAATTACATTTTAGTATTATTTAATTTATGCCCATGACTAACATTATTATTTCATTTCTTTTACTTTTGTTTTTAGTTGTTATCCTGGATATTATAATTTGTATCATTAATCTATTACTATTTTAAGTTAGTACTTTTATCTGTTCCCAGACAATGAAAAAACTCTGTTTCTTTGCTCAGGCTGCCATAGCAGAATATCACAGACTGGGTGGCTTAAACAAGAAATTTATTTTCTCAAAGTTCTGGAGACTGGAAGTCAAAGGTCAAGGTGCCAGCAGTGTTGGTTAGTGATGAGGCTTCTTTCCTCACTTGCATATGACCTTTCTCTGTGTCCTCACACGGCCTTTCCTCTGTGCATGCGTGGGGAGAGAGAAGCTCTGGGGTCCCCTCCTCTTCTTATAGACACACATGTCCTATCTGATTAGGGCCTCAATTTTATGACCTCATTTTAACTTTAATTATCTTTTTAAAGGCCCTATTTCCAAATACAGTCACATTGGAGGTTGGGGCTTCAACATAAGAATTTTGGATGGAAGCAATTAGTCCATAACAGACTCTATAACTTTAACTGCAGTTACCCTCCTTCTCAAATTTGTGCTATATTGCCATATGTTTTAATCCTGCACACATTAAGCCCCAAGTTACACTAGTATTTATTTTTAATAGATAAAAATCCATTTTCTTATATTTTTCTTTCATTCCATCTGGCAATCTTTATCCTTTTTTCTAAAAAATAATCCCTTTAGTATATCTTTTAGTTAATGTCAGTTAGCACAAAAGTATCTGATATTATTTACAATAGCCAAGATATGGAAATAACCTAAATGTCTAAATGTCCATCAATGGATGAATGGATAAAGAGAATGTGGCATAGCCCTGTCCCGGTGGCTCAGTTGGTTAGAGTGTCAGCCTGTATACCAAAAAAAAAGGTTGCAGGTTAGATATCCATTCAGGAAACACTCAGTTTCAGGCTCCATCCCAGAGTCAGGTCACCTACGGGAGGCAACAGATGGATGTTTCTCTCTCACATCAATGTTTCTCTCTCTCTCTCCCTCCCTTCCTCTCTCTCTAAAACCAATAAACATATCCTTAGGTGAGAATTAAAAAAGTATGTGGTATATACACACAATAAAATATTATTCAGCCTTTAAAAAAGAAGAAAGTCTTGCCGTATGTGACAGCATGAATGGAGCTGGAGGACAGGATGCAAAGTGAAATAAGCCAGTCATGGAGGGACAAATATGGCATGTGTCTATTTATAGACATTTAAAATAGTCACACTCATAAGGACAGAGAATAGAATGGCAGTTGCTAGGGTATGGAGAGAGGGGAAATGGAAAGTCATTGTTCAACTGTATAAAGTTTCAGTTATGCAGGATGAATAGTTCTAGAGATCTTCCGTAAAACATGGCACCTATAGTTGACAATACTGCATTGTAAGCTTAAAATATTGTTAAGAGGATAGATCTCATGTTGTGTTCTTACTACAATATAAATACCTACAAACATAAACAATTAAATAAATAACATTTAAAAATATATTTATTTATGTATGTATGTATTTATTTATTTATTGAGAGAGAGAGAAATACTGATGTGAGAGCCAAACGTCACTGTCCAGCCCACAACCTGGGCATGTGCCCTGATTGGAATTGAACCGGCAACCTTTCTGTACATGGGAAGTCCCTCACCAACTGAGCCACACTGGCCAGGGCAAATAAATAAAATTTTTAAATTATATGATAAATGAAAGTATTTTAAGTTTATTCCTTTTGGGAGTAGGTGGGTAACACAAGCAGAAAGAATAGAAAAGAAGCTCTTAGTTTGAAAATTCAACACATTTGAGTCCTTAAATTTCTTAATCAGTTAATGAAATGATATGACTTAGAACTCACCTTTAATTTTGAAAAATATTTTTCTGAGAATAGAAATAAACAAGGTTTTCCTTGTCCTCAAAACTTTGGGTTATATTATTATCATTGGGTTTTTTTTCAACGATTGTTCAATTGTTTAAAAACTTGTATACCATTATATCCCTGATTTTTGAATGATATCTATGGAAAATCTATAATGAAAATACAGCAGAGCGTTTATAGGGTGCACAATAGCATTGTCAATATAAAGTCTACTATTTCACTCATTAAAATGTGTATGCTGTTATTCTCCAGACTCATGGACAGCACAGAATCATGAATAAGTCCAAGAAAAGGCAGTTATATTCCCTTCTTCCATGTTCCCATGCCATAGAAAGGCAAGCAAATCTACACAATGCCTATTCCTTTTCCATAGCTCTTTTATTTATATTAATAGCTAGTTAATGGACTGTCAATGAGCACTAGGAAAACAATTCTTGTTTTAATTTAAATACCAAAATTCAAGATAATTCACTTTAATCCTGTACCATCAGAATATATTACTGTAAATACTTGCAATTATAAGTACATTCTCTCAGAGGATTATGTAAATGAGAGACAATAAAAAAAAGAGATTCACAGTTAACTAGAGAAATTCAAACTAAAATGTTACAAAGTTAAAATTAATCTCTCAGAAACTTTCTGAATCAGAAAAGAAAATCTTATTTGCAATTTTAAGGAATGATTTTAGTGTTCATCAAATTTTTTCTTCTATTTACTACATGAGTTCTCTTTAATTTCCAATATACTCTCACATAAACAAGCTCTGTTCATTCCAAACAATGTTGTTTTCATTGCTTTTTAATTGGTCATCACACTTTTATGTTTACTTTCTACAAAAGAGTTCTTCTTATATAGCAACTTGATAAGTCAATGAATCCAAGACATCTATTAGATCATTTGTCTAGAATAATTTACACAAAGAAATGGCTTCAAATTTAACAGTTGAAATTGTTTCACTTTTCAATAAGTTTTGTGTATGTGGAAGGGGAGTGCATTGCACAGAAATATATATTAGCCTAATACTAGAAGGGATCATAACTTTAGAATCTCTTTACCTTTAACATCTGAGGTTAGTTAAATTGGTTTAGGTTATACATTAGTTCAAGCCTAAATCAAAAAATTTGCTACTGGCTCTAGTGTTTCACGAGTTCAGAAGAGAAATGTCCTGCAGCGCTCAGACACAGGCCTCCCTGGAGGAAGCACCAGACAGCTGGTGCTGATACCTCTGAGCCAGCGTGATGAAGTTAGTTCTTGGTGTGCAGAAGAAACTGGAAACTGGTATCAACTGCTATTACTCAAACCAAATCCTGGAATGCAGAGCTGGTGGATGAGCAGTAAGGAGGAAGCACTCCCCCTCTTCTTCCTCCAGACTCCATTTAGCACCCCCTATTGGCAGAGCCTGGCAAGGACTGGTTTGGCAAAGGTAGTAAACGGCCTGCAGAATCCCAGCCCCTTATCACATAGCAAAGTACAGACTGATGAGTTTGGAGCTGCAAGACAATACTTATAACCAGTGCACTTAGAGAGGCATTCAGCATCCCAGAGGACACTGTGGTTTGAGACCTAAATAATGTATCATTTAAAAAGCAAAAGGGGAGTGTAATGAGGCTCATGCAAACTAGAGTGTCTGCAATAAACACTTATGGATCTACAGATCAACACCGTTTAGTCATGGAGCTGTGACACATACGAATTACAGCTTCAGAGCCAAAAGTGATTAAAGAGGAATTTCACTCTATGACCTTTTGGATGACATTAAAGTGACTGAAATAAAGAGTCTTTAGAAACACCCATTAAAGTGCCCTTTGTTTCCATTTCATTTTCCTCACAGGTTTCTTTCTCATCTATTCTCCCTCCCCACCAAAAAGGAAAATAAATCTTCCTCTACTCTCAGTCTATGAGGCTTTCTTTCCTCCTCTTTCACAGTCTTATATTGTATTGGCATTAATTATAATTTATTAATTATTAATTAGCATCTTTCCCGATAATACATTGTTATTTCTTATTGTGATTGATTGATTGATTGATTGATTGATTGCATTAATGAATCCAGTTATTCGCCCTTCTCTGTATTTACGGCCTTTTGCCTAAAACCGTAGCTCCCACCTACCTTAACACAGGTCTAGGCTATGTGATTTGCTTTGGCCAATAAAACTGTGGGGATATTGGCGGAAATTTGAGAAAGCATTTGCCCAACTGGATTTGCCCTCTTTCTTCACAAGAGCAAACCCAGACTGTAATGACACTCCCATGGGAATACAGACTGGAATGACAGTCCCATGGGAATAAATTCAGTCTAGCCTGCTGGAGGATCAGAGATACTTAGTCCAGATACCACTGTTATCCTAGCTGGCAGCCAGTCTGCATGAGACCTATACATAATTCCACCAATAGTCCAATCAAGCCCTGTGAAAACCTTTGACCATAGATGGGTGAGTTAAATAAATTCTTATTATGTAAAGTTCCTGATATTCAAGATGATTTAATATACCTCATTATTACGGCAACAGATAACTGATAAACCTTTTAACAACAACAAAACAGGACTGACAATTATAATATTCTTTTTGGTAGGCTGAAGAAAGAAGTCCTGTGAACATTTATAAATTAATAATATCCTCTGACTTGTTTCAGTTAAATGAAAGCATACAAACAAAAACATGGACAAATTTTACAATAAGGGACAAATGATTACTTGCTTATTTACAAGAAAAATATAAGATTACAATCTATACTTAGAGCTATTTTTAAATAAATCTATTTTGAAAAACTTTAACATTATTACAATTTCCTAAAAATCTTCTAAATCAATTATGAAGAAACAATAGAAAATTATGAAGAAACAATGTATTCAGAAGTTCCCTTTTTAAAATTTAGGTAAAATTTATGCTCTTACTAAGAATTATCCATTTGTCTCAAATACTTCCTCATGCGTTACATAATAATGCTGTAGAATGAGAGATGTAAATCATACCAAAAAACTATGGAACTCTATTCAGTCAATTTCTGAGAACTTTAAATAACTAAAATAATAATAATAATAATAATAATTTTACTATGATACATCTGAAATATTTCTTGATCAATTTTTTTTTTTTTTTTTTTACAAAATTGTTTTTTTCTGGGGAAAAAGTAACCAGCCACTTCCCACTCCTAACTTGAAAGAACTAAAGTTGTCATTGGATTATTCAAGATGAACATCAAGGAAAAGGTGTGAAACAATGTAGACATTCATTAATGTGCTTACCTGCCCATGCTCTATGTAGCCTCACTTCCATAGCACAAGGTATAAAAGAGAATAAAGAAGTGACTAAACTGGGCCACAGCCCATTGGCTTGTTATCGATAGTACGAGGATTCCAAGAGAGCTCCTCTTTCTGCACAACTGCCTCCTTCCCCTGGAGACTTAGTTCTTTCTTCTTCCCCTGCCGCACATGGCCAGCCCCTCCCCAGGACATGAAACATCGGTCAGAGTGAACATTTTTGAACAAGAGGAATCTCACTGAAGTAATAAGCATAGTAGCCATATAGGTGTAAGCTGAAGAAGAAATGATACTGGCACAGATCAATGAAACAGAACAGGAAGTCTAGAAATATATCCAAGGACATCTGGAAAAGTATTTACGATAAAGGTTGCATTTCAAATCAGTGAGAAAAGTGTTTAATAAAATTGAGACAACCAGGTAACTATCTGGAAAAGATTAATGTTGGACCCATACTTCAAGCCTTACTTCAGGTATATCAATGTTTTCAGTGTATAAAAAAATGAAATAAAAGAGAAGAAAACAAGAGATAATTTTTTGAAGTAGGTACTATCACCCATGTTATTTTATCTTAAATTTTTGTTGAATTTATTGGGGTGACATTGCTTAATAAACTTATATAGATTTCAGGTGTCCAATTCTTTAATACATTACCTGTTATTTTATTGTATGTTTACCACTAAAAATCAAGTCTCCTTCCATCACTATTTATCGCTCCTCTCCCCTCTTCTCTTCCTCCACCACCTTTCCTCTGGCACACTTGTCTGTGTCTTCGAGGTTTTTTTTGTTTGGTTGGTTAATCTCTTCACCTTTTCATCCACCCCCTGAATCCCCTTCCCTTCTAATAGCTGTCAATCTGTTCTCTGTATCAGTGAATTAGTTTCTATTTTGTTTGTTTATTTTGTTCATTAGAGTCCACATATAAATGAAATCATGTGGTATTTGTCTTTCTCTGACTTGGCTTTTTCATTTAGCATAATACTCTCCAGATCCATCCATGCTGTCACAAAAAGTAAGATTTCCTTTTTTTCTACAGCCAAGTAGTATTCCATGGTGTAAATGTCCCACAGCTTTTTTATCTACTCATCTACTTATGGACACTTGGGCTGTTTCCAAACCTTGGCTGTTATAAACAATACTGCAATGAACATAAGGAAACATATTCTTTAGAATCAGAGTTACAGATTTATTTGAATATACTTCCAGAAGTGGAATAACTGGGTTATAAGGCAGTTCTATTTTTAATTTTTTGAGGAAATTCCGTACTATTTTCCACAGTGGCTGCACCAATCTGCATCTCTACCAACAGTGCATGAGGGGGTCCCTTTTCTCCAGACTTGTTGTCTGTTAACTTATTGATGATAGCCATCGTGACAGGTGTGAGGTGATAACCCATTGTGGTTTTAACTTGCATTTCTCTGATGACTAGTGACATTGAGTATCTTTCCATATGTCTATTGGCCATCTGTATGTCCTCTTTGGAGAATTTGCCCATTTTTTCATTGGATTGTTTGGGGGTTTTTGGTGTTGATTTGTATAGGTTATTTATAAATTTTAGATCTTAATCCCTTATCAGGTGTATCATTGGCAAATATGTTCTCCCTTTCAGTGGGTTGTCTTTTTATTTTTTTGGTGTTTTTTATTTTTGCTGTGCAAAAACGTTTTAGTTTGATGTAGTCCCATTCGTTTTGTTTGTTTTTTTCCTTTCTTTCTCTTGCCCAATGAGATGTATCAGAAAAAATATTGTTAAGAGAAATGTCTGAGATTTTACTGCCTGTGTTTTCTTCTAGGATTTTTATGGTTTCAAGTCTTTTATTTAAGTTTTTAATCCATTTTGAGTTTATTGTTTTGTATGGCATAAGAAGATGTTTAGTTTCATTTTTTTTGCACATATCTGTCCAATTTTCCCAACACTATTTATTGAAGACTATCTTTAGCTCATTGTTTATTCTTGCCTACTTTATTGAATATTGATTGACCATAAAGGGTGTGTTTATTTCTGGGTTCTCTATTCTGTGCCGTTGATTGGTATATCTGTTTTTGTGCCAGCACAATGCTGTTTTGATTGTTATGGCCTTATAGTATAGTTTGATATCAGGTAGTATGATTCCTCTAACTCTGCTCTTTCTTTAAATTGCTGTAGCTGTTCAGGGTATTTTGTGGTTCCATATAGTTATTGGAATATTTGTTCTAGTTCTGTGAAATATGCCATTGGTATATTAATAGGAATTGCATTGAATCTGCAAATTGCTTTGGGTAGTATGGACATTTCAATGATGTTAATTCTTCCTATCCATAAAAACGGTATATGCTCCCATTTATTTGTACCTTCTTCTGTTTCTTTCTTCAATATGTTATAATTTTCCAAGAGCAGGTTTTTACATCTTGGTTAAATTTCTTCCAAGGTGTTTTATTTTTCTAATGCAATTGAAAATGACATTGTTTTCTGAGTTTCCCTTTCTGATAGTTTATTATGAATAATAAAAATGCAGTGGGTCCTGGATATTTATTTTATATACTGTTACTTTTATGAATTCATTTATCAGTTCTAGCATTTTGATGGAATCTTTAGGGTTCTTTATACACAGTATCATGTCATCTGCAAATAATGACAGTTTTACTTCTTTCTTTCTAATTCGTATTGCTTTTATTTCTTCTTCTTGTCTGATTGCTGTGGTTAGGAACTTCCAGTATTATGTTGAATAAGTGTGGTGAAAGAGTACATCCCTGTCTTGTTTTTGATATTAAGGGAAATGCTTTTAGTATTTGTCCTTTGAGTATGATGTTGCCTATGGTTTTGTCATATGTGGCTTTTATTATGCTGAGGTATTTTCCCTCTATTCCACTTTGCTAAGAGTTTTTCTCATAAATGGGTATTGGAGTTTATCAAATGCTTCTTCTGTATCTATTGGTATGATCATGTGACTTTTATTCTTCATTTTGTTTATGTGGTGTGTCATGTTTATTGATTTGTGGGTATTGTACCAAGCTTTCATCCCTGAAATAAAGCCCACTTACTCATGATGTATGATCTTTTTAATGTATTGCTGGATATGGTTTGCTAATATTTTGTTGAGGTTTTTAACATTTATGTTCATCAGGGATATTGACCTATAATTTTCTTTCTCTGTAGTGTTTTTATCTGGTTTTGGAATTAGGATAATGTTGGCCATGTAAAATGAGCTTGGGAGTTTTCCTTCCTCTTGAATTTTTTTGAATAGTTTGAGAAGGATAGGTGTTAGTTCTTCTGTGAATGTTTGGTAAAATTCACCTGTGAAGCCATCTTGTCTAAGACTTTTGTTTATTGGAAGTTTTCTTATTATTACAGCTTCAGTTTCATTAGTTGTAATCTGTCTATTCAGATTTTCTGATTCTTTCTAATTCTGTTTTGGAAGAATGTATGTTTATAGGAATTGATCCATTTTGTCCAGGTTGTCTAATTTGTTGGCATATAGTTGTTCATAATATTTTCTTACAATTCTTTGTATTTCTTTGGTGTCAGGTGTTACTTCTCTTCTTTCACTTCTGACTTTATTTATTTGGGTCAACTCTCTTTTTATCTTGATGAGTTTAGTTAAAGGTTTGTCAATCTTGTTTATCTTCAAAGAACCAGATCTTTGTTTCATCGATCTTTTGTATTGTTTTTTTAGACTCTATTTTGTTTACTTTTGATCTGATCTTTTTAACTTCCTTTCTTCTACTCACTTTGGGCTTTGTTTGTTGTTCTTTATCTGGTTCCTTTAAGTGTAAATTTAGATTATTTATTTGAGATTTTTCTTGTTTCTTAAATTATATCTGTAATGCTATGAATTTCCCTCTTAGGATTGCTTTCACTGTGTCCCATAGACTTTGGATTGTTGTGTTCTCATTTTCATTTGTTTCAAGGTATCTTTTGATTTCTTCCTTAATCTTACAGTTAACACATTCACTGTTTAGTAATAGTGTTATTTAGCCTCCATGTCTTTGAGTGTTTTTTAGTTTTTTTTCCTTATAATTGATTTGTAGTTTCATACCATTATCAGAGAAGATGCTTGCTCTGATTTCAATCTTTCCTTTTTTTAAAATTTATCTTTATTGTTGGAAGTATTACAGATACCCCCCTTTTTTCTCCCATTGATCCCTCTACTCTGAATCCACCTGCACCCCAGGCCTTCACCACACTATTGTCTGTGTCCATAGATTATGCATATATGCACATAAGTTACTTGATTAATCTCTCTCCATCTACTCCCCCACCCCCACCTTCCCACTGAGATTCATCAGTCTGTTCCATGCTTCTATGTCTCTGGATCTATTTTGTTTCTCAGTCTATTTTATTTATTAGATTCCACATATGAGTGAGATCATGTAAAGCTGAATCAGGAAGAATCAGAAAACCTGAATAGGCCAATAACAACTGATGAAAATATGATTTCAATCTTATTTTTTGTGTTTCCTATCATGCAGTCTATCCTAGAAAATATTCTATGTGCACTTGAAAAAAATGTATTTTCTGTTGCTTTGGGGTGAAATGCTCTGAAGATATCAATTAAATCTATCTGACCTAGTGTGTCATTTAAGGCCACAGTTTCCTTGTTGATTTTCTGTCTGAAAGATCTATCCCTTGATGTCAGTGAGTATTAAAATTCCTTACTGTGACTGTATTACTGTCAGCCTCTCCTTTTATATCCATCAATATTTGCTTCATATATTTAGATGCTCCTATGTTGGGTGTATAGAAAATTTAAAAAAATAATAATTTCAAAGACATCCTTCTAGGCTTTATGCATAAATTCAACTAAAATAAAATAATTTTTCATTAGGAAATCATTGACCAAAAGATATGTGGAAATTGCGAATAAAGTATTGATAGCACATATCAGAGATAAAAGGTAAATTTCTCTATCATATAAAAGAGCACCATAAGTCAAAAGCAAAATGAAGAATAATGTATAATATGATTCCATTTGTGTAAAAGGGAGAATTTAATAAATGAATTTGTTTCTACATAAGTGAAACATCTCTGGAAACACATGTGAGAAATTATTAATTATTGTTTGCCCCCAATAAGGTCAGGGTTCAGAAGTGCAAGAGAGATTTTTCACTCTATATCCCATTGAATTTTTAAGTTATGAACCCCATGAATGTATTATTCATTCATAAATACATAAGCAAAATTGATTTAAAATTTTTCATTTATTAAAATACTGAGATCCTCATATTTTAATCAGGATTGCTAGTGTTTACCACACACAGAAAAATCCCAAAATCTCAATGTTTAATACATATGAGGTTTTTTTTCCACTCTAATACATGTAATATGTCTGGTATCCATGGCACCTAGAACATGTGGCCTTCAAGGTTGGTTTTAGTAGAAAACAAGTATGAAAACATATACCAGTTTTAAACTGTCCCAGCCCAGAACTGGCACACAAGACTTCTGTAAACAGTCCCTTGGTCAGAACCAGTTATATGGCCCCCACCTTGCTGAAAGAAAGGTTGTGAAAAGAAGTGCATGCATGGCATATCTGGTAGTCATTACTGCACTTTCCAGCTCTCAGGAAACTACAGTTAACTCTTGTGCAGCCAAAAATCCACACATTACATTTTTTCATTAAATTTATTGTGGTGACATTGGTTTAGTGTGCAGTTCTATGATATATCATCAGTATATTGCATAGTGTGCCCATCACCCAAAGTCAAATGTTCTTTCATCAACCCATATTTGACCCCCTTTACCCTTTACTATCCCCCGCCACCCTGCCCTCTTGTAACCACCATATCGTTGTCTGTGTCTATGAGTTTTGTTTTTCATGTTTGTTCATTTGTTGTTTTCAGTTTTATATCCCACATATGAGTAAAATCATATGGTTCTTAACATTTTCTGTCTAACTTCTTTGTTCTCAAGGTCCATGTATACTGGATCAAATGGCAGTGTTTTATCTTTTTTTATGGCTAAGCAGTATTTTATTGTATATACTTACCATGTCTTCTTTATCCAACCATCTATCAAAAAACACTTCAATATTTTTCATGTGTTGGCCACCGTGAATAATGCTGCAATAAGCATAAGGGTGCATATATCTTTGCAAATAAATGTTTTCAAATTTTGGGGGATAGATACTCAGAAGAAGGTTTGTTGGGTCATAGGATAACTCTATCCTTAATTTTTTGAAAAGCCTCTATACTGTTTTCCATAGTGGTTTTACCAGTATACATTCCCACCAGCAGTGAATGAGGGTTTCTTTTTCTCCACATTCTAACACTTGATGTTACTTGTCTCGTTGATAATAGCCATTCTGACAGCTATGAGGTGGTATCTCATTGTAGTTTTGATTTGCATTTCTCTAATAGCTAGTGAACTGGAGTAACTTTTCATATATCTGTTGGCCCTTTGTATGACTTGAACAAACACTTCTCCCAAAAAGACATACAAACTGCCTATGACTTTTGATTCCCCAAAAACTTAACGACACATTTTCTCTTGGTATCTACAGGGAACTAGTTCTAGGATCTCTCTTGAATACCAAGATTCATGCACATTTAAGTACTGTATAAAAATGGTGTAGAACAATGCATATAATAATTTTTAAATAAAGGTCTTATCAATTATAAAACCTCATATTTTATGTAAACTCTTTTTATCATATCTGTTAATTTTATCATATTAAAAAGGCATATTAATACTCCAAATAAAGACATATAGATGAAACCCCTAAGATGTCTTAGAATACCCTGGCATATCCTATCTTAAAAGTAGAAGAATGAACTTTGACCTAGGACAGCAATGTGAATAAATGTATTGTTGGTCACTCTGAGTTTGGATATGGTTTTAAATGTTTGTGTTCAATCATTTTCAGCTGTGCCAGGTACAATTAAACAATAGTAGTTCACACAGTCATTAGCCAAGCAGTGTTTGGAGGCAGATGAGCTCATACTATTCATTTTGTCAAGATCCTTAAGCCAAGTTTTCACGTGTGCAGACAGTGAAGGCCACTAAGGGTATTCTACCCCCACAAATTACAAAGAAAGTTTAAAAGAAAGCCAGTGCGATGTTCTGCTGTCTATTTTTATCCTGGAAAGAACTGTTTGTATTCATACTTAATTTTTGTCTCTCAGTTCTACTCTGAGTCCACAGAACCAAACTGTGCTTTTTCTATTTTGCAGCAAGAGAAATGAGGTCTCCTTCTCAAAGTTGAAAACAATAAAATAGGTGGCTGGATGGCTTCTTCATCGTTCTTTTAGGTACCAAGGGATGAACTGTAGACATGATTTAACACATAATTTGGTTTGTCTCCTTTCTGCAAAGGTGTTTGTTTTCCAGAAGGAGTCCTGTACCCCATTCTGAAGAATGCTAGCTGTCCAAAAGAGAGACTCAGGAGACAAGGCAGAAAGCTTTTGTAATTGGGATCTAGATTGAGGGATTACTCCCCAGGAGAAGTGAAGAAAAGAATTGGAGAAGAGATCGATCAACATTTCAGCAGAGGGAACAAAGCAAGTGAAATATATTTTAACATGTCATTTTAATGGGGCATGAAAGTGTCTGTAAGATCAATGTGTCAACAGGTCACTTCACCTCTTATATGGATGCTACTTTTGTTTATATTTAGTGAAAACACCACGGGGTCAGGGTGGGCTTTCTCAAGTAGAAGGTTGAGTCATGAGCACACCCTACTGGTTTGGTATGAGACCACAGTAAAAGACAATAGAAAGTCTCATAGATATATTTTTGCAGGTTTTTAAAATATATATGGACATGAAACACACAGTATTTCATAATTTTAATATTATACCAAAATAATAGTAATATATATTTTATGTATATATTAATACAAATTAAGATATGTAAGACATATATTTCAACAGGAACAAATCTTTCCTGAAGTTTTTGGATGTCTTCATATGCTTTCTTTCCCACTAATTCTATTTTTAAGGTTTTTACAACACTTTCTGCTCTCATTTAGTTTTAGTACACTTTGAATGCACCCCAAGGAGAACTTTGCTGAACTGAGTTAGTCTGATCCTGGATCCACAGAGCCACCTGCAGATGTCACACTGAAACACTGCTCTTGATACACCACCTGTTTTCCCTTGTTCTTCCTTGGTTTTTGTTTTCACCAAGCAAATTCTTCAAACAGCTGGGTGGTGCCAACACATGGAGCCTCCTGGGGCGTACATTTTTGCTCCACACTGGAATACCAAACTTAATTGCTGTCACATTTAGGGTATTTATTTCTGTTCTGTGGATACTCTAATCACTTTAGCCGTATTTGAATTAGAAAATAGCAGTATTATCAGCCACACATGATGAACACACATATATTTATATTTCTTTAAATATAAATGTTAGGGAAAGATCAATATGTATTCATAATTATGTAGCCTACTCTCCTGTGGGTCCAAAATAAGCAAATGTGTCACCTGATCATTCCCAACTATTCTCTTCCCAATAGAGAGACATTATCTAAAAAAGGGATGTTCCAGGGATCGAAGTGGTGAATTAAGAGAGTTTGGGATTTATTCTTTCATTTTGCTTTGTTTCTTCGTCCAGTAATAGTGACCAGAACGACATGGTTATTTTTATATCATGATTTTATTACATCTCCATAGCAATTCATTGGATTTTCACTATTACTATATTCTCAGGGTCCAGACAATAGGGACTAGGGAATAGGAACTGAATTCCTACAAGTGAATGGGGGCAAAGAAAAGCAAAATTATCATTCCCCTTTCATGTAAACCAAGCTTTTGCTTTAGAGATAAGAAAACTATATGGATACCAAGGAATTTCTTCCCAACTTTTATATAAAGCATAAAACCAGTTTTGTGGCCAAATAGTAAACCTCTTCCAGTATAATACAACATAAAAGAGCTAATGTAGACACAATATTTGGCAATGTTTTTTCTTCCTTTTTTTCCCCTCAAAGCCAAAGAAGTTTCATTTTACAGTGGCAACATTCCTTAATTTGTGGCTCGCTCTTTCAAAACTTTGATTCACTCTATGTTTTTAAAATTAAAATCTAATACACAACTGTGCCAAAATGGGAAAGTAAATTTCATGAGTCTAGGTGCTGTATCTACCTTCACTTACCTCTATGAAATTTATGCATATCACTTACCTCCATGCATATCACTAACAGATTAATCAAACAAAGCAGAGCAAATCAATTCACTCAAGAGCCTTTAATGGCTTTCACCTACAACATTAAATTCTAAAGCCTTATCCTAACATGCAAAGTCCTCTTCAGTCAACTTCTCCATCTTTACCTCCTATTATTTCCTTTTGGATATCCTTATGTTCCAACCTAACTGAATTATTTTCTGCTTCTTTGAATACTTCCTATGCTTTTCTCTATGTGACTTTGATACCCTCCAAAAACTACCATTGACCAATCCAAATCCCATTCAAATCACATCTTAGAAATAGTGATGATGACAATAGTGATAAGAATAGCAGTGGGCATAAGTGAGGGCTCATTATGTGTCAGGCATTGAACTAAGCACTTTCTGTATCTTATAAGAACTAAGCACTTTTTATGTGTAATAGTTCATTTATTTCTCTTGACAACTCTAGATGGTAGGTTCTGTTGATAATGAGAAACTGAGATACGCACTAAATTACTTGTCCAAGATCTCTTATCTTATATGTAGAAGAGTCCAGATGGCAAACGCTATCTTTCTCATGAGCATTTTCTGATATCTCACATGTTATAAACAGATTTGATCCAGATTTCTCAGACAGAACTTTTAGTCTGTTTTTGGTAGAAGTTGTAGTTATCAACACATTATAGCCAATGAGCAAGAAGTTGTTTACACTGTTCTTATGCAAGCTCATTGAAGACCAGCTTTCTGTCTTCTGTCTTACTGAGGGGGAAAAAATATTGTCAACACTGGCATTTTAAAGTGATAGAAATCAAAGACTGTTTCCCTGGGGCTGAAGTAGCCACCAAAACATTTTTTACTTTGAGGATTGGGATGTGGTTGTTGGAGACATATTTTATGGTGGGGTCTTGGGTTCCATCATAAAATTTAAATTAAAAGCAAACTCTAAATCATAGGTTTCTTTATTTTCATTAAACAGACAACTGAAATACATGGTACAAAAATAAGTGGTAAGAGTATTGTAATACATAATGCACAGAATAGACATTCAATTTAATTTTCCATCTATGAGAATTTCACAACAAAATTATAGTTTATTTTGTATTAAACATATATATAAGTCAAGAAAGTGTCACCTTAACCAAAGAAAAATTCCAGAAGCAAGATCATTCACCTTGATGCCAACAAAGGGCAACTTGGATTTTCTGTATTGGTGGATAAATACAATTGATTTTTTATAATTGAGCAGGGACTAAGATAGAGGTTCTTAGAATGTGATACCAAAAGTCCTTCAGGAAATCTGCAAGGTCAAACTATTCTGTAATAATACTAAGATGTTATTTGCCTTTTATTAGTGTTTCAACATTTACATGGATGGCACAAATGCAGTGGTGTCAGACTGCACTAGGAGTCTTGTGTTCTTCCTGCCAGTGCATTCACGGGCGAAGAGCTTCAATTAAGAATGCCCTTGACTGTCCTTGAGAAAACAATATAATTTATTAACTTTACTAAATCTAGACCCATGAGAGCATGTCTTTTTGATGTGCTGTGTGCAAACTTGAAATTGTGTGTGATGTATTTATGCTGTATACAGAGGTATGATAGTTGTCTCAGGTAAACAACTTGTGTGGTTGAGTTGGAACTGAATTAGATGTTTTTATCATGAAATGCTATTTTTACTTGAAAGAAGAACTAAAAGACAAAATGTAGTTATTCAGTCTTGGGTATTTGGCAGTCTTCTTCTCAAAAATGAATAAAGTGAGTCTCTTACTTCAAAGAAAGCAACCGACAATATTTGCTGCCAGGGACAAAATTGGAGCTTTCCAGTAAAACTTAGAATTTTAGAACTTTTTCTTCATCATACGGCAATTTCCTAATATTTATAAACTTTCCTCATGAGATTAGTAGTTACATTAAAGAACATGATTATTTTTATATTGTAAAATGAAGTATGTTAACATATGGAAGATCTGCATAAATCAGTGCAGCAATATTTCATAATGACCAATGCACAATATTACAAAATTTTGTATGGATAAAAGATCTATGCAAAGTGCAAGATAGGCCAATGTTTTTATGGAACAGAATACGAAATGTTCATGGATATCATTTCAGATTCCATATTGCAACTAATCTTCAATATACTTTCACTTATTAGATTGTGATATAATGCTAAAAAAATTCAAAATTATCTGCAAAGGATATTAAACTACTTTTTATTTTTATAAGTCAGATGAGGTATGCCGTTGAATTCTCTTTATATGCTTCAACCAAACAATGTATCTTAACAGACTGAGAGCAGAAACATGTGAGAACCTAGGTGTCATCTAATAATCCAGACACTAAATAGATCTTCAAAAATGTAAAAAAAAAGGGCCACTCTTCCCATTATTTTCTTTTTAAGACTAAAGTTATTTTACATAAGTTTATATGCTAACACAATCTGCTCATCACTATTTTTAAATTCATTAATTAACATTTTAATTATTTTCAATTTCATAATATATTTTCTTATGGGATTTTCAATAAACTTTAAGTGCATGCATAGATTCTGAGACCAAAAAATTATATACTACTGAGCTAGGTTATCATCTCTAAGAATAAGGACTCTAAGCCTTGCTGAATTCTTATATACTGCTCTCAAAAGGATGAACAAACTGATTCACATAATTGAAATATCTTTAATTTCACCAATGAGGGCCCATTTTAACATTTACTACGGTAATAAAAAAATCTAACTAACAAACTAAAACCATTTCTGACATTCACGTGGGGTTAGAAAAGCCTAAGGTGCTAACAGAGATAGAGACAAGGGCATGTGCAGTCTCTGGAATACGGGCTACCTCATGAGCACTGGAGTCTAAGCTCCTCATTAGAATCCAGAATTCAGCAACTGAGTTTTCACTTACTCAAAATAAAAAGCATGATACTACACCATCTATGCTAACATATTTAAAGTAAAATTAAAAACATTTTAATACCCAACCAGAGGTCACCTATCTTCGAATCCCTTTGGTGATTTTTATGCACCTCTTTCAGGGTACCTATCTATATATTCTACCATGTCTGTGTGGAAGGCTTTTGTCCATTTATTTTACTCTTTTCACAAACCCTGAAATATTACCTAGTCGGCTACTACAAACAAATGATAGTGATAATTAGGTAGGGCAGATACTAAGAAGTGAGAGAAATCTGAGTGTGAACAGAGAGCTGGGCAGGTGGAACATGCAATTCCAGGGAGAAACAGTAAAGAAATAACAAAAAATGGGTATAACAGTGGTAAGTGAAATACAGCAATGCACACCTAAGAGCAGATATGATTTGGCCACATAGAAGTAAAAATAATAGACATTCAAAACAGTTAGTGAAGACTTTTTAATTCAACAGGAACTCAGGGATGGGACTTGGGTCCTGAGGGAGAATTGAAATGGAAAGTGAAGTTCATAATGTTAGAGATATTTGACTATTAATTAGTTTTGAATTTAAAGACTCGGGAACATGGAAATAAGACAATGTTCCAGTTCCAAGTCTATCAGAATATATCATTAATTCATATGTAATTTTTATTTTAATGAAGAGAGGGCTTTAGACATACTGGAAATTTCATTCCTACCATATAAGTCTATCAGTCTGCAGATCACAGTGCTATTGACATAACATGGACAAGTAAATTCAGAAACATGGAAGGACAACTTCAAAGCTGTAACTCTTAAAAGCATTTGGGAGAAAGTAATTCAAACCTGAGAACAGCCTTGGAGATTTAAAAAATTGCTGGATTTTAATCCTAAATTGACCACCTTCTAGTAGTATAATTTTGAACAAAATATGTAACTTCTCTAAATCTCAGTTTTCTCATTCCTAACATAGAGGATAATATCTTTCTGGCAGGGTAGTTAGAAGTATTTGAAATCATAGTATGCATAAGTTTGGTAGTTTATTAACTTTAATAGTAAGAGATCATTAATTTTGATCACAACACTATAAAAAAGAAACTTGCTATTATCATTATTTCCAAGAAGAAAATATTTCCATGTGCCTTGGCAGGAAGAAAAAGAAGAAAGTAAATCTAGTATCGTTGAAAGTATATTTTAAATGGAAAGGTTAACGGCCAACCATAGTACAAAAATGACATGCTTATCATTCCAAATACGCTCAGGAGTTTCAACTAGCATGCAGCAAAGACTTCAAAGAAACGGGAAATGTTTTAGCAACCAGAATCCAGAGATATGGACAGATTTCTGAATGGGAGTAGAGGTAAAGAAAAAGTTATTTAGTCTAGAAAGATGGAGACTGAAGAAGTATGGTCAAAATAAGGAGCATGGTAAAGATAAATGGGGTTTCATTTCCTTGGCTTTTCCACATAAAAATTTTATGCTAATATATTAGTCATTAAAAGTTAAATATTTCCCATATCTCTGTATTTTAAAGTGGAATAGTACATACATCTTTAAATATATTTTATTTATTTATTTTCAAGTTAAAGTCATTAAAAAATTTCTTATATAATGCTGCCCTGGAAGTAAAAGAGTTTAGAGCATATGTTATGAGGCTACTTATAAAAATGTATTCCTTATTACACCATAATATCTTGTCAGGGCTGTTTTATGTTGTTCTGGTTTCTCTTACCTCCCTCAGAAGTGGCTATATATGTAAATAACAGAAATTAAAACACACACACACACAAAACACCTGAACTGTGATTATGACCACATAATTACCTATTCTGAATTGAAGAAGAAAAATTCCTCATGATAGGTTAAAATGCTTTAAATCAGCTGTCTCCAATCTTTGGCATGCATATACCTAAGCTTTGAAAGGACTTTTCAAGGAATATCTAGGCAGAGACTTTCAGATTCTCAACTTCCATGTCTTTAAAATCCCAAGTGTACAGTCTTAAATTGATTGATCCTCTTGAGAACATACTTTTGATTGATGTTCAAGACCTTCTTGCCAATCTTTCTGTCAAGATAGGCCTATGCCCATCTGAAAGTTACCATTCCAGGGTGTAAAAATTTCTGGGAAGTCAAACTGATATATAAAAATGTTAATGCTGTTGCTGGGAAAGGAAATGACTAATGACAGGAAGCAAATCTCTTCATGAGTCAGGTAGTTTATAATTCTTTGTCTTGAACAAAATTGAAGGAAAACCTAGCTGATAGTGATCTATTATCAAGATTATTTTTAAGCTGTGCAATTTGGAATGATAACTAGGAAGGACTTCAAAGAATTATGCCAAATTCTAATAATAAAATTTCTATTCCTGCCTGCTTATCTATATGACAATTATTCTGTAAATGTAGTTAGAATTGTGTTTGAACACTCTTTAAATTGAGCAACAAGTAATATTGAACACACATTATTTTTTTTTAATTCCACTCATAGATCTATTAAAAGATGTACTACCCCACATGATTTCACTTATAAGTGGAACCTGCAAAATATAACAAACAAACAAATAAAAAAATAAAACAGAAATAGACTCTGATACAGAGAACAAACTGGTGGTTACTAGAGAAGAGGAGGGTGGGAAATGGGCAAAAATGATGGAGATTAATAAATCACGAGTATGTAATGTACAGCATAGGAAATGTAGTCAATAATATAGTAACAACTTTGTATGGTGACAGATGGCTACTATACTTATTGTGGTGCTCACTTCATAAGGTATGTAAATGTCAAATCATTATGCTATACACCTGAGAGTAATATAATATTGTATGTCAACTATAATTTTTAAATTAATTATTTTTTTAAAAAGATGTACTATCAAAGTTTTTACTTCATATTTAATTATTATTGTCAAAATTTTAGTATATGTAAGTAGTTTTTGTCAATTGTATATAATTATAACTACAATGAAAACTTAATTCAGAAAAAAAATCTTTTTCAGATGTTTGCAACCACGGGAAATTTTGAAACATTAGATTTCAATTATCAATATATTTGTATATTTGTGTGTTGTCTTACTGCAAAGAATGAGCAATAGAAGACATTCAAACATAAATTTATTTCATTTGTGTTTTTTTAAATAGATGATGGTACATATCAAGTTATACCATTTAGTTCTGTAAGATACTTTTCAAAAAAATGAAGTAAAAGTTCTAGTTTAGTTGTGATCATTTACAATATGCTGGAAGGTTTTTTTGTTGTTTTTTTTTACTTGCAGTATTTATATTTATAATGAAACCTTTAAAATGGTTAATTAAATATGTGACTTTATCCATAGTTTACAAAAGATTTAAGGGTAAATGAGTAACGGTTTGAAGCCCAGCACTCTAGTCTGAACCATCCACACGAGCACATACTCAATTGATTTTGTGCTGATTCTCAAGCCTACCTTGGTCACTGCAAACAAGGAGGAAAAACATTCTTTTTTAGTTCAGTGACGACGTCTGGTCACTGTTAACTCACCACCCAAGATTTATAATTTGAATGACGTATCAGCAATGACCATGATTAATTTTTAAAAAACTCTTTGAAATGTACCTTGATCTTGATATATCACTTTAGGTTAAGCTATACAAAAAAAAAAAAACACCAAAAAAAAAAAAAAAACACCAAAAAAAACCAGGACCAAAGGCTGTAATTGCTCTGAGTGGGACTTTGTGTGATCATTAGATTTCAAAGGCACGGAGCTCAGGCTAATCTTCCACATAAGTGTTCTAAACACATTGTTTGTGAACACCTTCTTTTCTACCTCTAAGCGTTTCTCCCTACTGCACCTCCTCCAATTTTCCTCAATACCATCTAAAATGCTTATTGATTTTTTTTTAATCAGAAGTTTAAGCAACCATTCCTTTGAAACAATTCAACTAACAATGGTGTGAAGCATCGGGCAGTGCAACCCCTAAGCACCCAGGCATAGGAAAGTGTATCTCTTCTAAGCATTTAAAATGAGACTGTCTATAAAAGTCACATCAAGTCTTCAATAAATTTTTCCATACCACTTGACTGTTTCTAGAGCACAGCAAGGAGCATAACATTTTCCTTTTTAAAGCACTGACATTTATTACTTTGTAGAAATTGAGTGTTTGAGACCCAGAAGATCACTGCAGATATAGTAGAAAAAAAGTCAATTGCTTTTCTGATTGCTTTAATAAAAACTATAGAAATTCTTTATATTTAATATCTGTACAACTAAAGAGAAGTAGTGTGTGTGTGTGTGTGTGTGCGTGTGCGTGTGTGTGTGTGTAAATGGAAGCTCCAGCTGCTCTTAGGTTGAAAGAATCTCCATGGCATCAGCAGACAGGAATGATATTTCATTCACCCTTTGGCCATGGTAAAGGAGTCAACAAGATCCACATGGTTGTTCTGGGTGTTAAAGTGTGTCTGCTGTGTAATCGTCGTCTGAGACGCAAGCCCTTTCTTTATAGTGCTTAAATAATTGATTTCACCCAGCCTTCAGTCAGAGCTAGAAAACCCCAAATATTTTTCCACTAATCCTTAGAGTAGGGCACTGCTTATGGTGCTCAGTAGTTTCAAAATTCATAGATTCATGGGAAATAATGGAGTTTACAAAAAAATCAGTTTTGGCTGGGAAAGAAAATAAAAGCCTCATGCTGATGATTTCACAATGTGTTGAACCAGAGCTACAGGTTGACATGGTAAAAAAAGAATATTATTAAACTCACGAAAGATGCAGGTTTATGCTAGTCTACCACTGAGTAGATTAATCTGCATATATGTCATTGTTATTTTTTTAAATAAGTGAATTTACAAAAAAATAGGGATCTAATGAAAGCATATGAAGTCATCCACATGCTATAAAGCATTAAGACAACTGGCTTTTAAGATCAAAAATCTCTAATGAAGAGCTCAATGGTGAAAAGACATTCTCAGTGCTTAGCTATTCAAAGCAGTAGGTTTAATGAAAATATATTCCTACAAGAAAAGCACTCAGGATGTTCTTCCTACTGTTTGAACCAAAGAAATTAAAATTGTATTCACCTTTGGAATTAATGGTCGATACATATTTATTCATAATGGAAATACAAACTTACTTTCATTGTTTTAGTTGAATTGTTTGATGTACTGAAAGAATTTGAAGCAGATTACAAACTAAAGCACAGTATGAGATAAATCATTTTGGGATAAATATAAGAAAGTTTCCTGAAGGATATTGGAATAACCGCTCTAAGACATCTGAGTTGAGTGGATTACCATACTCAGACAATAAATTTGGCTGTAAGGATTTTGAATGCAAAGCCAAAGCATGGGAAACATATTGGATTGCATTGTTTTCACATTTTAGCATTAGAAATTATCAAAATGTATCTAACATCATTGTTTCCCATAGGATGAAAACTGTGTGTATATATTGCAGCTGGCCATGTGGATATTATCAATATTGTATGTGTAGATATGTGTGACAAGGGTAAAGGTAGTGATGGACTTGTGAAGATGTTCAATGCCACAAGCTCTAGAGGATACAGAATGGACACTAATTTCGTTGCAATCATTGGTGAGCAGGACTTAATGCTTACAAAAAGCAACCAGTGTGTCAAGGTAACATCATGTTGAGTAAGAAATTTGCTGCATTTTTAAAAGAGAATCCTATGCTTATGCTGCTAAATTTAATGAAAAATGGGTAGGGAAAATGGCTTGATCTTTCTAAATGTACCCCAGAAATTTTGACAAACATGTCTTAATTTTAGTATTTTTCCTTAGGATAATTCCACAAATATTTTTTAAAAATGCCACGACAGATTTTAAGAAAAAATGATATTTGTAGAGCTGTAATCTGTGGTCCTAGCTCTGATCTGTTAAATCTTATCCATAAAACTGTTCAAGGTGATAAGCTTTTCTACGTGCATTATCAGGTTTACATATTTATAAAGAAATAATAAAGGCCTTCACATATCCTATAAAAGTTCTTTTTCATCAACCGCAGAGAATCTCTCTGCAGAACAGACGGCAGTGATCCCATTACCCTTTGTAGACACGGCTGAGTGGGCCCTGGTGGAAGAGTTATCCTCATGTGGATTACACATGATATAAATCTTTGTGTCACTTTATGGTGTGAATTATATGATTGGTTCACTGCCTTGCTTTTTTTTTTTACAATTTTTCTTTAACTTAGCAAGAAAAAGATTACTATCTTTGTGTAAGTTAATGGAATTTTTGCATGGGAAGATTTATGTAATTGAAGATAAGAAATATGTGTTTATTTTTAGCAATACTTGGTGAGAAAAAGCAGAATCCAATTACTCTATTTTTTTCCAAAAAAAACAGTTTCCTTGTGTGAAAAAAAAGGCATACATTGTAAGCAGGCATAACAGCAGTTTCGTTGATTTTCCTGGTGTGATAACTGATTCTAAGAAGGAGGCCCTTTTGGAGCAGAGCCTCTACAGCAGGATTCAAGGGCCCAGGTAAGTGTCTCTGAATGACCTTCCCATTTATATTTTTCTGTCTCCTGGCAGCCACCACAGCTGTGTAATAACGGCCTCTACTCCATAATCCTTTAGAAGAAATGAAGGCACTCGAGGTTTCCTGAGACCAAAATAGAAAAGGGAAACCTGGCACATAAAACCACACGTTCAAAGCTTAAAACAAAACAACCAACCACAACAAATCTTTACATTTAAAAGAACGTTGTCATTTTGTCTCCAATGATTGACAGAACTACAAAGCCACACTGAGTCATTCACTCAAACGATAGTTTGGAGCCCTTTCTTGCAGTGTGTCAGGCACCACTGAAGGCACTTCAGAGGCAGCATGGAACAGAACAGACCAGCGCTCCTCACAGGGCCTCCTTGCTAAGGGGTAAGACAGACAGCAAGCAGATGCGCATAACACACATTACCTTAACCCTGATGAGTGCGAACAGGGAGGCAGGAAAGGCGGGTGGCAGGGGTGGGGTGCTGATGAAGGTGGTCATTTTCCACGGTTTGCTCAAGGAAAGCAGCTCTGGGGAGACAGCCGTGGACTCAAGAGGGAACCTGTTTGGCTTATCCTGAAACCATCAAAGAAACCAATGTGGAAATAAATGGTGATTGAATGATGCTGGTTCTTTTATTTAATCTTTAGGGATATGAAATTTTTATTTAAAGAGTAGCGGAAAATCAATTTTATTTTGCAACAATTGCTGATGAGGTGGTGACATTTTTAGTGGTAGGAAATGATATGTCTCTGAAAGTGGGGCTTTCACCTGGAAAACTGGAACAGAGGAAGCTATTATTTCACGTACTGTTTTCCTCTTACGCCCCAATAGTTTTCTCAGAACAGGAGGGAAACGGGCATGTTGTGATATTTAGAGTGATTTTTGTCTTAAGAAAAAGGTGCTTTGTATAAACTTTAAAACCTAATTTTGCTGAAAGAAAAAAAATAATCTATTGATTAAAGCTGGTTCCGTGGAGATAGACTTGACTCCCACCCTGGGCGTAAATGTGCTGTAGCCCAGTCTTGACAGGGTGGGGCTGTTGAATGAGTAAGATGACAAGAAATGTTCCATAATCAAGTGCATAATCCAAAGACCCTTCACAGACGAGGTGTTCCACCCCCGTGATGCTGGTGATCAGTGTATTATATCGAAGAAGCATTTTCTTATTTTCCTTACTCTTCCATCCCTTCCAGTCTGAAAAACTAACACACACACACACACACAAATAAGGCAACTCCGAAACCTAGTCCTTATAAATACATGAGCCATTTGAAAAACAAAAAAAGAAAGAAAAAGGCAATACCCAGAAGACACATGAAAAAAAAAGAAAACAGGTAAATTGAACAATAAACAACTTGCACTGAGAGGGACGGTAAAGGGAGAGAGGAAAACAGCAGAAGAAAATGCATGTGGACAGAGAAGCCACTAGCGCATCACTATTGGATGGACTGATCCTAACAAGGTACTTTTTCATGATGAAATCAGAGTTTTGAGCCACAGAATCTCACAAATGGTAAGAGCTGCAAAATATAAAATTTAGGGACCAAAAGATTCTTCTCATTTCTAATTGAAGTATTATTTATGCATATAGGGTAAATGCTTTCCTGTTTTATAGAGCTTATTTTCTTTCCCCATCCGTGAAGTCGCATGCATGTGTGGTGGCATAATCTTGGTGACAGCCATCAATGTACAGTGATCTCTTTTCTAAACGAAAAGATTGTTTTGCCAGATGTTAAGCAGCTCTGACAGCTCTTTTTTTTAAATTCAAACATGAACATATCATTTTGCACCTAATTTAAGAGGCCCTGAAGGAATCAGAATCTCCTATCTCCAAATATAAACACGTTTTAATTGCAGTTCTTGGAGATACTTCAGGTTCCATGCTGAGTACCTGCAACCCAGTGCTTTCAACCCAAGCGCACTGTCTCCAGGGCTGTTCTTAAAAGAAAAACTGAATTGTCAAAATTACATTACAGGTGTTTCATTATTCCACACCACATTCAATAGGGAGACAGTCTAAACTTCAGATAAATCCTGCTCAGAAAAACCAAATCAAAAATATCATTTTTATTATTTTGTTGTTAGCTAACTCCAAATATATCATTATTTGGTTCATTTCCTATATTTTCCAAGTGCATTCTCTTTTTTTTTCTAAACTTCTGTCTAAGTAGTTCTAAAATATTTTCTTTGAACTAAGACTAACATTAAAGAAGTTACTTCAACCCTAGCTGGTTTGGCTCAGTGGTTAGAATATTGGCCCTGAAGGGCCCTGGGTTTGATTCCGGCCAAGGGCAAGTACCTCGGTTTGGGGCTTGATCCTGGGGCTGGGAGGCAACCAATCAATGTTTCTCTCTCTCTCCCTTCCAGTCTCTCTGAAAAGCAATGGAAAAAATATCCCTGGGTGAGGATTTAAAAAAAAAAAAGTTACTTTAAAAAAAAAAAAAGGTTTGTTTTTGTTAAGTCTAATTATGTTGAATGTGGTTTGTAACTGATTTTGGTTCCACAGGGATTTATATACTCAAACTGGTGAATTAAAAGAAATATTAGCTGTATTTTGGCTATATTTTAGATCATCAAGAATATTCTTAACACAAAGTTGAACATAAAATCATCATCTACACCCGTCTCATTGGCACTCATTTTTACTGCGTGCAATTTCCAATGTAAGTTCTGAGACACCGTTGGGTGTGGGATTCTGCCTACTCAGAAGCTTTAAGCTAGTCTGTCAGTGTTTCCTGGATGCTGACAGAAGACACGGTCTCCGGGTCAGAGACAAGAAAGCAGCAGAGGGAACAGCATGAGCCCCAGGTATGAATCAGTTCCCCACATCTGCCAAGTTCCTCGGGGGACCACAGACGACCAGCGGGACACGAGGCCTGCGTGGGTGTGCGTGGCAGCTGACAAGCACGACTCGAGAGATCCAAGCACAGGGCGAGCCTGCTCTTTGTCCCTGAGGCACAAACACACCTGAGCCGTGGCCTGGGTTTCGGTGGCCAGGGCCTTGCCGGCTTGCCACACCCAGCAGGCAGGGAAGTCCTCAGTTTGCACCCTCCCGAGTTAAGTCCTCATTTAACGTCACCGATAGGCTCTTGGCAGCTGCAACCTTAAGAGAAGCAGCATATAAGGAAACCAATTTCATCATGGACTGATCGACAAACAAGAGTGAAGTTCCTACAGCATATTCCTGGTCACGAAAACATCGCCAAACTTCTAAATAAAGATACAAAACACTTCTAATATTAGCATTGAAATGAATGTGAGCTAGACATAGATTTCAGAGGCATAAATAAAAGAATTCTTTTCCAACCTGCTTGTCCCAGTTCAGGGTCGCGGGCGGCAGGAGCCCAGCCTGGTGCTCAGGATCCAAGGCGGGACCGCCCAGGGCAGGCCACCCGTCTGCCACAGGGCGCATCGCACACATGGGCACTGGGGCTGGGCTACGCAGACACCCAGCCCGCCCGGGAGGGGGCAGGAGGGCAGAGTCCCTGGGGAGAGCCCCACAGGCATGCGGAGAAGGGGCTCCGCACAGACAGGGGCCCTGCCCGGGGGCCATTGTTTTTACTCTTCAACTTTGCAACAGAACAACTTTGAACATGGGACTTGAAGGAAATGACATTATTGCTCGAACAAGGGGACCCTCGGGCCACAGGGAGGATTGCCCCTCCCAAATGATATGTAGGTGGGTTTTGATTCAAAAGATTTCCAGGTTGAGAGTGATTTTTATTCTTCCTAAGAAATCTATTCATATTCTCTTTTACACACACACACACACACACACACACATGCCTTTTACACTGACTTAAACTGAAATGGAAACTGTAAAGTAACCCACCCACACACACCACATATTTCCAAATCAACCAGATTACCTCAGTGATAAAAGTAAAACTGGCTTTTTGTACTTGCTCAGTCCTTTGCTAATAAATAAAACGCAGCATGGATTAGGTATTTTTGCAATGTTGTTGGCTGTCTTTTAGAATGAGATTTAGGTGAGCTCACTCTCCATAGGACACCAAAAACACAAATAGCTACATATGTCCATCATTATGGATATAAACCATATTTCAAATGGGAAAAGCGGCTAAAGCTTGAAACAAAATACTGGTTGTTTTATATTATTTTGGAAAAAACTTTTACAAATTAAAAGTAGAGTCCTGCATTACTTTACCATAGTACATATAGATATAAATTTTCACATTTATCAGATTATAAAATGCACCTGTTTCTGTGGAATTTGTGATTTTTTTTTAATTCTCGATCCTATATTCACCTGGGACTGTCTAATTCTTCATTTGTACTTTAAAGAAAAACATGTGAAAGGGTATAGCAGTGTGTTTGGTAAAACCTAAGACAATAGTAATATTCTGTTTCAAAAGATCTTATTTTCAGTCTATTCCCCATATTTTGCTTTATAAAAATGTCTTTGCAGGACAGCTTGCCTTTAAAATGAATTAGTAAGATGGAATTTAAAAAGTGCATCAGAAATAATAAAATTATGCTAATAGGTAATTTTTAACTTTAATACATGCATAACTGTCTATTGCAGGCCTTACAGAATGAATAATATATTCAGCAGGCATGACTGTAGCCAAGCATTTCCCAAAATTGTAACAGTAGTAATTATAAAAAAAAAAATCTGGAAAATAGCCCAGAATAATGTACCCCTTTAACATAAATCATCAAAATTTTTTCTTTCAATCTTACAAAAGAATAGTTTTACTAAAGTGAAAAAGTAAAATGAGGGTTAAAGAAATGATTTTCCAAAACGTTACCCTAAACACTTCCTGCAATATAATTTTAGTTTCTTTAGACCAAAGAACTGCAGTAACAACACCATCTTTTAAGTAGTATTGCCTCTTTCTTTGTTCACTGAGAATTGCCCTCCACTTAATCAGCAACTACATCATTGTGCCTTGAGCCTAGAGAAAAAGAAGACTGAAACAAAGCCCCTGCCTTCAAGGAGTTCATTTCCCAGTGGCAGGAATGAACTCAAACCACTTACGACATCGAATGTGGTAAGACACAATATCACAATTCTATTAGCAACCACTGTGTACAAGAGACTGAGGACTGGAACTCTACACTGGTTCTAAAGCAAGCACCTTTGAGTGATACACTCACTTGTCATAGCATTCCACTACAATTAAATTAGGCTAGTCTACACTGTTCCTTATTCCCATACTTGTACACCAGAAAGTCACAGTTTATTTTAGAAGCTTAATAGTGACTTAAAAGAAAAAGGTCAGGGTTTTACAGTCCCAAGAGTTTTAGCATAATTTTGATGATCTTATGTGGAATTCTAAAGAGAGAGTGATAACTGCTCATAATAATATAAGCTATAATTTGTTGAGTGCTTACTCTAATTAGGCACTGTGCTAGTCTCTTTAGGTGTCTTCCCCACTTATTCCCTAAAACACTGCTATGGGATAGGTACAGTCTGGATTCATATTTAGAGATGATGCCTAGGCTAGAGAAATTAGGTGGCACATTCCAAATCCACATCGATCCTGGAAGGAACAGAATTCAAAGCTATGCTTAGCTGTGTTTTCAGCTTTGTGATTTGTTCACACTCAACTAGATGGATATATTTTTTTCTAACAGTGCCAAATGCTATTCTTAGGCACTTTTTTTCCAAATTTATTATTCATAGTCATTGGAAAAAAGATGTTTCCTGTGACCTTTAAAAGTGGCAAAAATTTGTCTTCATTTTTCCATCTGTATTTGTTAGGGCTACCTTAACAAAGTACCACAGCTTCGTGGCTTAAGTAACAGAAACTTACTGTCCTGCTGCTCTGAAGGCCAGAAGTCTCAGATCATGGTGTCTGAAGGGCTGGTTCCTTCTGAGGGGTGTGAGGGGGAAAAATGGCTCTATGCCTTTCTCCTAGCTTCTGGTGGTCTGCTGGCAATCTTTGGTGTTCCTTGGCTTGTAGATCTCTCTGCCCCCATCTTCACAGAGCATTCTCCCTGTGTACACGGCTGTGTCCACATTTTCCCTTTTCATAAGGATACATTAGAGTGGATTAGGAGCCCACCTTGCTCTAGTATGGCCTCAACTTTATTAACCCCTCATCTTAACTAAATATCTCATATTTACTAAAATGTTTATTACTAAAGTGAATGACCATAAATTCTGTGAACTGTAGTCAAGGAGGAGAATGCATGCCCCATCCTAAGAGGGAACTGTTTCTCAGCTTAACCAACTGATGTAAAAAGTATACAAATTATGTGAAAACCTATATTTTTATGTATAATTACCCATACTAAATATAGGTTCATAGGAAACACAGATAGCATGTATATACACACACACACACACAGGCACACAATGTGAGCCACTACATCAGTCAGCAGAAGCTAGCCATTGTCCTGTGAGTCCAAGTGCCATCTGTGTGTCTCCACCTCAAGAGTTTCTCCCCTTTCAGCTATCAGCCCTCCCTGCAGAGGTGTACCCAGGACCTCTTCTCCTTACACCATGTTTTTTCTTGACAATCTCAAGGCTTCAATATCAGTTATAGAAAATTAATTTTTTAAACTCTAATTTTTTATTATTGACACTATCACAGATGTCCCCATCTCACCCCCCTTAGCTCACCTGCACCCAGCCCCTGCCTCACCTCCCCTCTGGCCTTCACCACACTGTTGTCTGTGTCTATGGGTTATGTACAGATGGTCTTGCGCTAATCCCTTTACTTTCTTTTAAATCTTCCTCTTTTACCCTGTTTTTTGTTCTTTGCTTCAGCCCAACATTTCCAGCAATGAACTTGTTGGAACTTCAAACTCAGCATGCCTCCAAATGAACTAATTATCTTCCATACTCCTCAGGAATTCCTCTCTATTAAGAGCACCATCACTCCCCTTATCACCCAGGTTGGAAAATTATGGAAACTCTTTGACTCCCCTCTTGTAATGTCCGTGTCTAACAATTTGATAAATGTGCTTCAGAGCCCTTTTAAAGGGTTGGGAAGTTAAGTAATGCTCTCACAGGTAATCCTTTATGTGACTGTGAGTATAAATTCATCCTACTCCTCTAGAGTAGCTATAACCTAGAGAGGAAATTAAAATGCCAACCAGTCTTCACCAACTGCTTTTGCAATATGCTTATGCAACTGCAGTTGGCAGTCAGGTGAAACTCTGGAAGCCAATAACATATTCTGTTGTGTATGAGAAACTGGTAATTTAAATGTTTAATCTAAACTTTAAACCATTTAAAATGTTTCCCAAGAAACATGGGCTCAAAAATAGCACATACATACACTAAAATACCAACCAACCAATAAACAAACAAGACTAAAGTGCATTCACAGGGACACAGAAAATGTTTAAAAAAAAAAATACATTGACTCTGCGTTTTTCAGAGGGAAAGGATTGCTAGTTATGTAAATCTGGCCATGCATACAATTTCTTCTAATGGAAAATTGGTTTCTTCCCAATCCCACTAAATATTGAGTAAATACTCAGAGAATATTGTTTGAATAGAAATCAAATTGTTTACATTTCACATCACTGAAAATTCTCCCTTTCATAATTCTGCACCATTTTCTCATCCGTCAACACATTTTCATTATCCCTTTGCTGAAATAGTCACAATACCCTTTAAACTATCAATGTAAGCATTTTAAGAATTCTTGAGGTTAACTTTTTTCTTAAATTTAGTTTTCAATTATAGCTGAAGTGGAAATGCTGGGTCATATGGATGTTCTAGTTTTAATTTTTGAAGAACCTCCATACTGTTTTCCACAGGGGCTGCACCAATTTGCAGTCCCACCAACACTGAATGAGGGTCCCTTTTCTCCACATCCTTGTCAACACCTGTTGTTTGTTGACTTACTGATGACAGCTATTCTGATGTGTGGGAGGTGATATCTCGTTGTGGATTTGGTTTGCATTTCCCTGATGATTACGGATGTTGAGCATCTTTTCATGTCTTTTGGCCATCTATTATGTCGTCTTTGGAGAAATATCTATTCATACTACACTTGATCTTAACCAAAATGCTGAGATGCAATTGGAGAAGTGCCTATTTATGCCCTCTGCCCATTTTTAATCAAATTGTCTTTTTAAATATTGTGTTGCATGAGTTCTTTATATATGAGATTAGCTATTTTATATAGAGAGAATATACAGAAATGATCTTTTACTTTTAATTGATATTAAATTTATGAAAATTACAAAGTCAAGAGTCAAAATTCCCCTGAAATTTTTAAATTAATCTTGTAAATATTATTACAATGTCAAGGACTTTTAATTTTAATCAATTAATGCTTTGAGTTATTTCAACATGTATTTATAAAATTAACATATTTGATTTCTTTACAAATACTGCAATGGTCTGACATAATAAACAAAGTTCTGCACATGCTTAAAAATTTTTATAAATCTAATAAGTAAAATTATAAACTTAATTCTTAAGTTCTCTTAAATGTATTAAATTTTAGTTGTAAACTTATATTTAACTTGAAGTCACAAATATAAATTAATTTTTCAATTGCATATTTTAAAACTTGATAAAAGATACCCAAATATGCATCACAGTGCTTATAGTATTCAAAATACACAAATTATTGTTAAAAAACACAAAAATATAAATATCAGAGTGTTGTTTTATTATGTCTCTATTTCTAATTCCACATCTCTCCTGGGTTAAAAACATTTAACTACTAAAGAAAATACTTGTGTCTTCACACATTGAGGTTGCCATCCCTGATGCCGAAGCAACCTGCTCAGCATGCAGAAATTGTGCAGACAGAGAGATCCGCCTTTGGGACAGCCGAGCTATTCTTATGGGTATACCCACACTGAATCCAAAACAAACCCCTTAACTATTCTTATAGCTCCTTTTTCCCACTTATAAATAAGAAAAACACAAATAGTTGCTTTCTAATGGTCAACTCGGCCAAAAAATTATATTGAAAACAGTAAATTAAGGGCTTTAGGGTTCCCCTGGGAGACTTGTGAAGGCTTCGAAGGGCTTTAAGCACAGAAGCAAGATGAAGCAGTTCACCCTGGCTGCTGCCATCCAGAAATAGACGGAAACAGGCCAGCTGAGGTTGTGAGGAAGAAGGACCTTGAGCACCCCAAGAAAAAGCTCCCATCTAGTCAGGAGGCTCTAAGGAAGCACTAAGGGTAAAATATTTCTAATGGAAAGACATTGTTTAATGGAATTTGTTAAAAGTGCTTTCGAACCAAAATTTATTGACAAGTATTGTAGTTTAATTAACATTTTAAAAGTCCTGAAATACATTTGTCAGAAAGTAAAGATTAAAATGTTGTTTCTTCATAATCCCATCTGTATAAAATTCTGAGTGTACATAATTGATTAAAGAAGGTAGAAATTTTAAGTCTTTCAAAATTTTTGTGAAAGTAAATAAAAGTTTGCTTTGAAAGCATATAAAATTTCTAAAAGAAAAAACATTCAAAAACAATTTTAAGATACATTTCAAAGAAACTGTGGGTGGTCAGAATGAGATTTTACATAGTTTCAGACTTTTCATGGGGGGGAGGAGGTTAACATAACTTCATAATTTATAGAGACCTTATGCTTATTAGGTTTTTTACTTCAATAAAGTCCACAAGTGATAATAGTCAATAAATAAGATTACTTTAAAATTGTTATCAAGTAAGTTTCTTTTGAAAAAAGGCATAATTAGGAAAGATAGACAAAGATACCACCTTCTTAATTCTCAAAAGTTTTGAAATGCTTGTCCCACGTGTCATTGAAAAACCCACATTTTAGGTCTTTAAAATTTATTAATTCAGTTTAAAATACAGAATAGCAATGATTTGATGTGGCCAGATAAACAATCATGTACTCTTCAGCTCTGGAATTAGGAAATGATGTTAACTTTATTACATTAGATGAATTCAGTCCTTTATGAAATTATTCATTGTAGAAGTAAATAAATACAATTATTACTTCTATCTCCTTTTAAGTATATAAGAGTTCCTCAATCGCAACATAAAACATCAGATATTTTATTATATTTAACTATTTTATACAATTTTAAAACTTTTTAGTGCTTTTCAGGAGGTGTACATTTGAAGCCTAATCAGGAACTAGCAAGAAAAGTGTCAATTTGCTTAAAGAAAACTACTGTTCTTTCATGGAAATTTCAAAAAACAAAACAAAACAAAAAACCAACAAGGAAAAAATGAAAACATGACCATGGGACAATTCACACAAAGGAAGAGGACTACTGTAAGGCGAATGTAAATAGAACCAAAAAGAATTTTTTTTTTTTTTACCTGGGGAAAGTAAACACAAAGAGATATATAGATTCATAATATTTAAAACCACACATCATCTTATTCATGGTAAAAAGCATTACATGATGATTGCAAATGTGAGAGCACTTTACAGTTCAAGATGCAGACAGAAAGGTAGCAACTGACAGAAGACAAACACACTTCCCTGTGCAACAGTCCAGAAAGACCTGTGTGTACACATTGCTAGCTGGTGCTAAGAAATGCTTCAGGTGGCATGTCCTTTTCTTATTTTATTTTTTAAAAATCTTTTCAGCCTATGAGAAATAGCCTGCCCAATAAAACATATAACATTAATTCCAATAATTTCCTTCTAAATCTTCTTTTAAGTAAAAATGATAAGAATCTTATTAGTAATATTGATGAGTAAAAACTCCCATGCTAGTTGTTTCCAACATCAGAAAAAATAAAGTCAATGAAACATACTGAACATGACTGCGGTACATAGTTTGTTTTAACATAGGCGCACAAATCAAATTAAATGATGTGACTATGGCAGTTCTTGAAATACTAACAATAATGGCCATATAGTTATAATATATTTTTAAGCTATTCAAATTTATCATATATTATTTAAATATATTTATAAAATTGTAAAATGTGAAATTCACATACTTGTCAAACGTTAAATCAATCAGAGTCAAATTTTTCATTCTTTCTAGAGAAAATTCTAAAGAGTCACTGTATAAATGCTACACAGCTGTCTTCCACAATAGTCTCAAGTGCCCTAATGGAACTTACCTGGAACCAAACAACAGGGAAAAAATGGAAAAAAAATTATTTTATACGTTACTAGTTATTTTCGTGATTCACATTTTTAAAATTGAGATGGAGCCAGAAGTTATGTGGCTATAGCCATTTGTTAGGACCTAAGTATTATTTATCTAATTGAAAATAACTGAGTTATCCAACAGTAAAGAACACTGCAAATTAATAGAGCTTTTAAGTGTTTGTTAAGTAGAAAAGTACAATTCAAATGGGTTTCATCAATCACCCTGGTATGTGAAGCATTAATGTCTTAACTCCCATTAAAATCTCAGCCTGAAACGCCTGGGAGTATGCACATTTTCAAAAAGTGTATACCATCTAGCATTTTAGAGAGTACTTTTTGAGATATATTCATGTATCTTTATATATATATATATATATATTTATTACATGTTCATCACTACATTGAAATGAAATGTAAATACAAAGACAAGAGGAGATGCGATTTAAAATTTTAAAAGCCCGTATAGATAAAATTTCCACTAGGAATGGAGCATTAAGGCTGGAACGGACACAGTAAATTAAATGGACCAAGCACACACACATACACACACATGAACAGAGCTGAAATATCACTCCCAAAAGGGAGTCAGCCTTGGTAATGATTGATCCACTTGTACATAATTTCAGGGCAAAGTGGTAAGTAGAGTAACCCAGCTCCAAGTCGACAGCAGCTTGAACCCTGCGTCATGTTTACGAACACCTGCAACTTATATCACATGCACTTTCATTTGAAACATTCTGCTAAATCTGTAAAATTATATAGTATGGTCCCGTGCTCTGTCACACCACGACTGCACCTTTGATCTGGGTCCATGGGGAGCATTTATTCATGTGGGCAGCAGCAACAGCTGTAAATTCAATGCTAATACTATTAGGGTATTGAATTTCCCTTTATTTTCCAGCTGAAATCAGGGTTTATCTGCACTACATTTCCCATTTATTGTACATCTAAGTTTCTGAGGTTCCAAGGTTCTCTACCAAAGGTAGTTGCTTAAAAACTGTGACTGTGAGATTTTATTAGATCAACAACAAAAACAGTTTTACCATTCCTCTTTGGTAAAGAGAATTCACTGAGGCTAATAAATCCCAACCTTCATATTTTTTACCTTTCTGTCCCTGCCCCAGTAGCTATAGTTCATAGTTGTTTATTATTCACAATTATTAAAACAGAAAGTGGAGAAAAAAGTGAACTTGGCCCCAAGGACACCATGTCCATCTCCACTTGATAGAATGAAGAGAAAGTGAGACAGGATAGTAAAATAGAAAATGAAGGATGTATCCATGGACTAGTATAAGGACATATCCCATAACACTAGTGTCTTAGGGTTCTACATTTTATTTTCTGTTAAACTCTAATTGTTATTCTTCCTACACCATCTTCCATGGTCAAAGTCAAAATTGATCAACTGTATCCTGTACATTCCTACTGCCACCCCTTCTTGGGGCCTCACAACTATATTATATGAGGGGCATCTAACCAGACTACCTGCCTTCGTTCTTTCCTTCCTCCCGTCTGCATGTCATGTTGTGAAGGATTCTTGTGCCATTCCACTGTTCACAATTTTTTTACTTAATAAGAACACTTGCCCTCAAAGCACAGGTCAAACATCTCAAAATTGACTTTATGACTACTCTGTGGGAAAGTAAAGATGCTCTGATTTGTATTTATTTCTAATAATCCTATAAGGAGACTACACTTCTTTCCCTCTTTCACAGGCCTCCTAAGCCTTTCGGTAACCTTGCTACTCCAAGTGTGGTTCATGAACCAGGCACTGTAGCAGCCGCATTACCAGGGAGCGTCCTAGTTAGACAAGAGGAGTCTTAGGCCCTACCCCAGGCCGGCTGAAACAGGATCTCCATTTTTTTTTTTTTTAAATATATCTTTATTGATTTCAGAGAGAGGAAAGGAGAGGGACAGAGAGAGACAGAAACATCAATGATGAGAGAGTCATTGATCGAGCCCACAACCCGGGCATGTGCCCTGACCGGGAATCGAACCCCGATCGCCTGGATCCTAGGCCGACGCTCAACCGCTGAGCCACGCCTGGCAGGGCCAAGATCTCCATTTTTAACAAAATCCACCTACACGCATGAACATTTGAGAAGCACTGTGTTAAGGGTAAGATTCCTAATTTTCTTGCTAATCTTGGGCCAGTGCTCTGCTGGCTTCTTTACTGTTTTGTAGTCATCTAGCCTGGCTGTCTGCATTCTGCAAGTTCATCTGTCCTCCTGAATCCTTCACTGGTGACTTGCACCAAATTTTCTTTCACCTGAATCCCTGGCCAAAACCCAGCAATTTCACATCTCACATGCAGTAAAATAAGAGTGAAAATCATTTACATGGGACATTTGATAACATAAGGACATTTGTGGGGTTTTTTAACATAAAGTAAATGAAACTAGTTTAAGACAGAGAGTGTTGGAAGAACATTGTGGGTAGTATTTAGGCAAACAAATGATCCTCAGTGGAATAAAGAAAATGATGAATGGGGTCATTGCCAACTAGTATTATTAATCTCACCAAGGTAACATTGAGCCCTGTCCTTCCTGTGACTCTATTACCATTCTTTTTTGCTTTGACTTTTCTTTTCCTTGACAAAAATGCCTAAAGAAGGAGGCTCACTTCAATTTTTACTTCACCTTTAATATTTTGAAAATGACTGTATCCCAGTCTCACCCTTAACCCTATATCTACTTACTGTTTACTCTTTCACTGATGCAATTACCCTTTAATACTATGGAATTAGTTTTTTCCATTTCAGAAAATTCTACCCACAATAATTTTCTGAATGATACTATATTTAGAAAAAAACGTTGTTCTTATTAACTTGTTGAAATGATCAACTTTCCTCTACCAACAGGCTAGTCAAAATTATCATTAATCTTCTAAGGAAAAAGAAGAATCTCATTACACATAACACACAGAAAATGTCCTAAAGGAAGTCTTTAAACACAACACTGAAAACAAAGTGGAATCTTCTAGGTAATCTCACCTGTTGTAAAATGAGAGTCTTTCTGCCCTGGCCTGTGGCTCGGGTGGTTGGAACATTCTCCCGTGCACCAAAAGGTTGCCGTTCCATCCCCAGTGGGAAACAACTGATTGATGTTTCTCTCTCACATTGATATTCCTCTCTCTCTCTCTCTCTTTCTCTCTCTCTTTCTCTCTTTCTCTTTCTCTCTCTCTCTCCCCCTTCCTCTCTCTCTCTAAAACAAACCAAAAAAAATCAATAAATATATCCTCCAGTAAGTGTTAAAAATAAATAAATAAAATATGAGTCTTTCTGCATAAGACTTTATTATAGATGTCAGATTTACGCAGAAGCAAAAACTGAGGGTAAATTTTATCTTTAGTTCATTCTCTTCTTAGGCAAGATGCTCCCCTCATACTTACTAAGTAAAGAAAACAAAGGCAAAGGTAGAAATACCTTTTAGCCCAAATAATGGTTCGTCTTCTGCAAAAAACTAGGAAATTTAAATCATCATTTTTTTTGCTAAAGCTTTCTATTAGATTTTCATTTTTCCCAAACATTTCATTATGAAAATTTTAGAATATAGGAACAAAGTACATTTACCGCCTCAATTTTCTCAGTTCCAGGAAGGTGATGAGCTTCTAGTATGCAAGAGGCAGATACTTAAATAACCTGAAAAGTTGAGCCTCCAAAGATAAAACACAGTTGATTTTCACTCCCCCAACCCCATAACCTCCAGCAAAGCTTAGCTATGTACTTTTATAATTTTCTTTTTGTTGCTGGGGGGAAGGTGTGTCCTTTGTCTTTTCTAAACAATATAATTTAGACATGTGGTTCAGTAAGGTGACCTCAGAATCATCATTTCTCCATCAAATGAGAAAACTATGAAACAGGGAAGTGAATTGATTTTGTTTAGATTACACAGCTCAGTAATATGGGACAGCAACTAGACTTTTAAATTTGTTCTAAAAATTCCCTAGAAGGAAGAAATTTTTGAAACTAGAATACCAGTATGAATATGAGAATATATTTATTGAGCAACTGATTTAAACTTAACCTACATTATAAGAGAAACCAATTTGTGGATGTGCTGAGTCACAAAATTAGGTGTTGGTGACATTTTCACTATTATAAAATGCTCTTATATGGACATAGTCTGGGAAACCCCAAATATTATACCAAATTATTCATAGGGACATTTAATTTTGACAAAAGTGAACAATATTCTAATATGGGTAATCTCAGAGCCTTGGCTTTATCAACAAAGTAAATTTTTAAAAAATATTTATATATAGATAGATAGATAACAGTATTTACATTACCAGAAGTGAACATTAAATTTCTCATAGACAATTTATGTATGAAATATTAACAGCTAGTTTATGTCATTTAACTCTCTTTTTATTTTATTTGAGCCCAAACTTGTTGTAACTTAGAATCACCCTGGCTGTGGGAGGAATATCCATTTGCCCAAGCCTTATGTCAACTCCAATGAATCAGAATCTCCAGAACATGAGTAATTTTCTAAGCTCTCCAAGTGATTTTGAAGCTATCAAAGATTGGGAGCCAGAGCAACTGTATATTAAACTATTGACTAAGGTGGTATACCTCGTGTGTGTGTGTGTGTGTGTGTGTGTGTGTGTGTGTGTGTGTACACATGTGTGTGTGTAAAGGGTATAGGGAAGAAATGTATGTTTTAGTTTTACTTTTTTTTCCAGAAAATAAGCAAAACTTTCTTGAAGTTTTTTTTCCCCCCAGTAACACTTTGATATATAGTGGTTTGAAATTTGGATGTCAAACATCTTGGTGTTTTAAGACATAGAAAATGTTGGTCAATGTAAAAGAATGCTTTTTATTTCCATTTAAATAGGGTGTATTCAGAATTTAAAACTAAGACTTCCCGTTCACCATCAAATTTACAAAAAAGGCGCAGTAAGACATTAAGGCGATTTAGTCAGACAAAACAGGAACTGTAGATGTTATGTGAGTAGCAAAAAGGATATGGGCCTCACACACTAGTTCAGAATCCCCATGCAAAAGCACGTTCATAGCACATAATTATCATTACAGCACTGTATTACTTTGTGACACAGATGATATTACCAGAAAGAATTTACTAAAATTCTGAGTCAGAAATTTAAGCCACAGATATGTACTTGATAATCGTATTTTGTGCTTGTATGGAGGGCTGTTAAAAGAGTGGTGGATTATGCTATGCATTTTGGAGAAGTTTAATTAACATGAATTTGTGTCAAAAAAAGTTTTATTAAAGTTTAACTTGAATAAAAAAAGTATGTCTAAAGGGGGAAGAAAATTCATACTTTAATTTTATGTAAATTGAGTTAATGATACCAAGGATTTCATATGCTAAATAATGTGGTAGGCCAACCTCTAAGAACAGAAGGAATTTAAAAAGAGAACAGCCCAGCTGGGCATGGCTCAGAGGTTGAGCATTGACCTGGGTCAGGCGATCGCGGTTCGATTCCTGGTCAGGGCACATGCCTGGGTTGCAAGCTCGATCAATGACTCTCTCATCATTGATGTTTCTATCTCTCTCTCTCCCTCTCCTTTCTCCTCTCTAAAATCAATGAAGATATATTTTTTTAAAAAATAAAAATAAATAAAAATAAAAAAAATAAAAAGTGAAGAAAGTATTCCTTGAAATTACTACTATAAAAACATTTTTTTAAAAATCACATTAATTCACTTCAGCATAATACACAGATTATACCTTGTTCAAATATCCACAAACTTGTTAAATAATAGGTGGGGAGAATTTTCTTTCCACTATTCCAAATATGTGGTTCTTAATTTAATCCTAAAAGCATTCCCCAAGTTACTATGGTTTATAAATGACCTGAATGTTATCTCCATCTGTCTTAGATTGGGTTCGGTGGAAACAGACTGTGAGATGAAGAGTGGCATGCAGAAATTTACTAGGGAAAACTCTGTGAAATACCTATAAAAGTGTGGAAGGCAGGATTGGCAGAGGGAAAAACTGAATACACAGCAGTTTTAACTGAGAACTCTGATAATTCTACCAGGAGCTGTGAAGCTTTAATGGTCCTTCTGAGTTGTCCCAAATTGAGGCAAGGGGGCCAGGTTTTGTATGCCCGCATCAGCCAGTTAGCCAGACTTTGGTATGCAATCCCCACCGCTGCCATCTGCCATGAAGGTAGTTTAACTTGAAGTGAGGCGGTTGCTCAGAAGTGAGGGTAGTGCTAGGGTGAAAACACACACACAAAACTCAATTCTGAGAACTCAGCAGCTGATGATATATACCAATGAGTACATTAGCCCTAAAAATGGATCGGAGTCAATTATACCTCAATAAAGCTGGGGAAAAATGGTTGGGGGGGATCACTATTGTATTCCTACAATTCCATTTAGATCTACCTGCTTCTTACAGGAAGTTAGACTAAGTTTGGCTCAGCTGGAAAGAGCTCCCAGAGGTACTTAGAAGAAAAGGGTCAGTAGAACAAAGTGTAGCCCTGATACTACAATTTGATTTCAAGGTTATAACTGTTACTTATCAGCCTTCTATTCTACCATACATTCTGAATTTAGGTTGTTTTGCCTGGAGGGATGACCTAAATCCTCATTCCCAATGAATCTTCGCCTCTTCCCAGACCATGGCTGCTCTATTGTCCATTTACCATCCAAGCGGACAAGAAACACCAAAAGATGCTGAGTTGACCCCATAACACCAAATATTCTCACTTTCTCACAGGCCCCATGGCATTACAGTGACCCTGCTTTCTTTTGATAATCAACTTCAATTGCCAATACCAGTAAGATAATTAATTACCTTGTCTACTAATTTCTTGGCATGAGAACCCGAGGTGATCAGGAAACACATTTTGCTTAAAGTTCAATGAGACTCTTACCATGTCTTCTGGTAGAATTGTCTCCCTTTTGGGAACCAGGACCTCTATGCCTACAGAGCCCCAGGAATAAGAAAGTAGCAGAGATGATATTGGCCTAAACTGAACAAAATGGGTCACTAAAATCAGTGGTATCATTCATACTTTCACTTTTGATTTTCATATCTATATATCTACTTTTGGGGGCAGAGCATCATGTAAGTAAGTGCTCATCTTCTCAGAGTATCATCTCAGACCTGGTAACGGGTTCATCTTCCAGAGACCATTCCATTTCTCTGTCAGGCCAGTAGATTTCACGTGGTACAGAGTATAATATGTTCAAGCACCCATTGCTGTACTTCCTTTGCTCTAAAGTAGCTTCTCTGGTATAATGCAATGCTATTTGGATATTTTGTTGATAGATCAAATAACCTACAAGCCCTCTAATCTGACCTTGGCTGAGGTCTTGTGTGCAAAAAAGGCAAACTCATACTCGGAATAGGTGCCAATCCCAATGAAGATGCCTACTAATCCTTCAGGGTGAAGGGTCCAACATAGTCAGTTTGCACCAAGTGGTTGGTTGATCTCAGTTGGTTTTGTATAGGGACTTGGTATAGGTCTCTATTGCTGGCAAGTTGAATATTCAGCAAGGACAATAGCTAGGTCAGGTTAGGTGTGTGAGAGTCCATGCTATTGGCCCCATTCTTAGGCTCCATCTCCACCTCCATGACTGCTCTCCAAATAGTCAACCATGGCGAGGGTAACAGGTCTACTAGCTAAGTCATTCTGTATGCTTGTTTAATGTCTTTTCAGTAGTGAGTGCCTTCCAGTCGGTGTTTATTTCTGATACCAGCACAGGGACCAGGACAAGAACTTCTTATTGCACATGCATTCAGATAGATACATTCTTAGGCCTTTTCCCCAGATCTTCTCATTTATATATTCCAATCTCCCTCCTTTTGGGCCCTTATTCAATCAGCACCAATGTCCATAAGACCATATATAGTATTACTTTGTTCCATTTTTTCTTCAGGCAAAGTAACTAAGTGCACCACCTAGAACTCTGTTTAATGGGAGGATTTTCCCTCACCAATTTTTTTCATGGCCATACTGAATGTGATTGTAATGAGCAAGAGTTCATCTTCAGATGTCACTAATATACTAAGCAAATATGTTAATGACCTGTGCTGACCTTTTCCTCCTCTCTCAGATGGTCAGAAGGGTTCTCAACCCACACATGAACCAGAGGTAAGAGGTGGTAGATGAGGCAGATGGTAAGGGAGTCTGCACCATGTGCTTGCATAGCTTGCTTGTGCCATCTGGTGCTGCTTGTGTCCGAGACTTGTGAAATCACTTATATCTTATACTGGATTACTGATGGGTGTGACTGATCTTACGGCCTGGTGGCCAGTAGAATCTTGCTCAAGTTGGACCGCTCTCAGATCTCTACAAAGGACAAATAACATTCCAGTTGCTGCTTTCGGAATGATAGTTTGCTGTTGTTACTGCCTGGGACTGCTGCAGACCTCTTTCATGCTTGGGGCCCCACTCAAAGCTGGAAGCCTTTCACATAACCAGTATATATAGGTTAGAGGAGTATTTTCAAATGTAGAACATGAAAAATATCTCTCAAGAATTGTATTTCTGTTTTAGTGTTGGGAGGTGAGATATGCTCAAATTTCTTTTACTTTGTAGGGTATGTCTTAGCACATCAGGCCACTAACCTCCTAAATACTTTATTGATATGATAGGTCCTTGAATATTCATAGAGGTTTTCTCCCACTTATGAATGCATGTGTGTTAACACTGCACACATACTATGTGCTTACCTGGTCCTATTTGCATTATGTCTTCAATATAGCAGACAAATGTGATACACCACAGAGTTTCCAGTCCGGGCCCTTTTGATTATATTATGTCAGATAGTAGGAGATGTAACATAGACCTGGGGAAGCACAGCAAGTGTATAATATTGTCTGTCCCAAGTAAACACAAAATAATTTCTGATTCCCTTTTCTGATATGGATGGAAAAGAAGGCATTCCTCAGATCAATGACAGCAAGCCATATGTCAGAATTTTTGTTAATTTGTACCAGCAAAGAAACGACATTCAGGATAACAGCTGAAATTAAGGCTACTACTTGATTAAGTTCTTAGAATTCTGTCATCCACCATGATCTATCATATTTCTGTAAAGATAAGGCTGCTTAATTTAATGGAAATATAATAGAGACCACCCTGAATTCTGGGGACGTGACACTCATCTCTGCCATTCACTCCAAAGATGCAGTATTGATTTACTGTCTTGGAAAGAAGGAGGCCTTTCCTACTGCAATAGCTCTTACCCCAGAGATCAATAACCAGTTGAGGGTTCTGTCAACGACCAATGCCCATTCCAATTATATGCTGGAGAAATGACCACAAGGTAGATTTGTGGACATAGTGGTCTCAATATGAGCAGAACCTGGGTCAGCATTGCATTTATTACCTGGTCGTCACATGCCCACACACTAACAAGAGAATCATGTTGACATTTTGGGTCCCTGGCTAACAGTATTAATTTAGACCCTTTGTCCAGTAATCCCTCTAAAGGTTTGGGTATTTCCTTCTTCCCAGTGCACGCTTACATGAGTTAATGTATATAATTCACTTTAGGAAAAGACTGGGAAATTACTACCGAATACACTTGCTGTGGTGTTACCCAGGCCTTCATCCTAGGCTCCTCCTTCAGGTAATGGGTTCTAGGTCTGAGAATTGGCTCACATACAGAACTCGGTAAGAAATTCTGATATTCTGATTTTTTAAATTAGGGCAGCTGCCTTCAGTCTCTTGTTTATTCATCCTTGATTTCTTTTTGATTATATAAATGAAACAGTACCCTTCACTCTCACCCCTAGGAATACCATCTCTATACTTCTCTGAAGGCTGAGCCTCCTTGGCTTCCACTTCAGTTTTGTTACTAATTGTGAAAGTGGCACGTATCCTGCACCACCACCTGGCTTTATTTATTTTGGACCCCTATTTTCAGCATTGCTGGAAGGGAGCCCCAGTCTGACCCCGCATCTTACTATAAGCCCCGGCCTAGATTAGGATGACATTACTGAATTTCTCATTGATGCTGATGTCCCTCTATGGCAGATTTATTTCTTTAAAAAAAAAATTTATTCAAGAAAGCCTGATTCCATTGAGACTTCTAGTTTAAAACAGAATAATACCATTTGTAGAAAAGCATATATATTTATTGCTCAACAACTGAGAACACACAACCACATCATCTCCAGTCTTAATTATTTGAAATGCCTGTGTGTCTTCCATTGCTGAAAGAGCTACAGAATTTTGTGGAGAATCATTTCCTTCCACTGAACTTTTTTAAGTTCTCAGATGCACAGGGGAATTAGTAAAACCTGACAGGATCAGGATGAAAATAGGAAATGAGATTTTATGGCAAGAGCTGAGATATTCCTGAAATAAATACACATAGATGAAAAACAATAATGATATCAAGCACCACAGATTATGGATGAAATAAAATGTGATGTTTTTCTTGTGCAATGCAGTTGGGGCATTATGGAAATTAGAAACTGATGAGATCATTTAGGTCATTTTATTATCTTTTTTTTTTACCATGGAAAATACTATTAGATTATTCCAGGTGGGCTATAATCCCTAGTGTTTTCCCAAATTTCAAGTGCACACTGCCAGCACCAGAGTGATTGTATGATGAAGGCCCCAGAACTCTGAAGTTTCATTGTGGAATGCAGTGGCCTGAAATTAATCGGGTAGCAACAAGCGAAGTAGCTTCTATTACAGAGTTGCTTTACATTAATCCCATAATTGCTCTGGTGGAAATATGGGTAGAAAAATCCTGAGAAGTATCTTTGATAAATATTTTCTGTTTGAATCATCTTTGTTTATTTTTCACTTAGAGGTTTTATGAAAAATACTATTAGAACTAGGTGGATAATCTAATAAACATTATCTTACATATTAAAAAATAGGCCCCAAGGTCTGCCTAAAATCACATGTGTCTCATGCAAAAGGTTCATTATTCCCAGTGAGATGTGCAGTTTCAAGTTTTCTCTCTTCGAAAGATGTGAAATTGACATTTTGGCAAGTAAGAAGGTAAATGGCTTCATTATATTATATCATGTTTTTAATGAATTCTCAGACTTCTCAAGAAACCATGTCACAGTTTTCTGAAAGTTTCAGAATTTCATTTAATATCAGCCTAAGTAAGGAGCACTTCCTCCTAAGTAAAGAGTAAGAAAAAAAGTGTCCAATTTTCTAGAAACTACTTTTTAAAATAATGGTTCTCTAACTAAAATGTAAAGTAAAACATTAAAGGACAAATATTAGAATCTATACCAGTACATATACAACCTCTACATTTCAGTCTTCTATCTCCTTATAACTGTAAATAACTTTGAAATCACAAAGGAGAAAAAGTAAAGCAAATACCTTTTGGTTTTAGAAAAAATAGTGCATCTTATTAGCCTATGTTCTAAAAGTTTCTTTTAAAATACACTTTGTGTCTCACTTCACCTCAAATTTGACTTCTGTGAAATATTGCAGAATATACAGTCCTTGAATTGACCTTTAAAGTTTCCAAATGATAAAAAACTATAAGACCACTGACCTATTTTTATGTACTCTCCACTTCAGATTTGGAATTATTCTCTAAGTTCCAGGACAAAAATTCTCAATACTTTCATAACTATCCTGAGCCTCTGTCAAATGAAATAACAAAAACTAAATCTTCAGTTGTTATCTTTAAGGGACTTAACTCCAGATTGGTGTTCTTATTTCATAGCTTGACTTCAATTTAGATTCAAATTTTGATCAATATTCTTTTGATAACTCAGTAACCACAGAATCCAAGGGCGAGAAACACTAACTACTCAATGCCCTTCTTTTAACCGGCAGAGTTAGGAGACTATATAAGCCTATTCTCTTAAAAGCATCCTTCACAGTGTTTCCCTGAACCCTCTATTAAAGTGATTCCTGAGACCAGAGGCCTTAGGTGGTGACATATAGATAAGCAGAAACAATTATCCAAGTGCTGATAACTCACTTTTTTAAATGAAAAAGTAAATACTCACTAAATGCTAGCAAATTCCTACAGGAATCTAAATACTAAGGGCAAAATTATTTCTTTTTTTTTTTTAAATATCTCTAAAACTGGTTGATCAGAAAATGGATTCATGACTTCAAAGCATTAGTAGAAATATCATTCATTAGAAGCAACAATCTGTGATATGGAAACTGGAGAACATGATGAAAGACAGAAAACACAATACCATCTATGACATCAATTAAAGTGAACACAAAGGAGACGTGAGTTTCAGACAGAAAGCATTCCACAACGTTTTTTTCTTCAACACTCACTTTTTCCCCTTTAATAATAATGATTTTTTAAAAGGCGATATCCTGGGAATCATTATTCATAATTGCTCTTTAACTGTTTTCAAAGACTACTTTCCCATACAAAGCCAAAAAAATAAACAAGGTAGATAAGAGAGTGGAAAGCTTGGGGTGAGAGCTGGGAGACTGCAACACTCAGAAGAGCGGCTCCTAAGAAGAGCCCACACTTCCCCAAATGCGCTACTCCAGGCTCCGGGGGTACGCAGAGCACAGGGTCACACCACTGTCAACAGCTACTCGGCCTAAGTCACCAAAATGAAGACAAGGAAAGAAGGTTGAGGGTCCCATTCAGGAAAATGTGGGCCACATGGAAAAGCCACAGGGAACATTTCTGAGGACTTACAGTGGCACACACACTTTGATGCATGTTAAAAATGTTAACATTTGATTTTTCCCAGCAACCCTAGAAGGATTTAGAGATGGGGACACTGCGCCCCAGAGGGGGTGAGCATCTTAGCCAAGGTCGCACAGGAAGTATGGAGCAGAGTCAGGACTTAAACGCTGGGACTCTGATTCCAACCTATACTCTTAACTACCTTGGCATCTTAAAAAAGTTAACAACATGTCCTAGATAAGTGTGGTGTTTCATAAAGGAATGAGCAAATAGATAAATAAATAATTGACAAATCACTCAGGCAAAGGGTATGTGTATGAGTACCTGCACATACATACATACATACATACATAATAAATACATGTCCACTGAGATATTGTCTTTATTGTATTTCCCAGCTATTACCTTCTCAATGGACATATAAAAACTGTTTGAGGAGAATATACAACCAGCTTGAATTTTTCATGGTTTCTAACTCTAGTTTTCAAAAATCCTAAGTTTAATTTCTTTAATTCAGTTTAATGTCCTCTCTAAATCTCGATCCCTTCTATTGCATAAAGCTGCATTTAATCATCACACAGGTAAACTTGGTGAAATTAGAAATTACTTCATAACTCCAGGTTAAAAAATCAATGAACTCTGCATTTAAATCTGGATAGTGCTACGTATCATATTGCCTGTGTGGGACCATCATTCCTTCTGCCTGCTGTTTGAACATCAGTTTCAGTACCCGAGGAAGGTCTGCAGACAAAGTGCCTTGATTATGACTGGTAAGACCCCTTAAACCCTCTCACCCCTCTCTAGTTATGGGAAACTGTTGAATTGCTCTTTTATGATTCCAAGGGCCCCAGAGTCCCACGGAGATTCCTCAGGTCCTCTGTGCCTTAATCCATCCAGGCTGCTGATCCTCCTCACAGCTGGGAGCAGCTCTGGTGGGGACTTCTTTGGGAGACTTGTACCTGCCCAAGCTGTAGCCCTAGGAGTGAGCTCCAGGTCCTCTCTGCTCTTGGGTCCCCCACAGCTACCTAGGGAAAATCACTCCACTTCCTTATCAACCTGATAGGGCTGCCCAGTGTACAATCGTTTTTTCTGAGACCACACCAATCTCTAACCTTGGAGTAGTTAGCTATCCTCTTGTTTTCCTTCTCTCTCCCAGACAGTAAAATTTTATATCCTTTTGGGAGAAAATCTGTCTCTTATATTATTATGAGCTCTTCCAAAATTTATGGTTTAGAGATAAACTATATGCTCTGATTTCTTCAGGCTCTTAATCTCTTAGAACACAAACACTTGATTTACTCTCAAAAGACAGTCTCTTCCTAGGATATCAAAACTGCTTTGGTAAATTCAACTCTGAGGCTAAATTGCCTGGGTTCAAATTCCAACTCTGTCCTTCACTAACTGTATGATCTTAAACCAGTTATTTAAATGCTCTGGTACTCAGTTTCCTCGCCTTAGAAAAGTAAGGCAACGTTGCACAATCAATAATAATTTTTGAATCCTGAAAACATATTTCTTCAATTTTTTTGTACTATTCACCATGTAAAAACCACAAACACAACATACTTTTCAATTTAATGCACATTACTGGCATTTTCTTTATTGCTTTCTTAAGTCTAGAGACAATCAACAAAGTGATAAAGCCAGCTATGATTTTTAATGCTTGTTGATTTCCATGGTATAAATACTCTCACCAGGTCTGCTTTTAAGCTACCAAGTTGCGTGTCAGTGAGCATTGAGCTGGGAAGAGATTTGAAGCTGTGCAGCATTATACTGTAAACAGAAGAGCATAAGAACACAGACAATAGTAAAATAATTAGGAAATGTTATGTTTGAGTGTTGCTTTTCTTTTTTAGAAACTTTATTTAAGTGCAAGTTTATATATTTTGATTATTTTTAATGGCTGTGTTAACAACTGTCTCATAAAATTCCTGAAAATTTACCACTCAGCTCCCCTACCAGCCACCACTCCAGTTCCAGGGCAGCTCCAGCACACTACCTGAATGTTATGTTTATACCTCCATTCCTGACTCTTTACCCTAATTTATAGATGAGAAAAGTTAAGTAACTTGTCCAAGGTAATTCAAGAACTAAGTAGTGGAGCTAAGATTTAATCCAGATCATTCTGATTTCCAAAGATTTTGGGTGGTTCAAAAATTCATGGAATCGTCTCCAAAAGAGTTATTTTTTTTTCTAGTATTCTGGCCATTGGAGGGCCAGCTCAAGGATGTGCTCTTCTCACCTGATGCTATGACCCAGATTTGTACAATGTCTGTAACTGAGTTAAAGCACACCAGCAGAGTGATGTAAAAAGAGGGAGTTGTCTGCTCTGAGCAAGAACCCATGCTCCAGGGGTGTCCTACCAGCAGTGTCAGAACGAACACATTTCAGATACAGCTACTACAAGTGTTTTGCTATTCACATCTCAAGCAATATTACACATTTTGCTAAGTAAAATAATGAATGTCAGAAAAGGGTTTGCATGGGGGAAATTAGTAGTTAATTAGCATATGAAGGTAAGAAGTATGATCTCATAGCAGAGATTATATAGATTAGCTAAATGCAATACAGATACTCCCCACCTATGTGTGAATCGAGGATTAGGATACTCTTGTGCCTGGGGCTTGCTCCTAATGGGAACCTCATGATGAGGAAACCAATCCTGCAAGAGTCCGGAGGCGCATGAAGGCGCCGATGAACCAGCCAGCGTGACTTAGGAGAGGTTGTGCGTCTTTGTGGAAGAGGGAGAACCTGTCACTGGAGATGAAGCCAGCAGAAGGCTGAAGGACATTTCTTTTAAGCCATGCCAAGCATAAAGTCTGGCTTGTAGCAACTTAGTTAATTCAGTTCTCTTCAATTTGTGAAAATATTCACTCCCTTTCTTGGCGCACAGGGAATTCACAGGCATGTCTTCCAAAGAATTATTTTTCTCTAGGATTCTGGCCATTGGAGTGACTCTCCAGTCTTTCTGTTTTCTAATTTGCCTTGCTCTCACTTTGCCTTCCACAGGATGTCCCTGTCAGAGCTCTGCCATCAGCCGTTTTAAGCACCTGCCTTTTTGTCTGCTCCACTTTTTCAGGTATTAAACAGAGTAACTGCTCCTGAGATCCTAATGTTGGTGTGTCCTAAAGGACCCCTTTGTCTGGCCCCAGTCTTCATCAACACTCCAATAAGCAATCCCTTCCTTCTGCCCCCAAAACAGACTACCACAGAGCAGCTTTAACCTTTCTGCCTCCGTTCAGACTTCTTAAAATTTTACTTTCATCCTCAATTTACTCCTAAATGCTCAGAGTCCCTTTCCTGAGACCTTGGTGGAGAAAGAACATTGGTGAATTGTGGCTGGTTTTGAATGCTTAAAAGTTGGGACTTGATCCTGTGGGACAACAGAAGGCTATTGGGGGGGGGGGGGGCTGAGGGCTGCTGTGGCCAAAGCTCTGTTTTAGACAGATAATAATGATGGCAGCGTGGTGAGTGCACTGGGGAGATAAGAAAATCAGAGGCAGAGGCAGGGTCAAGGGGCTATTTCAACATTTCAGAATTAAAACGATAAGGGCCCGAACCAGTATAATAACAATGCACATGTAGAGGGAGAAAAGGCAAATATTTGAGGCTTTTTTTGAAGTAGACAGTCAAAGGCTTTGTGAATAATTGGAAATAGACTATAGCATTTGAAGTTAGAAAATGATAAAGCTGGGAGATAGAAAAATGAGCTGGCTTCTGGCATAGAAGCCTGTGGGTGGCACATGTGTATGAAATGGCTGGCAATATGTTGACAATGTAGATCTAGTTAAAAATAGAGAAACTGAATTGCAGGGGAAGAAATTGAATTTTTTTCTCAACGAAGTACTGTCATCTTCAGTTGACAGTAAATTATTGGTGTTTTAGGAAGGCTCCTAAAAGTCACCTAATCCATCAATAGGTGTTTAAACTAAAAGTACCATTTGTAGCTTCTTAATCCTAGTTTTAGGATTAAGGAGAAATTAATCTGATCATATCAGGGTCATTTATAGAGTAGGGAGTCCACTAACAGTAGGATCAGAAAATCTTTGTATCTTGTTAAGGTTTTAGATATCAGAACTTTGAACACAATAAGCCTGTTATGATTATAGCTTTAATTATCCTAGATATAAATGTAATCCTTCAATTTTTCTACTGGAAGTTCTTTAAGTGCTTCATCACATATAGGAAAAACCCTAAACTCCGTAGCATTTTATGCAAGGCCTTTTATGACCCAGCCCCTCTCTTCAAGTCTGATTTCTTTTCTCACAAATTCCCTAGAAGGGATGCTGAATAGGCGTATGCACGTTCTCTCTCCCAAGAATTAGCCCATTAAGTTGGCAATTGTTTCTTCACATTCCCGCCCAATGATTTGATTCGACTCAGGCTCAAAATATGTGGAGTGGAAAAGAATTTCAAGGAATGAAGAAAAGAAGTATGGTGCCTTTTGGAAAACAAGGGGCAAAAAGATAGATCATATTGTCAATCCACAGGAGAGCAAGAAAGAATTAAATGTCAAAAGTAAAAAGAGACAAAGAAAATATGGGGCTCTGTCATCTAAAGACAAGCCACAGCTGCCATCACTCTCACTGGAGGCAGCACTATTTCCTAGCTGCCTCACCCTTTCTTGTGGAGGGTGTGTGTGATTAAAAATAAAATGTCAACCATCTTTCTTAGGAGGGAATTTTTAGTTTGGTTAATAATTTTGGCATACATTCATTTTAATTTTGTGAAGTCTTTGATAATTTACATATTGGAGAAATTAAAAGTCAATGACCATTAAAAAAAGATTGATAAAATAACCACCCATAGTTTTTGTTCCAAATGTCATTTTCTAACTAACCGTTTAGAAAGATAATGCTTCAGTGCAGGAAACTAACAAGTCCACTGGCAGCATAAATGGAACTCCCTGCCTGTCGACTCCCGTTTCTCCTTGAATAGGCCAACTGCATCAAAGAAGTCTGTCACTAGTAGAAATAAAGGGTGATTCCTAAATTGACAGGAGAGTACAAAGTTCCTAATATTGATATAACTGTGAATGCTATAGGTTTTGATTTGTAATTGTTGGAAGGAAAAAAATAAACTCTGACTGCCTCTAAGTCAAAGGCATTAAGGTGGACTCTATTCAAAATTCCATCTCACTTAATTGTTACCCCATGATTGTTTTCATCTATAAAAATAATGAAAGAGAGGTCCCAAGATGTCATAGCCTAGCTAGTAAGTGGTAAAATCTAAGTTTGAACACTTTCAAATTTAACTCCAAAGTCCATGTTATTTGTCTCTTTATAACTGTGCTTCCAAAAACTTTTTAAAAGGTTAGAAGGAAGTGAGTAGAGAATGCAACTAATATAATGACCTCTTTATTTACTTATTTATTTTTTGAATTTATCTTTATTGTTGAAAGTATTGCAGATGTGCCCTTTTTCCCCCACTGACCCCTTCCACAAAGCCGCATGGAGGCTTTCACCACACTATTGTCTGTGTCCATGGATTATGCATATATGCATATAAATTCTTTGGTTAATCTCTCCCCTCCCACCTCTTGAGATTCTCCCTTCCGTGAGATTCATCAGTCTGCTCCATGTTTCTATGACTCTGGATCTATTTTGTTCATCAGTTTATTTTGTCCCTTAGATTCCACACATATGTGACATCACGTGATACTTGTATTTCTCTAAATGGCTTCTTTCACTTAGCATACTATTCTCCTGGTCCCTCCATATTCTCTCAAAGGGTACGAGATCCTTCTTTTTTACAGCTGCCTAGTATTCCAGGGTGTAAATGTCCCACAGCTTTTTTATCCACTCATCTACTGATGGGCACTTGGGCTGTTTCCATATCTCAGCTATTATAAATTGTGCTGCTATGAAGTTAAGGGTGCATATATTTTTTTTCTGATTATTAAGTGGTAGAATTTATAATTTTAACAATTATATTTTAAGTGCTTTTTAGTTTTTCAGCAACTTATATTTTTTTAAACTAAACTTTACTAAATTCATTTTTCTAAGATGCTGACGAAGTCTGGGATCCTTTAGGCTCCCCTTTTTAATGACACCAACTCTTTGTAGTGTCCATCGGAATAGGGATAGACAGCCCCTTCTCCTCCAGGTGGGAAGGACCTGCTCCTGCAGCTCCGGGAAGGAAGCCACGCTCCCGCTCACAGCCCTCAGCCCTCCCCGGCCCCTCTGCTCGGTGGGCCGTGCCTCCTTCCCGAGGGCAGCCCGCATCCAATGACTGCTCAGTGCAGGAGAATATTAGCCCAGCTCCTCCAGGATCTGGATTTAGAACTATTCTGAAGGGCTATCCCAACTCCAGAGCTCCCCACAGAGCTGAGGCCTCTGTTGAGATTGCATTGAAGTCCACCACCGCTCTCTGCCCAGTCTTTCTTTCCTTCCCCCATAGCTGTAGAACCCAGGAATGTTCCCTGATAAACTTTCTGCTAATCTCTGTCTCAACAAGTGTCCTCTAGGAAACCAGACCTACAGTACTATTCCAATGTAAAATATTAGTAAATGAAGAAATTTGCTGGTAACATTATCCCAGCTGGAAAAGATAATATCATTTTCAAAAACATTCACAAAACCTGTAAAAAGGTAGGAGATTAGTCAGAAAATCAGGCTCATTTATGTTAAATTATGTAATCAATAAAGTCATGAATTTGGCAAATTTAAGAAACCGCTGATCAAAGAGATAATTTAGCGTGTAATTGCCAAAATTAAAAATGCATATGAAAATCTTAACTTTTATCTAACATTATTTTAGAAAAGAATAAACTAAGTTGATATTTGAAAACAATTCCTTGATATTAAAGTATTCTTTAATAAATGGATTGTGAAAGAAAGAGAAAGATGCTAAATCGAATTTTTAAAAAATGCATACTTGGATTCTGCGCTTCAGGGAGAAACAGGATGTGAAATATTGCCATGCAAAATGCCAATCTTGTCTTTGATGGCAACTGATCTGTTATCACGGAGAAGTAAGATGTGTTCCATGTTTCAGTCTAAACCTGATGCATTTGCAGAATCACAGAAGCCGTCATGACTGGGAAGTCTAGCTATGGATGGGAACCAAGCGTGAGCTCATTCACCAAGTACATCATTACATGGTTCTTGGTAGTGACTGTGCCAAATCCTTTGTTTGGGCTTGTCTTGATTGCAGAACATTGCCCTGAGATGCAAAGGAGTTAATTAATTTACTTTTATGTGACAAATAATTTGCAGAATTTTCTATTTCTTAAATTTAAGTCCCACAAAAGAAATTAACCACAAAGATATGCAATTCATTTTTTAAATTTTCATGCAATAGTCAGCAGAATATTTACTATTCTCATTGAGATTTCTGAATAGCTGTTCTTAGCATCCATGTAGTCACATATGCAAATAAACTCCTATAAGTTATTTATTTTTAAACCCAGTCCAAAATATATATTTTACAGATCAGAAAAAAAGTTTTGAAGTTCCAAAGTAAAAAATTAATGTTTTTTAGTATTTGCCATCTTAGCACAAGTACATACACAATTAGAAATTAAAATATGTTTGTGTCAATAAATTAATACTATAAAAAGACCTTAAGCTCAAAATATAATTAGTAATTTTGGAAAATATTTCTTCCTCACAAATAATCTTTAGTGTTGTTTTATAATTTGCACCAAGCAAATTAATAAATCATTCTCTGTTTTGATCTTTCCCTTTTAAAAATATATAATCACCCAGAGAATTCTATCACTTTAACATTGGTGCATCGACAGGTCTAGGCTTCTGAGAGCATGCTCCTCAGAAAAGCAAACCAAGGACGACAAAGGAAGTGATGGTGCTGTGCTCAGTGGCCCAACAAGACAGGAGTTTATCCCCATGCCCTGATGAAATGCAACCCAACAAGCACTATGTGTCTTTAAGAGAATGTAGAAAAGCTTTAAAGCTAAACATATCATTAAATATGCCTTTAACTAGGTGACACTAACGAGAAACAATTTCAAAACTCCTATTACAAATGTGGTATAGAACAGGATCGGTTTGCATAAAGGCATAAAGGTGTTCATTTATGTGATGTTATTGGAGGAAAAGAAAACACCTCTTCTGCCCCTCAGGCTTGAAGACCCTTATTAAAATGCAAATATTTTCTGCATAGATAACTTCCTCACAGGAGCCCTGAGGGCAAAGGAAAACAAGTTGGCTAAGATAGCTGAATTTTCTATATACTATTTCAAGCAGAAAATTTCATGAGCTCATTGTCACCTCAAAATGAAATATCTGAAATAACAATATCATATATTAGATTGCAATGTGGCAGATATTGTGCTAATGCTTTATATAATTTATCTTATTTATTCCTTACAATAACCCAACTAGATATGCAGTATTAGTTTCTAGAGAGTTGGGAAGCTCTGGAATTTAGAAAAGTAAGCATTTTGCTTAAAGTCACAGAGCTAGTAGGAAAGCAAATGCATTCACCTCCCGTCTGTGACACTGACCATCACACACTTTGCCTCTCAAACATCTCTTTACAGCCTCCCCTCGCAGAGGGAGAGAAATGAACTTTTACCTTTCCAGTGGCCATCTCTGCTCTCCATCCTCTGCATTCTGCCCACGCCAGGATATTGCTCCTGTGTCTCTTTTCTCCCCACTCCGTGATGTCCATTCAATATCTCCAATTAATCATATCGAACAAGTTTCTCCTCTCCACCCTGTTATTTCTACACTTCTTTCCTCCTACAATTTCTCAAATAAACGTTCTACAAATGTCATCTCGATTTTACCATCAAACAATGGAAACCATTTACAAGCTGGTTTCCGACAGTAACAACGAATGAGGCTTCGAGCCCTTGTTGCCTATTCCCCATCCCCAGCCATTCCTCGACCCCTCACCTTTCCCACAAGAGGCACCCAGGCAGGAACTTTGCCTTTTCTTTCATAATCATTTTCCCCCTGTACTTATCCTGTGATTACTACTAGTCTTGATGGGTTCAACACTGGTTTTGCAGTCTTAATCTTTAAGGTGTGTCTGTGGCTAGTCTTTCACTTTCCCGATGCATAGAATAATACTTCTGCAGAATGTAACCTCCTAAAATAACTTTGATCATATATCTGCCTTTTCTCTGAACTTGTCAAGCATTCTTGTGGTCTCAGGATAATGTAGAAACTCCTCCATTGAATTTCCAAAGCTGTCTAAGTATGAAATCTGACTCCAAGTCATTTCTCACTTCTTTGCACCCCTCTCTGAAAGTGCTCCTGCCTTCTGATTCCCATTATCTAGTGGTATCCTTCCCTCCTCCTGGTCTAGTGTCTGCATCAGTATGTGCTTTGTGCTTTATCGCTTCTTCAACATGGCTCACAATGCTTGTGCTGCTTTCCAAGCCTCTGCCACCCTCACTTCCCACTCAATTCACTTTCTTCTGAGAGATCTTACCTCACAGTTTCATCCAGCAGGTCTTCCAACACTTAGTCATTGCAATTCACTTGACATTTAAAAAAATGTCTTTTTGTCATCTTTATCATGAATGCATATCTTGTCTCTAGTTCCAGATTTATCATTTTATTGAGGGTAGCCTTGGAAGTTGGGGTCATTTTTGTTTTTTATGTCCGTGCCCTTACCCCACGTGGTGTATAATACAACACTTTGCCTATCATAAGCCAATAAGCCATCACAATATATTTGTCAAATAAGTGGGAGGTGATATTTAGCTAGAATTTTATACTAATTCACTAAAAAATTGGCAATCATATTTTAAAGAAATCTATAAAAAGTAAGATACTTTTTTTTATTAAAATACTTTTTAGGATATAAATTGTTGAATTTGCTCCTACCTTCATCACTCTCACCAAATGCAGTGCATTTCTTTCTTTTTCCATTTGTGCACTTTATCAGGAGATCTTCTGGAGCTTGTTCTCTGATAAATAGCTCACTGTTACCTTAATAAAAGGAAACATTCAGACTGCTGGAAAATTAAAAGTCTAACTTACCTCAAGGATGACTCTACTCTGGTAGCAAAAACAAAGTAAAGTGCAAAAATATAAAGTTGTTCCATGAAAGCTTACACAAATACTAGAAAAATGGTCTCAAAATGAAGGATGAAGCCAATTTCTCCCAAACCAGGTTAATATTATTATAAGTATTTCCATTTGTTTCTTAAATAATTCTCCATTTCATGAGTCTGGTTGTCCAAGTGCTAACATCATGCTCATCATATCAATGCCAACTTACTCTTGGAACGGTTACAGCTTCGTTTTTGAAAGACTGCATTTTACACGATCCATTTGTAAAGCTAATTTAGACAGAAGTAGGATACTAAATAAACACAATATATAAAATCTGAAGAAGACTAAGAAGAGGTCCATTCATTCAAGAGTTGCAATCGATCCTTGAGCATCACTTCTCAAATGAATTAAGCAGTACCAACGTGCATAATTCTGGATGGAGCTCTAGATAAAAAATTAAGCGTTATTTTTTTCGTCTTCACCCTGAGGATATGTTTATTGACTTTTAGATATGTTTATATGTTTGTTGAGGAAGAGAGAAACATGAATGTGAGAGAGAAACATCAATCGGTTTCCTCCAGTACTCGCCCCAACAGGGGATCGAACACACATCAGATACGTATCCTGACTGGGAATCAAACCTGCAACCTTTTGGTACATGGGATGACACTCCAACCAAGTGCGTTACCTGGCCAGGGCAGGATCTACTTTTTTGGATCATCAGTTCACTGTGAGATGGAATGGTGCTAGTTAGATTCCTTGTAAACAACTCTTAGGAGAACTTAAACTAGAGTCAAACAAATGGAGATGTATTAAGTGAGACCATTAATGTTTTTTCAGTCAAATACATTAAATTTAAATATTGCAGAGCAGTGGGACTGTTGGTTTCTTTGCCTGAATGACATATATTGATTATGCAAATTATAACCAATATATTAGATAATATTCATACTATAATAGTAACTGACATAAAATAAGAAGAAATATTAAAGTAATTATGATTAAATAGTTAAGATAAATTATTATCATTTTTATTTAAAAAATTTTGTTTCTGCTTCTGGAAAGATGGGATACATATAATTTCTCTTTTCCTCCCAGTAAGTACAGATAATGACCCTGAATACTATATATAAAACAAACATAAGAATACTCTGAAGGTGGAGAGAAGAAGGTAAAGTAGAGAGAGACCTTAGAATTTGAAGAATGACATAGTGGTGAGTGTCCTGTGGTTTTTGCTTGCTTGTTTTTTGAGAATTTTGTTTGTTTGTTTGCCTACACTGGATATATGAGGCACTGGAGAAGCAGACAATGTGAAAATGCCAAGAGTCAGACTGAAAAGGCCCAAGAAAAGCCTGCTCTCTCACCAAAGAAATAAGAATGAGGAATCCTAGCAGACAGTGAACTTTTACAACATAACCACCCTGCTCCAGCCAATCACCACCAAAAACTCTGTTGCATCCCCACCCCTGAGAGAAAAGTCCAAATGGGGACCTTAGGCTTCCACCCCCACTAGGCTATCACAAGGCATTCTTCCATTCTTGAGTGGTGTCAGACAAAGCCAAGTGGGGGGCCTGGACTTGCAGCCTACCCAGCAGAGTAATGAAGCATACCTCATCATCATCACCAGGATGGTGTACAGGAGGCCTAATAGAGTCAGAACTTGGACCATAGTTCAGCAGTAATCACCCTTCACAGTGTCAGGGGAGACTATGTGAAGAGAAGTCATAAGGCAACCTTTCCCTCCCAGCCAGGGTGTTATAAATAAGGGTCTATTGGGAAACTTGATTCCCACTTCCATCCAGAAGTAACAAGGAGCCCTTGCTTCCTCAGCTGTTGATGGAGGCCAACTAGAGAACTTAGACTTTCACTCCCACCGGCCAATGAAGCAGTACTCTTGTAAGTTGCCAAAGAGGGCTGCATAGAAACCTGCTAAAGCATATGATTTAAACAAGCACCAGGGTCTTATAGTGCCAAAGTCCATATTTCAATTAAAAAATCACTCATCATCCCAAGAACCACAGAAATTTCTATTTGAGTGAGAAAAGACAATCACTTGGCACCAACACCAAAATGACACAGATGTGAGAATTATCTGACAAGGATTTCAAGCAGCCATCATCAAAACATGTCCACAAGCATTTCTAAACATGCCTGAAACAAATTTAAAGAATAGAAAGTTTTAGCATACAAATAGGAGATATAAGTAAGAACCAACCAAAATAAAATTTTAGAATTGAAAAGTACAAAAACTGAAATAAAAACCTTCAACAGAACAATAGAAATTGCCCAATCTGAGCAATAGAGATCAAATAGAAAAAGAGAAAAAAAATGAACAGGAACATGTGGGACTTTAGCAAAAAGTCTGATTTTTATATCCTGGAAACTAAAGAAAGAACTTGGGGATGAATAGTATTTAATTGAATAATGACTGAAATCTTCCCAAATTTGACACAAGACATAAAGCTACAGATTCAAGAAGGTGAGTAAACCCTAAACAAGAAAAACTAAAAGAAATCCATGCCAAGACACTGCATAGCCAAACTGCTGAAAACTAAAGGCAAAAAAAGAATCTTAAAAATAGAGATAAATGGTGCATTAACGGTACAGCAAAAGCCAATTTGAATGATGGTAGGTTTGCCGTGTGAACTCATGGAAACAAGGAAGTGGTACAGCGTTTTTCAAGTGCTCAGAGAACTGTCCATACACAATTCAATATCCAGGGACAACATTCTTCAGAAATGAATGATAAATCAAGACATTCTCAAGTGAAGGAAAAATAAAAACTAAAACTAAAACTATATCACCAGTTCATCTACCCTAAAAGAATATCTAAAGAAAAGTTCTCTAACCATGCCCTGGCCAGCGTGGCTCAGGTTGTTGGAGCACCGTCCCATGCACAGAAGCGTGGGTTTGTCTCCTGTCTGGACACATACTCAGGTTGCTGGCTTGATTCTAGGTAAAAGAGCCTGCGAGAGGTAACCAATCAATTTTTCTCTCTCTCTGTCACTCTCTCTCTCTCTTTTTCCCACTCACTCTAAAAGCAATAAAAAAGGAAAAAAAGTCTCTAATCAGAAATAAAAAAATAAAAGAATAAATCTTGAAACAACAAAAAGAGAGAAAGAACAAAAAGAGTGAAAATATGGGTAAACACCATAGATTTTTATTATTTTGAGTTTTCTAAATTATATTTGATGGTTACAAAACTGTAACTTTCTCTAATGTGGTTCTCAATGTATGTAGAAGAAATACTTAAGAAAATTATCAATGATGGAAGTAAAGGGATATAAAGACAAGTAAGCTTCTATAGTTCACTTGAACTAATAAAATTTTGATACCAATAGACTATAATAAGTTATGCATATATTATAACTTAGAGCAACATAGACCCCAAAACAAACAAATAAACAACAACAAAAATAGAAAAATTACTAAAAAACTTACGCAAATAAATGCACTCGAAAACACAATAGACCTCAAAATGTCAAAATTATAGAGATGGAGAAGAAATTATTAGTTGTTGCCAGGGTTAGAGAGATGATGGAGGGGAGATGGTGGAGTTACTATAAAAAGATAGCATGAGGGAGATCTGAAGTAATGGAATAGTTCTCTATCTTTGACTGTACTAGTAGTTACATGAATCTCCACATGTAATTAAAATGATATCAAACTATATACACACATTGTGTCAATGCCAGGGAAAACAAAGATAAAAGGAAGGGGGGGAATGAAAGTGACTCATGATTAAATTAGACAGACTTTCATTTTTAATTTTCCACTTTAAAAAAAATTTTACGTCTAATTTTATAAAACAAAAAAGCCCCCCAGTAAAACAGTGTTAGTAGAAAACAGAATATGTAACAAGAAATACAATATATTGAAACTACTCATCTGAAATTAACCTACTAAAACATATAAACATTTTCAATTTACATATGTTTAAGGTTGCAATGATCAGGATACTATTTATCTGGGGAAAAAATAAATAAATAAAATAAAGCATCATGTTTGCATAGGGAAATACTTCAAATACTATTGCCCTTGGATTTTGCATACAACAGTTGCTCTAATATCACAAATTCAGTTAAAATAAATATCATAGTTAATAACTCAAATACACTTTAAAAAAAAATTGGTAACCCCCAGTACAGGCTAACTGCAGAGGAATGACTGTAAGAGCAAACAGACAAGACTAGAACAGAGGGTCCGTGAACAACCTAATATCCTTTCATTCCAATCTTTTCTACTTAAACTAGTCAAAAAGGATTCTGTGATTTGCAGGGAAGAGCCTTGACTGACAACACCTCTGTGCGCTCTCAGGTTATATGGAGGCGTGACCGCTCATCGTGACCGTGGGCCACCTTGGACATGCATGTGGAAGTGTTGCATATACGTGTTTCTCTTCCTTTCCTCCTGGGTCAGGAGAATGAAGAAGCACATTGAAAGCACCCCTTCCCAGACATCATTCAAGGGAATCTTTTTGTGTTTACAATCGGTTAAACCTCAGCTACTACATTTAAGACAGGACCCAAACCTCGGCACGATGATTGAGTGTTGTTTTTATAGCCATGATATGTTAATGCTAGAGCCATAGAGCAAAATATTTATACAATGAGCCTTGTTCATGGCTTTCGTACTAGAAGGAATGCTGCACTTACCTCTTTAAGTGCCATCTTAAAATGATGGTAAAGGGAATTAAAATGTACTTTAAACAAACATTTTGCTTAACATTTTCATAGGGGCAAGCGTATGCATTAGTGTGTTTTAAAGGGGCAAGCAGCAAAGGAATATTTTAAATTAAAGATCCTTTTCATGTTGGACTGATAATGCATGCTTTGACTTATGTAGATTTAACTCAAGTGTGCTGCGACCCTATGATTAGTGTATAAGGGGACTCTGCACATCAACCCTGACTATTACCTTCATTCTCTAAATTTGCTGGACTTCAGCTAAGGTTCACTCTGCTGTATGCATATAATGACTCCTAAAATATTTTATAAAAATAATTTGTATTTCCTAAACTGTTTTCTGAATTTCCATCAGACCTGATTTTATTGGCCATAGTTTCTTTCCCTCCTCATTCAGAGAAATCTGACTCAACTTTTAAGAGATCAGTCGTCCAGTCCACGTCCTCTGCTCAGTGTTCTAGCTTTCATATGTGTGAGGCACTTCAGTGGCCAAAAGCAAACCTCTAAATGTGACAAGTGCTGGCCATTAACAGCACAATGGAAGCTGGAGAAGGGTGCACACCACTGAGGAAAGAGATCTGAGGGGTTCTGAGCCGAGCCTCAAGAGTGCTACTATTTTGCTACTGAAACAAAATCCCAGATATGATTCTTAGAACTAGAATGGCCACTATGTTAGTTTAAAAAACAAAACAAAAACATATCCACAATGCTGCTATTCTTTTCTTTAAGAAGTGGAGCTTAATCCCTCTCCTAGGAGAATGTGCGAGTTCGTTCTAACAAATACAATAAGGCAGAGTGATGGTTTGTGACTTGGGGACTCAGAGCTTCTCTTTCTTTTCATTGTCTCTCTCATCAAGAGAGGCCCACCTGCTGAGGAACCGTGGGCTCCTGCCAACAGCCACAGGGTGAGCTGGGACGTGAGTCCTCCCGGCCCACTCGCACCTTCAGATGATGCAGCCCCAGCCTGCAGCCTGACTAAAACCTTACGAAGACCCCAAGGTATCTGGCTAAGCCACTCCTGCATTCCTGACCCCCAGGAACATTTTTTGAAATAACAAGTGTTCATTGTTTTAAGGTGCTAAGTTTGGGGGATAATTTGTTATACAGGAATAGATAATCAATAAAACAACTCAGTCCCTTGTTAGTTGGCCTGGCGCTCTTTCAGGTGGCAAGGCAATTGCTAGGTCACTCACTGCCAAATAGACTGCAGCAGAGCTGCAAGAATAGGCTGAATCCTCAAAAGTGCAAATAACTCTCTCTCTCCTAGTTGCTGGTGGTCAAGTACCAACTCCTCCTGCACCTAAAAAAGCTGGGACAGGTGCTACCAGCAATCGAATACTTTTAGGAAGAGGGCAGCGAGTGCACGGCAGCAAAGTTACTTCCCACACATGTGGAAATGAGAAGGAACAAGCGCTCTAGACTCTGAGGCAGGGCCTGTCTGATGAAAAGGTAGCTGGACTAGAAGGTAAAATGTCCATGTGAAGTAGAGTCCTGTTTTGCCACTCAGTGAGAATAGTTTGTTTTATAACTCTTCCTGGTGAGTTAATTAACTCATCTACAGATGAGAGCATTAGGATGAGTTTACTGGGTGGCTGGGAGGATTAGATGAGTCAGTGGCTCTCGTGGGAGGCTGAGGGCACTTGGCAATGTGTGGTGGCAGTTTCTGTTGTCAGCATGATTAGAGGAGCACGGTGACAGTTGTGGAAAGAGCCAAGGATGAGAGTTGTTCAGCAGTGTGCAGGGCAGAGTGACCCCGTGAGATGCAGAACTGCCCCAGTCCCACGCAATTTCCAACATCCTGCCATTCATCCATGTAGAGGGAAAGCCAGCTGATATTTATCTGACCTTAGGACATGTAACATTTACATACAATTGCAAAGTTTTTTTAACAGCTATTACAAACACACACACACACACACACACACACACACACACACACACACCAACGTTGTGGGTTCAATTCCTGGTCAGGGCACATACAACAGTAGACCATGAATGCATCAATAAGTGGGAAAACAAATAGATGTTTCTCTCTCACTTGCTCCCTCTTCTCTCTCGCTCTGAAATAAATAAGGTTTTTTTTTTAAAGAAAGAAACTCTGCATATAATAAGAGATGTGTTAAGAGAACAAATGGATGCCATAGAATGTTCTAAGGGAGAAAATGGGTCATGTAGATCATGTGCTGTTTGAAGAGTGAGAGATCAGGTAAGTTAAAACACATGATTCTCATCTTAAAAAAATGTAGACCGCTTTTTCCAATTTGAATGCTTCTTATTTTTGGAAATAAGCCTTTCTGACATTTTCTTTTATGTATCCTAGTTAAAGGAATTCCCTGTTCCAGAAACCATCTATGTTTCAATACAAGAAAAGTAATAAGATGTAATGTTAAAAGCAGTGATATTTCAAACCGGTTCTGAGAATACAAATGTTCTCTGGGAAGCCAACCATTGCCTGCCTGGTAATATTACCCATCCCTGCGTTTTGTAGCCTCTCACATCTCCCCCTCCTCTTCTTTGAGCCCACAGCCAGACACCCTCTCCCCATTCCGTTGTCTTGAAACAACTCCCTGGAGTTTTCCAGGGTTCATCCCCCCTCTACCTTTTTGCCTCTCAACAAATATGCATATACTCATAACTCATGATCCAATTGGTCCTCATTTCTCCCTTCACATTGCTGCCTTGGCTTGTCTTCCTCCCACATGACCAAATGGCTCTGAGGCTGCTTGGAACTCAAAACGCCTAAATATCCTTAAATGAAACTTCAGTTATTTTGAAATTACAACATCCTTTCAGATGCTGCAGAGATGGGTAGGTAGCCTGTGCTGGTAGCTTACCATCTGTGATCAGAATAAGGCCCTTCTAAGAATGCAGAGGTAAGAGGCACCAGCATCCTACACATCAGGGCCCTAATGAGAATATTCAGCAGTTCACAGTGAGGCAATTAAGCAATCAGTCATGGGAACCTGCAATTCTAAGGATAATACACTAGGGAGACACAAAGTTAGGTATCAGGGTAAAGATAGCAATTTGACTCCAATCAATAATAAAAGTAATAAATAACTCATGTTTACTGTGTGTATTCAGTGTTCTAGACTCTAGGCTAAGCGTTTCCTGTGGAATTTCTCATTTAACCCTTAAAACAATTGAAAAGGTAGGTATTGTTGCTATACTTCACCTTTTTTTAGTTGACGACTCTGAGACACTTAGGTTAAGAGATTTTCCCAAGATAACATGACTGATAACTGGTGTCGCTGAGATTTAAACAATTTTTTTACCCTAAAACCATTAACTACAAACCACTATGCTTTATTGCCTTTCACAATGCCTCTAAACTCTGTCACTGGAAATACCTTCTTGGGTGCAAAAATTACTACAATAAAGACATTCTTAGAAAGGTAATGATGAGATAGTTGTATAGACAGATGCTAGAAGTCAATTTTATGGAAATCATTAACCATTAGATAGAAGTAAGCAAGACAGTGAGATTAATTTATGCATGAGAGCCCAGCCTGCATGGCTCAGAGATTGAGCATCGACCTAGGATCCAGGAGATCGAGGTTTGATTCCCGGTCAGGGCACGTGCCCAGGTTGAAGGTTCCATCCCCAACAGAGGGCGTGCAGGAGGCAGCCGATCAATGACTCTCTTATCACTGATGTTTCTATCTCTCTCTCCCTTCCTCTCTTTGAAATCAATAAAGACATATTTAAAAAAAAAAAGAAAAAATTTATTCATGAAAGTACATTAAGAAGGTAGCTTAATATATGAAATGTGAATTTCAGAGTTGAAAACTATTTCACAGAGGCCCTTTCTGGCTTCCAAACTTTTGTCAAGGGAAATGAAGCAATCCTACTTCTTGTTTAGGTACAAAGGAGAAAAAGAAATTCTCTTAGAAATACAGTATTAGTAATTCCACTCCCTATGGTAATGTACAATAATGAACTACTATAACAGAAAAAAAATATCAGGTTTTCCTAATTAGGAAATGTCTCTCCCCAAACTATAGCACCGAGAAATAAGAATAAGAAAACGTGGGTATAAAACTTTATAAATTGCTCTTTTAGGTCTTAGAATGTGTTCACAAGATTTTATATAGGATTAAACATATTACAGGAAAGAATGTTAGGTACCGTGGGAGACAGCAACATGAAAAATGCCAAGTAGATGAATCTTGGATGCAAAGTGTATCCTAATACTTGAGCTAATCTGTGAGCTTGATCCAAGGCGAAACTGAGTTACTTAAGATTCAACCAGATTCTAGGGGGTTTTGTCAAAGAAAACATTAAATGTGAATGTTTTAGAGCCTTAAATTTGTTTACTATAGGTATTTAAAATTTTATTTTGTAAAGAGTCTTTTGTTAATTAATATACAAAACTGGACATATTTAATATATACACTCTGATGGGATTGGACATATGCATACACCAGTCACACCATCATCACAATTAAAGTAATGAGCCTATCCATCAGCTCGAGAAGTTTCCTCTGGCCTCTCAACATTTTAAAAATGTGAATGTTTCAGGGCATTTAATTTACTTGGGCATTTAAAATTTTAAACTCTCATACTACTTTTGGTTTTATGTTAATATTTTATTTATTCAAATATTTGTTCAACCAGTTAACAACATATATTCACTGAGTGTTCAAGTGTCAGGCACAGTTTCAAAATGTATTTAGCACTTTTAGAAACAATATTCTATATTAAGTCCCTTCTTTCTGTACTTTGCACTATGCACCCTTTGATATGGTGTGCATGCATGTGCCCGCTGTGTGCATGTGTGAAAGGGTACATGTCTGTGTGCGCGTGCACAGGTATGTGTGTGCCTGGTCAGTTTCTATGAATGGAATGTTAGTAACTCCACAAGGTCATAAAATAGTTTTTATACCTCACCGCTGCCTGTGGACAATACTGAGGTTTCCTTGGCATTAAAAACACAACAACTTATGAACCCCAAATTGTCAAGATTTAGAACAGAATTTTTCACAGCTAGCGTCTGTTTCTCATTGTGGTTTAAACCATCATTTTCCTCATTCTCTTTGAGGTTTTACAATTCTTCTCTGTTCGGTTATGACAGCCCCTTTAAGTTTATGCTGTGAGTCTTTAGTATTATATTAGGTCTATCCATTGCTACAGAAGCTACATAATCACAGAATTAATTCCTTATATAACATATAAAAAGAAGAAAACATCTTCAATAGGCTTTAGGGAAAATATAAGTAATTTTGCTCCTATATAAATGGTAATTATCTAATTACAACTACAGTCGTCCTTTTTATCTATGGTTTTGCTTTCCACAGTTTCAGTTACCCGTGGTCAACTAAGGTCCAAAAATATTAAGTGGAAAATTCCAGAAATAAACAATTGGCAAGGTTTCAATTGCTCACGATTCTGAGTGGTGGGGTAAAACCTTGCACCGGCCCCTCCATCCCACCAGGCACCTGACCAAACCCTTCGTCCGGTGTCTTCACGCCGTGGATGCTTTCAGCCCGTTAGCTGCTCGGCTGCCTCGGTCAGAGCGACTGCTGCAGCCTCACAGTGCTTGCGGGCAGGTAACCCTTATTCCACTAACTCCATATTCACCTAGCTTTTATTACAGGATGTTGTTGAAACTGTTCTATTTTACTATTAGTCATTGTTGTTAACTTCTTACCTTGCCTAACTAATAAATTAAACTTTATCATCAGTATGTATATATAGGAAAAATGGTATGTACAGTGTTCGGTACTATCCATGGTTTTAGGCATCCACTGGGGTCTTGGAACTATCCCCTGTGCAGAAGGAGGGACTACTGTATATGACAAAAGTGATACTTATAATCAGACTACTTAATTAACCCAATTTTATTAAAATAATAATAATAATTATCAAGTTAAAAATCAGAAAAATAAACCTGAAGCTTCATAGGCTCCATACTTGAACTAGAGCATTATTATGAGACAAAAGCAGAGACTCATTTAACTGAGCTAACATTCTGCATACAAGAAATGTGGATTATGCACTTACTAGAAAATTATTTTAAAAAATTCACGTCTCCTATAGATGAAATCTTTCTATAACAAAGAACCTCAAAGAGATCAAACAATTTTTATTGCCTCCCTGATATTGTCCTGATACTGTGTACAATTCAAGCTGCCCAGAAAGAACATAACCTGCACTGATAAAACAGTAAAATAAGAGACATCCTTCCCTTAAAAAAAAACACACAAAAAACTACCTGTATTATTTGTAGCATTATTATGACCGATAAATAGCACAAATATATTTTGCTATAATTTATTTATAATAGATTTAAAATGTTAGCCAATCACCATTATACTTATAATATGAATCAAGTAATTCATCAATAGATTCAAAGATGTTTACCTAATAACAAAAAGTTATAAATAAAATTTTAACAGAGATATAACTAAATTATGGTTTATCAATGCATTGAAATATGAAGAAGCCAGTAGAATTATGAAAATTTAATGATGGGGAAAATCATCATCATACAACATTAATAGCAAAAAGTAAATAAAAAGTTTTAACATTATGAAACCAAATTTATAAGAGGTATGGGAAATAATTATGCCAAGAATTGACATTCAGGAAATATTTTATTAAATAAAATCTAATCAAAACTCCTCTACAATTTGCATTTCATGGTAGACTTTATCAAGGGTGACTCTCCTTGCTATTGTCACATACACATCATATGTTGCAAAAGGAAATATCACATGCAATGTTTGTGTTTGAAGGTTTGAAGGATGTGTGTGTACTTTATGAGACAAATATAAAACCACATTCTAAGTTAAAAAAACATAACATCAGGGGCACAACTTACTAAGAAGTTAGAGAACTATGGGGGTCATGTTCCAGGCAAGAATTATTTCTCTACTTTATTCCATTTAAAATCTGGACTGTGTTGCCAGAGCCATATGGTTTTTCTCTGAGCACATGGTGAGGGTTGCTTTCTTAGGATTTGGGGAGGCTGGAAGGAAAGGGAATCAACATGTAAAAATTAGGTGGTCGCAATGTTGGAGGTGAGTCCAAAATTGACCAGAGGTTAATGTGCTTAAGCTTTTGTTGCACTCTCTGTCATCTCTCCCATAATTTCATCAAAGAAGGTTCTGTTTTCTTTCTCAGTAATTATCACTGACATACATCTGGCAACTTAATCCATGAGAATCTTCCTGTAGTTCTGTAAGTCAAATTCACCTTCCATTGAAGCATTCTTGAACTTTACATTTTAAATGTTGTTAGGCTGCTCGCCTGATTCCCACGGGCTTTGATTTGTAGGGACTGCTTTCACTGGAACTAAAAATACAAGCTAACAACTGCCGTGCTGATAAAAGAGATGATCTCTAAGTAAAACATCCCACTTCCCTCTGTGTGGCCTTTTCCAACATAGCAAGTTGACTGCATTCAAGTTGACTGTATGCAAGTCGACTGCAGGTTCAGGCTGATTCCTACCACTATTCTTCAGAAATTTGGAATTTTAAAAATCATGACCACATTGTTTGCCTTCTCATTCCCTTTGTTTATGGTATCACTGATTCTTAAACCTTTTGGATCAAGTCCTTTGACAGTGTTAGAAAAGTGCCAATATTTGTGTTTATAAAATGTCTACCTACATACAACAGCATAAAATTCACAGATAATTTCAAGTGCATCCATAGACCTCAGTGTAAAAGCTCTTGCTCTAAGTACTAATATACACAAGCAGATTTCTGTAGTGGAATTTTAGAATAGGGACACATTAGAATTGAGAACTGTGCTGATTTTCTGAGAAAATTCTACAACTGAACCCTGTTTTTCCATTAATTTACAGTGCAATTTCAGAGATGCCTATCTAACTTGTTTTTATGGAAAGATAAAATACAGTGATACTCAGACATAGCATCCCTGAAACAGTAACTTTCCAATATCATATTGTCAATAAACAATAAACCCTGAAATGAAAAATCCTGTTGAGATGCAGGATGGGAAATTTATCTCAATGGAGAAATTCTCCATGGATTTAAAAAACAAACTGAGTTAGTTCATTCTTCACCTTTATAGTTCTTAAGAAATCTACCTCAAAATACATCTAGATATAGGTACATTTTACAAGTATTGGAAGGAATCTCCGGCAGGTGATTTGGCAAACTTGTTGAATAGCTGCAATGTGAGTGAGCAGGGGGTTTAATAGAATACTTTGAAAGTAAAGGCACAGCTTAGAAAAACCTTCAGTGGAGCAAGTGCCCTGGAACCCAGTATTTTTATGACTGAAGTATCTATACATGAATACACAGAATGTGACCAATAAACAAAATGAGGATTGAAGTAGTGAAGGACTGAGAAACAATTTTATGATCACCACAAAAATGAGTACAATGATACTGATGAGAGAACGTGGAAGTGCAAGGTATACTTTGTTTAAAGAAGCAAAACTGGAGAGTATTTGAACAAAGAAAAGATCTAAAGGAGCTCGCTGCATGCGATAGATGACTGTGCTAACGAAGGAGTCTGGAAATGTTTTCCTTATGCAGATTCTAAATGGACACTGAGGCAAAGCATAATATTTGAGCAGGATCTGAATTTAACAAACATTTACCGAGTGCCTAATCTACGGTAGGCTCATTACTAGCTGCAAGTGTTATATGTAAAGTTAGTGCCTCCCCGAGGTTGGCCACAATCTGCTAAGGAGAGAATAAATCTAATATAATAGCTGCAAGTGCCTATGAGGCACAAATGATTAGTAACATCTATTGTGTACCAGTCACTTCACTTCACACTTTACTTATGTAATTTAATCTCAGCAGTGGTCCTCAGATCTCTGTATTCCACTTGAGCAAAGTGGGGAATCAAAATGAGCATTCAGGTAAATATTCAGGATCACTAAAAAGCTGTGCGAACTTCATTGCATGATGTGACATGGGAGAGTTTTGAGAAAGGGAAAGATGTGTGCTTTAGATGCGTCTTTATAGATATAGAAGTTTTTGTGTGTTTGGTGCAAGAAAGGGCTTCAAAAGGGGCAGAAGCAGTATCTTTCCAGTAACTTTCTTCTTTCCAAGAAGAAAGATCACATCGATTAAGAAATTGAGAGACAATGTTGGTCTAAACTGAGACAGTAAGAGTAGGTACAGAAAAGGTCGATTCAACAATGAAACTGACAGTGTTAGGTGGTTAAGGTGTACAAAGGGGTGGGAGATGGAGTTTTAGAATCATTCCCAAAGTTACTAACTTGGTGATACCATTAGCTAGCAGAAGGTGTGAGAGAGAGAGTGGGTAAGGTGAATTCCATTTAACTAGTACTTATAGGACATTCAGGTAGGTATTCAGTTGAACTGAACTAGCTTGGAGTTATAGAATGTGACATGACCAACGTGAGTGGTAGTTGAAGTCATGGAAGTACAGAGGTTGAGTCAGGAAAAGCAAGTAAAGAACCAAGAGTAGGTGGACGGAAGTCAGCACAGGTGACTGACAGGCCATGCTCAGATCACGGAAGAGAATCATGAATAAAGGTAATCTTGGTAACAACGAGAGGTTCAAGAAATGGTGCCTAGCAAAAGCACACATATTTACTGACAGGTATACAATGTAATAGCATACATTTCTTTTTCAGAGCCAGTTTTATCAGGAAAGGACTGCGAAGTTCTGACTTGTTAAATAGCTAGTAGTTGTAATTGACTGTAAGCCCATTGTACACTAACGCTTGGGTAACTCTATTATATCAGTGTTTCTCAACCTTTAATGTGGACACGAATCATCAGGAGGCTTGATAAATACATATTCCAATTCAGCTGGTCAGTGATGGGGCCAACCGAACAACTCTACACATCTAACAAACTCAGGGGATGCCAATACTAGTGCGTGAACCGCACTCTGGTTATAAGGTTCTAGACCAGCTAATGAAAACACAGGCTGCTTTAATAGGAACAGCTCATCCAGATCAAAGGAGGCTCTAGTATTAGTGCTCTCTGTGATTTGTGTTGCAATTTTAAGAGAAGTGGTAGACAAGAAAAACGCAATAATCAAGCCCTGACATAGGAAGTTTGGGATAAGCACTGGTGAGCTTTGCTTGCAGAAGGCAACACGTAGGAGGAATATTCAGTTGTCTTTTAATATTTGAAGGAGATAATCTTATCTGTTGCACAGGTCAGAACCTGGACTGATGAATGCACATTCTAGGAAGGCAGATGTGTTTTCTGAGCTGTTCAGCAGAATCCTGACTCAGTGAGTAGTGTCTTCCCTCTCTGTGAATGTTTTCAAACAAAGCTTTACTTTTTTTTTTTTTCTTCAATATGTCTTTATTGATTTCAGAGAGGGGAAGGGAGAGGGAAAGAGACAGAAACATCAATGATGAGAGTCATTGATCGGCTGCCTCCTGCATGCCCCCTACTGGGATGGAGCCCTCAACCCGGGCATGTGCCCTGACCAGGAATTGAACCGCCATCTCCTGGATCATAGGTAGATGCTCAAATGCTAGCTATGCAAGCCCTACTCAAACAAAGCTTTAAAAGTAAGTGCTGGGAGAAATCTCAGAGATTATTTAGTTTAAACTTCTCACTGATATAAAGGATGAAGAAAAGAGACAGAAGTTTATATGTAACACTCAGGTTATACTGTAAATCTGGTTATTGTAATGAAGACTTGATGACTGCCATTTTTAACTCCAATTAACCTTTACATTCATAAACTGGTCATTACATACAAATTTTAATTCCAGGGGTCAATTTTATGGTTAGTTTCCTAAGCAAACAAAAAGGAAATTTAATGTCTCCTCCTCACTGGGGGTGGGTTTCTGAGACACATCAGGAATTTGCATCTATAATAATATCAGGACACTGTCCAGGTACTTTACCATGGGTTGCACATGAGTAAATAGCTGCAAATCATTACATTCACCAACTGAAATCTTCAGAGGCCTTAGAAAGTAATTTGGATATTGGTTTAACATTTATTTATGCAAAATTCTTTAAGCAATTACTGGCTAGTTACTCATGCTAGTTACTTCTAGGGGACAACTGTGGAACTGAGGACTACCTGAGAAACTCACGGAAGAGAGGGGCTGGGCTGAAAGGTTCAAGCCATCCCTTGTAAGAGTATTTAAGTATCTCTGAACCTAAAGTTGATCAGTTGTAACTGCAAGGTGACAAGTTGACCCATTTCTCTCATTGTGACTGATGGAAAAAGCTACTTTGGGCATGGAGGGTAGAGAGTTTTATGACCTGTTTTGATTCTAGGATTTGGCTGGGGACCCATGATCTACGTTTTCCAAAATATGTATTGGGGAACACCTTTGATACAGTCCAAGATGAAAAATAAAGCTTACTTTATAGAAAGAATATAGGCTTTGTTTCTCCATAGGCTAATCTTAAAAGCAGATGCATGAACATGCAAAATACTTTGCCTTCTCCCTTGAAAAGAAAGCAAATATGAACCTCATGATTTTCTTCACATGTGTGTGATGTTGAGCAATTATTCAGTCACGTCACATTCCCACTTCCTGACTCAATCTCCAGCTGCAAAAATTAAGATTAAAAACTTCCCACAAAAGTAATCATTACAAAATATTTAAATATCTTTGGAAAAAAGACAGTTTAAAAACAAATCAGCATGATTTATTATCATACCAGTTAAGACTACAGCAAGACTTGAGTCTTGTTAACAACAATTTGTATGCCTTTATTCCACAATGATGACACCATAAACAGATAAGCCTTATGTAAAACTGTAAGATTTTGATTTAGCAAATCATTCACATTAAGCCATCAAAATAGATGATAGTCAGAATTCATTGGTTGAATTACTGTGTTTTCCAGAAGACTTCTGAAGATATCCAACATAGAATTGGTGGATTTAAGCTGCTGCATTTGCTACTTTTTGCTTAGGATTGGTTTCTGCTGTAAAGTACAGTAGCCCCTCAGGCTCCAGGGTTTTGATGAGCTAAGCTGAAAGAAATACACTCAGCCCCCTCCCTTGTGCTTCTGTTAACATTCTGGTAAGGCAAGTTTTTAGATCACAGCTTTAGGACAGAAAACAATGCAAATCAAACTCTAGTCAATAAATTATTCATGTGATTCCTACTCTCCTTGTAATAGCTACATAGACATGTAGTTGCTGATTTGTGACTAATCATTTGAAATTAAGACTGCTGTTCTGAAAATTTGGAAGATAACCTCTACGATAGGCACTATCTTAAAAAAATCTGGATGAGAGGATACTGGTTTTATTTCTTGTTCAAATTAATTATGAAACAATAGGAGTATCTCTTATTTTTTAGATTTTGGAGGAGATTGCTTTCAAAAATCTTCTTCTGGTTATTATTATTAAATATATAGACATTTAGTTATGTCAAAACTTAGGTTATTTCATACAAAATATATTTTGAATACACCTGTCTATCTGCTGGTGTCATTGGAGTTGGTTGTCTATCAGTAAGTCCATCAGGAACATCTTTGAGTAACTGTGTTAAACTGATTATTTGTTTCTAACAGGAAACTCAAATAGTGTTTAGTGGGTTGTCATGAATCTGACTTATTTTGGAAGTATCACTTAAGGCAGTAATACTAAGCTCCTTAAACAAGGCTAAATGTTGTACTTCTAAGTAAACTATTTATTCAATGAATTTAAAATCATTACAAAATTTATAATAATTTTATTTTTCCAAAACAGGAGATAAAAAACACACTTGTACAGCATTGTTTCAAGTTTAACTTAAAAAATTATTGTACTTTCTACCTGAGTTTGTGGAAGACCTTATCTCAGAACAAACGAGAACAGGGTGCAATCTAAGCTTTCTCCACAAATGGGCAGATGTCTGCAACCCACCTAGTAGTGAATGGTGTTAGCAACTTTTTACATTAAATCTGAAGCAAGATTTAACAAAAGCTTTTATAGAACCATATACTATTTAGTTTGTAAGTATAAAAATGGAAATAGCATATTTCGGGTAGCAAAAATTATTTAAGCAAAATTCAAATTATTGTTAGAATTATAGCAATATATAATATTGAAATAGTTGATAATATCAGGATAAAACAGTGAAGGGGAGCTAGATCACAGAAACAAAATTCCAACATAGTGTGCATTTGCTGATAGCATCTAATGGGAGGAACATACATACTTTATGCTATAAACTTTGGAGGGTGAGAGTTTAGGAATAAAAGAGTAGCTCAGGGTGAGGTTTAGGACAATTTCCATTCCCACTTCTCTTTTCAAATATAATACTGAAATAAAACTCTAAGTCTCCTCACTCATATGGCTAACTTTGAAGAGAAGCAGCCAGAGGAGATAACATTATCTTTCCTCTGTTGTGAGTAGAAGGGCAAGGGAAAATGGTTTCTGGGGAGATTCCGATGAAACGTGGAAATTGAAAAGTGGGGACTGATGCCCTCAAATGACAGCATAGCCTCAAGGTCTTTACACTGTTATGAGTCAGAAATGAAACCTGCTTTATCTGTTCCCTTTCTCCACTTCATGCAGAATAGATGCCTGCTTCTACCAGAGTGAATTCCAACAAAAGATATTTTACAAGAGAGCTGTGCAGAATTATTTTATCAAAGATTGAACATTCCTAAAAGTGCTCTCACCTCCTTCCTCCAAAGGAACAGAAAAATAAACAGAATATAATATCTAATTCTCACACTGTAGTTCCCTTTGGCAAACAAGTTTTAGAAAAGTAAAGAGGGAATCAAGGATTCACCCTTCCCACATCAGAGTAAACAGTAGTCTGGACACAGACCTTGCATTATGGAAATGATTAGAAAAATATTATAGGCATGGAAATTATGCAAACAATCTTATGTTAAAAAAAGAAAAAAAGAGAGAAGGGGAGAGAGGAGAGACAGATATAGATAGATGATAGATGATAGATAGATATAGACAGATAGAGAGCAAAGAAGTTTGGAAAGAAAAATAACTTAAAAAAAAAACAACAGAAGAAAATTACCCAATGTACTTCATGTTATAAGAGAGTTTACTAAAATATAAATGTAAAACATTTTTATTAGATGTTTTTAATGTTTTATTAATTAAATGTTTATTAAAACACACAAAAAATAATATAATAAATGACATTGAGGATGGTTGCTGAAAAGGTGGGCTAAATTGTCAAAGAGCTTATCTCCTGTTCTTTCCTAAAAGTAAATCAATAATATATGTTTCACGTAAAGTGGAAAGTTTCACTGAAGAATATGTATGATAAGACCTCATTTTAAATAAAATAATATCTATTAGTCAATCATTGCCAAATAATGCTGCATAACTAACACCCTCAAAATCACAGCCTCTTATGACATGAGTCATTTGTTTCCCACCCAAGCGTCTGTGGGTTGCCTGGGCCCAGCGGGACTTGACTCCCCGGCGTTATCAGGTTCAAACGTGCACCAGTTATCTTCTGGGACCAGTGAACATTCTGCAGCATATTCTTCTTACAGTGGCGGCAGGAGTCAGAGAGCAAGCGCAAAGCCTTTCTATGCAAGCAGGCCTAAAGCCTTACTCACTTTCAGTTCAGTTAATTACCTTTTTATTGTTGAGTTGTAAAAGTTCCTTATATATTCTAGATACAAGAACCTAACCAGATGTGAATTGCAAATATTTTTTCTCATTATGTGGGTTACCTTTTTATTTTATTCATAGTGTCCTTGAAGCACTTAAGTTTTTAATTTTGATACTGTCCAATTTATTTTTTTCTTTTGGAGTCATATCTGAGGAATAATTGCCTAAATTAAGGTCATCAGAATTTTCTCCTTGCCTTTTTCAGAGTTTGTAGTTTTCTCTTTTACATTTAGGTCTTTGATTTATTTTGAGTTAATTCTTGTATATGGTGTGAGGAGAGTCCAAACTGATTCTTTTGCATAACCAGTTGTCCTGGCAACATTTTGAATATACAATTGTCCTAGAAACATTTCTTGAATAGAATACTCTTTCTCCATGAGCATAAATGAAGGGTCTATTTCTGGGCTCTCAAATCTATTCCATTGCTCTGTATGTTTAAACTTATTAACTTTACCACACTATTCCTATAACTTTGTAGTAAATTTTTATATTGGGAAATGTGAATCTTCCGATTTTGTAGTTATTTTTCGAGACTTTTTGGCTATTTTGGACCCCTTGAATTTCCATATGAATTTTAAGATCAGCTCTGCAATTTTATTTTTAAAAAGCCAAATGGAATTGCATATATAATTTTTTAAAGTTATTAATTTTTTTTAAAAAAATATACCTTTATTGATCTCAGAGAGAGGAAAGGAGAAGGAGAGAGAGAGAGAGAGAAACATCAATGATGAGCCACTGATCGACTAGCCCGCAACCCAGGCATGTGCTCTGACTGGGAATCGAACCCTGATCGCCTGGATCCTAGGTCGAAGCTCAACTGCTGAGCCATGCCCGGCTGGGTTAAAAAGTTATTAATTTTTAAAGATATACTTCCTTCCAAAATACTGAATCTCTTCCTTAAATTTTACATAGATTGATACTGAACAGATTTCCTATAATGGGTTAGCAGTTATGAAGGAAATCGGATTTGGTGTAGGTGGCTGTGCAAATGCTGAGGCAGCAAAAAAGGATTCAATTAACAATGTAATAGACAGGAAGGGAAATGATTGAAATATGTAAGTGCAGGAACAGTACTCCAAAAGAACATAGCATGTGCTGGCACAAGGATGTGCGGGAATACTGTACGGCATTTTCAGGAAACTGAGTATTCGCTAGAACTCTTATATTAGGTTTGATAATACAAAATGAGTCAAGAGGTAGACAATGAGATTATGACTCATCTATTACTGCTATGTCTATATGGTCACATTTTAAAGTCTGTTTTAAATTCTGCCTCAAAAAATTTAATCATACTACTAAATAAGTATCCAAAATATGAATAATACCAAAATGAATTAGTAAATCTCTAACTTTGAAAAGAAATGATATATGAGATATGGTTGGTAGAAAAATCAATAACTGGAAAACCAAACATTTAGTTTCAAAGTACTGTGAAAGAGGGGAGAAAATTGTATCACACCACACATACAAAAGAGTTTGAGGTAAATATAGTCAATATTGTTTTGGAATTCTGAAAACTTATGGTCACATGTGCCATCAATGGGTTGACTTTTTTTTTTTTAAGTAAAATGAACCATAAGAATTGTGCATATTAAGCATTTAGCCCTCACACCTTTCTCACTCAGTGACTGACAATAGTGTGTGGGACTCCTACCTTTATAGAGTAATTTCTTCTGGTTTTCAACATTTTATAAGTAAACAAAAAATAAATGTTAAAAAATAAAAAGAAAAGATGATCCACTCAGTGGTTGGAAATGCTGGTTTAATCACACACAGGCCATTTACTGTAAGATTTAATGGAGTTTTTACTATGCTCATGAGAGTTGTGAATTGCCAAGAGGGAGACACAGTGGAGCACAGTTAAGCTATATCTAGTAGGCTGCATAAGGCTGGGACAAAACTATGAGAAGGTAAGTCAGTACCACAGAACATGGATGCTCATTTTATTCATTTTTTTTTTTTTTCATGTGGTTGGGTATAGGACTGCCAGCTGGAAAAGTACCAAAAAAAGAGTACTACTTGGAAGAAGTGTCTGAGAACAGCATGGCCCTGGGCTCTAGTGTCTCAGGCAAGTTGAAAGGTAGAGATAAGACATCAGCTCTGAACAGAAATCTACAACTGAAATTGGGGATTCACACCTTGAAAAATCTTATGTAAAATGCACCAACCCATCTGCCAGATCAATTCAGGCTCACCCCATATAGGGTTTGCCACTGAAAATGAAGACATGAGTGGAAAGTTACAAGGTTGTTGTTGTTTTTTCCTGTTTCATACTACTCTGTATTCTATCATTAGGCATTTCATAAATCACGTAACAACTTTCAAGTCATTTGCAATTTAATTGACCAGAAATCAGTATCCTGACCAGTGAGGAAAGGAAAATCACTGCTCAAAAGCACTGGAGACAACAGACAAGGAAACCTCAACAGAAACATTCACTTTTCTATGGGGTCTTTTACACTGACATCCTTTTTTGCAGAATGAAAATTCATGGTAACATGAAACTTTATCACTTTTCACCTTCTTGGAGTTTCCGAGACAAATCTTGCACACACACACACACACACACACACACACACACGCACACACACACACATACATTCAGTTTCTCCCCAAAATAGCTGCATACTTTTATTTGGTGATTCAATACATTTTTAATTCAAATAGCCACCACATAACCTAGGCACAATATTAAGCATTTTACAAGCAAAGTATTTTACTGATTTCCTTCTCAATTGCCAAAGAGTACAATAAGTGAACTGGTTATACTTCTGTACATTAAAATATCCATGTATTTATACAAGTGTGTGGAAGAGAGTTTCAAGATAATAAAACCAGAACATCGCAATAAATAGGATGTGTTCCTACAGGACAGCAGAGCACACTTTTCAGGAAGCCGTCAAGTCTCTTTTTTCAAGGTGCTTTGTGTTCTTCTGAGCTAGGCTCGCATTTCCCACAATCAGGGTTTGGGGATAGTAATGATGGATCTGAATGCCTATTTCCATATGCCACTTTTTATTTGCATCTCCAACAATAGGAGTGGAGGTTATGATAACTTACTTATTTTCAAAAGTCTTCACAACGTACCAAATTCTATTCATTTCCCACTTCAATATTTTAAAATGCAGATTAATCTAAGCTCTAGCACCGTACAAGAATGAAATACATGTATTTTTGTCAGAGCAACAATATTTCATATCATCTTTGTTCCTCTGGCTATAACAATTCTGTTTAGAAAAATTTACCAAGCTAAAAATAGTTGATCTAGGTTGTCATAAAAAAAAAAAAGAATATTAAATACCTTTGGTAAAAATAGATATATTTAACAAGATTAGAAAAGCAAACAGTTATAATGTCAAAAGGAGAATATAAAAATGTACACAATAAAACAAATAAACCAACTTATAGATAAAGTGAAGATAAGGCCACTCTTCTTTTCAGGTTTGTCTCCTCCAAACCATGAATGTAGTTCATGTCTTCTAAATGGTAGAAATTTTTATAAGAAATATGGAAAATCCAGTCTTTCTTATCAACATGACACAAGTTTGATTTATAGCAACATAGTTCCTTTTTTTCAAAAACCAAGTTTGTAGACCATAGAACACTCCTGTTTATATATGTGATTATAAGGAAAAAATTCCAGATTTCTGTGATTTTAGGCCCAGAACATGGAGCTTGAGAGTTAATAAGCAAGGCAATAGAATCAGGTGCTCATCTGCACACATTTCTTTCCTGTACTGACATTAACCTAAGTCATATCAAGACAACTGAAATATAGAACACAGCCAGCTGAGTAAGTGCATGGGAACTCTGTAACTAGCTAGTGATCTACAACATTTAATATTTTTTTCCACGCCCGGAGACCTTTTCTCCTGTCATTTGGGCCTCCTCTCAAGAGAGCTGTTGCACAACTCCTAATTCCGGCTGGTGTCTCCTCTTTTAGAACTCAACGTAAATCCTGAAGGATGAAAGGTCCCTGAAGCAAACAACTGAGATTATGGATGGCGATAAGGCATCAGTCCTACGAGAGTCAGCGCTGAGCGCACTGTGGGGACACAGCTGCCTGGCCGATGTGTTATCCTCCTGCGTTCCCTCTGCACACGCAGTCACACTCCTCATGGTGCTCCAGGGCCACGTCAGTCAGAGATTTATGCAAGCCCCTGACACCGATCTTTGGTCTCAACTGAAGGACCTGAAGGAAACAATGTAAACCACCGTTAAAATCAACCAATATCTAGAATTTATGATTTCATAGACAAGTAAAATTTCAGAAAACAAATGTGAGGCCCAACAAAGACCTACAGATTTTAATTTTTTTCTAGTGAAGGCATTAGGAATACAATCTCCCACCCCTAAAAACAAACAAACCCCACATCAAAGATCAATCTTTCATGAAAGAAAGGATATTTCAATACCAACAATTTGGAAGGATGCTGCCTCAGAATCAAGAACAGTCCTAAATTGAAAGACTCACTATGCACCCTTTGTTTTACTCATTTAGCAAGACTAGAGAGAATTTAACCTTTGGAACCACTACTGCACTCTTAAGTTTTCTGTTTGTTAGTTTCTTTCAGTCATTCATTTATTCACACATTTAACAAATATTTATGCTTGAAGCAATACATGCAAGTACTGCGATGCTGTGACAAGAAACATGATCACTCTGCAGCTGAGTTAGCTCAATTATGCCACTCATTAATTTTCTTGGCTATACTTCAAGTCCTCTATAAACTTGATGAGATGGATTAGATGTACTTCATAGACATCAGCCTCCGTCACAGCTAACTTTCTGCAGCTGGGTCCTACTGTGCAGTGTACGGAGGTTTGGCAATAACAATAATGGCTCTACTTAATGAAGTTACTTGCACTTTGGATTGCTGAGATTTTTTATAAAATATATAGCAAAATAGACACTGATGCTGAGCATATTTCCTTTCAACACAACAAAAGGACATAGCTATGGATTCTATAAAAGATTACCTGATATCCTTGAAAAGAACAACCTATTTAATGTGCATTACATTTTATTTCTTATAATAGAAATGATACATTTTTAGAAATTATGTTTGTTTGTATTATAAAGAATCCCTAGAGCACATAATAACATGAAGTTGTGTAGTTTCTTGGCTCTCTGGATTACACAGATAACTTCATAGAGCAACTTCTCAAAGTTCCTGGAAATGTTCATTAATCCTTAAAGGCACAAGTCAAGTCTTATGACTGTTCTTGAAGATTAAAAAAAAAAAAAAAAAAAAGACTGTATACCTCATTTAGAGAATGTGGTCATACCAAAGGTTAATTAGCTAACATTTTTTGAATGCTTATCAGTGCTGGCCACTCTAATAAGGGTTTTACACACTTTAACTCACAAGAATTCTATGAAGTAATTTACAACCATCCCCCTATTTTACACATGAAGGAATAGGAGCTTAGAGAGAATAAGTGACACAGCCAGTATCTGCACTTTGGCCAAATATAAATTATTAGAGCTACAGATAATAATTATATGGAGACTCAGAATGTTCTTAGTCACACATCCTATTTATTTAGTAACTTTCTTTGTAGAAAGATAAACTGCAAGTCTTAAAATAACTATGGGAGTCAACTTTCAAATTAGATTTTCTATTACATTTCATAATGCTAGAAAAAAATTACTAAAATGTATTATTTTAATGTGCTTAGTTAGACAGATAAATGGCAATATTGACATAGCCAGTGTCTTTAATTCCTATCTCCACTTGTATACCTTTTCCCAGGTTGCAGGGGAAAAAATTACTATGAAAGGTACAGGTGAGAGGCTACCATATGCCATCCTGACAGTCGGTGGTGCTAAGCTGCAATCCTCCAGCACTTCCTTCCTCTAGCAGTGCTTATGTCAAGATACATTCACCAGTAAAAAGTCCCTTATCACCCCCCCACCCCCCCCCCCAGTCTTCATGCCCTGATGTTTGTGGAGGTTTACAAAGGAAGAAGAGTCTCTTACTGTTCTAGTGACGTTGATGACCGGGACAAGAAATTCTAACATGATGGTGGGACCACCCTTATTGTTTTCCTTCTTAATTCTGTTTGAAAGTTCTAACTTGAGAAAAGTTGGACTTGGAATATGACCAGCAGGTCCCAGATAGTATGAAAGATGATAATTAGCTTTTCAGGATATAGTTTAGGACACCAGAAGGGAAACCAGGCAGAGAAGCACATCTCACAAAATATTAAGGGAGAGGTTCAAATTATAACTACAAGCTCATGAAAAAATAATCCAGGGAAAAGCTAAAACCAGTGGAAAGCAATAGATTAGATACAGAAGGACCCATCAAGGAATAGAGACACAGGTATCATTGTCCAAAGTATGCAAAGTGCCCTTAAATTTTTGGGTGCCATAGGACCTTGGAGGATGGGACTTATTGCTAGAATAAGTCAACTGACTAGTATATTTTCCCCCAAAACAAACATCTATCCATAAAAATGTAAGACTATACTTTAAGTTATGAAAAATGAAATTAAATATATGGAGATATAAACAAGGTAAAAATCATTAGGCTGATTAAAAATGGGGGAAAAATAAAAAAAACAGGTTTATTGTTAGAGTAGTTTATAGATCTTTCTTCCAGAATGAGAATACCCTTCCTACCTTTGAGGAAAATTCATCAAATCTTTATTGATCATTTGCCGTAATGGAGGAAGAAGGCTAGGCGCAGAGGGAAAAATAAAGAGAGAGAGAAAAGCTAGTGTATACTAAGGGCTTGAAATGTGCCAGACCTTGTGCTAAGTATTTTGCAGATATCACTCCATGAATCCTCATAATAAGAAATGAGGGTTGGAAACTCACTTTACAGGTGAGGAAATCAAGGCACAAGAGATTCAGTAATTTGCTCAAAGTCACATTGCTAACAAACGTCATGTTCAAATTCTGGATGTCTGGCTTTGGTGTCTATGCTCTTAAGCTCTATAGTGTAATGTGATCTTTGTTCTTCTTTAGGCCTCAATTTGGTAGAAACAAATAAGCTATGAAATAGTAAATGCTCTTTAACAGAGAGAAATTTAAAATCCCACACATCCACGAAGAAGGATGGACTAGTTATACTGGGATTGACAGGACACTAAAACATGTTTTTGGAAGAGGTAGTATCGGAGTTTATACATACACAAAGTTCCCATCTTGCTTTTCTGAAAAATCCTAATACAGAGACAGCAAAATTGTTAAGAATATATATATATATGCTAAAATGTCTTCTGAGAGAGCAAAGTTGTTAAAGATATATATAGGCTAAAATGTCTTCCAACAAAAAGTATCTGGTGACTGATACAAGAGCAGTAAGGATCTTATTATTAATATTATTATGCTATAATATTATGTTAAAACATGATAAATAATATTCTTATATTTTATGAGCCTTTTAATTTTCTAAACTTATTTTTGGTACAAGGGTTGAACAAAACTCAGTGAAAATGCTAAAGGAAATTGAAAGAGGGAATATTTCAGTTATATTTGTAGGCACACAGCAAATATTTTCAGCTTAATATTTAGGGAAGATGGTAGAATAGAAATAGATGAAGGAGAGAAAACTTAGAACTTTTCAGCTCTGTCTTTGCTTCTGCCTTCTCCGTGCGGGGGGTTAATCTTCAAAGTGAAAATGAGAAAATGCTCATCAAAAATAATGAAAGCCCAAGACGGGCTTCACTTTCAATACATTAAATCTCTTGATCCAGATTAATGCAATTCAATGACTTAGTGCTTTTAGTAATTTTTAAGTTATGTTTAAAAAATAATTTCATTTATTCAGGAGTAGTATTAGACTAAAAACTTATTTCTAAAATATAAGACCAAGAAATATTCAGGCTTCAGAAATTATGAATTTCGCCAAATAAAAAATCCCTTCCCCCCCCCAGAGTTATTTGATCATTAACAAAAAAATGATCACACAAAAATGAATGATAAAAAATTAAGACATGGGTATTACTGGAGCTATTTGTGAGAAACGTGAAGTAGGTAACTGTGTAACTATATTTCTACACACACACTTTAGAGATGTGGGAAACTTACACTCAATGGTCTTTTAATTACACATGTAAAGCTATATATGTATATATACACATATATAAAGGTATATATGTAATCATTCCCACCCAAAGACTAGAGAGTAATGGCTCAATGTCATTCTGAAAGAATGACAGTGAGGCTACAAGCAGTGTCCACAGTCTTTCCCCACATAAGTTTTACGTGACACTTTAAAACAGATATTACAAATTCTGTGGCAACTTCCTGCATAACCCTAAAACTAATGTCATTTGAAAAGAAATTTACACATATAGGATGGGGGAGAATATGCTTTATATGACGTATCCGACCAAAAGCATAGTTGGGAGCCAGCATCTGATAAGCTGGTTTAAGGCTAATCCAGCTGGTCTGGATTTTACAGCTCTTAAGGTGGTCATGTACTCAAGATCTGTTGGCTAAATCAGGTTCCCAGACACACTTTGTTTAGTAAGGACCTGCTTTAGAGAGTTCAAAATTGAATGACTTTAGGTAGGAAAAGATCATTCAAGTTTAATTCCTATTCTCACTACATCCTTTTGTGTTAGGCCATTCAACTCTACTATCAGCCTGGCCCTAAGATATTTTAAGTTTAACCTGTTTTAAAACTACTATATTAAGGGTTTCTTCTTGATTAGATATCCCAGTTCACGGAGCAGCAATAAGGCTGGCCTCTGGGCATAGCCTGGTTGGAGCTCCTCCAGCCACCAAGCTCATGATTGTCTACTTCCTGACACTGGAGTGGAGACTATCCCCAGCACAAGGCTCTTTAGAAGAATGGAGTGTATTAATGAAATGGAACATGTGTAATGGCAGTAAATTGTCTTATTTTTATTCAAAGGATTCTAGTTTGGGATGTTACCTTCTAAAAATTGCAGCCTAGTAATTGCCATGCAATAACACAGTTTAAGAAAAACCAGGTAATTTGCATATCTTACACTATTTTATTGAAGTTATGTATCCTGATGATGGATACAAGTTAAAGGTAGATCTAGGATGGAAACAAAGTCCATTGTCCTCTGGAATCCAGTGTTTTTTTCCTCCATTGTATCAGCTGCTAAGGCAATATTGTTGAAGGGTAGGACAACCATGTCATATGCAGTACAGTTTAGGACACTGTCCATGTTTAGATTACCTAACAGATATGGGCTTCATTGATGTCTTTATAATCATTCTATTTACTAAGCAGATATTTATTTTTATTATTATTTTATTTAGTAGAAAAAGTAAAACTAATGAAATGAAGCTATATTGAAATTAAGTCAGGAAAGCCGATTTGGGCTTGGGATAAAGTAAACATTTTGTAAAGATCAAAGTTGACTCATCAAGAAGGAATGGCTTAGTGATGTATGAATCCTACATGATGCTCTTGGAGAGAGGGCAGGATAGAATTTGGGATATTCTAGCACCAAATTTGGAGTGTATAAGTTCTAAGGTTCCCAAGGCCCTGAAAAACAGCAATTACTAAGATTTAATGTTAGATTTTTCTTGATTCTATAATGAGATAAAAAAGTGATGCATCCATAACATGCTATTTGGGATAACATGAATAATAGGAAGATGTGTATAACTATGAATGTGTCTTCTTGGGATTTATGAGCTCACATATCTCAAATGGAAAAATAAATATCAAAGATCGTTTTTCTCCAAAATAGACAATAATTTATCTCTAAGATTCTCTTTAAAATATTTCCCTTCAGATTTTGAAAAGTTGAAAAATTTCACCCATATTTTACCCTATAAAAGAACACATTTTGTTTTTTGTATGAGAGACAAAAACTTCATTGACTAGCCATGGTGTACTTACTATCAGAGGATAAGCTTTCAATAACCTTAATGTCTGGGGTTTTTAAGTTAAAAGTCCTAATTTTAAAAATGAGAACATACAGTGTGTGTGTGTGTGTGTGTGTGTTAAGAATGCTACATATTTCTGAACAAAAATTCATTTCAGATACATTGTTTTGTTATTTTTAAAGGAACACAACACCCAAAGGAACCCAAAAAGAAAAATGATATACCTACCTCATGATATTTTTTAGTAACTTTGCTTGGGACGCATTGACACTCATTGCAATTGTGGAGACAACAGGCACAATTTCCACCACAGCGTTTAACCAGGAGACAACCTGGCCAGAAAATAGCATCGGTTCTCTTTAGTTCTTCCCTTATGGACACCGAGAAGTTACGAGGTGTGCAGCTGTACAACCTTACCTCCTCTTTTAGAAGGTTCAGATCCATCACTGCACGGCATAAAAGAAAGAGAAAAAATAGATGTTAAAGCTTTGAGCTTGAATGTATTTCATGAAACTCTTTTCACAGAGAAATCAAACGATTTCATGAACAATAATCCTGACAATGTCCCTCCTTATTTTAGCTAAGTTTTGCAGCTATGCAGCTTGCAAGTTGGACTTTCTATTTTATAGTAAACAAAGCTTCATTATGACTTAGTGGCCAATAAAGAGATGTCATTGTGCAATAGTAAGAAGAGAGCCAACCAAACAGTTGAGAGCTATAAATAGGAAACTGCAGAGGAAAAAGAGGGCTACACCTTTTAACCTTAGTGGAAAAGTAAACAAGGAGACTATTGGGAAGAAGAATAGAATGTAAAGCAATGGATACTTTAGTAAAAACAAATGCAGTTTTAAAAAGGATTACAAGCTCGTGCAATTAATGAAGAACAGCTTACAGAAGCTTGTAGACAGAACTTCCTATAATCTTTCAGCAATAAGAATCATAAAATGTAAAAAGAAAATGAAATTTTGAAGACAGCTGAGTGCACCATTTTAAAGGGGCAGAGGTTATGGAAAGCACTGTTTCTGGTGCGTTGAGAACTTCTGGTCTTTGAAATTTAATTTAACTCAGATTTCTATTCTTCTCTTTTTAAAAGAGTGGAAGAAATGTCTAATTTATAACCATTGTCTCCATTCTCTTAACAAGTTGGTTAAACATGTTGTGTTTTATTCTTTAAAAGAACACCTATTTGTCAAGACCAAACAAAATATCCTTTCATCAGAATGTTGCAGTAAATTATCAAAGAACCATTGTTTTTAACTACAAAATCATACTGCCTCAGTTAAATTATACCAAATAACATGTAATGTTTAATATGAATTTATATATAACATATATAGTAGTTAATTATTATTAGGATAAACATCTCTAATATTATTTTAATTTCTGCTTTATAGCTATGCTTTTTTTCTCCCTTAGAAATATTCAAATAAAAATTAGTCCAATAAAACTGAAGAGTTTTGGATAACATATAATTGATCAGAGTTTTTTTTACCTTCAAAAAATTAAGGGTTTGCCCAGCGGGCATGGCTCAGCCATTGAGCATTGACCCATTAACCAGGAGATCATGGTTCAAATCCAGGTCAGGGCACATTCCCAGATTCCGGGCTCGGTCCTCAGTCGGGGGCGTGCAGGAGGCAGCCAATCAATGATTCTCTCTCACCATTGATGTTTCTATTTCTCTCTCCCTCTCCCTTCCTCTCTCTGAAATTAATAAAAACATTTAAAAAGTAAAAAAAAATAAGGGTTTATCAAAATTTAGGAAAATTATCTATAATATAATAAATCTAGTTAAGTACCTTTTGCTAATATTGGAAACATTATAAACAAGAATTGAGAGAAAAGAAAAAACATATTATCTGTTTAAAGATTGCTTCAAATAATAATCATCACTATGTAATCTAGTTTTAAAAACTAAGTGCCAATATTTTAAAATAATTTTAAAATGACAAGGTAATTACAAATCAAATGCTTATTTTCTTGGCTATGTTACATTGTATATGTGATCAAGCGTTTCTAAAATGTCAAAGGGAGCTAATGTATTTTCAAGAAATGTATTACATATGTATATGTAATGCATATGTAATCATATGCATATGTTATCATAAATTATGAACACATATGAACCATATATATGTTTGACTAAAACCTTGGTCAGGTTTAGGAAAACACTAAGGAATGTTCATTCAATAGGTTCATTTCAACATGTTAGTCAGTTAAAAATTATTTTTTCCAACTCAATAGAAAAATCACTGTATTTGAGTATTAAAAGATTTTCTTTTCATCTGAAAAATGATCCCTTGAAAGTAAAGCTTTTGATTATTTAAGGGGAAATTAATTCATTCGTTTGAGTGCTATAAAAGACCAATTTATCTCTAATAAAATTAATGAGATTATCAGGTTAGATGATGTCACATATTTTACCTGATTTCATTTTGATGAACTAATAGTATATGTACATACCACTCTTGATTGTTAAAGCTATATATGAGTTTTATTTGACTCTTTTCTCTAGAAGTTACTATCTGGGTAAGAAAGGAAGAAAACTTAAAACATGCACACACATACAAAAGCCAGTTGCCAAAATTTGCAACGCTTATTTAAGATTTATACTTCTTTAGAATGTGAATGAAGCTCTTAGCTTTGAAAGGATATTTATCTACCTCAAATAGTTTTAAACACACTATTTCGTGAAACTAGAAAATGAGACTGTATATGTTCACTTTAAAATGTTTACTTAACCACAATAAAAGGTTAGATAGATTTCCCAAGTGAACTAAGTTATGATACCTGCTACAATGTGAAAATTTAAACACACTTTCAACTTAGCTTCCACTCATTTATCATGTTTGACACAAAAGTCCAAAGCCCCTTTTAAGTACTAGTTAAGCCTGACTTAGAAAATATGCATTTTTTCTTTTTCTTTCTGTAGTAGCATGGTATGAATGAAAACCTTGAACCAGAGGAAGGGAAAATAATGAAACAGAAAAACATTAGTGCTGTCTACTCTGGGCTAAAAATACAATAAGGGCTTTAAATTGGTAATCTTATGTGAAAGTTATGCTTCCTATTTCTAAGGCTTCAAACCCATCTAAGTTTCATTAAAATAAGTACTGTGATAAATTGGGATCACAAATACTCTAAACATTGTGCAGAATTTCTAGGCAATAATAATAATAGAAAATAATCTATTGAAAAATATCGTGCCCCAACACATACTTACTTTTTAAACTATAATATTAAGGAAGTAATCCTCTGCAAAAGATTTGTAAAGTAAAATGCAACATTCCTTATTTCCTTTTCAAAACTACCTCCTAAGACAACCCATGCATTAATTTGTCTTTCTAAAAGATGAAGATTTTGAGTATGACACCAATGAAAGTTATTTCTAATGCAAATTTTCTTCTTTAGATTCATCAATATTGCAAGTTTTACTAAAAAAGGTAATACTAACTGGAAAAAAAACATGCTCACATTTTACTTTGTCAGTTGTTCATTCTTTTGAGATAGCCCAAGAATATTCTATTCCTGTAATGCAATCTGAGGGTGGTCTTTCTAAGATGAATGTGGTAACACTGTGATATGTTTATTCTGTGGGAAATCTATTTCGATGTCTAATTAGAAGCTTTTAAACGTTTTACTCTTCATTCCTTTGTAGAAAGACTCTTGGGAGGGAAGTTGGTTTTGTCTATATAGATGTTATCCCACACCTGCATTTTAGTTTATGTAAAGTTCCAAAAATATACACTGCTTTTCTCACACTTACTGTATGCTTAAAAAGTTAATACTTTTGGCAAACGGCAAAGGGCTTCAATTTGGAAAGTGCTAAATGAATATTTGAAAGATCTGGTTCTGCGCTGGATGCTTTTCAATATACGCTAGCCTCTGGCCAAGCCATTGATCACCCCGCGCAGAGGCACAGGCCTAAAGGCATATATGACTTACAAGGGAGATTTTCACGCTAGGATCCTGAGATCGGCCCTCCAAAAACTAGCTCTGAGCTCAGAACCTGGTCTGCATCCTCTGCTGTTCACAGATCGACACGATAATCTACTTCAAATTTGCGAACAAAGGCTCTATTCACGGGTGTCTGAGCCAGCCTTGCAGATCTTCCCGCTCCTGTCGGAGGTGGGAGGGAAGGGAAGTATTGTTCGTCACGTATGCATCAAGTTATTCATCAAGATCCAATCTTATAAATATGTAAGAGCTTTCAGCGTCTGGACAAGCTGCGGCCGCCCCTGGACGCGAACGCGGCCTTCACGGGGCGCTGAAGGCAGCAGCCGGCTGCGGAGCGGAGCGGGCGGGCAGGCCCCAGCAGGCCGCCCAGATGAAAGCTCCGGCCCGGAGGCAGGAAGCGGGCTCCTCTCCGACAAGGTTTCCAACAAGTCTGCTGCCATCTGCCCCTGTGAGTCACTCCCATCAACCAACGTTGCTCCTTCTACGTGCATTTTCCAGTCATTCCATTCTCCAAAGTGACGCTGGGTAGACTGCAATGTTTCTGGCAGACGGCAACAGACTTGTGGTTTTTTTTAAGTGTGTTATAATTATTCAGTTATTTCTATTACATTCTAATGTGACTAGGAAATTAGCTAACCTTAGAGTAAAGTTAATTCACATTGCTTTCGATTTCTTGTGAGAATTGAGTTGAACGATCAACACGTTCACTCTTGAAGGGAGCTGCGCTCTTATGGTCAAAAGTGATCATGTCACAAGCAAATTTAGAAAGAGAAACATCATCACGGTGTGGGTTCCTACTTTCTAGGCATTCTGTCTTGGAGATCACTAGTTCTGTTTTATGGTGAGCCATTGTTATTTTTCATATTATTTAGAAAAGTTTCTAAGCTTTGGAAATAGAAATTGATACAACCCTGACCCGAGGGGACATGGTGTGTAATGAATTTGATAGAGCTTCCCCTTTTCTAGCTCCAAACGAGGTTTCTTAGCAGCTATGTTAACCTCTTCTGAATCTCTAAATCAATACACCCCAAATATTAGGTTTGAATAAGCAAAGATTCTTGTAAAATGTAATAGGAGACCATAAAAATGATATTTTTGAATTAAAAAAATGATAAGAATTTTCAGTGAAAGTATCCCTCTCCCAAATTCGCTGAGTTATAATGAAGGGCCTTCTTTTGTACGTATTCTTATTTAGTGTGTGAATAAGCTCAACTGTAACTAAAATGGATTATTTAAATATATCACTGAAGAATTCTAAACTCTACTCATTAGAAGCTGTCAGAAGAATCTGAAACATTAGCAGTTTAGAAAATTAGATGAGATTCTAATCTGAAGAGAGAGCTTACCTCCGGATTTTCTTCCAAAAACAAAAGCCTTGCCAAGAAGTTGCCAACCTGGCCTATACAGATCTTCTAAGTCCAGCTGCCATCTATCTGGTTCAAGATACCGAATTAGATCTTCCAAGGTACTAAAGGCAGCGACAGCGTTATTAAGCTGGTCCAGTGGCAAAGCTGAAGGGGGCAGCACTGAAGGACTCACAGCTTCTGTGAATTGCTGAAAGTAAAAAGAACTCTATGTTAACTGCTTTAAAAACAACAATGTATTCCTTCTGGACTTATACAAGAAGTTAGGTAGACTAAGGCTGTAAACACATGGGAAGTCAGATCCTTTTCAATTCCAATTAGTAGCAGTTATTTTGCAAGACTTCATGTAGATGAACTCTGATAGATCTTCTGTGTCGTCGACGAGAAAGGCATTCATTTCATTACCACAAATTGAAGTGGATGTGGCTACCTAGTCCTTAAATAAAAACTAAAACGTCTTCATGGTTCAATTACAGACTTACAATGGAAACTATAATGCAATTTACCAAATTTTTGTTTGCTTTTCACTTTTCATTTTCCTTAATTTAGAAAATCACTATGTAGTGAAGCAAGTGTGTGTCAGGTGAATTAAAAATTTAATATAAAATAATTAACTCCTAAAGAATCACAACGGAATGTAGGTGAAAAGCCTTCACCACTGGAGAACTTGTTAATCAAGATAGAAAACACCCAAACTATAAAATATAACTTTGATAAATTTGCCTAAAATTCTTTTTAATGAAAAGGCTTAAAAGACAGATACTGGGAGAACACCTTGGCAAACTGTATAACTTTCACAGGATTAGTATCCAGAGTATACAAAAAAGGACAAATACTGTAACTAAATAAAAAATGGGCAAATTATAGACAAGAAGCCTGAATAGCGAACAGACATAAAAACATGCTAATTCGTTAGTTATCAGAGAAAAGCAAAACAAAATGAGATACTATTTCACATTCATTAGATTTGCAAGCATTTGAAAGGAAGGATTCCCAAGGATGTAGGTAAACTGCAATTTCTCCACTCTGCCCACAGAGGTGAGTGTAAATTGCTTCCGTTTACATAAGATTCTAGAGTTGAAGATTTATATGTTCCAAACCCTTGTAATTCACTTTTAAGGTTTATATCCTTTTATCTGTGCACATGAAAATATGTGCCATGATATTCATCATGGTGTTGTTTAAAACAGAGAAAAACTGAAAACCTAAATGCCCATATGTAAAGCAATGGATTAAAAGACATCATTTTAAATAGCAAGCAACAAAATAAGACAATAATTTCAATACATCTTCGATAAGGACCCCCCTCTCCCAATTCTTAACGCGTACGAAAGGTAGGAAGTGGTGGATCAGAACTGAAATCAAAATAGGCTAAATAAATAAATGAACAAATGCTCAACTTAGTTCTTTATTATTTTTTAACTTAATATTTTCTGGAGGAGGGGAGAAGAGTGTGGAATAAAGTATTTATGTTGATTGATGTTCATTATAGTAGTATTAGTAATGATAACAAAAAAGTTGAAAAAATTCTAAATTTATAATAGTTGGAATAGTTAGTTACACTACTCTGGAACCAAAATAGTGAACAGCCATTAAAAATGAGGTCCTCTGGGAATTTTTATTAACAAAAGAAATGCCTACTATGTAGTAAATGACAAAAATAACAAGCTGTACAAAAATAGTGTTAATGTACCATAATGTCAACATACATAAATTGAAACAAAACGGAAAAAATCAACAATACCCAAAATGCCAAGTGTTCATCTATGATTTAAATGAGAATGGGTGATTTTAATTTTCTTTCATGTACATATCCATATTTTTAACATTTTCTATAATAAATATGGATTCCTTTTGGAGATCAGGTAAAAATAATAACATTTGTCATAATAAAAACAACAAAAAACTTCCAAGTCAGCTCTTCCTTTTCATCCTCATTAGATCCTGGGCTACACAGGGAAAGCCACGTACTGTATACAGCGTCCTCTAGCCCTGCCTCCTGCCGCTCATCTCTCCTTACTCCTTCTAGTCTACGCTGCATGACCCTGGCTTAATCTGCCTCAAATAACTTATCACTGATCACGTGATGAAGCTGGACAAACGCCTCGGCTGATTTCTCATCTGGAGGATGGGATCCAAATTCCTTACCCTGTACCCAGATCCTCACAGCCTGACCCCTGCTGACCCTTCCCATCGAATCCTCCAGTCATCAGCGTGGCGCACATTTCGTCCCAATCAATCTAGACTCTTCACTAACTGCTGCGCGTGTCTGATTCCCCCAGACCTTGTGCTTCCACCCACGCTAAAGGCGGCTCCCCTTCTCCCTCCTGCGATCCGGATAATAAATCTTCACCACTTCTAATGGCCTTCCCTGAAACCCAATTCATCCATGAAGAGGTCCTCAATAACAGGGCCTTCATTGTCCCATATATCTCAATTGTACCAGTTTGAAAAAGATTCCCTCTCCAGGCTGTCCTGTGGGACTTGAAAAGCAGAAGCTGCTCCTTAGAAAAAGGACAATCGTTCTCTGGGGCAAGCACCGCTCCTGCGGGGGCTCACAGCTTTGTGGGTATCGAGTCCCATGTGCACACAAACGGTAGAAGGGTGGACTGTCATAAAGAATAACTGGCAGAAATGGATGTGGCAACTGTGGGTCAACAATGATTTTGTTCTTATTTTAAAGACTGAATTTCAATAATGTCCAGATTCTGACTAAAATATTACTACTAAGATGTTTCCCATTATTCTACCTAACTTTTGAGAGCAGGAACCAAATTTAATACATTCCTATTTACTCCTGGTATTTTCAAGTTTGTCCAAGAAATTCAAAATTGCTTTAACAGAGAGTACAATTATGATTGGTAACTATATTATACGCATAAATAAACAATTATCTAATAGAAACTTCCATTGTTAACCAATTTGGTTGATATTGATTCAATTTATAAGGTAAAAAGGTTAAAGCGAAAGTTTTGCAAATTTTTAAAAATAAGCCAATATGTACATATATTTATGTAAAGTAAATTAAAGATCACTAATACTCAAAGAATAACTGAGCATTACTCATGACTATGACAGTAAAACAAATTAAATGTGTCACAGTCTGTACACAGAGAATAAATGTATAGAAAACTAATACAGAAAGTATATATTACTCATTAAAGTGTCGAAGTGCACAGTTAAGCATAATATAAAATTGTTCCTTAAGCTATTTTCAATCAGACCATAATCCAAGAATGAGTTGGCTCATTTTGCTTTCCACGTCTGTTGGAGGCTCTGCATAGAGCATTCCTTTTGAAGCAATAGAAAGTCCCCACTGAAATCAATATTGCTGAGATAAAGGTTAAAATACTTATACAAAAGAAACCAAAACAATAGAAGCCTATGAAATATGCACACCTTGGGTTCAGTGAAGTATCAGAATAGCAATCCCCTCACATGACAAAAGAAGGGAGGAAACAAGTTGGCACAAGCTACTGCATTCATATATTGGTTGATGTTATAAACCTGCAAGCTTTTGAATATTTAAATTAAAGTAAGATACATTTCAAAAATAAACACCCACACACAGCAGTTCGCACCCACCACCCCCCAAAAAAACAGGAGGGGAAAATCAACTCACTTCCCCTAGATTCAAAGAATTAACCCCAAGACAGAACAGCGGAAGCAGTGCTTTTTTTAGGGGCCTTCTCATGACTGTCACCCCACCCACTGTTTCAAGGAACAACCAAGTCCTTCACTTTCGAAGTTCTGCTTTTCTAAGTTGTCTACAGGGATTTTCAGAGAAAAAGACAAGCAATGGAAAAAAGCAGTTAGAGGCAAAAAAGTCCTCTTTTTTTTAAGTTTTCATTTTTCCTCTAAGCGAAACCTTCTCTTTTCAGTACAGGCTCATAGGCTTTTCTCTCTTATTTAGTGTCTAGAAAATTCTAGCAATGCTTGTAGATTGGGCCAAATGTCTAGAATTGAATTGGATTTTCACATTCCCCATTCCTTATCTCTTTTTGTCAGCCTGAAAATAGATATTTATTACTAAGTTATGATTTGCCTAGGACTGTTTTGTGGGTGACAACGGTCAGTAATGAGAAGCAGAGTTTCTAGATGTTCTATAATGCAAACAACTAAATCAACACCCCCACTTTAGGCAGTGATGAACGGGGTGGGTCACTTAGTTCTAGGCGACATAGACCCTTTCAGGTATATTACTTGGGAAGGATAGATGGCGAGAGAGCAGAAAAGGAATCTGAAATCTCAGTGCAATGAAGTGCCCTGTCAAACCCTGCAATTCTAACACGTCAGTACCATGTGTTAAAGATACTATACAAAATGAGGTCTTTTGAAGTCTGATAAAATTCATTATGAATGATAGCATGATGTGAGAAGAACCCTGGTCAGGAGTCAAGGAGCAGGGACTGTAATCCTGGAGCTGCTTGCATTTAGGAAAGAGAACTGGAGCAAATACTGTAACCACTGTGAGCCTCAGTTTCCTCCTCTGTCAATCTCGGCCGCTATACTCAGTGACTGCTTAGTTTCTTTCTATCTTTTAAATTTCAGAATTCTGTGCCATTTTATATAATTGCCAGAGGGTCCATTTTCTCCATATGCTCCCCAACACTTGCTGTCTCATATTTTCGGTGACAGCCATTCTAACAGGTGTGAGGTGCGATCTCACTGTGGTTCTGACTTGCGTTTCCCTCATGATTAGTGATGTTGAGCATCCTTTCATGTATTGTTGGCCATTTGGGCATCCCCTTTGGAAAAATTTCTATTCAGTTCCTCTGCCCATTTCTTTAATCATATATATACATTTTTGCTTATTGAGTTGTATGAATTCTTTACATATTTGAGGTCATTAGGATGAGCCCCAATCCAATATGACAGGTCCTTGTAAGAAAAGGAAATTTGGTCACAGATACACACAAAGGAAAGACTATATAAAGACATAGGAAGAAGACAGCCATCTACAAGCCCAGAAGGACCTCAGAATAACCAATCCTGCAACACCTTGATTCCAAATTTCTAGCCTCCAGATCTGTGAGAAAAGAAATTTGCTACTCAGTCTTTGGTATGCACTTTGTAACAGCAGTCCTAGCAAACTAATACACGCTGGTCATGAACGTCTCAACTTCAAATCTATGATAGCAGCAAAGAAAGGTTAATATTACACTACGTCCGATAAATCACTTAACAGACATTTATTAAAAAGCCTATGAAGTGGGCACTGTGAACAAAACAGACCAAAATGACCACCCTTGTGAAACTCAGCCTTTATAAACCAAGCATTCTGTATCAAAGGAGAGATTTTTTTTCTTGCCAAAACAAAGCCAAACTGAGAATTGGCTATTATGAATCACATAGGTAGCCCAACAAGTTATCACACAAATCCTAATGAGCGTGGACTATAAAAAGTGAACTTAATAAAAGTGAACTTAAAAGAATAATTGAAAAACAAAACAAATATACTTCTTTTATTATTGAAAAATAAGTGGCAGCCCATATGTTTGGACAGAGTATGAGTCTGTGTTACAACCTCAAGGCAGCAAGTGTGGCCACAAGAGGAAGTCCCTCACTGACTCCTGCAGTGTTACTTTTGAAAAACCAACATTAGTGTTTTTCTGTTTTCTTACGGCTATCTTAAATATTTCATACACTTATTCTCATCTTTTCCTGTTTTAGAAAAAGAAAAGCAGACTCCCTGTTTGGAACAGTACTCTCTGAACGGCTTCAAATTTGACAATAGTTATCTCTAAAAAACCCGTAGCTTGTCTTTTTATTAGAATTTTTGTGGTGAGTGCAATTTTAAAAATACAACATTTACAATGAATCTTCCTTGGACAAATACACACAGATAAATGTTTACCTTGAGTAGCATAGCAACTGTGGCAAAGCTTCTAGGGCCCACAAAGATTTATGCTGGAGCTTTCCCAGCCAACTGCATACAGTACATTTCAAACTGATAAGGAACCTTTCACTCCATTCATACCTAACAGAAGGTTTAGGAATGCAGGCTAGGTTGTATGGATGTAGTTATTAAAAACAAAAGAACACTGTAACAATCCAGGTGTTGTAAGAAAAGGAAAAACAAAAACAGTTTAATTTTGTGTTACACCACTTCTTAAAGGTGTCTCCAGCCTCCCTTATAGAATGTCAAGCTGATATACTGCCCATCGTTCTGGCTTCTAAGGAGCTGAAGCGGCAGACAGGGCATGCGGACAAAAATGCCTGCCAGGAACAACTGACGGGAGGTTCTGTAAAGACACAAGAATGCCCTGGAACAACTCATTTAAATATGCTTCTTTGTCCCCCCCTGTCCCGTTCTTATCTAAATTCATCCAGAAAGTTATCTGGGTTATATTTTTAAATTATTTTTAAGCCAGCAAAGAAAGGCAAATGCTTGCATTCCTACTCAAGAACAGATGTTTTAATACTGCGTGGGTAACGCGGATTATATATTTAAGTGAGAAATCTTAGGGAAGGGGGCCAATTGCATTCATATCAAGTCTTCATATTAAGAGGTTCTTGCTGAAAGAGCGTAATAATTGAATACAACTTGACGTATCTAGACAACCAATCACCGTGACAGTCCAGTATAAAAAGTGAACGGTGTATATCATGAAGCACTTACAAGCGGTAATTCCAAGGCTCAAACCTGAAACTGAAATTCAAATGTTCTAAGTTTCATGGTGTCAGGCAAACCCTGAGTCACAGCAGTATTCTGGCTGGGCCCAAATATGGAAAAAGAGGTGACCAGCTTTGCCAAAAATGTTGTCTTAAGAAAAAGTAATGCTTATGTTCATGAGCACATCTCCTTCCTTAATTAGTGGATGAAGCAACTGCTACTGGCTCAATTTTCCTATCAGCAGGAAATCTGAGAACTATGGTAACCTGACTACATTTATAAATTATGATATTGCCACCCTCTGTTCCTGCACACCTAAAGTGTTAATGGCCTGCAGTCACCCCAGTTAAAGAATTCCGCCCTAATGCCAAAGCCTTAGGTTGGAAGGTCTCAGAAGAAGCCAACCCTTTCCCAGGGTGCAGGCTGATTGGGGGCTGGCAAATCAGTCATCACGGAGTTTTCCACTTCCTAGGTAAAACTGGATTAGAAGTAATAACCTATATTGAAAACTGAAATTCCATGAGACACTAAGTAACATAGTCCCAGGCACTATTTCCACAATGGCATCTGTGGGAAGCCACAATTAAGGGTTTTTTCCTACCAAGATCTTTAAAATTATTCCTCTGAATCCAAAAAATGTGACAGGGCATTAAACAACTGAAACAACAGCTAGCAGCTGCAAGTGTATGACACAAAAGCATCCCATGACCTTTTTTCCTAATCTTATTATATTGAATACTTGTGGATTTGCTTTGCTACAAGGCTCAAGAAATGATCAATAGTAAGAAACTTCAAATGAAAGCGAGTGTAAACAGTTAGGAGGAACACTTGAATTAATGTTCACCTCAAACCAGAAATTTCTCTTTAGTTCAATATTTATTCAATGTATCATTCAACAGCCATTAAGGACAATTTGTGAAACGTTTTGTGGGACTTACCAAGGAATGGCACCTAGATTGGTAGATATTTTCAATGAGGTGGTCAATAAGTTTAATAGTCATATAAGACCCTCAACTTCATTCGAATTTTGTACAAGTGAAAGATCTCATCCTGGCTAAGAAGCAATGGTTGAGATTTATTTACTTTAAAATGGCTTGACAGTATAAAAAAGAGTGGGAGCAAGTGGCTGAAACTGGGGACAGTAAAAAAAAAATTCCTCAGGAGATTGTTTTTAGGGGAAAAATGTGGTAATTTAATGGAAGTAATTAGCATGCATGTAAAGTATAAAGGTCACCAATGACCCCGCCCCGAAGGCTGAATCTAATGGTCCATTTTCTCAGTCTGTATTCTAACTGATGAGTGGCTCTGCAAGTTTCCTCCCGAACTCCATGGACGCTTCTCCTTAACTCTGCGGGCTCCTCTTGATCACCTGCCTTGAAGAGGCCGCAATGGTCAAGGCTCCCTGCTTGGGCCTCTCCTAGCTCCTGTCCACACTCCTTCCCTCGGTGATCCCATATAGTGTCAAAGCCTCGCATGGGATTTACACGCTGATGCCATCAAGCTCCTGTTCATAACCTACACCTTTTGCTATCTCAGCAAATGGTAACAACGTGAGTTATGTCAGTTAGAGCCGCCCTTCGTTCATCTCCTTTGCTTACACCCCACGTCCCACGTGAAATGATCTTGAGTCTACCTTCCGAGGAGGGTTAGAACTCTAACCCTCGTGTGATTTTGTGATTTATATTAAGAAACATGTATTTGGTGGTTTTGTGCCCAGGAACTTCCTAAGTGATGAGGACAAGGCTGCCTTTTGTTTATGAAGGGGCTTTTGGATCCCACCTAAAGATGGTGGTTGCCAGACAACCAAGCCACCTGCCAAAGGCCAATGATCGTGCCAATCATGCCCGTGTAATGGAGCCTCCGTAGGGCCCCACAAGGACTGCGTTCAGACAGCTGCTGGGTTGGTGAGCAAGCAGGGATTTGGGGAGACAGACATGCCTAAAGAGGGTGTGGGAGCTCTGAGGCCTTTCCCCACACTTGCCTTATGCCTCTCTTTCATCTGGCTGCTCCTGAGTTTTACCCTCACAAATGGGTGCTTTGGCAAGTAAAATGTTTCTCTGGGTTCTGTGAGCCTCTCCAGCAAACAAATCAAAGGCGGGGAGGAGGTTATGGGAGCACCCGATTTATAGCCAGTCAGTCAGAAGTACAGGTGATAAGCTGGACTTTCGAGTGGCATCCTGAGTTGTGGGGGTCATTAGAACGCCCAATTTGTAACTGGTTTGTCAGAAGCCCGGGGAAAAGCCTGGGTTTGCAACTGGTGTCTGAAGTGTGAGTGGAGGGGGTTAGTCTTGTAGGACTGAACCCTTAGCATGGGGAATCTGATACTATTTCTAGGTAGAGAGTGTAAGAGTTGAGTTGAATTATAGGACCCCCAGCTCGTGTCCAGAGAATTACTTGTTGTTGGCATGGAAACCCTGTCCTCCGCAACATTGAAATTGGTCTAAGAACACTGAAAAGAGAATCTGACAACTTTTCACCACCTCCACTGATAATGTATTATAGTCCAAGCCACCATCTACAATAGTCTTCTAACTGGAATCCGTTTTTGCCTTTGCCTTTGTTGCTTGAGTCAGATAATAGAGCTTTACACATTCTACCACAAATGGTAGATAAGATATAATGCAAATATTATTTTTATTTTTCTAGAAATATGTATCTGCCTTTAAACATTACACTTTTTTGTTGTTGTTAATACTCATCCGAAGATATTTTTTCCATTGATTTTTAGAGAGTGGAAGGGAGGGGAAGGGAAAGAGAAAAGGAAGAAAGAGAGAGAGAAACATTGATGTGAGTGAGACACATTGACTGGTTGCCTCACCCTCTTGCCCCGCTTGGGCAGGGGATTGAATCTGCAACCCAGACATCTGCCCTTGACTGGGTATCAAACCCAAGATCCTTGGTGCTTGGGCTGATGTTCTAGCCCCTGAGCCACACCAGCCATAGTGAACATTATATTTTTTAAAAAGGACCTTTAGCCCTGGCTGGTGTGACTTGGTGGTAAATTGCAGGAAACACACCTCATTTATGTGTGTGTCTGTAGGAATATATGTTTAAAGTAAGAGAGATAGTTCCTCCCTTAGGAAATTGTTTAAAGATTTAGTAAAATATTATAATTGATTATTTTACTAAACAATTCAGCATTATACATACTTAGGAACTATGCACATATTTCATTATCCCCATTATATCAATTTTAGTCAAGGTAAACAATTATTTTTTTAAATGTAGTTCATGATTTCCATTGTTTTGCTCTGTATGGAGTGACATTACCTACTTAAGAGTGCTCGCTGATATCCCCGCCCAACATTCTTTTAACCCTGATATGGCAAATCAGAGCTTGTCCTGCCCCACAGGGAAAATCCTTGTTCAAACTTCTTTCTCTGCTAAAACAGATTTATATTCAGGAGATCTTCTGGGGGGAGAAATGAGCATTTCACAACAAGAAGTTCAGTAAATGCAAGTCTAGGTATGTTTATGCCATGAATAGCTCCATGCTGAGGAACTTAAAAAATTAATAATATCCTTAGCTCATATATTTAATTTCAGTTTTCTAAATTCTTATTCCTTGCCTATAAAGTCTTTCTATGAAATGAAACAGAAATCCCACCAAAATTGCAGGGTTGCATGAGTTAGGCTCACGTGCAACTGTTATTTTAATTACAGTGTATGGAATGTTAAAATAAACTTCTATAAGGTAACCAGTAAAGATGCAGTGTTCATTTTAATAATGGAGGAAAATATGAATGACAATTATTTATCAAGTACTACATCATTTTCTTTTCATTTTAATCACTCTGAGTATTCTTATTATGCTATAGAAGTCTTCACTGCTTGTCCACAAATGTGAACACTTCCCAAAACTAAACCTGTAAACAGTTATATGTTCTTTCACCATGTTTTTTCATGTCGGTCGCTACACTAAAATAAAGTGGTGTCAAATGGTCAGAATTCTGGGAAGATCAGAAAAATAACCCAAGGCAAAAGGGAACATAGAATGATTTTGTGAAGAATTGCAGCTGCCATCCTGAAGCACACATGAGAAGTCCGTGCGTTTTGTTGATATAAGCAAGATATGGCTTGGAAAATAGGAAAGATAAAAGTAAAATCATTCTATAAACTGTGTCATGTTTCTCTATGTGCTTGCACTGAGGTGGTAAAGATAAATAACATAGCCACTGTGGGGTTCTTATCTTCTAGTGTACAACCTTGTGTCCCTTGGGTAAAGACTACAACAGTAGTCTTTAAAACGTAGTGATGTGAGAGCAATTAACTCTACTGGAAGAATTAAGGGGACTTTATAAAGAAAAGGTGAAAGGTAATACAGAACTTAGAGAATAAGAAAATACACAGATTGGAAGGGAGAAGCACTTCAGATATTTACAAAGAACTTAAACTGGGAAAAAGAATGGTGAGTTAAGAGTAAGACAAAGAGTGTGGCTAAAGCATTGCCATTGCTGGAAGAGCAGATGACCGGAGGTGAAGCTGGGGAGACAAGTTGGGGGCTGACTAAGAAGTCTTCATGTGTGTCAAACTATAGAATTTGGACTTAATCACAAAGCAACAGGGGAGTCGAAAGAATTTTAAGAAAGGTAGGATATAATCAAGTTTTATTTTATTTTTTTACTTTCTACTTCTAGCTTATACAAGGTGTTCTAGATTAAGGAAAAAAGTATGTAAACTCTAGTGGGAGCCATAAATAAGAATTTGGAATTCGAACCTTTGCCCATTCTGTTTCTCTTTGTCAGCAGTTACCTGTATCTCCTGCCTTCATGTAGCTAATTACTGCTCTTCAATAAAGATTCAACTCTTTCAGGAGGCTTCCACTAAGCAGACTTCTCTCTTTCTCTCGATTCTACTCTCATCACTAAGCTAATTGATCTTTTCTGATTCTATATCATCATGTTCCGCATCTCTAGCACTACCCTGAACTAAAATCACTGCATCTCTCTCTCCCACTTGCTTGTAGGCTCTTTCAGGGCAGAGGACAAGTCTTATGTCTCCTGGATCATTTTGATCCCTAATGGTTTTTAAGATATGGCAGAAAAATATTAATGACATTTAAAAAAAGGTGTATTCTTTATGATCACCATGACTAAGAAAAATAAATGATAGGAAGGAGGAAGGGTGTCAAAGTACATGATAGTGGACAGTATCGACAGGAGCTAGTGGCTAATGGAATAGAGAGGAAGGGAGAGAAGAATCCAGCGTGACATTAAATAAGAGGATGCGTTGACAGTGACATAGTTACCCAACATAGACAAAATAGGTAAGCATGGAAGAAGAAAAAAGTTCAGGTTGGGTTCTTTAGATAGAGGAGTTGTGGGGCATTTCCATAGATGTGTCCAATGGACAACTGCAAATACTTCCCTGGCATTAAATAGTGAGGACTGTCGAGAGAGAGAGATTAATAGTCATTAACATTAAATAGTGAGGACTGTCGAGAGAGAGAGATTAATAGTCATTAACATATACAGGGGTGGGCAAAAAGAGGTTTACAGCTGTTCATATGGAAAAAGACATGCAGGTTATGATTATTACAATAGCTTTATTAACTCAAAAGAATGTCACAATGCAACTGTCAACCGACTTGGCCCACCCCTGTGTATGTTACTTAGTGACCTAGACTAAGAACACAGATAACATGAGATGATCAGGCAGGGGAAATTCAGGTTTCCCAATGTTTAGACACTGGGCTGAGGTAAAGGAGCAGCACTGGTGCCTGAAACATCAGTCAAAGTGGCGAGGGGAGAACCTGCAGGCGGGGGGCATCAGCAATTTTGCAGTCAAAGGAGAAGGGAGTTTTGAGACATGGAGATAGCAACATCCAACTAATGAAAAGTTCAGGAAGGAAGAGGGATACAAATAGGTCACTGTAGTCACTAAAGAGGTGGTCTTCTGTGCCCTTAGATACATTGAAATTTCATTGAAGTAGCTAAGGGAGAAAAGGGGGCCTTTAAGGAAAAGGAGCATAAATGAAGAAAGTCAGTAGGGCTTATTTCATTAAGGTTGACAGGGAGAAAAAAGCACTATGGGTTAATGAGATGAAAGATTAGAAGACGGCTTAATATAATAAGGGAATAAATCTGTGTACATCTGCAATCAGAAAGTAGAAGCCTAATGAAGATAAGAAATTTGAAGACAGAGGAGAGTTAATAAGCACTGTAGCAAAGACAGAGCAAGAATGTCCTGCTCACAACCTGGAAGAGGAAACTGTCACAAGCACTTCTGAAAGATGATTCGACAATGTTTCTCACACACATTAAAATTTACCATTTTGAAAGCTCTTACAATTTCATATTTAGAATTTTATCCTAAGAAAGTAATCAGAGGTACAATACAAGAATATCCATTGTAGCCATATTAAGAGAGAAGAGTAGAATTAAAATAAAAACTTAAATGTACATAAAGGGGAGATGGTTAAGTAAATGATTATACGGTATGGACAATGGTTCGTTATACTCTCAATAATTTTCAGTGTACACGAGAACAATGTAGAAATGAGCTCTAACGGCTTAGAGATATTAATGCCCCTGTGAGCTACATTATAGAGCAAACAAGACATTTATATTGTGCACAAGGAAAGAGACTAAAGAACAACCAGCTTGAGATCTCATTTGTTGTTCCCAAATTTAAGGTTAATAAACATCTAAAAATAGACCCTAGAGTCTTCTCTCTAATATTCAGGTTACCTACTGGATTCATAACAGTTTTGAAAGGGAGCAGTTAGAATTAAGTAAAGGGATTACTGGACAGCTTTCTCAAAACAAGTGAGAGGAGCTGGGAGTGATTCTAAAAAGTGTAACATTTACACATTTACAGAAGGTAAAAGTCCCCCAATCAGAATCAACTAATTGCATTGTTAAAATAAGCAGCATTTTCTGCATGTAGAATCTAAAGCATGGATCAGGGAGGGCTAAAATACTCAGAAGATGTAAAGTCACAATTAAGTTTAATAAACTTCAAGGTCTTCCCACATTTTTTTTCTTTTCCTTGCTCTTCACCCTGCCCCTCTGTCATTCTTTGTTCTCAGTGCCCAATGCTCTGGAATCATCTTTATTCCTCACTCCTACCTTGTTCTCTCTCTAAAACTCCTCATTGCTTCACCTGGTTTCTGAGAGGGCACTGAGGAGAGAAAAATGTGAAAATGTTACCTTATAGATAAGTAGGCACATCCATAACTAACAAGCTCTTAATATCCAAGGGTCATTTACATGATATATATTCATTCAATTATTCAATGTAGTGAGACTCTAACATGGGCCAGGCACAGCAGTGAATAGAAATACATATCTCTGCCTTTATGGACTACATATTCTACTGGAGAGAAAGAGACCATAAACAAAGTAAAATGTACAGAATGTATTATAGGAAAAAGTAAAGCAGGGAGGGGATAAGAGAAACAGAGATGACCTCAGTGAGAGGTGATATTCAAGCAAAATTTAAAAATTGTGAGAAAGTCAGTCATGTAGCTACCTGAGGAACACCACACTATGTATATGGAACAGAAGGGCAAATAATCGGAAGAAGAAAGTATGTCTGATGTATTCGGGGAACAGCAAGGAAGGAATATTGAGGCAGGATTGGGGATCAGAGGTAGCAGGACGGCAGATAACGTGGGATGTTTTAGGGTCATTTTAAGAATTAAAAACTTATTTTGGTTGTGTTGGGGGTAGAGTTGGCCAGATAAATACAGGATGCCCAGTTAACATTTGAATTTTGGATGAACAACAGGTGATTTTTTAGTATAAGTATGGACCAAAAGATACAAAATCATTCATTGTTTATCTGAAATTAAAATTTAACTGGGTATCCTGTCTTTTTATTGGCTCATTCTGGTAACCTTAGTGGGGAACCATTGGAGAGCTTTAAGCAAAGGAGTGCTATTATCTCACTTAGTTGAAAAAGGTCATACTGTCAGGCTGGAAATTGACAGCAGGAAGCCAAAGGTGGAAACAGGGAGGCACTTAACAGGTAGTTACAATAATACAAATGGAAAGGTTGAGGAAGCAGTTGAATATTCAGGTGAAGATTTCAGGTTAGATGTAAGGGTGGGATATATAAATTTGGGAGCCAATGACTTATGGGTAGTACAAAAAGCCAGAAGATTGGATGAGATCACCGATGAGTGAGTGTTCATTAGGAAGAGGTCAGTACCATGGTTTCCAAATCTAGATAAAGTGGTCTTGCTTAAAAACTGGAATGACCTTAGGAACACTCACACAAATCCAGGTCAGAGAGAGCAAGAGGAACTCAGTAAAGAGGACTGAGAGGGAACAGTCAGTGAGGTAGGAGGAAAACAGAAGGAGTGTGATGATCTGGAAACTAGGAGAAAAAGCCTTCAGTGGGAGAATATAAAGGATCAGCTGTGTCAAACACTGATGACAGGTCTGAGGGGAGGGCTGAGAATTCTTCATTGGATTTAGCAATATGCCTTCATTGGACATCTACCAGGTGTGATTTTGGTGAAGTGGTGGGGGCTGAAAGCTGGATGAGTATGACTTTAGGAGAAAATAAAAAGAGACCAACTGGAGACAGGGAACACAAACAAACTCTTCTGAGGAGTTGCTGATAAGGAGAGCAGAGAACAGGACTGGTGGTTGGATGGGAATGTGGGGTCAAGGGAAGGATGTGTTTTCCTTGAGATGGGAGAAAAAACAGCATGTTGGTATGCTGAGGGGAAAGATCAATAGATAGAATGTAAAAAGAAAATTATGATGGTGCAGGAGACTGTGGGGCACCCCTTGAGTAGAAGTGCACAAGATGAGGTGGAAGAGATGAAATTAGGCAGAAATTCAAATTCCCCAAGGTTTGCTCAAGGTCTCAGGAAGGAAGGTCAAGTATTCAGGTACAGATGAGATAGCTGGATAAAGAGCATGCTGAGAACTTGTAAATGTCCTTTCCTGATTGTCTGTATTCTTGAGACACAAGAAGCAAACCTATCATCTGAGAGTGCAGATGGGAGAAATGACATTAGAGGTCTGCAGAGAGAGAAGAAATTGTAAAATGGTAGTGTCAGAGAATGGGAGGGAGATGGACAAAGACACTGTACAATGAGCATCCAGCAGCACCACAGAACACTGGAATCTAGAATAAATGCAATTTCAGATAGAATGGCAACAGGATTTCATCAGTGGACACCATTCATGGTGTGGGGGTGTGATTTTGTGATTGGGTATTTCCAGAGGTTTTTTGTTTTGTTTTTTAATTTTTTAAATATATCTTTGTTGATTTCAGAGAGAGGAAGGGAGAGAGGGAGAGATAGAAACATCAATGATGAGAGAGTCATTGATTGGCTGCCTCCTGCACATCCCCTGACTGAGGCTCGAGCCCGCAACCCGGGCATGTGCCCTGACCGGGAATCGAGCCGCCATCTCCTAGATCCTAGGTCGATGCTCAACCACTGAGCCACGCCCGGCCAGGCCCAGAGTTTTTTTAATCCTGGCGCCCTTGCCAATCATCTCAGGTGAAGAGTCCCAAAAATAAGGGTTCAAAGCAGGTAAACACTGTGGCAAAGGGGGCAAAGAAAAACTCAAAGCAAACACTGAGCACCGAGGAAAATCAAATGGTGAGCTTAGGAAGAATATCCAGGGGTGTGTGGAGAGTCAGTAGGACCTTCGAAGTGTTCTGAGGTCAATGGGACTTTCAGACTGTTGTTGCTGGGGCCCTTTAAGAACCCAACTATGAGGGTTCAACAGGAGTCTATACTAATCTATTTTAGAAATTTTGAAAGACAAACTGATACAAAAAGTTTGTTATAAAAAGGGGTTAAATTTCAATATCAGAAACTCAGCCAGGCCAAAATCTTTACTTAACTTGAGCATTTGGCTAATTTAGTCTTCACAGTGACTTCAATATGGCTCTTCTTATTCAATGTAAAATGATGCTGAAATTAAAACTCTTATTTTAATCATTTTCCCCACTAATGAGCCTCAAAGAAGAATATTTGGTTAAAAATATTAACTTCATGAGGAACTTGAAACTTTCAGCATAAGCATCATAGTTTTAGACAAATCATACTTTCTTAGTTTTGTTTTCTTACCCTCACCTGAGGATATGTTTATTGATTTTTATTTTTATTTTTAGAGAGAAAGGGAAAGAGAGAGAGAAACACAGATGTGGGAGAAACATTGATGGGTTGCCTCCAGAACATGCAACCTAGGTATGTGTCCTGACGGGAATCGAACCCTCAGCCTTTTTTTGTGTATGGGAGAATGCTTCAGCTAACTGAGACACCTGGCAGGCACAGACAAGTCATAGTTTTAGAAAAGATTATTTAAGTCTGATAATATGAATATTCATTCAATAAATACGATGCCACTTTTTAAAAACTATCTTTCCGAAACGGTTACTTTATCTTTCTAAATGTCTTTGCTATTACTGCTATGGAAATACTTTCTGGTTTCTGATGATTTTATGCAGAATACATGGAAATAATTATGTACTAGTACCAGCACAACTGTGGTTTTATATGCTCTGATCAACTGTGGTTTTAGCTTGTGCTGCTGCTTTTCACAGTCTAGGAAGTGGTTAGTGTTGTTTTGGGGTTTCAAGTACAGAATTATATAATTGTTGATACTGGGCTAACCCCTTCCTTTGATATTCAGCACATGGTATAATCCTGTGTCAACTGGGTAAAGCAGTTTCTCAGTGAACTGCGACAGCCTGAAAGCATTTATTGGTTTCCCCTTTAACCGAATAAGGAGTGCACACAGAAAAGCCTTTGAATTTTAAACAGCTACCCAAAAAACTCATTTTTCTGATTTCACTAACAAGTAATATATAAAATAAGAGTGAGTCCCATAATTCTTCACTTGGAGAGCATATACTCTGAAATGGTAAATGATAAACATTTGTTTTCCAAAATATGTAAATTTTTACATAAGGGAAGATGCAGATAAGCCAGAAGTATTTATTGGAAGGAGTGCAAAGACTGGCTATAATTACAAAATACTTTATGAAGGTAGCCACCAGAGGCTGTGAAAAATGTCTAAGTTCTGCATGGGCACATATGACCATGAACACACATGCAAGCGTGCACACACGTATATTATCTAGTACCACAAAAGTTTCTCTTACTGAAAATTAGGTCACTTGAAGAATGGCTGACAAAACTGTGAAACTGAAGAAACTGAGGGTATATTGTCTAAAGTAGTGAAGAATTTAAAACTGAAAAGGATATTTTGAGGCAACGTGATGTCATGGAAAGAACATGGAATTTTGAATCTGAAGATCTGGGCATGGACCCTGGATCCACCAATCATTATATGTATGTGTGATCATTTGCAAATTACTATTTTTCTCCTGTGTTTTAGCGTATCTATAAGACAAAGATAATAACACGTAAGCTACCTAATTTACAGGGTTGTTTGGAAGTTCAAATAAGGTGATGTGTATAAATACATTTTATATAATACTGAGTGATTGGTAATGGAAAAAGTCATAAAATTATTGCACGCAGTTTAAAAGACAGTCATAAAATGACTGCATACAGTTTCCAAGGAAAGATTAAGACCAGTAAGAGGGAATTTAGAGAAGAAAGGTTTTTGCTTAATACAAGAAATAAATTTCTAAAAACAATACTGGTTAAGTATGGAGTGGCCTCAGTAGCTAAAAGACAATGAATTCATAAGTTTTGTGCCAAATACACAGAGTCATTTTGACTGAAAAGCAAAAGGGATTGTGAATCAGATGGAAGATATGCAAAACTAATTTAAAGGTTCCTTCCAATTTTGAAACTCTATGAATTCAAATAGAGTAAAAGTTCAAATATTAATAATCCAAAGAGAATCTTTGCCCTGGATTGGCCACCAGGACCTACTGTTTTGTGTATTGCAAATTTTACCCACCCCAAGTTTTCTGAATAAAAATAGTAACTTCGAGAAGTAAACACAGGAATTTGTACCAATTATTTGTTGAGTTTTCGTACCATAAGTATACCTATTAAAATAAACATGTTAATGCATGTGAAAGTATGTGTTATTTGAAAAGCAGGATTAAAAACTTAGGTATAGATAGTATGGCGTGATACTAAGAAATGGGTAATTAAATTAATTAACAGGGTGGGAACTTGGACATTTTTTATTACTTCATATTGCCTGAATTCTTTTTTCCACTTCTAAACTGTAGTTCCTATGTCAGCATCAATTTCACATCATGAAGGTGGCAATGATTTCTCAGGCAAACCACCAAGGGTTTTCCCAGGATCAACATTCACTTGGGCACAGGGCTGCTGCTCCTTGGCTTCAGGCATTAAGACTTGGGTTAACCACACAGAATGCAGAGGCTGGCAATTTTCCAGCCAGCGCTACATATGACTGTGCTATTGGCCGTCACAGGAACATCTGTCAGCCACCAGAGCATCCATGAAAGTTATTTAGCATTCTTCTATTCACTTAAAATTTGGAGCATTTACTATGGGCCAACTACTCTGCTAGGAAGTGAGACAGTCTTGCATCGCAAGGAATGTAAATGAACTGTAACCACCTCTGTAAAATAAGTATAATTACTATTGTTTATGTTCATGTTCGTAAAAAAGGGATATTTAAAATAAGGCTTGAATTCTGAAGAATTTATTCATGCATTATTTTGGGAAAATCTACTAAATACAAAGCAGGGTGAACAAAAATTTTCTACTAGTTATATAAGGTTTTAAAACTAAGTTCAATGTATCAATTATTGAGCATTATGTATACTCCAACAAAATTATTCTAAAAGTAATAAAATATGTTACAGGCAGTGACATTACAGAGCTGCAATACAGAGGAAAGCCTTAAAACATATTAAAAACATTACTTGCTGCATAATACATATGGCTACAGCAGCATCGATGGAGCGCTTTGCTTAGAATGGGCCTGAAAGCCGAATCTCCATTTGGCCATCAACGTTTTCAAATTATTTTGGGAAGGTCTGGAAACTTTGATACACTTAATGAATGCCTCCCATTTATTATTCATAGAGATCAAAAGGGCTATATCAAAAGTGGTTTCACTATGGTTAACATCTGTAAATATTTTCTCTCAATCCCAAGGGTCAAGAAAAAAGCCTAGTGTCTTTGTCTATGCTTAGAACAAATGTGACAACAGACAGAAATCCTTATGCTCTCAAAAGTAGAGCATTGAGGATGGGTGGGTGGAGAAGAAATGGTTAAATAAATGTTAGTATCTATTAAATGTTAATAATGTTTTATAATTTGGATAAAAGATTAAAAGGAGATTTCACTGCAGTGACATCCAAGTATATGAAGAAAAATACAATTGTATTAATACAATTTATTCATAATATGAATAAAATGGCAGTGTATTTGTGGGACACTCTCACTCAATGAAAAATATTTAGCTTTAATAATTTAGCACTAAGTATATTTCTAGTTAAGTGTTCTGAAAGCAATAACACATATTCCTAGCAGTAACCATTCACAGATGCAAAGGTGAAAATCACACAGAAGATTTTTAAAAACAAAAACAAACACGTAAAGGTCAGCAAACAGAAGAAGTGCAGCGAAACAGGTGAGCATGCACGAGCAGAGAAATGTTTCGAAACTACAGCATCTCCCAAGCAAAATGTCTTAATTGAGTGACAAGTTATTTTTACCAAAAATGTTTTATCTTCAGGCAGAAATGCCATTAATACACAGAGAGTAAATACCACTAAAGGCCCTATTTCGTGTAGTGTGCATAGTTCAGGAAGCCTCGAGACCTGTCCAAACAATGAAAAACCGTGCTTTCCAAAACCTTTTATCTGTGTTTCCATTCATACCACGGAGAGCACAGAGAACAAATTTCTCACTCCGGCACCTGATAGGCACCACCATGAGACAGCTATCCATAAACTGTCTAGCTTCTTCTTTGTTTTCACTAAAAAAAGTAAAGATAGCTGGGGGTCAGGCAGGAAGCAATCTCCTTCACCTTTGCTTAAGGCCATTGGCACCAAACAGTTATAAGGGGGGGTGGACTCTGGCTGTTCATTCAAATACCACTAATTGAACCCTAAATTCCTGCACAAAAAGATTGATGAGTCCTTCTAAAGATCAGTAAGAAAAGCAAACTTAACCAGTAGTGTTTCATGGCAAACAAGCTGTCCACTTTAACATCATAGAGTATAGGTAAGCATTCAGTAAATGGTCTTATGATCATTCAAGCATCAGTACAATTCTGAAAAGTGATCAAGGACAATTCCTAAAAGGACTAAGCTCTAAATGTGCCAACATAAGACTTTCCTAGATTTTTTTCTAAAATCTATTTTAGCTTTTGCAGATTATAATGGAAAGTGTGTTTAAGTATTAATATGGGGGATTGTTAAGAATGAATTTTTACATATTTTAGTATAATGCGATATTTTTCCAGAACAGTAAGTGAAATGGCCAAAAAGTGCACTCATTTATTAACAAATGATACATCTTTCACAATCTAGGTCAGATTTTTACAAACTCAAGTTATCGCATGTTTAGTAGATTATGATTAGCATCCTTTAAAAAAATGAAAAGAAAATATCACATTGATTTCATATATTTTTATCTCATAATACATACATATGCATATACTTCATTTTAAAAAGTGATTGTGTGTAACTGCATGTGTGTGTGCACTTGCATTAATAATATTTTCTCTTATGGTGGGGTTTTGGTCAGAAAGTTTTAAAAATACCAATTTAGGGAGAGAGCGCTTGGAATCAGGACATACCAGTAAATCTGACCTTAAAAAAAAAGGTAACATTTTTTCACTACTGCCTGACAAACACTGAGCTAAGCATTTGGTATTTAATCCTCACAACAATGCTGTAAGGCAGAAACTTTTGTCCTTCACATTCTGTGGTTAGGAAAACTTGCCCAGGGTTGTACAGGTAGGCCAGTGGAAAAGTGAGAATTCTAGTCAGACCTGCAGCACTCAAGGCAACAGGGACACAAGGAGGCCTCCACAAAGAGTCTTGGTCAAGGTCAATAAGGAGCAAGGACACCACAGTGGAGGCCAAGATCTTAGAGGAGTAAACACTGCTGCTAACAAGGAAGATATAAGTTGTATCATGAAGCACTGTTATCATCAAGCTCTCATGACTGTGTGTTATGTGTGGGTTGTAGTGGCTTGTATAGAAAATAAACCAGAGTTCACTTTAAACTACTTCTTCAGCTTGATCCATTCAGGGTCCTGGGGGCAGGCAGGGTGGGGCTGGGGCCCTGGGGATGTTGAAGCTGTTAAGCTGGCGATAGCTCACAAACTCAACCACCCCTTTCCTTAGTGCACCAGGAACACTGTTCCATACTTCAATATACATACCAAGGCAGTTACCAATTACCTTTCTATTGGCCACATGCTTTTAATTTACAATTTTCCAATGACACACTATTAGGTAGTATCAATATCAACATTGATTAAAGGGCCTTATCATTATCTTAACTGACCTTCACTTGACTGACCTCCTGGTCTAGCAACTTTCCTATAGATGCAAAGCATGCTGACCGATGATACCCACAGTTCAATGAATGCTATCCTTTCTGCTTCTACCAGCTGAATTTAACACTTAGACAAACACCGTTGTATTTGTTCCCCAAACTAATTTTTTAAAAATCCTCCCCTGAGGATATTTTTTTCTACTGCTTTTCAGAGAAAGTGGAAGGGAGAGAGAGAGAGAGAGAAACATTGATGTGAGAGAACCACATCTATTGGTTGCAATTGGTTGCCTCCTGTATGAGGGGATCGAGCCTGCAACTGAGGTACGTGCCTTTGGCAGGAATCGAACTCAGGATTCTTCAGTCCGAGGGCTGATGCTCTCATCACTAAGCCAATCCAGCTGGCGTCCCAAACTATTTTTATCAATTGTACTTGTTATTGTAATTTTCCTTATTTAAATATTATGTAACCCAATCAAATGCGAGTTGTTGTCTCTTTGAAAACTTAGATGAAGGCTTTAGAAGAACTTTATACAAAATGAGTTACTACTAAAACACCCTCCCACACACACACACACACACAAAACTCCAGAAAACTGCTGTTCAATTAAGTAGGACAAACAACTGTAAAATATAGGAGGGAAAACGTAATAAAATCCTAGAGGAATTCTGCACTTAGATTGCTTTAAAAGGCATCTTCGAGCTCTCATTTTTACTTAAAGAAACCCAAACTTAAAGTCACAATTAAGGCATTATGGTTGCAATTTTTGGAAGAAATACAACAATCAGCATATCTCTACTTAAAGAAAAGGTCTTGGCCCTTACTGAAGAGCACTGAAATGAATTAAATGCTTACAGATTCTGTGTATTATTTTTATGATTCTTCCACCTGAACTAGTCAACCAATGAACAAGCTATCAGCCCCTAATTTGTTCATGAGCTGGTTTCCAATAACGTCTTACAGTAAAAAAAAAATAACTTGAAAAAATTACACATATTACTATCTTTTGCTTTTGAAATAGTTTAACCTTTACATATTACACGGTTACATTTAGTATGTAAATACTCCCACATACCATACCTGTTGGAACCAAATTATATACATTTTGCATTAGGAGATTTAGTAGCACTAAAGTCATCAATCTATTCTGGAGAAACAAAGGGCTTTTTAAGCAATCAGTTCTAAATCTTGACATCAGTTTAAAGCTATAGATTAAATCTCGAGCTCTCAGCATCCTAAAACTTCATTAATCTCTGTCTCAGAAGCTGCAAAGCCTTATTCATGGACCTATTTATAGTGACTATTTATGTTTCACACATTCATTACAAATCCCACATCAAGAAAAGTGATTTGTGGTATTATTTTTTGATTTTGTAATCTTTAATCTGTGATAGATCTACTCTAAGCTGCAAAAATGGTTCTGCACCATGCTATAAAATATTAGATGAAGAAGATTATGAGGTCACCTAATTCAGAATAAAAATTTCCCTCCTCACCTAAATTGATATTCTGAAGCCAAAGTATTTTCATATAATACTTTTATTTAATACTTTCTGTGATGTGCATTTTTATTTTTTCAAAAATTTCTTTTTGAGGTTGATGGACTGTAGCAATGTCACTTTCTAGGCTGTGATACTGTACTATGTATAGTTATGTAAGGTGTTACCACTGGGAATAACTAGGTGACAGGTATACTGGATATTTCTTACAAATGCATGTCAATTTACAATTATTTCAAAAAAAATGTTTAAAAAGTTCTTATTGAGCAAAAGTTAATTAGGAGATAGTATATACTATGCTTGAAATTCATGGCTTGACTATAAATTTTCCTATTTATTTGCTCTGAACCTTGGCAACTTGCATTTTCCCCCCTCTGAGCATACTTCCTCCTGGGTAAAACTGGAATAATTTCTCATAGAGTTATTATAAATAATAAATATATCAAGAACACAATACAGTAATAGGTGTTCAAGGAATAGTGCTGTGTTATTGTCATTTATGTAGGCAGGCTGATTTTCTTGTCAACTTACAGTTAAAATACAAAATTACATATATCTCCAAGTCAAATAACTAAATACTTACTTAAGCTAAATTGCATCTTGCCACAGTCTTGCAATATAAATAAGTGAAAACCAGATGCAAAGAGAGCCACAACAGAAGGCCCAAGATCTTATCCAAAGACTAAATGTCCTTTTAATCATTTAGTATCCTTAAATTGCTCAGTGACATGGAATGATGCCAGGCCATTCATGCCAAATAAAGACTATGGCAAGCCAGAGGAAACAGGCAAGCCCTTTTCTGGAAGAGAAAACATAACCTGCAGATAAATGAAAAGCATGACCCCAAGGTTTGGGAAAACCAATTTAAATATGGAGCAAGAATGAACACTTTTGAATCAGTATTGTCTCAATTACATACTTTAGTCAGATTCACCCCTCTTGACATTTGGGCATCAAATACCAAGTTTTTTTGGAGTTCCAAAAAGTGACTAAGCAGCATGTAAACATGAAATTCAGAGAGAAGTTAGTGCCCTGCTGTAGACCCAGTCTGAAAGGGGTCCTGACTTTAAAACAAAACACCGTATGCCTGGGTAGACAGGGGCATTCTTTTTATTATTATTACTTTTATCTTTAACGGAATTAGAAGACCTGAAAGCATCACTCACCATATCCCAAAAAGAAAGAAAAATATTTGTGTCAGATTATTTGAGATGACATCTAAAGAATCTCATCCAAAGGATGTGTCATGATTTAAAACCCGCTTCACTCAGGTATTGGAAGTCAAGTTTTGGCATGCAGTGGCTCTCCGTCTCTCCGACAAGTCAGCGTCTTCCACATGTCTTTACCTAAAACAACTAATTACATTTAATGCTATTTCATCAAGTTATACCCAGCAGGAAAGTGCCTTTGTTTATTTATTTTATTTTTTTACCCTATCAGAATGTTATTCTTCTGGAACAAGGCATTTCCTCTTTAGCAATGCTATAAAAGTTAAAAAGCAAAATTTCAGAGGCGGTATTAGACACTGCAAAGGCTGACTGGAAGCTATGCACACTTATTTCCATTTCTTATCTCAGATTTTATTTTAGAGTCTTAGGTAATTTCCACTTCAATGCTTTCCTATTATTCTTCCAAAGGGGGGGAAAGTTTTAATATAAACCTTGGCTTTCTTAAGCAAACCTGCTTTGGAAGTACTTAAGATAATTCATATAGTCTTTTAAGGCAAAGATGACAGCTTTAATCCCTCTTCTGAACGACTATTTGCAAGGAAAGGTACTAGGGAGGTATTTCCATAATGGCTTTTATTCACATTTAAACAAAAGCTGACTTTACTTAGCTAGAGGGAAACACCTAGGCAGACACAGGACCTTTGCCCTGGAGCCATGACAAGAAGACAACCTGGTGCAGGAATTTCCTCCCTGGGTTCAAGGGGCCTTTGGTGGCCTACAGGCAGTCACGCTGCAAACACCTGCAAAATGGCATTCCTCGTGTATATTAGTGCTTAGATTTGTGTTTCCTATTCCATTCATTTTCAGTATTATCGAGTGCCTGTTATGTTTCAGACACTGTGCACAAACTGCATGATTTCAAACAATAGATGCTAGGGGTCTTTTGTATTCCAGAGTGATACACTAAGTAGGTACTTACTAAACTTCCAATTAAGTCTTGTTCCCATTTTATTTTCCTATTTCCTTGTATACATTTTTTCCAAGTTTCCTTAATGGCACAATCTGAAAAATTCCTTGAAGCTGAAAAAGATTGCTAGGATACTCACAAGTAATGGGGTACTTTTTTAATAGTGATGGCATTTGACTGATAAGTGAAATATAATCAGCGAAACACAGACTCTGTATGAATTCTTACCTTTTTCACATTGTGTTTATTTTGAAAGTGACTTTTGGGGACGCTTATTTCTTGTTGGCATTTTAAAGGTAATTGTGTGGGAAAAGTAGGATTGAACCCTCAATGTTTATGCCCACTATCACTTACTTAAAAAAAAAGGCAAATCCTAATTTCGTTCACCAGCTTCTCAGAGTTTCTCAAGTATCTATGATATCACAATGAAATAATACTTCAGTGCTTTAAAAGGGAAAACAAAGAGAAAAGTCTTATATTTGCTTTTTCTTCCTCAGTGACCTTCCAATTATAGTTTATGTCCCAAACTAGCCCAGAGGCATCCTGGCTTTATATAGAATTAGGAAAACACTAATTACTATCTTCACTTCTAAGTAGGTGACCTTCTCTGTTTTAATCTGTAAAATGGTGATAATATTTCATTACGGGGGATTAAATGACGTGAATGTACCCATCAAGTTTAGTACATCTTTTAACTTACGTTCCTTCTGTTCTGCCTTCAACTATTTCCAAGTTGGTATCATTAAGCACTTTTTTTTCTAAAATATGTTTAGAATATACTTGACTTTCAAAAATTAACCTCTTCAAAAGTACCTAAATTTCACTGCACTTACCATTTACTTTTGTTCTAAAACTGCCAGGAGATATAAAAATGGATGGTTATTGTAAAATCAGATCCATCTGATTTCAAAGTAACCGTAAATAAATTAACAGTACAAGTATGCCATCTTAGCTAAAGAAAGAGGTACACTTTTGAAAGCTCTAGTTTTAATGTTCAAAGCATTCAAATAAACTAACAGCGTTACTCGGTAAATGAGTATTTGGAGACTAGTTATGGGGATTACCATTGTCTCAAAGGTATGGTTGACACCATGAGTTGATTGGTCACAACTAACATGTATCACGAATGAATCACGGTTGGTGTCCTAGTGGCTACTACTAGATACGATACTAAAACAGTTCAGGATATGTTAAGGAACTAATCGATGTTTAGTCCTATCTCTCTGACATTTATGAAGAAAACATAGCATTAGCATAACCACGCGCACAGCTTTTCTAGGGCTTATTTCATTGGAGCGGGAGGAGAATGGGGAGTCTTCCCGGGGGGGCAGGACTTCTCACTTATCGGCGGTCTCCCTTACAGTGTGGTTTTGGTTACTCGAGATCCACCATGGTCCAAAAAACATTACATGGAAAATTCTAGAAAGGAACAATTCATAAGTTTTAAATCGTGTGCTGCTCCGAGTAGCATGAGGAAATCTCGTGGTGCTCTGCCTGGGATGCGAACCCTCCCTTTGTCCAGCATCCATGCTGTACGTGCGATGCAGGAAGATATTTTGAGGGAGAGAGAGACGGGGAGACAACATCCACATAACTTTTATTACAATAATTGTTATATTTGTTCTGTTCTATTATTAGTTATTGTTGCTAATCTACTACTATGCCTAAGTTATAAAGTTAAGTTTTATCACAGGTATGTATATAGCAGAAGATACATAGTATATAGGGCTCCTGCTGTCTGCAGTTTCAGGTACCCACTGGGGTCTTGGGAAGTATCTTACGTGAATAAGGGGGACAACTGTACTATGTCCTCAATTATTGTGCAAAGCATCTGCATATTTTTAAAATCAAATATAAATTCAGCCTTTAATAAGGACACTGCTATATGAATAATGGAAACAAATGAAAAGATGGTCATTTTAGCTCTGTTCTCTCCCAAAATGATTGATTCTAAAAATATATATTTCTAAAATGCATAGTCCTTTAAGGCCAAAGAAAATTGGAAGAGAGACAACAGTGATAAAATTTTGGAAAATGAAAAGCAGGTGGATATGTAGTCATTGAATCGGTGGACCTGACAAAGTTCAGCAGGGGGCAAAGCCAAGAAGCAACCTGATTTACAAGAAAGAACAACCAAAAGGCTCGAGGGCCTGGTGACAGCAGGTACCTATGGACCTGAGGATGACAATGGGGCTAAAAACAGGAGGACTGGTTGAAAATTATGAAGTGTTCAGACACCCCAAATCTATTTCCCACTGTGGCAAAAGACTGACTTTTACTGATTTCTTCCCTGAATAGAATAAAATTGAGGATTTAAGGACTGGGGAACCCAAGTGAATTGGGAGTGGTGATATTATTCTGAATACAGGGGCATGGAGGAGGTGGAGTTTTATACTTAATGCCGAGGCTCTCAGTCCTAATCCACTCAGCTCTCATTTTAGAGAACTGGTGGCCAGTTCTCTTAGATAAGATTAAAGAAATCAAGGGGTTTTAAAGGAATTGCCCTGGTCAGCTCATATACAGTAAAGACCATGGTCAGCAAGGCCCATCCCATGCACAAAATGTCTGGTCAGCTTTTTAAGTGGCTAGCTAGAATTCTGGACTTAGCCAGTACTCATTGAAGTTTTAGGGTTAAGTAAAAGTATGTTTAGTTATGTAAGGTCACAAAATTTTTATCTCTGATGCTCCTTTATCTCAGTGAGTTTATGAGGATTTTACTCTCTCCCCAAACAAGGAAGTAAAAGAAGAGAGAGGAAGACAAAAAATCCTGTCAACAAGGGGTGAATGCAAGAAAAGTGCAAAGGAAATAAACACTCAAGATAATGACAGAGGGAGGTCCTGAGGATGACAGCTAAGGCAATCAGTCCAAATCAAAGATGACCAGATTGTTTCACCAGAAAGTTCCTCTGGAAGATGAAATTATTACAAAACCTAATGTTGTCTGACTGTTTTGAGAGGTGATTCACACAGTCTGAGGAATGGGGATGAATCAGTGATAAATATATATAAATGTATAAACATATAAAGCAAAGCCAACCAAAAAAAAAACCCAAAAAACACACCACAGCTGTAGGAAAAACAAACCCAAAAAAGGTCAGGAAAGGAAATGCAGTCATAGTCTACTGCATGGCTCAGCTGTGAAAAATGATCGCAAGGCCACCATCATGTACACAATAAACATGGTCTTGATATAATTAGGATCTAACAGAGGATGGGGTGATGGGCAGTGTCTGCAGGTTTGACAAAGGCAGGAGGATGACAGAAAGTGGAAGCCTCACCTTCCAGAGAGTGTGGTGAACGAGGTTCACAGATAATTTTACAACCTAAGAACCAAGAAGTAACAAAAGCATGTTATCTGCAGGTACAAAAGTCAAGTCTGAAAGAATGGATGAACAGAACTGGAATTGATCACCTCCAAGGAGTAGGAAAATAGTCTGGGCAGGGGAAAGTAGGGGCAAATGCTATTTTTGTAAGCCTAAGAAATATTGGCTTTTTAAACTATGTGCAATTATAATTCTGACAAAAAACAAAACAAAACAACAAAGGAGTGTGAAGAGAATGAAATAATATTTCTGGATGGTTGGAACTGTCTTGTTTTGCTAATAGTGTCTTATCACGCTGTAGAAGGAATGAATATCTAGCCTAGAACTGTGCCTCGATGCTGGAACTATGCCATCTGTGAATTATCAGACAAGCTTGGCGTTGAACTAGACAAGAAGGCAGATTGTCATTTATCCTAGTTCCACGTGTAACAGATACTGACAGTTGACAAAATTGATAGGCTTTAATATATAGCTTAGAAAAGTCGGTACAATAAATGCAAGTACTAAAAATTGAAATCTATCCATCTGATTCTGTGAGAAAGTCCCACTCTTTTGGCAAAACTGACAAATAGGGAACACATGGGTATGTTAGCTGTTAAATAGGCATGCAGAGTCTCCAATCTGTTCCATAAAATATTCATGTTTGTTTGAATATGAAAAATATTTCCCCAACATCTTATAGTAAAACTCTCCTCATCTTGCTCAGTTTATAGTTTAGAGCAAATTCTAATTCAATGTAGGAACGTTCTGTATCAACATCTCCAAGAACGTTTGATGAAATGCAGATAACTGGGCACTACTCCAGACCAAGAGAATCATAATCTCTGACATCTGATAATATGCATTTTTAATAAGCTCTTGAGAGATTTTTATAATATATATGATATCAAATTTATACTAGGTAACTCCCAGGGCTTTTGTTTGTTTGATCGCTTGTTTTTTTCTTTAATCTAAGAGTTACGACCTCCTCCTGCTCTCAACAATTGCCTTGCTTCCTACTCAAAATCTTTCCAAACCACTTATATGACACTTACTCATAGACTGTATTTATAGATGTATATATATATATATTTTTTTTTCTCTCCAAAACAGGTAAGTTCATAGACACTCAGGGCAACGCCAAATATGTCTGAATTTTTTCACAACAAACTAACTCATCAAATATTCTTCAACAAATGTTGAAAGAATTAACAACAACAACAAAAATGGATGGAGATTATTGAAGGAAAAGTATTCTTTTGTCATTTTAAATTGCAACAAACAAACTTCTGGGGAACAATTCTCTCCATTGGTTTTAGTTTCTCATATTAACTCTAAGGTTTTAAGTCTTTGTGGCTTTAGATATAAAATATGAATTAATCAAACATCAAGCCTCCAATTTGTTTAAATTCTTATTTACGACCTCCATGTATATATCAACTTAAAGTGGTCTGTCTGCCTTTTACCATTCCAGCAGTAATACCAACGGCCTTTTTCTTTCTAACAGCAAATCATGCCAGGTGGAATTCTTTCTTAGATAGCTGGGGATTAACTGGAACAAAAAGGCTCAGGAGAAATGGAATAGAGACCATGATCTTCACATGAAAGAGAGCAATGTGTCCATGGGTTAGAAGTTAAATGGAAAAATATATTAAATAGTTTTTTGCCAAGTAAGAGTTTAGTCTCGGCAGCAATTGTATAATTTCTTTGATGCAATAAAATGTCATCTCAATACTTCATGCATAAATATACATAAATATACATTGTGTATTTTAATAAAAATCTGATCATTCGAAAAGTGTTTCAGGCTATAGTACCTACATACAGTACTTGAAATACTTCTTCCATTCTTTAAATACTACGAAAAAATCCTAAGAACTATTTTTTTTCTTAATTCTATTTTAAGGTAAATAAAACTTTATTTTTAAAGGTTTAAACCTAAATTTTCACTTGCTAAAATCAGTTTAGTATAGTAATATTGCAATAAAGTGCAATATGTTACAAAGATTTACAGTTTTTTTAAAAAGCCTTGAGTACATTTTGACACTGATTTTTTTTCCCCCCCTACAGGATTAGTGTTTTAATATTGCTCTTGGTATTTTTATTCCAGACATGCCATTCCCCCCCCCCCCTCAAGAAAGTAAACCAATAAATTTGATGCCTCGTGTGAGCGTTACTTGGAATTTTTTTTAACCTGAACATAAAAGCAAATTTGGCCTTCAGTTAAGACTTTTCTTTACATGATATTAACAGTAAAATAACCTGGCAAACACTAGAAGGGATGGAAAAAATATCCTCCCTCCTCCTTTCTCCCTCCAACTTCTATATTCACTGAGCTGCTTTGTTCTCTGTATCCTGCATAATTAATAACTACTTTGGCAATCAGTCATGCATTCCTTAATGGCACCTCAGGCATCAAGTGTCCTTGTAGGCCTCCCCTACAGAAACCATACACCCTTCTCCAGTGCACACTGGCAGGCACTGGCTTAACTATGGACAAGTCATTTACAAAATCACTATTAAGGAAAACACATAGTTGGGGTTATAAAGTAGCTACAGTACTTACATAGCATTCTCCAGTATCATTTCATCTCTCTCTAGGTTAAATATATAAATAATTTTACTAATAAGAATTAAAAATATGTGATACTCAAACAAGTGTCACTGATTATACATATTAAAAAAGAAAGAGTACAATTAGAAAAATAATAGAACAAATTTGGAAGCAATTTAAAAGAAGATGAGTTTCACTGGATTGTTATGAGTCAGTCATCAGTTCATTCATCACCTTACACTCCCCTTTTCAGGTAATAAAGAAAAGATAAAAATACATGGAGTCGATTGGTACAGTAGCTATAACATCCATTGCACCTAATCTAAACTGATCCGTTCACTAACTGGAAAATAATAGTAAATAAATTGTTTAAAATATTATGTTATTACTTTTGATCAGAAAGCTTAGATTAAAACTCTTTAAAATATAATATTCAATAAACCCCTTTTAAAAGAAATTGGTGGTAGTTTAATCATCCTTCAAAATGTTAACCAGATTGGAGGGAGGAAGATAAAATCCTCAAATCATATAACCATTTAAAAAGATATATAATCATAAGTAATATTATACTCAAGAAGAATAGTTCTACATTTAAAGAATAAAACTTTAAATATGTACATTTTATTTCAAAAATAAGCATAGTTTTTTGAAGTAATTGTCCAACAAAAATATGTAATATTTTTTACATTAAGGCTGATTTTTAAAAAATAAAACTTCTAATATAGTTTTTTGATACTAGAAGAAAAAATATTATTTTTTCAGCCTTTGTAGGTTTCTTAACATTCTTAAATAATGGTGCTTATGCTACAGTACACAGAGTAAAACATACACAATCTATTATAAATTACTCCAAAATTAAACAAGAAATTTTCTTTTCTTTCTAAGAGATCTGCTGGGCTCTCAATGTGTGTGGCCTCCAAACAGAAACAAGCTTGCACTGTTTTATTTCAGTTTTGCTTCATTTCTTCCCAAACAATCTCTCACTGCTAATCTACCAGGCCTTTTTTTTTCTCTTTTAGCATGAAGAAAAAAAATCAAAGACATTATTAACTCCTTATGCACAAAAATAAAAGCTGAATATCTATCATTTGGCATCAACTTACATGAATTTATTTTTCATTATTTATTAATGGGGCACAACTTGGGAATATATATATATATATATGTATATATATATATATATATACACACACACACGCACATATGTGTGTGTGTATGTGTGTGTGTGTGTATATATTCCCATAAATAATTCTTAAAAATAGTTTTAAAATGCTAAAATTTTTAATTTATGTAGTAAATCTAGCACTATTTTTTAGCTACAAAATACTAGTTATAATTTCATGTAAACATCATATGTTAAAGTTTTTTTCTAAAATAAAACTTAGCCTATAACATCAACCTAAAATAGTAAAATTGAAGGATGCATTTTATTTATGTCTTGGTAATTAAGGAAATGATACTGAAATTATAACATTACAGAGGAAATTATATCTATATATAAAATATATAAACAATCTCTCAAAATTAGATCAGTGTCACTTTTTTTTTCAAAATAATAAGTAACCCCATATTTAACTATATGCTTTCATTCATTAGTTTAGGGGGAAAAAGTGAGTAAATCATTTTAAGAAGGTGAACATAACTTCTGATGGCAACATGCGCAGCAAAAACTGTTTCTGAGAATTTTAACTAATGTATGGTAATCAGAACCACAGAGCCTTAAAGGCTGACTAGAATCAAATACACATTCATGCTCCCAAAGAAGGCTGCAGTTATTTTACTTACTTGTAAAATATAAGAAATATTAAAATCAACTTTCTCCATAATTATCCCAGGAAAAAAAGTGACTAAACTCAAAGTCTTTTTTCTATGTATGAATAGATGCAAAGTATTCAGTAAATTATAAAAAGCAGGTAAAGATGATTATACACATTAATAGTTATAATGTCATAAGGATGTACTAAAATTTCTTTAAGTAGCCTAGATATCTGGATGGTCCACTCATCATCCAAACAAAACAAAACAAAATTAAAAAAGAAAAAAGTTCAGTTCTTTAAGTAGGGCAAGATTGTGTTCTTGGTAATATAGCTTAATATATCAGGACCAGGAGAATATGTGATTCTTCAATTTTTTAGTTTATGCATCATCAGTATTGTGCAACAGCAACAAAGGTAACATAGTAAATGAGTAGTTAGTGTAGCTCCACTTGGGTTTAGACAATTGTAAGGAGAACAACAGATTATCTATGAGATATTAATGAACAGCTGCAATGTGTCCAGCATTGTACTAGGCATTTGATAACCTAAAGTAGGAAGTTAATAGTCAGCTAAAGACTTTGGTTAATATCATTTTTATCATTACATTTAAGAAACCATTGTGGCCAGTGGCCCCTAATGTCCTATTTTTCAGTGATGGGTTTGCATTGAGACCATTGCCTCTGGGGAACTGGGTGTGCTAAGTATGAAGTTCATCCTTAACAAAACAAAAAAAAAAGTATCAAAGGTATCAGAGATGATGGGCGGAGGGAGGGGGCTTGGAAGGGCACTTGCCCCTGAGCAAATGACACAAGAACTTTTAAATCTCTTCTCAAAAAGGCAAACTTTCTTTCCTTAGGCTTTCATTCATTGATACACAGATAAGATTGATGGATTGCTGCCCTTCTAGTAATAACATTGGAAGGAGTGGGGGGGAGGAAGGAACTTCATTTAGCAATACACAGTGGTAACTCAAAACACCTTGCAAGGCTTGAAAGCATAATTACTTTTCAAATTTTCACCCATCAAATCTTGTTCTTTCTGTGGGCAGCTATTGAATGTAGACTGGCTGTGGTTGTGTGGGAGGAGAGATTGATACATGGAACCAAGACAAAGGATAGGTGAAGAAATGGCAGATAAACTGTCAACGTCAGTTTAAACTCCAAAGAATGAAAGCTCATGAGATTGTAAAATTCATATATAATAATCACCCCAGAAAGCAATCTGGCAATTTAAAATCACCAAGTCACACTTAGTAGGCAATGTAGGACCCTAGTTGTCATGTTCTCTGTTTTTTTCCAGTCCAGAGCCTACTATTTTCCATTAATATAAGGTCCCCTATGCTATTTCTCCATTTTCTGCAGCCCATCACAAGTCAACTTAGTTGTCATGCAAAACATGGTTCCGTAGATGCCAAGAGAATGTCAATTCTCAGCCCACCAAAGTCCATATTTACAATTTATCAAACAATTTGAATAACTATTTACAAATGTACTGAATTTAATTTTAATGACATTATCAGTGATAGATGTTTCACCTAAAGTCTCTCAGATGTTGACAGTGTCCGGCGTAGTCTCAGTAAATCTCTGGTAACAGGTCAAAACCAGGTGGCAGGGCCCTGCTTACTGGAGGATGGGTAGTGCTTGCCCCAGATCCTTGTGGTTCTTTATCTCATCTCAAGGCCCATGACTCTGGCATACACTTACGGATTAACAGTGTCAGTGAATCTTCTGTGAGTTAAGCTGGGGTGAGTGAGTTGTATGATCAACTTAACATTCCAGCATTTATTCAGAACCTATATTGCGCCTAGAGCTGATGGAGGCACTTTAAATGACTGTGTTTTTATCTTTATATATTTTATTTAATTCATACAACTCCTTGGATTACATACCAGATAATCCATGTGGTCATAAAATCAGATAAGAACCACCTTTGGTGTCAGCATATATACATTTTAGTTTTTAGTTTTCATGTCTTATTCTATAACATGATAATAGATTGTTACTTTTACACACTTAAACTAATATAATGGGAAAAGACTAGTTTATTTAAAATACAAAAATCTCAGTTTCAAATTTCTTTTTATTACAGGTTTTGGGTAAATTAAATATTTGCTGTGATACAAGACCTACCATTATGTTTTATAGTAAAATTTAATTGTTTTTATTTGAATATTTAAGGGCATTAGATGTGCTAAAACCCAAACTGAAAATGTGGACTCTACAACTATAGCAATGACTCTCAAGGCCATCTGAGATTTCAGTAAACCTTTACATAAACTTTGTGAAGCAGGATACTGTGAAAATGTTTTAAAAAGATTTTTAATGGCTTTATTCAAACAAATAATCACATTATCAAAGTATTTCCTACAAATAGTGTGTGTGTTTTTTAAGTCTTTGTCTACTATGACTACTTTTATAATTTAAATTATTAAATTTAAATTAAAATATTAAGAAAAGTTTTGGAAATTAACAAAGGAAATGGTAGAAAATCTACATTCCTGGCAAAAGTATTTCATTATGGCATAGAAATATGAATATTTTAAGTACTCTATGTAAGGACATTGATCAAGATTCACAATGTAATTTATAGCATATATTTTAGAGATATTTCCCTTAACTTCAGTTGTACAAAATAAATGACTCTACTGTTGATAAGTGAATAAATTATTATTTTTAAACTTCAGTTTGGGTTTTACTGTTGCCTTTTTGGTTCTATATTAAACAATACCTAAATTTCTTAGTTGCTTAAATAATATTCCACAGCAGGCCAGGCATGGCTCAGCGGTTGAGCGTCAACCTAGGATCCAGGCGATCGGGGTTCGATTCCCGGTCAGGGCACATGCCCGGGTTGCGGGCTCGATCCCCAGTCGGGGGTGTGCAGGAGGCAGCTGATCAATCACTCTCTCATCATTGATGTTTCTATCTCTCTCTCTCTACCTATCCTTTCATCTCTCTGAAATCAATAAAAATATATTTAAAAAATAAAAATAAAATAATATTCCACAGACCTGAGTTTGGGCAATCAAAAAGGGACATCTTTGCTAACATTGCAATATAATTATAATATATAAAGTTAGGTATTGATTCCATATTTTCTGGTTTGACTCATTAATTCTCATGAATTGCTAGCTGGCTGAATGCATAGCATTTATATCCAAGAATCCACACGCTAATGCATGTAGCCCACACCATGTTGTGTTCCCAATGTACCAATTTTTATTTATTTAATTTTATCTTTTCCATCACCATTTATCTACTCTATGCCTTTTTCCATTTTCACCCACCCCTGTCCCTCTGCAATCACCACACTATAATTGATCATATTTAAAAGTTATACTAGATGACATCATATTTGTGTAAGTACTTCTGAATTACTATTATAAGCAGAATGTGATAAAAATAAAAAGGATTTTCAATATTTCTGTTGCAGTGAAACAAATAGATACAAATGTTTGAAATAATACGTAAAATAAAGGGTACAAGCAATCACGAAGCAACTAAAAATACAACAATTATAATCAGAATAAATAGATTTTTTAAATTACAGTGAGAATTTCAAAACCTTTTTTGCTATGGGGGGAGCACAAAAGGTCATAAATAGTATTCAATCAAAATAAATATTAAGATAAGTAGAAAAACTGAGCTAACTACTTTTTAAAACCCATTTTACTAAAACATTGATTTGGAAAAATAATTATATCTAATAAGTTTACTCTAGAATAAGATGAAAAGAAGTATGTTATGTACATTTTTGTAAACAACACAACTAAAACAGAAATATTGGTGTGTGCAGAAAACTATGTTGCCACCCTAATGGGAAGAAAAAAGTAAAATATCACATAAAAGATGGACTTTTAGGCAATTCTAGATATAAATTTTATTAAAATGGCATTAATGTCAGATAGTGCAGGCTTTCTACCTTTGCAATGTATTCATATCAAAAAATATATATGAATTTAAAAATGAGAACCGTCAGAAACTGTATAAGCTTGAAATTTTACATCTTTAAAGCAAGAGTATCGTTTAGCAAAATGCAAAAGATTATCATATAAGAAAAGGTCACAAAAACACTAGAAAACTAAAACATATTTTATTATTTAATATGACCATATTTAAAATTAATTCAGGAAGACTTTCTATTGTCCAAATTTGGATGGTGATCCCTAAGTGATAATAGAATAAATACACTAATTCCAAGTACCCTATGTAATTTCTCAACACTGAAATACCAGTGAGTGGGTTTGGTGGTGATGGGTTTGTTATGGTCTTCTAAATGTTGTACAAAACATATTTTATTTCATTTACTGATAAGATTATTTAACATGGATAATGATCTGTTTTGAAATTCAAAGTGTGATAACTAGAGTGACATTTATTTTTTCAAAAATCAAGCTACAGACATGTTTTTGTTTTGCCTGATTCTTCTGTTTAAAGGGGGGAAAAAGGAAGCAAATAACTGACCTAATTGAATAAGCGGATCTCTAAGTGGTACTTACTGGCATGACAATGTTGTAGTGGATGCAGAACCCCGGTTCAGAAGGGAAATATTCATCAGATACAAATCTTATCCTGATTTGATTTCCTTTAGAAATCTGTTTTCCTGGCACAGTCCCAGAACCACACCAGCGCCCTAATACAGTTCCATCACTGGGGTCCTCAACTTCTACAAAATCATACCTGCAAAGAGGAAAAGAGAAGAGAGACACAAAGTCATGACCTGTCATTCTGGCAATTCATGTCTGGGGTGCAGTCAATCTTTTGGCCACAGCTATGAGTTCATCCCAGATTTAACTGGGTAAAATAAAATCAACTATTCCAAAAAAAGAGAGATACACTGAAAATGCATGCCAACTGAATACGAGTCTTTTATTCTCAGTTCTCTCACTTTACTATTAATGAACTCCAAATTCATTAAATAGCTATCTCAAAACATTCAATATTTTGTATAAAGTAACCATCTCTGACATTCAATTCATGAATTATTCAGTTTCATTTCCATTTGGACATGATAGCCTTACTCCAATCTTAATTCCTGTGATTACTGCCTATTACTTTCTGACTAACTCTTTCATGCCAGTCGGGCTCGTGGGCTCCCTTTACTCATCTGTGATGCAAGCTTCTCCAGAACCATTTAATTATAGACCAGCAACTATCAACCCTTTTCATCTCATGGTGCACATGAACTAATTACTAAAATTCTGCGCCACACCAAAAAATATATGTTTTGCTGATCTGACAAAAGGTAAGTATAACTTTGATTCATCCACCAGACAGCTATTGTTGTGTTGGCTGTTGTCATTTTTTAATAGGACACTCTAAGGGAAAAGAGGTCAATGCCCCTGACTAAATAGTCAGGCATTGCATGTTTTAAAAATTCTTGCTGCACACACTGGTTGAAAATTGCTGTTATAGACACATCTTTCAAATCTCACTTTGTACTCTACTGCTCTGTGAGCCCTTTCTGGATGCTCTCAGCTCACTGTTATCTATTTTTGATAAAAAACATAGTTTCAATAGTAAATATACATATATATGCACACATAAGTGACCCATCTTCTTACTTAGGCTGCTAAATCACTGAAGAAAGGAATCAGTTTTTACATACTTACATTTTATTTTGCACTACACAGAGAATCTTAAACATAAGAAATAAAGGATCAATTTTCTAAAACAAATGCTAACTGGTTTGGAAGGTTTAGAGCAGTGGTAATCATTGAGAGAAGTATTGCTCTTTTGGAGAATGTTTCAGATGCCTAAAATGTACAGGCATTTTAGGTTGTCTCAATGGCTGGGGATCAGGAGGGCATATGAAACATGGCAGGCAAAGTCCATGGATGCTCAACAACGGAAAGTCCCAAAAATGAGTATTAGCTCCATGTTCTCCATGCTTTCCAAGGACTTCACTGGACATTCACATACATGATTCTCTTTATTGTTCATCTTAGTCTGGAATATAATATTGTCTTACTTATAAACACAGATATGTTTCACAGTTTTAATTTAAGCTAATTTCCAGAAATTCAACTATCAAATAACTAGAAGAAAGTTTCAATGCTTTGGAACTTTTCCAAGAAATTACTTACTATTTTGGAAAAACATGTCAGTAACAGGTACACTGCTTATAACTATTTGATTCAAAGTTAAAATGATTATACATATCCACATTAGTTTATATTAATAGCTGTCATTATCACAATGATTCTACTAAGAAGATGCAAATATTTACTTCCTTTTCTAGTATAATTGTGCATGTGTATTTATGTATTTAAATGAATTATTTTAATATAAATTACTGTTATATCAATTTATATAACATGTAGGCCATTATATTTCTTTTTAAAATGACTGCACACATAAATATGAATTGTTCTTCAGAATACTAAACAGGACATTGCAGAATTTTTGTTAAAAGGGAACCCTGACATGGCTGAAAACTATTGGTAAATTTTCTTTTAAAAAGACTAATTTCAGTACCTACCATACAATTAAAAATAATGTATTTTGTGCAGTATTGAACTTACAAAAGAAAAAATTGTTTAAAAAAGGACAATGTTTGCAATGAACCATTTCTACTTATAAATCTTTGTCCTAAAGAAGTATCGAGAATTCTCCTGTGGCATGTAACTTCACCTGTTTCAGCCTCATTTTCTTGGTCCTGAAATTGAGGATAACGCTACCTAACTCATAGGGATATCTACATTCCTTTTAAGGAAGGAATAATGGAACAACACATGCGTAGTGCCGAAAGCTTGGTTGACACTCAGCTGCCACCCAGTAAAGTTTGCTCCTCAACTCTACCCTGCATTGTTCCCCCCACCCCACACCTACCTTTTCATATAACCTTGGGAGTCTGAAAGCAATAAATAAGAAAACTCGAAGATGAAGGGGAGAGGTTATTTCTGCTATGTCATATGACAAGTCTGGGGTTATAAATTACAAATGCATTAGCCAGCCAATACAGCCATTCCAGGAACTGTGCTGTATGTGTGTGGTGGGATCAGGGAGGAGTGGGGTCAGGGGTAAAAGAGCAGTTGGGTAGAATAGACCTCAGTACGTATTTCAGACATACCTGGTACAGAAGTTGGTAACTACCATTTTAAATCAAAGGGTGATTTTTGTATCAAGATTGCTTACTTGTGAAACAAAGCTTCTATTCATAGAGTATCTGTTCGTTGCATGCCTATCTGAGGCAGGTTTCCACCACTGCTAGCCTGCAGAGAGCCAGATTTCAGGCCTGGTCAATCATTCGACAAGTATATAGGAAGCACTGACTTGGTGTAAAGTGCTGTGCTAGACTCTCAGGATACAAAGATGAAATTATAGCTTCTTTGGGCTCAGAGTCTATAAAAGATTTTGGTGAGTGCTCTAATGAGAGACTGTAGGAAATACTGTGGAATACTGGCAGAGTAGAAGTAATTCTATACAGTGAGATTAAGGTCAGTTTACAAAGAAACATTTAGGCTGTCAATGAGTAGTGATTGACTAGGGCTGGAAAGGGGGGAAATGGAAATGCATTCTAGCGAGAAGTACAATACATAAGATGTAATAGACGAAAGAAGGGGCCAGGCATGGCCAGTTGTGAATAGAGGACGGGAAACAAAGAAGTAAATGGAGATCAAGCTGGAAAAATAGGTGTAGGTGAGAAAGTATTTCAGAATCAGATGTTTGAATATTATTTTGTAGGCTAATGTTGCAAAGAGGTAAGCACAGTTTTAACAGGAAGTACGTTTCTTCAAAAATTTAACACAGCATTTAAAAAAGTGGAATTTCACTAAAAATATCTGGATTTCTGGCTTTTGTCTAAATTTGAAAATCAGGTAATAGTAAAAATCATTATCCCTAGTGTGACCATGAGGGCTCCAGAATTGGTGTCAGCTCCAGGAGAGGAGCTATCTTTGTTTTAATTTACTGTCTTATCCCCAGCACCTACATGCCGAGCACATAGTAAACACCATATCAGTGTTTGGTTAATGAAGGAATGAACACTGAGCCTCCATTCCTCCAGAGCAAGGGTGAAACCAAAGGGAAATAGCTTTAGAAAGGACATGCTCTTTCTAGTTTAAAAATCTCCATCTACTTTCTATGCTGTTTTGTTTTTGTTTTTTAAATACCCAGATCTTCGTTTATTTACATTAATTGTCCATGTAGGCATCTGAGTTTGCCACCCTTGTAGCCTATGAGGTACAGCCATGAGTTTTCAATAAGGAAGGAACATAGACAGAATCATCACATATTGAAGGAATGCCAGGAAAAAACATTTCACGTGAGGGTAGAAAGAAAAGATCCCTTAACAAAAACATCCTGAAAAGGAGCAATAGGGAAACAAGAGGAAAACCACTGTGAGCAACGGCACAGAACTAAGGGAGACTATTCACCATAGCAGAGCTGGCCAATGACGAAAGAGCAGAGACTTGGCAATTATGAAGTCACGTGCAATAAACTGGTTGGGTGACACACACAGTGCCAAAGATTATCTTCCCAATATTTTCAAAATCGTCCTAATAGAAGCATTTAAAGAGAAAAGAATGGCATATGGAACAAACCTAAAACTAACAACCCACATAACTATTTTACCGGAGTAAATTTAAAAGGAGTTTTTAACCATACATGGAAATATCTGGATTATAAATGTTAAGAATTTATTAAGGAACAAATAAGTCTTAAAGTCTTAAAGTCTTGCTGCCCCCACCCCTGTGGATTTTTATATCCTGATATAAAAATCACTGTCCTACAAATAAGAGGGGAGGGACACATACAGTGTTACTTTTTCATGGAGATTTTCTACTGAATTTGATGCCATTAAAAAACACACCACACACTAATCTTTGTAACAATTTCTGCATTTGCAGGTAGACAGCTGGCAATTAATTCCTACATGCTCATACAAGTCTGGCACATACATTTATCACAGTGCTTTAAAAAACTACATGGTTTTTCATTCCATGAAGGTTAAATGAAATGAACATCCAAAAAAGTACTATGTCCTTTCTGTATAAAACAGTAGAACTTAACATATACTACTAATTGTTTTATATCAAATTGGGCATTTAAGATTTTTCTTTTCAGAAGTGGTACCATATGTCACCCAATTATTCTAGCATTAATTTTTACCCAATAATTGTTTCGATGTCTATGGAACTTAAAATTATTAGTAATATCATTGTTTACTAAGATTTAGTTTTGTCTCTTAATCAAAACAGTAAATCCTCTTGCTAAAGAATATAGTTACAAAAATAGCTTTTTTAAACTTAAATCTTATTCAATATCATGTAAAATGCACCAAATGTAGATCTACTTGTAAAGTATCCGCAAGCCTTATTGGTGCTACCAAGACTTCAAAATCAAAAAGAACAAAAGCCATTGCCACTTGATACCATATTTCTTTTTGACTTGTTGAGAATATACTGTGGTTGGAAAAAGATTAATGCATTAAACCTAGTCATTTGAAGTTTTTTTTCTTTTTTGTTTTGTTTTTAGTTTTTGATAGAATGCCATTTGCAGAATATGGAATTCAGTGCACAAACTGGTTGACTGGTATACTATAACATAGTCCAAAACATCAAAAAAATGAAGACAGAAAACAATGATAGAAGATTATTCATTAAGCTTTAGCCAAATGAAAGGAAGATCATAAAGCCATTTCACCAGAAAAGTGAAATCACAGAACATAATCATCCTTAAATGCAGAAATCTGCACATGCCCAAATGACTGCACTGGAGACACGGTAATCTTATAAGACACTCTTAAGTATTAATTTCCAGCATGCACAATTGCTCACATCAGTATTTAAAGGATTTACTAAACCTATTTTATGAGCCAATCAAACATCACTTTCTCACGGCAACATGATACACAACACACAGCGCTAAGTGGTTTATAATGATCACTCCCTTTCTCTAACATACCCCTGGGGACCCAGGAGGATTTATGTTCTTTTATGTTTAACAAACAAGTCTGGTATTGTAGACAAAATTTTCATTCTCATGTGGGAATTTAAAGACTGTGAGGCCAGGGGGACCGCTTTCTTACTCCTAAGAACTGTAAGGAGTATACCCAAGAAATAAATTCACTGGTAAACAGAATTGTCAGACACCCAGCTTCCTTCAACAAAAATAAACCAACCCTGAAAAACAGGCTGTTTCTAGTCCGTACTAACTAAAACTCTGACAATTAAATCTACCCCATGAATTATCGAATCTGACGGTAGTGGGAAACCCTGCCAAAAATTAGATGTGGATCTTAAAAAGGCCTGGCTCTGCAAGTGTCAGCTGGAGTCTGAGCTTGTTGGGAAAAGTAATGACATTAATAAGATGACAGCTATTCTACAGTGCTTATTGGTTTAGACTTCAGTTTAGCAGAAGGACCCTTGTATACAGAATATAAGTTTTAGATCCCTATTTGGACACAAGAGTGTTCATCCATCCTTTAACATACATTGAAAAGATTTTTTTAAACAATAACTATATTATTAATTGCTTTTCATACATTAACTCATTTAATCCTCACAAAAATCATAAAAAAATGATACTGTCAATGTGCCGATTTTATGTTTTATAAAATATAAGAAAGCTAATTACCTGGCCAAGGTCATAGCAACTATATGTATAGCCAAGGCTTCAATTTTGACAGGGAACTCCAGAGCTCCATGCTCTTAAGTGCTATGTGATACTGTGTACTACATTTAAAATATGCCTACATGATTATATTTGCTTTATTTTAAGGCTTAACTGCAGGGGATTTGTGTGTTTTTGTTCAATGGCTGCAAAAACATTAAGAGACATTCAAATAAAAGCAATCAGTAAACTTGATAATCTGGGCATATAATTTTTACAGATATTTATTTTAATTCATCTAGTAATACTGATTTTTAAGCATTCTAAATTCTTTATGGAGAGTTGTAAACCTACGTAGGAAATGTTTAAGTCAAACCAACAAGCACGCTTCAGAGGACCGAACAATGATACAAACTGGAGTAATTCTCATGAAAATATAAGAGTTCTACCTGTGTGTACATGGTAGGACGGTACATGGAAATTAATACGTTAAAATTATCTTATTATTGAATAAAAACACTTCAAATGAATAACCCACAATTAAATCTATAAAGCTATAAAAATTAAGCAAAACAAAATATAAGGTGAAAATTAACAGAGACAAAAACTATGAGAGATTCAAAACAAAGTCAGAACTTAGAATTAAAACCAAAAGCTGGTCTTCTGAAAAGAAAGTGAGAGCGACAGAGAATGTGAATCAGTAATTTACACAGAGGCCCTGGCTGGTGTGGCTCAGTTGGTTGGGCCTTGTCCCTTGCCCCGAAGGGTCGCCAGTTCGTTTCCAGGTCAGGACACATGCCCAGGTTTCGGGTGCAATCCCTGTCGGGGTGCATGCGGGAGGCAACCAATCGATGTTTCTCTCTCACGTCAATATTTCTCTCTCTCTCTCTCCATCTCCCTTCCTCTCTTTCTAAAACTGATAAAAACATTTAAAAAAAAGAATTTACATATAAGGATTGAGAAAGAAGATATAATCATAGCTAAAAATGTATTTAAAATGTGTAAGTATGTTTTATGTAACTTTATGACAAATCTGAAAAGCTACATGAAATGGATGAGTTACTATAAAAGTAAATTATAAAAGTTGACTAAAAAAGGAGAAAAAGTGAAGTAACAACTCTAGGAGAAATTGAAAAGACTGTCATACACTGATAAATAAAAGATGCAGTGATATGGGGTTTATAAGAGACTTCTATTTGACTGTAAAAGAACATTTAATTCCAATTTTATATAAGCAATTCTTAAAAATTAAAAATGACAGATATCCACTTAATTAATAATAAAATAAGCTGGCCTAAATCTTGTGAATCCAGTTAACGATACTGTATTATACCTTCAAAGTTGCTAAGAGACTAAATCTTAAATGTTCTTACCACACCAAAGAAATGGAATCATGCAGCACTATGGAGGTGTTTGCTAACTTTAGGATAGTAACCACTTAGCAATATATAAGTCTATCGAATCAACACATACACCTTAAACTTACACAATGTTGTGTCAGTTACATCTCAGTAAAGCTGGAAAAACAAAAAATCTCTAATAACTGGAAAAAATCTTGTATCAGAGTTCTTTCAAATGGCAATACCAAACATTACAAATTAAGACAAATTTCACTCATAAATTGAGGAAAATGTAAAAATTTCAAATAAAATTTAATCAGATGTCATCCATCCATCATTGGATTAAAAGACATAATACTTCATGATAGAGTGTGGATTTAGTTCATGTAAAAATGACCTTCTAGAATATTAAAAGAAGAAAACTATATGATCTTATTAATAAATGCTAAAAAAATATGATAAAATCAACTACTTAGATAAAAATTGAGTAAACTGAATAGCAGGACACTTTCAAATCATGATAAAAATTATTTAACAGAAACTAACTGCAGGTTTTATGTTAAAGTGATTTTTATTAAAATTAGAACAAAGATTAGGTTGGCCACTCTGACCACTATTTTCAGCTGTTTTCGGGGCGACTGTGGGGGAAGAGTTGTAGCTATTTTTAGCAGGAAATGAATGAAAATAAATGTTGTAATAGATATAAAAGAGAAGAATGACTCTTAGTTGATAATAGATTCTCTTGAGAACAGACTATAATAGGGTAAGCACAGAGACTGAAAACCTTGGAAATAAACACGTGCAGAGAGTGGTGGCTTGGAATTTGATAGGGTAGGTAAAGGTAATGGTTACATGTTGTATGTATATATTTTGAAAGTAGACCTGATACATGTTAATGTGAGCTCTGAACAAAAAATGAATCCAAGGCTTTTTTACTTAAAAAAACATCTGGGATCAGAAAATAATTTAGTAAAGTTACTAAATATAGGATCAATATACAAAGTCAACTAATGAATGACAAAAAAGCATGAATTTACCATAATTTTTATGAAAATCTCAACAAAGCTGCTAAAATATTTGTACAAAATAATAATCATAGCAACAGAGCAAATATTATGTAGTGCATACTATATACCAGATACTCTATAAATATCAACTCATTTAACCTGCAAATATAACCTTCTCCATAGCTATGTTTTTGTACACATATTATAGATGGGAAAACTGAGGTACAGGGAAGTCATGGAACAAGGCAAAAGTCATTACAGCTAAGAGTAACAGGGCTGGTGCAGGAATCCTGCTTTAGACTTCAGAGCGCATATTCTTAACAATTACACAAACAACACTGTGTCTAGTTAAACAGGACACAACAAAGACTCATCCAACTCAATATGTTCCTATTTATAATCCATCATTGAGAATTCTGATTTAAACTCTCCATATTTTCTTCTTTAGAATGGGAAAACTATTAATTAACTCTGAAAGTCGTCGTGAGGATTAAATGAGAGAATGTATATAAAGGGTTGAAAATAGTCCTTAACAAATAAGCTGCTCAATAAGTAGTTGTTTTGTTTGTTTTTAAATGATTGTTATCATTGCAACCATATGTGCAACCCATGGAAGACTCCACCCTGTGAAAGATGGACATCAGAGCCCCTCAGACAGTGATACATGGTGTGGGTCACTACTTTTGGCTCAAGGCAGACCCCAGCCTTGGTCGGTCATTCTTTCCTGTGGGAGTGTCTGTCCTGAATCCCACCTGCCTAGAATATAAGCAAGCCTATATATGTTCGCTATTAGTATTAACAGTTGCTTCTTTTATTGTAGTAGAAGACAGATTCATCAATGGATTGTGAAAATAGCGAATACTTAATTTTTGTGTCTGTTTTTTGTACCCTATAAAAAAGCACAATAATAGTATCAATTTCAACTTAGTAATTGTTGTGGGGATTATTGAGTTAATATATAAAAAGCATTTGCCTATTTGCTCAGCATTTTTTCCAAGACCAATCAATCGCTGAAATGTAGACCTAGTCTCAGTCTATTACTACCTGTGTGTAAGTATACATTTTTACAGAAACACCACCTCATATAATGTACTATTAATGAAATAATGCCAAGATTTAGGCAACTAATCTATGTCAATTCAGAGATTTGGTATAGGTTTCATGTTCCTCTCTAAGGATTACTTTTAATACTCTTTATAACTATCTTGCAATTATTTTCACAGAAAATTCTCATTAACATTTAGGCCTGCCTATTGTGATGCTCTGTGGCATGTGGCTGCTTATTAATTGCATATTATGAGTCACTATTAAATCAGTAATAATTATCAGCTCATGTGAATGAATGACAGTACGGGTTGGGCAAAAGTAGGTTTACAGTTGTAAGTATGTGAAACAGTTTATTCTTGTATTATTATTTACTTTTTATTGCATTTTTATTATTATTTGTCCACTTTTGCCCACCCCTGTATACCTTTATTACATGTGCTAACAACTGAACCACTTTGTAATATTGAAAAGAAAGCTGAGGAAGCAAATTTTAAAATGAAATTAACATTCTACTTAGATTAAAGCAACATTTTTCCCTCATGAATTATCATCTTGTCATTTTCCCTTCTACTTTAAACACACAGTAAGAATAAAGTGAGGAAGTTCAAGTAGGGGTAGGTGAATATAGGAAAAAGGTAAGACCTCCTCCAATGAGTCCCAATCTCTGAACTTAGGATATCTAATAATATTAAAAGGAGAATCTACATATCAAGGTTTACTTTAAAGGGTATCAAAATTAAGATTAAGAAGGAAGGGTTATGAATATGCTCTCTCGTCTATCCATCCCCAAAACTCTTCCAGGCATAGGAAACCCACAATAACCACTACCGAAAGGCACCATACAAGCCGCCCCTCCTGCATGATCTCTGAATAGCTGAATGCCATTGCCTAAGCACATTTATCAAAGGTCATGCCATCATTCATCAAGACATCTTTGAAGGACTTTGCTACAGGTTAGCTTCTTTCAGTCTTTATGCTGTATCCTTGCTACATTTGCAAATACCAACGTACTCTAGATATGGATTTATCAAGGCTAAGAGAAACATTTAAGTAGTGTGATAATAAAATTTGGACAGGATTCATGGAATGCTTATAAAGTATTATCATAACTTCAGGCCTGATTTTAAAAGAAAATATTTAAGTGGTTGATCACCAGCATAAGGCACTTTAAAGAGCTCATCTGTTTATATACACAAATCTACCTTTTGCTGATAATGTCTGTGAAAATGATGAAATGAGTTTCCTTTAGAATATACTAAAGTGAAATGTAAATATTAATCCTTTCAGGATATCTGAGAATTTCAAGTACAGTTGTTGAATACGAGTGTTAAAAATCTCTAAGTATTTATTTTTGAGCATTTATATTTACTAAATATTTATTTTATAACAAAATAATTTCTCCTAAATGCATTCTGGGGGAAAAATCTCTCAGATTAAAAAAACACACAACACAACAAAAACGTTTAGGCATTCCAGCTTAATTCATTATTTAACATTTTGCATCAATAAGAACAGATTCAAAACTTGTACTTTAACAAACACAAATAGATAGATGAACAGAGCATTTCAATCCTGATTGATGAACTGATCATTTTAAGGAAATAGGTGCTCTGTATAAAATGGATCTAGGCTTCAGGTTCCTCTTAAATAAAGGAATGAACTAGGTAGTATAGAAGGCTATTTAAAAAAAAAACAACAAAAAAAAAACCCTAGCTTTTTTTCTTTTTCTTTTTTCTGGTTTGAGAACAAAAAACATTCCCTTTGGTGTGTGTGGCTATGTCAGAAAATATGCAGCTGATACACAGAGCATGTTATCATAACATTACCCACTACAATATGTTCTAGAAACTTATTATTTTCCAAGGTCTGTACAGCGCGGTTATCATCAAATTATCATAACTGTCTACAGGCCATATCCATGGAAACCACCTTACCCATACCAATGTATTATGAAATGAGAGAAACACATATACTAATGAAAGTGCTGAGTAGCTAAGCAAATGCACTACACAGTGCAGTGCCGTCCTGTGCAAAGCCTACCCTCTGACCACACAGGTCCAAGGTTAGGAGAAGCTCTAATCCCATCAAGGGAAGTGAGTCCACCTCCACTGGCAATGTTATGTCACCTCCTCCTAACTAAATCACTTTCTCAAAACTCTTCCAAAGTGCCAACTGGTAAATGGGGAAGACCTACAGCTCCTAGAGACTCCAGTACTGTCTTGCAGGATAAACTCCTTCTTATTCACTGTGTAGCAGAAATCACACCTTTGAAAGTCAGCCTTTAGAACACAAAAGCACATTTTGGAATTTATTTGACATAAGCTCCATTTGACTCTTCAGATAAGAATTATATCCCTTATCCCTTATCAGTTATAATAGCAATCAGATTGGTTCCCAAAAGTAATAATAGGATGAGATCTGTCATAAAGAAGATGCTTAATAAATGTAAGAAGTTTTTATCATCTAATGATAATTCTTAGTTCTCTAAACCTTTTAGCTTTTCAGTCACTTATACTGTCTAATTTAAGTTATAAGAATGTTTCCAACAACTAACAGGAATTGTACTTCTATTTTTTGTATGCTTTTCTACCTTTTCTTCAGTGATCACTATATAGAATACATGCATATATATATTTACATACATATGGGCTATATATACACACATATATACATGTGTGTATTTAGGATATAAATATTAAGAGTATAGTATAAGTACAATAGGTGAAATTATACTTATATTGCTTTAATTTTTATATTACCAATTAGGTAACTTTAAGGATGTTCATTATCAATCTACATAATTAATCTCTTAGAATACTTCAAAAACATAAAAAAATATGCATACTCCAGAGACAGAATTAGTAAAGCTGGTATCAATTTTTTATAAAAGGGATTAAGCAAAAATCAAACAAACAAAACAAAAAATATCATAGATGCAGACAACAGTAATTACCAGAGGGAAAGGAGGGTGGGGTAAAGGCGAGTGTGTGAGGCTTGCCTTGGGGTGTGAACACACCGTACAATACACAGATGATGTACTGTAGAATTCTATACCAGAAACCTATATAATTTTATTAACCAATGTCACCCAATAAATTCAATTTAAAAAAAAAATGAATTTGCTTAACAATTTTGAAACAATCAATCTTCACTAGAGAACCGGATTCTGTGGAGACTAAAATAAACCATTTAATGGAAATTTAGTGAAGAATAGACATTAATAACATCTCTGAGATTTAAAATCTTGACAAAAGAAAAATAACTTAACCTCTTTCGTGGGAAATTTAGAATATCAGAAATTAGAGAAACAAGTCATCCTATTCATACCACATGTTAAAAGTATGAAAACAACTTTTTGACTCTCGTGTTCACTTTTTTCCCCCATGACAAAAGATTTATGGGATATATGGGATCATATTTCCCACAGAACCTGATTATAGAGTCAAAAAAAAAGGAGAGAGAGAGAGAGAGAGAGAGAGAGAGAGAAAGAGAGAGAAGACTCATTTCTCAAGAAACAAAAACAAAACAAAAATCTTCACATGAAAGGAAACATTTCAGATTGTTAGGTGATTTGATCACTGTAATAAGTCCTGCTAAGGCGATTACTTCATATTTTGCAGCATGAAAAGGGAAATAAGAAATACTAGGCTTAGTGCCCACTTGGCTAAATCTACCTTCCTGGGCAATATCCCTAGGCAGGGTTTTTTTGGCTTTAGGTTTGTTTTATTTTCCTCTTTTCACTTTTAAAATTTTCCTCCTGCTCTGTATTTATTTCTTTCCTTATCCTGTTAAAATTACCCCTTCAAGGTGCTTTAATAGCCAGGATTCCTACCATAGCCTTTAATAAGTTCCTGTGCTACCAGAAAATTTAGCAGTTTTTAACAGTTTCAAATGTATCACTCACTTCATTTCCTCTTTTGCTCCAGATGTTTTCTGTTAGATTTCTCACTCCTTGACAGAAATAGGATAGCCTTTTTTATAGTACCTCATGACTTTTATTCATATATCCAGAAATGTTTATCTACCTACATATTACCTCAATTTCCCTCTCTGAAAAACACGAAGGATCAATCATGCATTTCAATTCTTAATTGTATTAGTCTTATAGATAAATAAGAAAAAAGTAAAAATAAAGATAAACATACCAAATCATTAGGTAATTCGAGAACCTCTGATTAATATTATTTCAGTAATTTGACAGAACCAAACAGAAACTAGACCTCATTCGTTCAAAAAGGCTGTGTTAATTATCACACATACAGGCAAAACTGAGGTCCAACAAGTAGCCACTTGTAGTCATTTACTTATTTTGGTTTCAATTACAAAGCTGTGTATGTTTTCACTTAAAGTTTAAAACATGAAAATACACATTTAATGTCTTTAAAATACTGTATAGCATAGGGCAATTCTAAATATAAACTTAAAATATAAGCACTTTAAAGGCAGAAGCTGCATTTTTCTTTTGGTAATCTCCATGTCTCCAGACTTTATCTACTATGGGACACTATGGCGCACAGCTATTTGATTGATACAAGAACTGAAGTATTTCAAATGATGAAGGAAAATAACAGATAAAGCAATGGGCCTTCTCTCTGTGCCCCTACCCCAAACTTCAGTTCAGGGATCTGATGAAAAACAGACAACTTTCCCTTCTACTTATGGGCCGTTGGGCAACTGAGTAATTGTGGGCTACTTGGGCCTTTAGTCATTTGCGAACCTCAACCTGGGCGAGACAGCCTATTTCACCAGATGGCAAATATGATCACATTTTTGAGTGCAGCAAGTCCAGCAATAATTTTCCTGTCATAGGTCAAGAACATACTTTATATCACCAAGTTATGACTAATGGGTTCCAAGCACATAACGGCGGTACATTTCATTGGATATTCTTACAAACTGCCTAATGGCAACTTTTTAAATATTGAGCATGGAATTCTTTGTTTTAGAGGACTCCATGCTCAATATCTAAAAGGGTGATTGATTTAAACCTTTCCCTGTTAATGCTATTACTCCCAACACTCCCCTTGGCACATTTTCACTCACTCTTCAGGTCTGAGCTCAGTATGACCTCCTCTGAGAAGCTGCGCGAGTCCCACAGGCAACGGGTGCAGGGTTCCGCAGCATGGTCCGCACCCACTATGATTTCGAATTGTATGTTTTTTTGTTTTATTTCCTGTGTCATGTTTATTTACTTATTTATTTTAAAATTTATTTTTATTGTTGAAAGTATTACAGATGTCCCCCCTTCCCCCCCATTGATCTCCTACACCTCCCCAACCCCAGGCTTCCCCACACTATTGTCTGTGTCCGTGGGTTATGCATACATGCATATAAGTTCTTTGATTTTAAATGCTTGTCCCCTTACTAGTCAATGCTTTCTGGAGGCCAGAGGCCCATGTAATAATCATTTCAGTCCACAAATTTAGCACGGTATTTGGTGCATACATAGCAGGGACTAAATGACTATTGTGTGATGGATGGAGGTTGGATGAGTGAGTTCACACATACATAATATGCTAACATGCACACATATACAAATATATGTAGACAGAGTGTGCCACTAAATAGTCATGACTATACATATGGTGTTGAAGTATTCCTATATAACTAATATTTATACTCTCGAACATTTTTTTCGTATTTTCTCCAATCCTGGCTAGTCATAAACAAACATGATTAATTTTCTCTAAAAATGCAAGTAGCTTTTTTAAAAGGGCACTAGACTTCATTCAAGGTAATAATTAGACACTATTTTTGAAATTCATTATAATGTTATCATCATTCATATTGTCACATACTAGCCACTACTATGGTGAGCACTTTGATTTTCCTGTATATACTTGGCACACTAGCTTAACACTTGTGATGCAACTTGCTGTATTTTAATTCTACAACTCAGGTATCTTACTGTTTCTTTTTCAAATCGGTCTCCTCTGACTAGGGACATATTCAGATCCCACACGAAGCTCAGCTAACTGAGGACACATACTTCATCCTCGTAGTGGTCACTGAACTGAATGAAAGTTAGAAAAGTAATATTCATCACATACTCTCTGGTAAACTCACCTGAAAATTTTACCTTTTCCAAGAAAGTAACAAGCAGGACTGCGGTGACTTTTTCTTTCTAATTCTTCCCGTCTGCTTTCTTAAACAGGAGAGTAATGAAGTATGAAGTATTCTGTGATTAATCCCTCTCCTTCCTCACACACAGTCCATCTCACCAATTGTTGGTTCACCTATCTTTGCTGATTTCAAAATATTTCTGTTTATTTCTTCTCTTGGTACAGAAATCCATCCACATTATTCCAATAGCCTCCCCTAAAACCTCTCTAACCCATTCTTTTTCTCCTTCACCCTGCGCACACCATTTCTCTACACCACTGTGAGCCTTTCTCCCTTAAAAGCAGGCCTATTTTTTCATGCCACTTTCATAGGACATACATGGACACAGAGCTTGCATACAAAACCATCAATAGTCATTTATTTTCTTCTTAGTCAACTCAGAACCTTGGACATTCTATTTTTATTTACATTTAATACATATAATTCTGGGTTATAGGTTGGTATTTTGAGGGTTGGGTTCATATAAGCCTCTTATTGACGAACTGATCATTGTTCAATGTGCCACTCAAATCAGATTTTGAGTTATCTCAGCTAAAGGCCACATTCCAGTGGTGAATTCATGAAGGTAAATGTTAACTTTTGGTGTATCTTGGCAGCCATCCTGCTGGTGACCTCCTACCAGGCAGTTCATTTCTGTTCAGATGTCTATACTTTGCAAATACTTTCTATTCTTCAAAATTTAGCATTTAATTTCAAATTATCTTGTTTCCTTCCCTCACAGGTATCTCTGGTTAGTGTAGCTGTCCCCTGAGGACTAGGGTTATGTTAATGCTTCTGCTCAATCTCTCAGGCCTCATTACCTTGGTGGGTGTTCAGTAAGCACATATTAAATCTCTCATTATAGAAGTGTCAGTTCACATCACCTAACCACAGCACAGTAAATTAGAGCATAATTAAACTTGAACTTTGTTCCAATTGTAAAAGATTTGATGACCACAAATTCCTATTATTAGCAAATAGTTTGGGGATGGCATTATGTGTTGTAAACATGTGACTGCTTTATTATCAAAATCATCAAATATGAAGTAAATTGTTCAAGTAGTCATGACTTTATTACTGAACAATTTAAATTCTTTTACAAGGTGTTATTTCTATTTAGTTTTAGGATGAACAGAAAAGATAGATAATTTTGTTTTTCTTGCCTGGCAAATAATCTAACAGCTAATAGAGATAGTGAGAATTCTATTCTTGTATAATACTGTGCCTTAGAGCAAAGGTGTGGATGCCATGTCTACCATTTACTATATATTTGGACAGACTTATATTCTCTTTTAGCTTTTATACTCTTTTGTAAAATAGGGATAGTACCCACTGTGAAGGATTGCTGGAAGATTAGAGTTCATGTGGGTAACTAATTAGCTCAGGGCTTGGCAGACACAAGGTGTGCCATAAAGGGTAGATAGGCTTCATTGCGTGGCACCTATCTGCTTGGGTTCTCTACCCAGGCCCTCTGCACCTTGGGAGCATCAGAAAAGCAATGCAGCCTAAAAGCAGACTATAACCTCCAGAGGTCACTTTCCCCCACTTCCTTCCTTTCTTCCTCCCTCCCTCTGTTCTCACTTTCTTTCCTCCCTTTCCTTTTTTTTTTTTTTTTTTTCCCCTTTCTTTGCATGCTACCTGGAAAACACTGAATAGATTTTGAAACTTTCTTTTTATCTTCTAAGAAATTCTTCATATTAGAATTCTTGAGCTATATAAACAAGTAACTGAATTTTCCTAAGCTCAAAAGAGGAGTGTCACAATTCGCAGCATGATGTCTTATTATCAATGGCCACTTATTTGAAAGTTCTTAATATAGATAAATAGTAGGTAAACTGATCAGAGATATTTTTCCCTCTCAAAATACCCTAGGATAATATATAGTGCAGGCTTCATTTCCAACAACTTTAACCCCAATGCCTCAGCAAAAACAGTGCCTACCACAATCCCATGAAATAATTTTAGAAGCAATAAATTATGACTGGTTCCATTTACACAAATATTTTGATATCATGAACTAGTTTGCTTGTTCAAACTTTGGACTGAGATGGAGAGCTGCAGATAGAAAGGTCAAGAAGGAGATGATGTTTTTAAGTTAGTACATGGGGTTTCTGGGGAGAGAGAAGTAGGGGGTTAAATCAGCTGCCATATGGGGAAACGGCCTGTGTCTCTCAGCAGATGGGAGCAGAGTCTACTTGAGATATGAAAATTTACTCAAACATTTTCCAACTGCTTGAAACAGCTATGAGGAATAACTTTTTTGTGTCTGGAAAAAAATCTTTAGGCAATGAAGTTTTAAATGTATTGTATGTCCTTTACTACTTCCTAACTTTCAGCAGCATACTGAATCAAAAATGCTTAGTTCCATCCCATTTAGGGACTCTTCATGGCCTTAAGTCATACAGCGAAGAGTTTGAAATGACAAAAGAAATAGCTGAGCACATGATGGATGCCCAAGCAGGAACATTTTGGTCATATTAAACTTAACTCAAATGAAGAAGTTTCTTAAAGCTCAAAAATGGAAAGGCACAGGGCTAGGTAAGACACAGGTAATGTCACATTACTCACTCAGAAGAGGTGTGGGATGATGACAGAATGAACAGGAATGCCTTATAGTGGTGGCTTTTCCAGAAAATTCCTTTTACTGAACTGATTACAACATGGAGTTTATTAAAATTTTAAGAAGTTACCATTTAAAACTAATGTCAAATTAAAAATGGATTTTAATCCTAAGGATCATGTATAAATCAATAGTTTAAAAAAATATGAAGTGATTTATTTTTATAGAGACAGAAAAGTTAGAGTATCTTAAACTGTAATATTTTCAAATAACTGTTATAAAAATATTACCTGTTTGGATGAAAGCAAAAAAAATGTTAGTGTCTCCACATACCTGTGGATATTCTAAGGAAACATAGACAGTTCAGTGTTGGAAGAGACTTAAATCTTCACCTGGAACCCAATCTTCCCCTTGTTTAAATTATATTTTAAGCATATAATGATAAAGCAGGCTAAATAATTACACCATAGCCATATAGTTAGTAGTAAATGACAGAAGTGACTATGAAGCACGTTGGGCATTCCGAGCCAGTGTTCTTCCTAGGAAATTAAACCCTCTCATACAAGTAAGTTGCCAATTCATCTTACCAAGAAATCTAAGCCATCAGTAGGGTACCTGGAGCATAACACAACTGGAAATTCTCATTTCTCAAATCAGCGCTGGTTCCCCTTACTATCTGAAAGTAGTGTGTTCCTGTGAAACCTTATCTAAGCTGAAACTGCATTGAAGCAAAGAAGCAATTACCATTAAATGATATGGAAAACTTTGTGAGCGTTCACAGACCCAAAATCCAAAATTCAGTGTACCCACCAATGTCTTTATTTCGTTCACCACAATGTATACTCTTAATTAGTGTAACACCCTTAGATCTCTTTGGTCTTTTTGATATCCTAGGACACAACTTGTTCACTGATGCACAAAATGAATCATGATAAAGCACAGATGCTCCCAGACACAGTTCAAAGCTATAGCAGCTTGGTGCTGAGATGCTGATGATGTAGTTTCCAGGGAAAGAGCTTGGAGGTTTGCCACTGCTACTCAGTGTGCGTGCTGCCTTGTAACGCTGCAAAACAGACGCTGAACACTACTTTTGCTTTTTGCCTTTTTCGTAAAAGCAAAAAACCTCTTCGGATTTCTTTCCAGTTAGGAAAAACAGGTACAAATGTAGGTCTTTCATAAAAGCAAAGTGGGGTACTGTAAACTCTGTAAAGCAAGGGGGCACCTCTAGTTACCCACCTGTTGTTACTCCCTGCCCACCTCTGAGGGAATATTTATAAATGCACAGAGGTCTTGCCAATGTCTTTAGCCAGGAAATGGCTTATACAAGCATCCATCATAACCAACACTCAGTTTCAACCAATCTGAGGCAAGTCATAGACACCATAAACCCTTGCCTTAGAGCACTGTGATAAATTACAATTAAGGTTCTCTTGATTTGTTTTAATGAAATGTTAAGTTGAAGTGAGGTCCTTTTCTTCATACTTTTCTTTAAATATTTTAATCCATTAAGATAACTTTCTCCTTGATCTGTATGAGATCATTTATATACCAATAGAAAATCATTTATTCTTGGCTTCTTTTCTATAGGTTTTACTGAATGATAATAGTTGCTTCTGCTTTCAGAGTAAGTTTACTGGGACTCATAGTTATGCTATTTTACCTGCAGTAAACATGGCATAGGAGATAATATTCATATCATTCCTTCTGCTGAAAGTGGAGGTAAGTAAGTGTGAACAACACTGCCAAGGAAGCAGGCAAGGTGGCCCGCACTGCCACTCTGTGCCTTCACATGTGAATCAGACGCAATGACATCTTTTCAGCTTAACTTGGAAGGCTTTTGTCAAATATATTAATTTAACCTTTGTTAATTACATAGCAAAATAATAATCCTTTAGTAAAACTCAGATTTTTTTGGAGTGACTCTGGCAAAAACATTAGAGGAGAAATCAAATTATAATTAGAAACAATTTCATCAATCACTTGAAAGAAATCCTAAGTCAGCATCTGCCTGTATTATAAATGCCAGAGGATGTGGCCTATTTATAGATCAACTTCTTTAAAAGGTAGGCTGTTCCATAAAAAATCTGGGATCTGAACAGAGTCTAGCTCTCCAAGATTCACTGCCAGGTGAATTGCAGAACGTATATTATTTGAAAGCTCATATAGCAGAATATTATTAACATAATGTTGGAGCTATATATGTATAAAACATTGAAGAAGCTGAGAAAAGAAAGTCCAATGCAGAAATATAACAGTCTATCTAAAATTTGTACATTTATAAGTCTTTTATTATGGATCATTACTCTGTTGCTCTTGCTTGGTTTTTCTTTTTTGGTATATATAAATGATATAAATAGATAACTAGCTAGCTAGTAATATGGGTATTTCTTTGGTTCTGGAATTTGTCCATTTTTCAGCCATTGTGCCAATTGCACAACCCAAAGAAGAGTCTCATCATTACCCCAGTGAGAGCAATGCAGCAACTGAAAGTAAAGGCATGACACAAGAGTGGCACCAGAGTATTCCCCAGGTCCTCAAAGTGTGCAAACTGTAAAACACTTTCTGAATCATTGTGGGGAAGTGACCTCTAGGCAATAATCAAACAGGGACAGTGGGAAAAGAAAGGCTAAAGAGTGGGCGATATTGGGGGTTGAGAAAATAAAATGCAAGAGAAAAGGTGAAGTCTCCGTGAGAGACGTACACTGGGTGAAGCAGACATGAGTTTTGGGAGTTACAGGATACATTCTTTCTCTGCTTGGAATGTTGATTTTGGACATTTCAAAACATAAAACCAAAACATCTCATTAGCCAAGGGCCGGGTTCCTTGATCTCAGACTTGGTCAGATCCCCGCCCTTCATTTTAAGCCCTCTTGGGGAGATTTTTTTTTTCTTACATTACAAAAGTAATTGCTACAGAGGTCAAAGGATAACAAAACTATAAATTATGCCATTGAGCAAACTACACGCAAGAGCTGCTGCTGAAAGGGCACTGGCAAAATCTTCACTCTAAAGAAAACTTTATTCTGTGGTTAAAGGTGCAGGTAGAAAACACAGGAAGCGTGGATTTGAAAACTGCACTTCAACTCCTTTTGGTCATCACCAACAGTGGAGATGGTTATTTTTTTTTTTTTACCACCAGCACCTCTTCCTCTTTCAGATGGGAAAAAAAAAAAAATAGTTTTGGCTTTCAGGGACAATTTCTCTACCAATCACAGTTCATTACTTGGCTGAGGGATGGACACATGACCCAAATCTTGACAAGCACAGTATCACATGACCCTAGCCCCCGCTATGGTAACTGGTCCAGGGATGGATACTTAGCTCAAAACTCTTCCAAGAACTTACAGGAAAAGTTCCTGTCTCCTTCAAAGATTGCAAGTGCTAAAATCTTGGCATGTCTGTGGCTTTCTCTTTCATTTTATGAAGACAGACTGAGAATGGGGTCAACCACAGGGAAGCCAGTCTATAGAGGGACAGAAAAAGTGACAGGGAGTTGATGGCATCATTCAGAACCCGGATAAAAGCTAATCCTGAAATTTTTAGTGACATAATCCAAACATTTTCTTTTAAGACTGGTACAGTCACTGGCTAATTATTTGTGGTCACTTGAAACTAAGAGTCTTAAAGTTACACTTGCTTGTATAAATCCCACAAGCTTTCAATTTATGCCACTATCTATTAGGGAAATATTTTGTTAAGGCACAGCTGTAGCAGAATTATAATATTCCTAGACATGTAGACATGATGTAATATTGGTCTGTACCATCTGCTCTTCTCTATAAAAAAATGGTCACTTAACACTCTAAGTTACTCCTTGGGTTGTCTAATAGAAACATTTCTAATATTAGAAATGTTGAAACTGGTCATTTTTGTTTTTCCCATAATTTGTGCCTTCAGGCAAAAGAGAATGTAGCTTTGAAATATATATATATATATATATATATATATATATATATATAGACACACACACACACACACATATATATATATATACACACACACATGAATATCTGTAGGTTTTCTTTGCACACGCGTGCATGGGTACCCACACAACCACCCATCCATCTCCACCACACAAAGTGTGAACAACAAAAGGGATAATGGTATAAGGGCAAATAGGCTTTCTGTTACTGCATCAATCACAAAAGAATCAGTTAGGCAAAGTGTTTGAGAAATAATAAAATTCCTCCAACTATTCCAATTGCCTTGATACTTTCCTGCAATCTATTCTGGATGCTTCTATCAGTCTTCTCTTTCTAAACTATAGACCAGTCTATGACCCTGTTCTGCCACAAAACCTTTAGCTTCTTTTTTAAAAAAAACTGTTAGCTACTGACAGCATAAAAAAGGCAGTCTAAATCCATCAGTTTAGTATACAAAGTTCTTCACAATTTGATCCAATCCACAACTTTACCCCTTACCACACCTCCAAGGCATCTCACGCTCCAGAGAAGCTCATTGCTTGCAAATTAGTCTCTCCTTTCACCACCCTTAGTTGAACTCTGTCTGGAGTGCATATTCCTCTTTAATCCACCTATTATTTTATTTTAACTAATTTATACTGAAAATCCATTAGGTGCTAGTCCGCTACTAAACTCTTACCTATGCTTTGAGGCCTAACATACATTGCATTCCCATGCCTCCCGAATTATAACCAGTCCTTCTGTGCTTTAACACACTGCTCTTAGATATAAAAGAGCAATGTAGCAGACACTACTGTTTACCTGCACACCTGCAATGTGCCCTCCCCCTCTTGCTTAAAACAGAAGTAATTTGTTTAGGTAACCGACCTGCATGTGCTTCAATACAGATGGGCCCTTACCAAGTTTTGGGGATGAGTAATGAATTCCCTTAACCAATCTAGTTCACTTTCCCCTTACCAGTGGTTGAGGTAAGCATGCCATAGAAAGTAGCCATATCATCATCCGTAACACCAAGCAGACCTTCTTATCTGGTCTGACAGCAAGGTTCCACAGGGGACCTTAAAAAGGTACTGATGTTTTTTGTTTAATCTTTCTTTTCCTTGCCATCATGAACAGGACCCAAATTCTGAATTACAATCCAAAACCCAGCCTTTTATTCTCAGGCCCAGTTCTGCAGTTTCAGGCTGGGAATTAAAATGTAACTAAAGGGCCTCATGGGATACCTTTGGATTTTTCAAGGCTAAAATTTAAGATCATGCATGCCAAACAGTAACTAGTAGTACCTTTTCTTTCCAAATGTCCGTACCTTTTCTTTCCACTGACATGTCCAAGGGGCCCATGGAAATATTTTTCTTGGAAAATAAATCCTTATGATGTACTTATGTATCTCCAAGGTCATTATTAGCTAAGTAAACAATACTGTCTTCCTTTATTTCAGTCCTATGGTCATGCAACTAAGGAATATTTTAATACAGTTTTCATAAAACAATTGTTTTCTTATAATATGATCACCCACGGCCTATACTGGCATTGTGAAATTGATGTAAGAAACCTATACTAACCTTCAAAGCTATATCTACTAAAGTAAAACACAGACAATGAATATTTGAATTTCTGTGGTCTGCCTGGCATGGTAAATTCATCCACACCCAAGTCTCCATGATAAATTAATAACAGTTATTTATAGACCACTACCAGTAAGCTACACAGTTATGATACGAGCTAGAAAATAGTCAACAAAGTTATCTAAATATAATCAGTTACAGTAATAACTGCACTCCATATTTACCATATCCTGGGATTGGTGGCATTTTATTTTATTTGCCTGTTTACTTGTCTGCCCGCCTCTTTACCCAGACTAAGCTACTCGAGGGCATGAGCCATTTCCCACTCACTGCTGTCGCCTGGTTCCCTACCGCAGTGCTCATGCTCGAGAAGTGCTTGTTGAACACGAAGTAAATAAATGAGCAAATACCAGTGCCACATGAATTCTATTAAAAACTCCAGAAAGATTAGAAAATGTCTAAGTGTGGTTTGTTTGTTTTTTAATTTTAAAGAAAACTAATAATTTTTGATCACCTTAAATTCTGAATAGTATAATACAGGTTCATTTAATTTAGCATACTTAGCATGTCTATAAACAATCATTTTTTTCTAATTGGACAGGTTATAGTATTTCCTCCAAAAGAAACTCAGTTGTTTTGGTGAAAAGGCAGCACTATTTTAAACTGGACAGATTGATTAATCCATCCTTTTTGAAATGTTGTCTCTTACAATCTTTCTTTTTGTAAAATCTTAATATAATAAATAATTTACTTCAGAAGAGGAACAAACAAAAATGTCTCTCACTAAAAAGGTGCCCTCTTAAGACACCATATGTCACCAGCACCAGAAGCCTTGGAGAAGACAGAACTAGCAAATAATAAGATATAACTGTGTCAAGCAGACACAGGACTAGAACCCCATTAATACATTCATGTGTGATTTTTCCTGCATGTATTCATCTACTTACCGGCACATGGAAAACAAATAATACCCATTTCTCAGGTCTTCCAACAGAGACCAGAGACCTTTATAACACACACACCCCCACTCATCTTTCCCCGCTTAGTTCCACTCCACACTTTCCACCATGCTGCCTGCATATCCTACCATGTTTTATTCTTTGTAATATCAATCTTCAATAGCATAAACAGACAATTCACTTTACCTTTTTCTTTACAAAAGACAATTTGAGAAGGGCATTAGTCTTTGGGGGAAAAGCCAAACATCTTATCTGAGTCTGTCTTTTAAAAATATAACTAAAATAGTGGTTCAGGATTTTTAGATTTCCTATGTTTCAGACTTGAGAAAATATTTTAAATGGGACAGATTAAATTTAAAATGAATTTAAGGGAGAGGAGGGAATATTGGTATTTGATTTTCATAGCACTATCATGGAGAAGAGTCGATTTTACCATTTTTAAAAAATCAATTTTAAGCTTGAACTTGAGTACCAGGCCTTGTCAGGAAGAAAAAGAAAAAAAAAAGAAAGAAAAGAAAAATTTTATCTTCCTTGACAATGGTCTACATTCCAGCCACATGGTGAACAAAGTTAGGCAGAAAACTCCTCTTGGTACATTACAAGTAAAATTGCTGGATAAATGATTAAAAGAAAACCATTTTTTTTCAATGCCATTAAATTGTCACAGAAATAAGAGGAAGTCTTTTGAAGGCAAATAAGCACAAGAAATCAAGATTTCAGTGGAGTGAATGTGCTCTGGAGACCTGGGAGTATCTGTTGAACCCCAGTGCACAAGAGTGGGGGGTTAATGGGCCACAAGTGGTATAAGAGAAGCCTGAGGCTGGGTCTAACCTTGTTCCTTCCCTCTCACCCTTGCTACCCATGTCTCCCTGTGAAATGCCCCACTCAGGAGGAGACTACACAGCTATGTCAGCAATTACCCTGATGACTGATATTTCGACAGATGCAAGACAGTGAGATGGTATCTTCAAGGTATTGAAAAAATAAACATAATCTAAAATTTTATATCAGGCTTACTAAGTTCTTTCTGAGAATGAAGTTAAAATAAAACAATTTTCAAATACATAAGAACTGAATATTTACTACCAACAGGCTTTTTACCTGGGAGACTTTTAAAGACTTTCTTCAGGAAAAAATTGTTAACACGAAATGCAGACACAGAGATATAGCTATTGATTACACAAAATAATAAAAACAATGTCTTGTTTGTGAAGTTAAAAAATGCAAAACTAAAATCCACAGTAATTACCACATACATACTAATGAGAAGTGGAGTTAACTGTAGTGAGAACCAAACCAGCTTGGAAAATAGGACAAAACCACCTACCAGTGAACTCCTTACAGTAGCATGATATTACTATTTTATTGTTGTTATTATTGCCCAGGAAAATAACTTTACTGTTCATTATAGGAACTTCCCAAAAGAACCATTATCTCCTTCAACTGAAAGTATCAACAGTTCACTACCTAACATTGCTGAAATCCTTGCCTAAAATACCCTGCCTTGTTTCCACCAATTCAAAACTACTAAATCCTGATCCTTACCCATTCTTAATCAAGTCTCCACACTGAAAGATCCATTTTTGGTTTTGCTTTTGATCCCCAGACTCTACTAAAGCTTTCAAGGTGGTCTCCTCTGTCATCAAGTTAAGCAATAAGCGCAGCTCTGTCTTATCAACACAGTATGATGGTGGCTGAGGAGTTAGCATTCCTCAGTAGTCAAAATGTTCTCAGGTAATTTTATATTTTGGGAAGGGGGCAAACATTGATTAGCTTTAGATATTAAGTAAAAGGTGTATTTCTAAGGCAGCCATTAGAAACATGTTATTTATACAATTGTATACTACACATTAGGGTAAAACAGATGATCTAAGTTATCTGCATCAACATAAACTAAATTTTAAAAGATCACATTATTTAGTTTTACTTGTTTTGAAGTGTCTATCAAGTCACAAAAGTATTATCCCATTGACATGTATTTCAAAACAGGCAAAAATAATTTACTTTTTATAGGATAATATGTAAGAAAATATGTACATGTGGTAAAATTATAGAGAAAACAGGAAATGAAAGGAAAACAACCCACAAACTTAGACAATGATTAAATTTGCAGGGATAAAAGGGTGTCATCAGGGAAGAACAAAGGACTTCAGAACTATTCAAAGAGTCACTTTTCTTAAGTTGAGTCTCATACTGAGTGAGCTGAGTCACAATCTAGGTTAGGCATGCTGGACAATAGTATAATTTTTATTATTTAACTATTAGCATACATTATATACATGCACACATAACTACGTACATACACATACATATAATACTTCTCCTCCCATAACACAACCAACTAGGTGTGAGGTATCACATAGCCCTCTTGGCCTTGACCTGTGGGAACTGCAACTAGGAGAAGAGGCACAAGGAAGTGCGAATAGTCTGGCTACTGCTACTGTTGTAATATAGTCCTTTGTCTCTGATCCAGGAGTTTCCTGTCTTCTATCAGCATGTATGAATTGTGGTACTAACGCGCTACTTTGAAAGAAGAACAAAATCTTGAACGTTTCATAATTTTTGACAATATTATGAAATCCTATATATGAGAAGAAGATAAGAGGTGCAGCTTATAGCGTGATGAAAAATATCTAATATGGGTGGTAGGGAAAACAGGTTTTAACATTGGTTTAGGTATAAAATATGAAAGATATATAGGGCAGTTACTTTACGTCTCTGTGTCTGTATAGATAGTTAAGACAGTTTCTATTCTCAAAGTCTAAGATTATAGATGTAAGAAAAAAAATAACATGAAATGCGATGTTGCAGAATGCAGAAATGTGAAAAAATCTAACCATATAAATGTTAAAGATACAAATTGTGATGATGGCAAGTGCAAAGTTTATTTCATCTGTACTGAAATGTTTATCTATAATGTACCATAAAATAAAAATTCTCTTTTAAGTTGTATATCAAAGAAAAAATAAAGAACTCTACAAAGAAGCTCAAGTAAAATATTTTTATGATATACAAATGCCACTGAAGTGAAAAATCTTCAATAAGACCACCCAACCTTGACAAGTGTATTCACATAGGACTTAAAGAGTAATATTTGTATGACATACAGTAGGTGGTCTTTTGCGTGGATGAAATACTCCAGCTGACTTTGGTTCATGAACGCTTCTAGGAGAATTATGATAAATTTCTACCAGGCAAACCATAATGTTCACCTAAATTTCTTCAACTCTGCTTTCAGAACTGTATTTTTTTGTGATGAAGAATTCTAACTTCTTAGTCTTATGTGAATGTACTTATAAGTATTTATACTTATAAGTATTGGATACTATGGGTAATATGGATACTGCTTTTTCTTTTAATAACTTGTTTATTTTATTGATTTGGCTATCAGGAAGCTCAAATGTAGAAGTTTCAGCACTAATGGTAACATGTTTCTAGCACAACTGCTTCCCTTTACTTGGCTTTTTATTCTCTACTCCTTATTTTAAATTGTTTTACTCTATATGTATATTTTACCATAAATTATCTGAAATTATTCTCAGAAGTAGAAGAAACTAATGACTCTGTATGTATATGTACGTATCTAATTTTAAATGAAACATAGCTTAAATAAGGTTGTAAATTTCTTGGATGACCAGGAAAACATAACAGAACAAAAGGTACCATTTAAGATCACACCATCAAAATGCAGCAACTTGAAGGACTACAACAATTGTTACAATCTGTTGCAATTTCAAGTATGATGACTTACTTGCATATGTCATCTTCTGGTTCTTCAAGCCCAAATCTTTCATCAAATGTAAGTTGTATCCATACATTTTCCTCTACTGCTACTAATCTCCATACCAAGACCATATTTCTTGGATAAGTATGAGGAAACTTTGGGCTGTGAATACTTCCATTAGTAGACACAGTAATAATTCTTTCATGCTGGGGAGCTTGCACTCCTAAAACAAAAACATAGGCATAGACTTACATTTAGAATGGACATTTCAAAAAGCATACATTGCAAAATAAATCTTTTTTTTAAAATCATCCTCATTTTACCCCAAACAAGTGTTCAGTATACTTTATACAATATAAATTAAGAACCACTCTTTTCAGAATTTATCCAGGGGAAAAGATTATTTTAACATTATTGAGTAAAAACCTGTGTATATTTATACTTCAAAGAACATAGAAAATTAGTTTTTTTAAATCAAATTACTAATTTTTCAAACAACCAATTCTTTTGGATTCCTACTCAATCAACTTAAGACCCTAATCTCCAAGAACTTATCAAATATGAGTCATATCAAAACAAAAAGAAACTTGATATAACTAGTTTTAAAAATATAAGTTACGATTAAAGTCCCCTAATCATGAATAGGTGAGATAACATCTGAGTTCATCAAAATGTAGATTATCTGCCTGAGCTTCACCTAATAGAGTGAGCCCTTAAAACAAGCTGTGCCTTTCCTAAATTCAGAGAAATTCAGAGTGTGAGAGAGATTCAACAGGAGGGAGATTCTTTGTTGTTGGCTTTAAATATGGAGGAGGCAAAGTGCCAAGGAATGTGAGAAGCCTCCAGAAGCCAAAGGCAGTCTAAGGCTGACAGCTAGCAAGGAAATGGGACCTCCGTCCTAAACTTCATGAAACTTGAATGAGCTTGGAAGCAGTCTCTTCTGGACAGCCTCCAGAGAGAATGGAGGCTGACTGACACCTTGATTTTAGCCTTGCACAACTCTGCAAGAACTAGTCACACAATGCCCAGACTTCTGACCAACAGAGCTAAGAATAAATAGAGTTTTAAACTGCAAAATGTATGGTAATTTCTTACATATTGTTAGAAAATGAATACATCTTCTATTGGGCACAAAGCTGTTTGGATGGCAAGTTATTTCTTTTGCCTCCATTCTTCAGCAGCAATTACAATAATAGTAATTACAATAACAGCAGCAACTTTTCAGTTAGTATTATGTTAGTCAAAGTACAGTACTGAACCATGATAAAATGCAATTTAAGAATACTGCTCAAAGAAACTTCTTGAATTTAAAAGACAATGCCAAGGGTCATGTATTAGTAGGATCATGTAATTAAGGTTAAAGAATAAACTTTTTGACTGTTAAAACACCCAAAATAATTTTAAGAAGTTTATATATGATTCTTAAAGCAGTTTTTTCATTGTCTTAAACAACTGTTTCAATCATCAGTTTCATAAGTATTATTTTCTAACTTATAATCAGGAAGACAAGGTAAAAACAAATATAATGTCCTTTGACTAATACCCAGTGCACATTGTGGGAAATATCATCACACTATTAGTAAGATATGCTTTAAGTATCTAAATGTGTGCCTAAACTCATCCTCAACAGTAAATAACTTACATAGAAATACAATCCCTCTTAACTGGATGCTAATTTTTGATACTGTTGTTGGCTATATTAACATATATGAAATATATGAAATAACTCTTCTATGTACATAAGTTAGCACCAGTATATCTCCTAAGAAGACAGAGGATCTATCAAATTAGATGAGTTCTTCCATATAGTGACATGTTTTATTAAAAAAATAACAATAATTTTCTATTAAAATTAAATTAATAAATTGTTTTCAAATATTTCTTTTAAAAATGAGATAGTTCTTCACTCTCTAAATTTTCTCCCAATAATCTGCATATTTCAGAAGGTGTTTATAGTACTAGCTTGTAGCAAGGGTCCTTCTTACTTTACAACTAATATTTTTAATAAATTAATTTTTCTAATCAGATTTGTTAAAATGTAATATTTGCCCCATTATTGTCTCAAAACGAATGCCTTATATCCCAAGCCACTCTTTACAAATACAGCAATGTTTACTATTTTATATACAACCTAGAAAACAAAATGGTTATTAAAAGATCTTAATTTTATTTTTATATCTCCAGTCAAAAAAGCTAATAGATAAAATGTATATACTTAAATTGCTTACACCACTTTTCCTTTATAATTCACCATTCCATTAAACTATATCTAAACATAATTTATAGACTGAAAATACAGGCCTTATTTGTGGTAAAAGAATTATAAATATCCTAAGTTAAATTGCTGCTCCCCAAAATTCATCTCAAAATGCAGTGAGGTTTGTCACCAAACACATATGATTTGCACATGACTGTCAAAGTTTTACGTAAATCTCAAAAAAGTACCCCTATAATCAAAATGAAAAATAAACAACAAACATTAAGTTCTACCAAATTAAGACTTTACATTTATAGCCCTGCTGTTTAAAAATATCATCTTTCCAAATATATAACTTACTGGTATTTTAGGAATGAGATGAGTATATATTTTGTAACTATTTCATTGAATGTCTTCTTTTCCTTTATCCAATAAACAGTACACGCAAAGAAAGTAACAATGAAATAAAACAGTTGTTTGTAGTAAAATCACTACACTATTTCTAAAATGCTCCTTTCAATGTATTCTAAGTGAGAAAAATTATTCATTATAGATGAATTTAGCATGAAAAATGAAAATGTGCAAACACTAAATTTTTTTAAATTATAAGTATGCACCATTTTATATTACCCTGCACAACCCCTCTTAAAGTATAAGTATTAAAAATTAAAATGAAACAAAATTAGAAAAGAGGGAGATTAATAATGCTAATACTATAAAATTGTTGATTATGCATGTACACATACAATTCAACTACATAGAATCATTGTATATTCATATGTTTTCAATAAGCTTAGCATTACAATCAAAATACTTTCCTAATATTTTCCATGCTGTTAGTCCCTTTACAGCTAAAAGAGGGTAAGAATAAGAGAATCATAGAAAGCAATAAAAACTATAATAATTGAAAATAGTATGTTATTAATAAAGATAACACTAAAAAAGATGTTTCTGGATAATATATAATTCATAATGAAAGATAAATCATCCACTTTCTTCTCTATTCTAATGTTTTAAGTTAATTGTCACAAGAAAGACCTGTAATAGTAAGGATTAAGTAAAAAGAAATGTGTCTCCAGTCTTGGTTTAGTTTTAGAGTCCTGAGGAATTCTGGTTCCTGTTTCACACAGGCAACACTGTAGTGACATGTCACACGTAAACTGGTACACTTCACTGGTGTCCTGTGATATTTTTGATGTGTTTATTTCCAAATCTATGTTACTTTTAAATTGTGTATAAAAAGGTACTTCTGTAATAGTCAGTTGCATCTATTTTCAAATCCTACTTGATAAATACATATATTCGCCAGTCTTATTTATGTTTTGCTCTGCTCACTGTTTGTTCCCCTGTGATAATTCTTCTTTATTCTAATCTTGGTACTTTGTTTATAATAAGCTATTCCTATTTCCAATCTCAGTAACTTGCAATTAACAAATTTCACTTGTAAACAATAGTTAAAATCATATGACATATATATGTAAAAGCTAATTTTACTGCTTCCCTGATTGACACCATTTACCTAGGAAATCCTGAGTAATCTCATCCTAATCTTCTTTGACTTTGTAGAGGGAAGATAAACTTGAGCTCCACATAGCAAACAAATATCTCCCTATACAGACTGAGGTATCTCAGAGGAGTGGCGGGGAGGGATTAACCAAATAATTTATATCCATATAAGCATAACTCATGGACATAGACAATAGTGCAGAGAAAACCTGGGGGTGGGGGTGGGAGTAAGGTGGACGGGGGTAACGGGGGAAAAAGGGGGACATCTGTAATACTTTCAACAATAAATTAAATAAATAAATAAAAATTCCAAATGATATAGAAGTATCCCATTTTCATGATTCATATTTATAATCCTGACTATTAACACAAAAGACTAATATAGTAAATGAAAACTCAGACCCCATCAGCTCAATCTACTGTTTGTCATACCTTTAAAGCAATAGCAAAATAAAACAAATATAATCAAGTTAGTTTTGTTTACCTCAAACTGTTTACAAACTACACGAATAAATGTTCATTAAGGAAAAATAAGGGATTGCTCTATTAAGGAAACCATAAAATAATATATTAAAGATGTGTTCAACTGAGGTTCTTGAATTTATCCTACAAGATAATCATTTTATTCCTCAAGGGAACGAATAGTCAAAAATCATATGTTGAGACGCTATCAGGTTTCATGCACTGTTCCAGGTGCTTGGGACATCAGAAACAAAACAAGGCCTTGTCCTCTTAGCATGACAACTTCTGGGACTTTAGTTGAAGATCATTACTTGACTAAGTATACTAATTAATATTCAACTGTCAAAACCCACTTTGGACATTACCTAGTTTAGATTGCCATACTGATTCTTGTGTACATTCCTTCAGGACCACATATTTTAATCATAATGTATGGGTTGATCTTTCTTTTCTACCCCACTACACATTCCTAGAAGATAAAACTATTTTTATTAAAGTCCATAACCAGTATCTAGCACTGTGCCTAGCCCGTGGCATTACTTCATACATATCAAGCAAACTTGATATCCCAGAACATCACTGAAAACAATTTTATGTTTTTTTAAAATGTCATCCTTAATTCCTAAATTTCCAGAGACTGTTCATATAAAATGAAAGAGATTTTTACAATTTATATACCTCGGAAATTAAAGTCCCTTAATTTGTATTTCATACCTTACTCAAAATTCATCTATTATAATCTACATGTATTTTTCACCTGATGGCAATAGGTAGTAGAGTACTCATTGTTGAGATTTGCCATTTTCTTTATAGGCTTGCTTATTTTTAAAAAATAAAATGTTCTATAATTTTGACATATTTTGAAAAAACTACGATTTAATTATTATTTTATCATAACTGTGAAAATATAAATCAATTGATGATAAAATTTGTTATTTCAGGCAAGACATCTGATATCATTTTTTATAAACTAGAGATAATCACAAACTATTTTAAAGTTCAATAAAATAATAACTGAATAAATTAACCAAGTTAATAATTATAAATCAGTATGTACAGAAGGAGAAACTTTGTCCACCATATTCTGTCTAATTTAAATACAATGGGAGAGCCGGGTCGGGCGTGGCTCAGCAGTTGAGCGTTGACCTAGGATCCAGGCGATCGGGGTTCGATTCCTGGCCAGGGCACATGCCCGGGTTGCGGGCTCGATCAGTGACTCTCTCATCATTGATGTTTCTATCCCTCTTCTTTCCTCTCTCTGAAATCAGTAAAGATATATTTTTAAAAAATAAATAAATAAAATAAATAAATACAATGGGAGAGAAAATTTATTATCAGGTATCAAGTTTTTCTGAAGTCAATGAATAGGAGATTGCTATGCAATATTGGTCATATACATAAGGATTCCAGTTTCATTAAGATCGAATTGATTAAGCAAGAAGCAGTGCTTTGGAGGCAGTGATTTGAAATTTCTGATTTCCTTCTACAGGTTGATTAAAGAAGGAGAAAAAAGGGCAACTTTGTAAAAGTAAAAATTTTACCATTTCCTTTACCCTAATCCTAAAGACAGGGTAAAGGGTTGTTTTGTTGTTGTTGTTTGTTTTGTATCCACTGAGAAGTACAAGAATTCAGCCACTAGCCCCTATTGATGAGCAATGGGAAGACAGGGGGCCAGTGTTAAGGAAGTTCAATAGCAAATCTACCATGAAAGAAAGTTAATGTAATGAGCATCTTCCCAGCATCTTTCATCACCACTGTGAAACAGCCACTGAGTAAAGAAAAGCAGGAGTGACTCTACGCAGAACTATGCCTGGGAACAATATAAGTCCATTTTCCTCACTACATGGATGGCTCTACTAGGCCAATTGGAGTGAATCCAATGGCTTTCGCCACCAAGAGTTGGGAATTAGAACATTTTGGATGCAGAAGTAAGGTCGAGAACAACTGTAGCTATTAAGCCATCATAATAGAATCCACTCTGAGGCAAAAGTCAATGCATAGAAGTAGGCGGATACATAAGAATATAGAAAAAAGAAGCTACATCCTAGATCAAACTGCACAATAATTCATTCCATCTCTGGGCTTCTCAGGTACATGACTAAATAAATCACTTTTACTATATTTAAGCCAATTAGAGTTGATTTTTTAATACATACTACCAAAATCATTTACATAGTGAACATGTTTGGGTTTTCCAGGGGTACCCTTGATTTTGCCTGTTATCCTGGTGTAATTATTATTACTGTTCCCTTTTCATGCTCTAAAATATCAAAATTGGCATCATAAGAGAATACAGAAATAAGATCTATCAAATTCTTCTAGTATTGAGGCATGAGATACAGAAATAGTAAAGATTTGACTGCATGGAATTTTGGTCTTAAGGTAGTGGTAAAAATAACCTATTTTCAGTTTATACAATGGAATATCACATTTTAAGTGGAGGCTCAATTATGAAAGACAAATTAGCAATAATCTTACCTATTATGCCCCAGGATAAATAACCAAGTTTATAAACACAGAATCTTCTTAAAGCCTTTATCACACATCAATTAGTAATGAATATAATTGTACATACATACAATTACACACACTACTACAGTGAAACATGTTTAGGCAATGCTATTATTTCTTCTTCTGTGTTAAACTGTGCACTACTTTAGGTACCACAAAGAGACCAAAACCAGAATGTAGAATAGAGATAAATTAGGAGTAATTCACATTACAAAAGAAACATTCACTTTAAAGATTCACTATTGATTCCATTTTTTCAATATTTATTCAGCTCTCTTGTTAAAACTGTTATTAAATGTAGAAAGTTTACTCAAAACATTAGGAGTTCTGAAATATTTTAAGTAGCAAAATACATTTGTATGAAATATTAAGACAAAAACTGGCTAATATCATCAAGTACAAATTCATGGTATATGATCTTTAAGAAACAAATATGCTTATTTAATAGAAAATATGTTCAGTAAAGAATCTCATCTGTTTTAGTAACAACATCTGGCAATTTTTATCTGCACAGGACATATAGCTTACAACACTCAGGTTGGAATTTATCAGCAATTTCAAATATGGAAAGTAGTTACCTATTTCTTTGTGAGCACATAATGTCCAGATACAGTACTGACATTTTAATGGAAAGATGTTTAAAATTCAGGTAATCAATACAAACATACTATTTCAGATAAAGTACAAATAAGACCACTATTTTATGCCTTCAATGAATATTTAAACTATGTTTAAATTTTTCTTTTAGGTTAACCTTTGAAATAGGCAAAATAAATAATTCCTAAGATACAATAAAATAGGAATATATTTATTTCAGTTTCAATATATTCAGTAATCATAAGTGCTGAAAAATGACTTTACTGCTTCCTACTTGCATTTGGCACTTTATGTTCAAAGGTGAATTTATGTATAATAAGCCTTTGATTTTTTTATGAATACTCAAAAATAGAAAAAATAAATTATTTGGTTAAGTCTATACAAGTTATGTCCTCCAACCTTATGTTTTAAATGTTATTAAATACTGCAAATAAGTAATAAAGTATCTGCATTTCCATAGGCAATATCTGAGATTTATAAGTCATACTCATAGTAAAATCTTTGGTTTCAGTAGCAAATCCACATAATGTTATCAGGACCAAATGAAGCACAATTATCCTGGGACACGGTCGCCCTTACAGGCTGGATTAAATATAAATATGCTCAGGAATGTTCAAACCATCCTGCCCTGCGAGCAAACACCACCTTTCCTCCCACACTCTGCCCTCAGTAACTCTAGTCAATCTTAACAAGATGTTAAAATATGAATAAAATATCACTATGAGGCTTCTAAAAGAAATGAAAGCCACAGAGCACTAAAAAAACACTATTTTAGTGGGAAAATAGGTTGTTTGAAATTTTATTTCTCTAAACAAATATATTAATAATAATGAGAATACTTCATCATGCCAAGCTATTTCATCTCCGCTTACATTGTTTTGCCATCTAACTGGTCTATTATGAAAGAGTAAGTACCCATCAACATGAAGACAGTAAGTATCCTTTATTCTGGAATTGGTTTGAATACATCCATTAGCAGAATTCTTCAGCAACAGCTAGCTTGAAGAGGTTTGAAAAGAGAAGCTGAAACATAGGATGGGAAAGATTCAAGAAGACAGATCATTTTATTCAAAATAGGGACTGAACTGGACTTCACAAGGTCCACCAGAAGCTTCATTTGTGAGGAGATATTATTGTCTAACGCGTCATTATCACCAGTTGCTTCAACATTATTTGAAAGCACCTACTTCGCTATCTCTGATCTCAATGAAAACTTTGAGGATACATTTGTCAGACTGGACATTGTCGGAAGCCACAAGATTTGAGAATCCTTCTTTATGGTATTTGCACTGTTTATATGAGTGTAATCCCCCAGCCAGCAAATGGACCAACTGCATTTGTGGCCTCCCAGTAAGTGAGTAGACCTGAGTGAACAGGGCGTTTCCTTGAAAACTCTTGCTCCTGAAATCCAATTTTGATGTTGAAAACTCTCCACCTATGGTTCCTACAAATACACCCATTTCTCCTCTGAAAGAAATAGAATATTACCTCCCAAAATGGAACAAACATACAAGGAAACAAATGACCAAGGGGTGAAAAGGGGCAGGAGAAAACTAACAGGAAAAAAGTATAAATTAAGTTTATAAGTTAAACTTAATTGCAGTAAGTATAATAATACTAATTATCCCGAGAAATGGCAGCTACCCCCGTTCTCAAGTTGAGGTAGAGCTTTTGAAAGAAAAATACACATATCATAAGCCTTAAAACCACTATACTAATAATTTAAACTATCTGATTAAAATTTACAGTGATTTCTACACAACACCACAAACCTTCCAAACACTTATTTTGTAGCAGTTATCATACTTCAAAATTTACTTGCAATGTTATATCCTTGTCAAAAGTCAACCAAAACAAAAGATTTGTGGTGGGAAGCAAAATAAAAAAATAAATTAATTAAAAAAAAGAAGCCCCTGATATAAATATGCTTTAAGACTTTACTCATTAATTAAGACCTTACTCATTAATTAACAAGAGACTTTTGCTCATTACTATATGCCAAAAGAAAATACTTATAAATGAAGAATGGACAAACAAGCTAAGAAATACCAGAATAATTACACTATAAGAAACATAATTCTACTCTCTTTATACCAGGGACATTGTCTTAACATATCAGAGAGAACAGAAATGAGACTAGAGACGTCTCAGTAAGTACACTGCAGACTGAAGATTATTAGGAAAATGAAAACAGCACTGAAGTGTTGGAATAATTAAGTAGAAATTTAAAAGTATGAGGATAGAAAAGACTCCCACTGTGCAAGGAAGGCATCTGAGTTTACATTTGTCCATGTTGAAGAATCAGATAAAAGTATTAGGCCACCTGAACAAATTTTCATCTATAATATGGCTCATGATATCAACCTTAATTATGTGCAATTACATTAGAGTGTATGATAAGAAAAAGTTTAAAAATTCAGAGTAAATAAAAATATATGTTTTGCTTACCTTTTAAATGTTCTTTCTCCTCTTTTCTATGCCAGTCCAGATGCTTGGGTATAGTTCCTCCCTGCCAGTAGATGGAGATAGTAAAATTGAGTCTTTTGCTGACCTCAAATCCTAATCTAGGTGGTTCAGAATCTTCAATTTCAGATTTTGGAAGTAAAAAAAATTTTGAATGATTGAAATGACACATAAAGCTTGTAAAAATGATTATCTTAGTCAAATAAACTTTTATTCATGGTCATTGATACCAATTTTTAAGGGAGAGGGTCTTGGCTGGCATAGAAAAAAATAAAAGAAAGAGCATTATTTTGTGGGATCTATTCCCTTGACTCTTCATTCTTCCCAGATTTCAACAAATATATATTGACTATATACTAAAAATTGTAGGTTACTGGCTAAATGCTTTCATATACATTATCTAGTTAATGTTTTTAACAACCCCATAAAGTGGTAATTATTATCCCCAAACATCTTGTCTCAGAATCTATATTTTTAAAAGTTCCATATGGTGAGCTGCTGCTTGCTTGCCAAGTTTTTGTAGTCCTCCTGGTGTTCAGTTAATGGCTTCTCGAATATAAGGAGAATTCATTTCTTCTTCCTACTGATAAAGAGACCTTGAAGTTGTTGGACGTTCATGTGCTATTGGTAAAAACTTGTTTTGTTTAAGTTTATTTTGAATTAATACAAATCCTCTAACAGCTATCCAGGAAGAGATTAAAAGGGCCATGGGGAAGCCTTTCTACAGAGATTAACTAGATCATCTGAAATAAAATGGGGTTCAGGAGTAGCATTGCATGAAACTGTTTTTCTTTGAGAAATTGCATACGTAAGATCAAATTCATAGGAATAAGCATTACAACTTGTGATTACTAACAATGGCTTATGAAAATAATACAATTATTATGATTTTCCAAAGCTAACAGGAGGATATACAAGTACCTCTTGAAAATGATAAAAAAAAGCAAAGCTAAGAACATTCAAAAGTGAATTGGATGTTGATGAATTATGAAATAATTGGTTCCATTTTTCTCACTTAGCTTAGGAAACCCATTGAAATTGTAATTAAATGGAATTTATCTCTTATCACAAATGAAGTCTAGGTTCCAATATTCCTGGTAGTCATGTTCAACGACTTGAATTCAGTGGAACAAATGGGGCATACAACTACTTTAGGAAGACAGGGCATACAACTCCCTAAATAAGAGTAACAGCAATTGTTCAATAAGGACTGGTTAAAATAAACTACTCCCTGTTAGTCAGTCACCTTAATCACCCTGCTCAAGTGAATACACTACTATTTATATACCTCTCTAAAGTTCTTGTAATGATTTTCAGACTACAAAACACTTTCTTACACATGTTTTTCAGGTTATTACAACAATCCTAAAAACCCAATGGATTATGCAGACTTTATAATTGTGAGTTGGCTGTCATAGTAAGTTGACCATAAAATTTCTTGTCCAAACCAACACACTTATAAGAGTGAAAGTATGTGCTCTTATTGTGTCAGGACAACAGATATAAACCATGACAGTCCCCAGAAAATTTGAACATATGATTTCCCTAATGACAAATGACAACGTTAATCTTCAATCAAATCCTTTGCATCTAAATCCTATTTTCTTCACACTACATCGCATGACCCCAGGACGTCTTTCAACCTGGATCTGTGTGATCGCTTAAGTGCACATGTTCCTCTTAGCATCCTTATGCAACTTAGCACACTGAATAGAACGTTTTCTTTGTTTTCATGAATTTGGTAACATCTATTACATTTAGAATACTTTATTTCAAGATGGGTTAAAACAACAGCAGGTTTGCTGTTTTGTAAGTACTACAAAAACAACAATCCTAATAACTTTTTCTGTTTAACTGCTCTTTAATGGGCTATTTGTGAGGTGTTTCTAATACTAGCATTTAAGCAGCAGGCATTTTACCAGTTACTACTGATTTGCAGGAGTCTGGTTCCATTTCACTGCTTGGAACAATGGGATTGACATTAATTCTACTTCTGGTTGTAAACATTCTTCTAGAATTTGGTACTCCTTACAAATGATAAATTCCATATAATTTAGATAAGATAAGAGATCTTTTCAAATGCACTCAATGATTAGGGTTAACTGGTATGAAAAATAAAACTGTACTAGTCTGGTCAAAGTGGCTCATGGTTGGGCATCGACCTAAGCCCATGATCCAGCAGGTCATGGTTCGATTCCCGGTCAGGGCACATGCCCAAGTTGCGGCTTTGATCCCTGGCAAAGGGGGGGCGTGCAGGAGGCAGCCGATCAATGACTCTCATCATTGATGTTTCTCTCTCTCTCCCTTTCCCTTCCTCTCTCTAAAATCAATAAATATATATATTAAAACTGTACTAAAAGTAAAAGCTGTTTATCCTTCACAATGAATGAAAGCCTCACACATACATTCATTTATTTCCTTGATTATTTAGTCTTTAAAATACCTGCATGTCATTTAATTAGCAAACTCTAAAAGACCATGCATTCTGCTGAGGTTTTTATTTTGTCCTCACTGTTTGCTTTTTACTACTGTATCCCCAAAACATAACCCATAATAGACAATAAATATTCGACTGACTATACCGCCTAGGAATAAAGCTCACATTTCACCTGCAAACATATTACAAAGGAAACCTAGCAGGTAAAAAGGATGACATGTGGGTTGTCTCCTGGTCTACTGTTGCTTTCTGAAAAGATGTGACCAAAATCCCTCACATTATATGCAATGATACCAGCCACCTATTGCCATGTCATCGAATGTTTCTATGAAATTAAATTATATTAAATTCCTGTTTGAAATTACTTTACATCATCTTTGTGAAATCAAAAGTCAAATACAGCAGGTCTTCAAATAACGTAATTTCAATGTAATGCTGATAAGAAAAAAAAACTGATTCCTGGCCGGGGCACTATCTGTGTGGAGCTCACAAACTTATTTTAGTTAGCCGTATGCTTTAATTTTTATGTGCCAAATGAGAGGTATGAAAAGTAATGTTTAGAACTGATTAAAAATATTATGGATGGTAGAATACTGCAGTAGCATTGTTATGATAAAGAACATACCAGTAGGATGACCTAGACAGAAGAATATAATAATGTAGGAAGTTTTTGAGACAAAAACAAACCTCGACATGATTTGCAATGTCTATAATCCAGTGTCCCTTTATAATTGTCCCAATTATAAAACAAGACTTCAGAATTTCTCAAGGATGTTAAACTTTTGAACCAAGTATTTAAAAGCAAGATCTATTTTTTTATCCTTAAACCAATGGCTTGAGAAAGTTTTGAGAATCTGATGAAAGGTATGGGTGCTCAAACCAGAAAATTATATATCCAAATGCACTCTCATAGTTTTCACACAATAGCATACAATTTCAGAGTATAAATCCGGCCCAAAGAAACTATCTATGAACCATTTTATCTATGAAACCATGGGTAAGAACAGTAAGAACAGTTTCTCCCAAAATAACTTGCCCATTTTAAGCAAAGCAGACAATGAGTTCCTCACTCCATGAGCAGATGGTCTACAGAGCCATTTTTGGTAACATAACATCAGAATAAAACACTAACCAATTTAGCAATCTGGGATTAAAAAAGAAGTGCATCCTGAAAGACTAACTTCAATTTCAGAGTGAACTGAAACATACATATATATATATATATATATATATATATATATATATATATATAAATTATATATGCATAGTAGATATATAAAGTAATATAATAGGTATAGCATGATTTTTACATAAAATAATGATAATATTTCATATACTTCAAATGTAACTCCATAAATGTCTTTAAATATTTTTGGGGGGGGGAAATGTATCTAACATGGGTAATTTAGAACAACTAAGAATTCTTTACATTTGCTAAAAATACTGTTATCTTTTCTGGAGAAAATTTTAAAGATTTAGTATCAAGAAATGTATATACAACAGAACATAGCAGATAATTTGATGGCATTCCCATATTTCCACAAGGATTTGTTTACCATAATAGTTTTTAAGTGCAAATGACAAAAGCAGTTACCAACTTTTGAACACCTATTGTGAGCTAGAAACTTTTAGACACTCAAAAGAACTATCTCATAGCAGTACTGTGAAGAAAGCTTAATTATCACCACTCCAAGGAGAAAAGTTATAACTAGATTAAGACATCATGAACAGACAGAACAAAAAAGTAGTAACAAACATGAACCCCACAAACTGCAGGTATGGACTGATAACGGGGCTGCTCCCTTTTATGGCAAAGGGAAGCAGTGCCCTGATGGGGACTAGTAGCAGCAGGACACGTAGTTTTTAATGGGCAGTGGTTCTCGGAGCCATGTAGGTGGTTCAGATAGCTGACAATACATCTAATTTGACCCTAGTTCTTCTGTGTAATCATCTTTGGATTCAGGCTCATGGAATGCTCTGAAATCATCATCACTTCTGTACTTGTTACTGAAGAGTTAAGTGTAATGGAGAAGACAGTCAACAACTGTGGTCTCCTTATTACTTTATATTTACGCCCTCCATAAAAATACACTGAAACAGTATAGTATAAAAAGCACAATATAATAAAAGTTCTATAAAGGAGTTAAATTATAATTATAAAAATATTTCTTTACCCACAAATTTTATCTTTTAGTGAAGAATAAAATATTTAGTATGCACATTAAGCTGAAACTTTTAGTAAATCCTGTACAGAACATATTATAAATAGAACTAGATTTCAGAACTCTGACCAAATAATGCAGTCAACAAATATAGGATGTCCCAAAAAATATATACACACTTTGAATAATTATTCATTCTAATGGGGTTTAATCTGAAAAGAAACATCAATTGAGCTCTCAGCTTTCAGCAGTGTATACAGTTTTGGGGGCACCCTGTGTTCATCCACTGCCTACTGAGTTAAGGGTATGCGAGGTGGAGCTGGACTGCTGCACTGGGGTCCTAGCTCACTGCTACAACCTCAAGTGTTATTAGCTTGAGTTACAAATTTCACCAAATATGCCCATTCCTGTATGCTTTTATTAGGGTAAATTTTTAAGTAAACAAAATGAAAAGATGAGCACAGGACATATTATCTTCTACTTCTAAGATAGTTTCCTCTCAAGTGCTCTGTATCTGGGAAATTAACCCTTCTTGATAATCCTCCTGAAGAAGGGGCTATCCCTGTTGTATTTACATGGCTTTTGTCCTCTTCACCTATACATAAACTGGTATTACAAAGTTGTTTCCACAAGGCTTATTAATTCAAATTTATTAAAAAAAAAAAAATGTGGAATGAGAGCTTCAAAAGAATGTTCAATCTCTATGCAGTTGATGCATAAACACCATGAAAATAAACCCTTTTACTACAGAGCCATTTCCTAAGGGTAACTAAGTGACTTTCTCACCAGCACATATTCATACAGTATTCCAAAGCTTAATTCAACTTAATGCAGCTGATTTGTATATTATATCTTGCTCTAGTTGTATGACAAAAAAAGCTATGCTTTTTAAAACTGTTGAACGTTTCATTAAAGAAACTATACAAAGGAAACGGTAAAGGTAAAAAGATATCAAAAAACTCTGAATGCTGAGTAATTTAAAATACTAAAAGTAAATGTGAAGGGAAAATCCTATAGGTAAACAGAAAGATTATTCACAAGCAGGAGCTTTTTTGTGTATAGTGTATGCAAAGAAAACCAATGTGGGAAAGAAAAGGCCATAATCCCCTGTACTCCTTCCTACTAACAGCTCAGTTTGTAGTAGCAGCTGCAACTTCTCTTAAGTAGATGCCAACACAGGGGTTTTAATAAGCTTATGATGGCAAATACGCAAGAAAACTCCTTGCAAATATTAGCACTTAGACAAGAGACAAATGGCAGGAACAGGAACAAATATAGGCAATTTACAGATGAACTTTCCTAAAAAGGATTAGATTTAAAAATATTTTCCTGGCAATGACTGGAAATCTGAAAAACAAACAAGCAATCCTAAGTACCAGTAAGTCTAACCAAAAAGTTACTGTGTCATTCTGAGTTTTTGGTTTATAAATCTGACTGGATAGAAGTAATGGCACAGGTACAATAAAAAAAATTAAAATAGAGAAATTTACTGTTTTAATGAGGCATGCATAAGAGTCTTCATCTGTTACTATTCTCAGTTATTATAAGGCTTTCAATTATTTTTGCTCAATATGTATAAATTTATATTTTGTGTACAAACTTAATATAAAGTATGCTTAAAATATTAAATTCAAAAGAAAATTTATTAAGTAAAATAAACTACTTAGAATATAGTGCTTAAGTACTTTAGATAGGAGCTCAAATAAAAACTATTTTTAAAACATTATTCTATATTTAATGGATTTTACACATTTTTATAAGTTATAGGCTAGCCTGTTATGTATTAGTATTATTATAAATAAACATCACAATCCTAATCATATGTTGGACACAGAAAGATATCACCCAGATGTATTGATTTCATTCCTGTAATTTTGTACTACTGTCTACCATAAAACTCTGAAGGCTATTCCTCAAATCATTTTTCTAATAAATCTACACATTTTGGGGTTCTCAAAAATTCAGAGTCACATTTTAAAGGAAAAGACTGATATATTAAAGAACAAACAACAAAAAAGCTAACCTAAGATTACAAAAATAAGCTTCTTAAAAACCACACGTAAGATCACTAAAACTCTAATTTATTAAAAATAATAGTTTTGCCCACTCTCATTATAACTGGACCACTTTAACACAAGTTACAGCTACTGTCATTTACTGTGCTTATTTTATATATGATAATATACTGAAAATTATGTCTACCTATGTACACATACATAAATGTGCATGTATACACACACATACATATCACTGAACTCAAATGTAAAACAATATGGTACAGATGTGAACTTCTAGGTAACCAGGGCAATGATTCTATGGCCGGAAAAAGTGCAAACAAGACTAGATCTTCAAATCCAAAAAAAAAAATGATTAAAGATTGTTTTTTTTTCTAGCACATACATTGGCAAAATAATGGGTGGTATCGCTTTGATGCACTCCAATTGGAATACCCTGTTGGCTCAAGGCTCCAAAGGACCCGCCAGTCTGACTTCTTGCACAAAGCCCCTGGACCTATAGCACACAATGGTCTCATCTTGTCTGAATGCCTGAATCACATCTGTCAGAGTCACACATTTTGCAATTTAAGCCTATAGGCTTTCATTGTTTTTAATTGAAGAATATGTTTAACTTTTATGTCCTGAACTACACCAAAAATTACTCAAGGCCACAAAACATTATGATTCCCTTTTCAACAGTCCATATTAATGCTACTGAATATAGAATTTCAAATGACTTGATATTTGATAAGAAATGTGCTGCACACAATAAGCATTTATTACATGTGCATTTTAGGAATACTATGAATTAAGAATTCATTTGTACTCAATCTTTTATTTAAAAGACTCTTACACTGAAAGAAAGTGTGTTATATATCTCTCTATATAAATGCAAATACATAATGAAATTTACACATACACCAAACACTTACTATTTATTACAGTCCACCTCCAAGACTTGTTTTTTCCAAACCTTCTTACCTATAGACAATAGTAGCTCACTAGGATTAGGGTGATGAAGAATGGTTGGACCATTGTGCCCATCCCCTCGCCCCCAACTGCCAATGTGATTACGACAGCCAGCCTCTTTCCAGGCTATCCAGTTCAGAACTGTGCTCTGGACCACTACTTCTGAATGTGTGCCTATTTTACCACTAGTTTTCTTAATACAGTTTTGAAAAAAAAGAGAAATACTTTTTTTTTTAATTTTATTTGTTTAAAATATTACAGATGTCCTTTTTTCACCCCAATGACCCGTTCCACCCCATCCCTTCCCCCTCCCCAGTCCCTCTCCCACCATTGTCCATGTCCTTGGGTTGTGTATATCTGCATATAAATTCTTTGGTTACTCTCTCCCCCTCCACCCACCCGCCCTCCTCCATCCCTCTGACATTTGTCAGTCTCGTCTATGCTTCCATGTCATTGAATCTATTCTGACATCACATGATCTCGCTTATACGTGGAATCTAAAGAACTTAATAAACTGATGAACAGAAAAGAGAAATACTTTTTACTTTACAAAATATTAGCAAACAACCCTGATGTAAAGTTCAGATTACTTATTCTGTCCACTCTCCCCAACACACTTTTAAAATAAGCACCATTTAATCTCCCATTTCACAGATGAGAAAATTCAATCACAGAGAATTACACATGACTACAGAAAAAAGATTGAGAAAGCCTATAAAAACTTTAGTCACTGTTCACACATGGCTAAGGGTTTTGGTTATCAAGGCTCCTTCTTATATCTTTGCTTAACTCTTCTTTAAATATGAGATTATAACATCAGCCAGTTCTTCCTAACAGGATTACAGGTGAGAACTTTGTAATATTAAATGCTTAAAATATAAAAACATGTTATTTTTCATATTATCTGTTTTGATGAGTTTTCTTAACTTTCTTCTTGATAAAAATAAGGGCATCTTTGATGATGTCTTTGATGAGACTTCTTTTTCTCTAAGTATCTTAAAGAAAACTCATGTACCTGATGATCTATGCTATTATTTTTTACACTGTTATTTCAATTCATTAAAAATTTAGTTGACGATATCATCATATCTGAGGGAGGCGGGGAGCTTTAGGGATTCTGTGCTGCTTCTCAAATAGCCTTCTCTTTGGCTAAGAGGATCTGACTTGCATTCAAGCACACCCAAAAAGTAAGGGTCTCTTCTGGCAAATACTATTCACACTTCTATCTTGAGGGGAAAGTTAAGGATCTCCATCTCCACTGTAGTATTAATCCACCCTGTTTTTTAGCTGAAGAATTAAAGGCATGTATTCTGTTGTGTATCACTAAGGATCCCTTTCCCTCTTTATATGTCTGCTTGGAGATTACCTTCAAGAAGGAAAGCTAAACAGGATCAGGAGGAAACCTGTGGGAAGGCAAACAGCAAGGACAGCTTGAGGCTTCTTTATTGATTTGGGAATAGCACTTCAGATCTTCTCACCTGACTTCCATCTTTCTCAGCTAGTGTGATAAAAATCTGTAAGGCCAACCCCAGGGCTGACCCCAAGGTAAGAGAGGCAAGAAACAGGTCCCATACCCAGGCACTAGTTTTGGCTTGTGGGAAAGGCTCTCTGTATGATTTCCAAGTCATCATGGGCTGCTTAGAAAAAATGTGCCTTTTTCCTGGAGTCTCCTACTGCTAACAGATCACTTAGAATCCAGCCTGGGAGGCAGTTACACTTTACCAGATTAGAGGAAAATATGACTCACAGATATGAGTTTCCAGCTACTTATCTTTCCAACAGGTAATACCTTAAACAGTCAATAACAAGGCTAATTATATCCAGTGAAAGGAGTACCTGGATTCAAAGAAGTAAAACAACCACTAGATTTTGCCTCCTTATATTTTTTCTTTACAGATACAAAGGTAAAAGTAATAAAAAATTTTAATTCTGTACTTTTATTTGTCCATATAGGTATCTTCTAAATGTTTTAATCTGAACATTTGTGTACTGACTTGTTTATTATTTATAGCAATGAAGTGAAATTTTAATGTTTAATTTAAAACACATTGTGGAATTCAATTTGTAATATCCAAATATATGGATACCATATATTCATTTGGAAGCTATTTCAATTCAAAACATTTTATTGAATATGCAAATAGATTAATCAATATGTGACTCTATATCATAATGGACCAAGTTTCAACCTTCTTTAAAAACAGGTTTCAACAATGATAAATATATTGTAGTATGGCATCTAGTGTATTATAGACTTTATTACCAGATCCATAAAATCAATAAATCAATAAAATCAATCATTAAAATTATAAACTCCCCATTTGTAGTCGTGGGTTGTTGTTGTTGTGGGTTGTTGTTGTTGTTGTTTTTCATGTTTAATCTTATTCTTTTAACTTGGAAATTCTTGGCTCTAGTCAAAATTCAGCCTGGGTACCCATAAAGGGAAACAGATCAAAAATCTTTATCTATAAGAACAACTACAAATGAATGAATTTCAGAGTTTAGTGAATACACCCTAGTACTCATGTATTTTTTACATTCAAGTATATTTAGATTTCACAACAATGTCACATTTATTGTTTGCTATTAATTAGAAAAAATGTACATTTGATATTTGTGAAATTTGAAGAATTCTTCACCCTCATTTTCCCCTTTTTCCTTATAATAAAAGTCATGAAACTAAAGATTGTAATTATTTTAAATGCATCTAAATTTAGGAATAAAAAATATATACTATGTTATATTTTAATTGGGCTCAAATATTAGTTTCTATAGCTGATTTAAACATGTACATATATCTTTATGGGTATAATTTTTATTATCAGGAGTCTGTCCTCTACAGAATGTTTGTGTTTGCATGTAGAAAATGACTATTGTAGATGGCTTTGTTCTGTATGGACGGCTGTGTTAGCTACATAAGGTCTACTTCAGGTGAATTTACAAGTTTCAGTTCTCTCAAAAAAAATGAGAGAAATAACCCACTGACTTAACTCGGAAAAGTCATGCTGAGTTAGACAAGCACCTTCATGTAGAGGCTAAAGAGATGCTTATCTGACCCAAACCTCAGAGGCGGGCATGCCAAGGCTTAGCAAGCCAAGAACCCAAATTCTCTGCAGCAAATATTTTATGTGAAAGTGATTTTACATGTGTACTTTTACAAAATTATTACCGTGCTGTCATAAAACACACTAAATCACCTCATAGATTCTACAAAAGTAGAGTCTTATCAATATTTTATTAGAAAAGAATGACAGGACCTGTAGGCCTCAACTTGCTGGGAGTTCAGGCTTGACCGAGGCAAACCTCTCATAAAAAGAATCTTCCCTGTGTGGATATGTGTATTGTAAACCTTTAGATGAAAAATGTTTTCATAATATTACTGGCACTGTCGCTTCAGGTGTTGCATATTTGGAGAGACCGTAATGATAATATTTCTTGAGTTAGACACTTCAGAATGAATGTCCTAATTTAAGCAGAAATAGAATACGAGAAAAATGGACTCCTGCGTGCACATGTGTACGTGTGGGCATGCATATGTACATACACACATACAAAGCTTACATAAACACAATCTCTAAATGTTTTACCATCAGTTCTGCCCTATAAATAGATGATAGATGTGCTTATTTTATCTTGCCTCTTTTATTTTAATAGGATACAATGAAATCTTGCATTCCATATATGTCCTAAAGCAAATCACGGGAATTACATTTAATAAACAGACGAATGAAAATGTAGTTTCAGCAGCACTTTCTAGATTATAATAATCATTTCAAATGCACTTAATGAGACACAGAATATTTCCGCACCTTTTAAAAGCAATGTTTGTCTATATGACTTTAAATTCCTAACCATTTAAATATGAATGCCATATAAAAATACAAATATTGTCCTCTATTGTCAAACTGCTGTCATTTCATTTTGTGTAACAAGATTTAGGCCTCTATACTCCATATTTTCAGATTCTAATATTGCAAAATAACTTTGGAAATTCTCCTTAGGTATCCTAGCACACTTAGCCTAATATTTCATCTTACATTACAGTTCACAGTTCCCGGGTTGATAATTATCACCTAGAATGCTTGTTAAATTATTAAAAAATTTACATTGCAAAAGCTAAGCTACAGCAGGTTGAGCGAGAAATGAGACTTGGGGGTGGGTAGAAATAGAAGAGGTGCTTAGATGAGGATCAGAAGTGAGAGAGGTTATGTAAGAAAAAACAAGAGTAACTTAGAAAGAAGTCTCTTACATAAAATCATAACTACTGATCTAAGAATATTTGAGGGGGCAATTTTTTTAGACATCACTTGCCAGTCAGTAAAGTGCCAAACTATCTTGCATTGAGTAGAGTATTCAAAAAAGACCAAAAGAAGAGAACTGCTACTTCATCCTCAATGATTGCTTTCACATACTGGTAGTTTAGTTGAGACTTGCGGTTTTTAACTGTGTTAAAAAAAAAACACAAGGGAGTTTTTATTATTTATCAGGTTATATAAAATATTGTGAATTGACTGTTAATAACCCAACGGCCATTCTACACTCACTCTACTCTGCTACCAGAATCCTGACTTTACTCTTCTTCCTCAAAGTAACCAGGTCCTTCAAGGGAGACTGCCCACCTCTCTGGCCCCGCAGTGAATTATAAATGAACTAATTCAATTAATGGTGGTCTTGCAGCTTCTCAGTTAATGACTATTCTAGGCCGGGTCAGGAGACTCAATCTGGACAATAAAAGGGAAGCTGCACTTTTGTGGAGAAGCTCCCCTTTTCTGTTACTAGACTCAGCTCTCTGAGGATGTGATTCTAGGACAAGCCCAAGATCTAACTAAATTAGTCTACAGGCTGAAGATGAAAGACAAAAAAGGTTTCAAGAACCTGGTGATGACGTCACTGAGCCCTTGAATTAAGAAAACCTGAAAGTGCCCTAACTCTAAACTTCTTGTTAGATGAGACAATAAACAATATTTAAGCCATGAGTTAAGCCTTCTATTAATTTGCAACTAGACATATCCTAAGTGATGACACTATATTAAAATTTTTGTAGGTATATACACATAATATGCATCCTAAAACAAAGTCATATGATCTATTATCAAGAAACTTATTTCTGTATTCAAACATTCATTAGATCATATATTCTTTAAACATGAAGAAGATCACCATGAATGTATAAATGCCAATTATTTATTTAAAAATCCAGCTATTCATTTGACAGAAAGATTTCCTTTAACTCTGCTATTTAATAGCAAGTAAGGCAGAGAACATACTGAACTACTCATTTCAAATCTACTGTGTCACCCTCCATTTGTAATCTGATTTCTTTTTCAGGAATAAGAACAAGCTACGTATGTAATCATTACATAGGAGATTAATATTCCATCTAAGGTCACATATTTTAAGTGTTTCTCAGTAATAGTTAACTGACAATGTCGCAAAAGTAATAGCATTCTTAAAAAAAAAGAAAAAAATCAATCAACTATTTTAAAAAGTTTAGGAGTCCATGCTGATGACAGGACAAGAAAAGACAAATCATGTGTTGAAAATTAAACTGGTTGAGGGAAAGCAGGAAACTGATAACCCATTCCTATAATAGTTCAAAAGCTTTCTAATAGGAATCTCCCTTCCAAATAATACCTTTAAAAATTATCTTATTGATAAATATCAACAGGAAATCCAAACATACTTATCATGTGTATGTGTACTATAGATTAACGAGCCTATGAGGTAACAATAGTTTAAATTCATGTCAAACCATGGAAAGGCCCCTGACTTGGTCAACAGTACTACTTGTTTTCATCACTGGGAAGGTAAGTAATGAAAATGCAGCCCTGATCCTATTGCCCTATGGTACAAGGTGGGGCCAAAGAAGGTTTACAGTTGTGAGTACATGAAACACAGAGCTTATTCCCTGTATTAATATTTATTAAATATTGTATTATTTTCCATATGAACAACTGTAAACCTACTTTGGTCCCACCCTCTATACAGTCTCCTTCATTATGGATTCATCAGCAACAACGCACTTATCCTGGTATTCAGAGTATAATATTTTAAAAACCCTCAATATTGTGATGTGCATTTAAGGCTGCAATTAGTTAACTGGCCACCACACAAACATTTTAGAAATCAACGCTGTGCACATATTTATACCACCCAAATATTTATCATTTAATTTCATTCGAGAACTCCCTTAAGAAAACAAGATACTTTTTTATTATAAAGTCCTTCATAAAACAGGCTTGAGATGAAAATATGCCATCACATGATGTTTTTACTTCTTGGTCCTTCATCCAGAAATCTTTCCTCAGAAAGATTTCCTCCATATTCTCCCTAAATTTTTATTGACTTCTTTTATCTGTTGCTTTGATTACTTCTCATACCACCCAATCTTGCTTCATCTTTTCTTTTAAATTCACATTGTTCCTTCTTAGTATTTCATTCATTTTCCTCCAACACTCTCCCTGCCCACCGACACACAATATTGTATAGTTATTATTGGTGAGTTTTGCACTCTTTACCAACTGGTGTGTGAATCTCTGGTGACTACCTACATTAAGTATTCGCAGTATGTTGGAAGAAAAAGGGCACATACAGCTCTAATATAATAAGAGAGGGGACCATTTATTCAAGAACTACATGCTCGAGAAAAAAATATAAGTTTTTTCAAATCCAATCTGTTAAACGTCTCGAGTTACTCTGTTAGGGGAAGTCTAACGTTGAACACCATGGTACGTATTGATTTCTTTGTGCACTTCCTTCAGAACTCCGAGAACAAACACGTCGTGTGTCTGCTACTGTGTGATGAAGGACTCAGACACTCATTATTCTGGATGATTGCAAACCTCTCATTTTTCACTCAAAGCTATTCTCTTTAGAAATTTAGTTTTCCTGCCCAGACAGAGGCCTATTCTCCCTTCAGCCATGATTACTTAACTCTATTCATAGTTATTTTTTCTCATCTTTTCATCTGCATAAATACCCAGTTATGACTACAAAATCTTACATACAGATCTAAGGTAGTTTCCCTGAACATCATACCTTCAAATTATACATCCAATCTAAAGTATATTGTATTTTACACTTTCCAAGATATACAGTGTCATCTGATCCTCATAGTGCCCCTGGATTACTGAGAAAGAACAGATATTATTGCCACTGTACATGCAAGAATACTCAGGCTTAGCAGAGTTAAGTAATTTGCCCAAGTGTTAAAACTGGGTTTATGACTGGTATAACTTTCGAGGCCAATGCTTTTTATTGCCATACTGCCTATAACATTCATCATCACCTGTGCAGAAGTCTACGATGCCAATACTATAACTTGGAGTTCACATGTAAAACTTGAGTACTTCATTCATTGCCATGATCACTTAGGCCAATAGAGAGAGCTCCAGTCCACACAACTCTACAGAATGGAAGGGACCAGCTTAATATGCCAAACTCCAAAACTAAAAGGAGATATGGAGCTTACAGATATTGTTTTGTTTTTCTTTAATCATGGAGTATGCCTAATTTTCAACAGCAGCAACTGGCTTTCTCTATGAATGGAATCTATTTCAGGTGTACATTTAAATAGTAGCCTTATAACCTTTATTTATAAAGGTTTAATAAAGCTGTATGCAAATAGCTATTTTTTAAATGTGGAATGGTCCAAGCACTGGTTTATCAGAGGAGAAGGTATATGGTGCCTGGACATAGGCATGTGGTTTTCCTGGTTATCTGATTGATTTACTGATTGTTATTTTTATTGATTGATTGGCTTTTACCTAAGCACGTAGTCTGAGTTCATACATGCTGAGTGCTCTGCATTTTGTTAGCTTCTGGGATAACAAGGAGGTTGGGCGCTGCTCTGGAGGCTGCATGTGTCAAGTGAGGTGACTGCAGCATACGGGAAGAGGGTGTCCGTTAGAAGCAGTGACCCAGGGAGTGGACAAGGACAAGCGGCCAGGCGCCTGATCGGGAAGGGAGGGGAGGTGCCCGAGCACTCCTCCAGGCAGGGGAAAGATACGGCAGGCAAGGGGGCGGCCAAGGAACCCCGTGTTCCTCTGGGACGTTTGAGGTTCTGCTCATCCCAAAGTCATGTCTGCCTCCTGCACCCATCATTCCACCAGAGCCAACTTAGGGTGACCTCCTAATCTCAGGCCACACTGTGTCAGCATTTGACACATGCTGCTGCCTCCGGAATGTTCTCTTCCACCTAACTCATTCCCCTTCACCTTCCAGAACTAGTCTGTCTCAGTTTTCCTATAAAGCCCTGCCTAAGTAGTCCCCTTGTCCCGCCATCGCCTGTATTTTTACTGAGAGTTGGGACTTCTTTCCCTTGCTACCAAAGCCCAGGCACCCCCTTTTGTCTGTCTTTGTCACCAAACCGGAACCTCCTTAAAGCAGGAGCAAGATCTCTCAGCCCTCTTTACTCAGTTTATGACACAAAATAAATACATGCCCCCTAAATGTGTTGACTAAAAGGCTAATGTAAAAAAAAGAAAACCTTAATAAACTGTGTAATGTTGCATGTAAATACTATTACGGCATCCTAACAGCAAACATAAATTTAAAGAATACTTTTTATGAACCTAATATTCCTTACATGCATTATTTCAATATTTACATTTTTCTGTATCCCATATATATACAATTTTCTGTATTTCCACATATATGCATTTGGTAATACATATGCATATATATTGCATTTTCCACTGAAAACTGGCAAAGCTGGGGACATTACCTTTAAAGTCTTATGACATTTTCCCTCAGAATCACCATTCCATTAAGAATAGTGATTTCCACTTGGCCAGTAACCAAAAACAAACTGAAATGACCTCAGATTAACTTTTTTTCATCAGGCTTTTACAGTGTTCAGTTAAATAAGTAAGTGTAGATTCAGACAAACAATATAAATCTTTCTCCCTTCTTGAGCATGTGGCCTAAGACATGGTGATGACTAAAGGTAGCTGGCTTTATGGCTGAATAAATCACCATTCATTTATACCAAAGAAAAAATTTTAATTAAAAATTTCATCATTTCCCACTAGAAATGAATTTTCTACCAGCATCAATGTACATTAAAGAGGTCAATAATTAAAAAACTTGAACACAAACAGAAACGAAGCCTGTTATTCTAAATGCCACTCTCATGATGAATGAGGTGTTCTACTTTACCTAGACACAAAGTATTTGCTGGTTGCCTATCAAACCAGCCTTCACTGTGGGGATTTCAAAGTCCTGTACAAGCTCTGAACAGAATCAAGATTAGGCCCAAAGACTAGCTCTACCAGCTATATAACTGGAAACAATTAAGACCCCTGAACTTGGAGCTCCTTATCTATAACATGGGGGAAAATAATACCTACCTCATAAAACAAATGAAAACACACACATAAAGCACCAGGAAATGTCGGAAACCACTGAGACATCAATAGTGGCAGATATTGTGACAATAATGATAGTTATTTTCTTTAAGTAGCTGAGACTCTCGTTGAGGCACAATTAACAAAAGTGACATATACTTTGCAACTCAGCTTCGAAGTCCTGCTAGCAACTTAAAACGTAACACATTTAAAGTAGATTTAATGGTATCCTCCCTAGAAGGAGTTCTTACACAGGGTTTATATTTAATTTTGATTGTTGTGATTTTTTTATTACTATTTAATTTTCTCTGATGGCGCCATCATTCCTCTTACAATATGCCTCAAAAACAAAACATAATCATAACAGAATGCTGTCCTCATCTTTGATGAATAGTAAACTGGAGGTCTAAAAAGTATATAAAAATCCCAAGGGACTCCATAAAGGAACTAGTCATCCAAAGGATTTCAGCTGAATTTATAATTTCTCAGCAGACGATGACACCGATGACATAAATTGAAGTGCACACACGCGCACTGGACAACAGTATTGTTTGTTAACAGAGCACTCCATTGCTATCCCTCGAGCTATTTACTTACAGTGTCCCCCGGCGCAGGGCTCTGGGCTGTCACAGCTGCATACTTGCTGGTGTGTTTAGTAGACTTGACCTTCCTACTAAGGGCCGAGGAGTGAAACTCTATAAATATCTGGCACATGCCTGACCAAGTCCTTGTTACCCGCTCCGCCACACAGATGTATTAGGTAACATAGGACAAGTCTTAAAATGACATTATAACATGCTTTCTCAATATTTTATATTGCAATACTGTCCCTTTGGAAATAGAATAACAGTACTTGCCATAATTCTTTAAAAATATTTTGCAATTCAATGAAAAAATTTTAATGGGGAAAAAAGGTTAAGAGAGTGTAATTTTGTTAATGTGAAAAGAGCTCTATTTTGTTCATTACATAATACAGTAGCAATACATGTTTTAAACTTCAGCCTTATTATCTATAGTGAAATAAAAAAAGAAAAAAATTCTCTACTAGATTTGCTTATGAAATCATTTATCACCATTAAAAAAATTCTTCGAGAAGCAATAGTGGAAACAATTCCTGCATTCACTGGTCTGTTGGGTATTAAGCTTGGTTATCCAATAGCGAGGTACACTGACAAATTCAAGGGGCAAGCAAAACAAGTATAATTTAGAAACTCAAAGTGTTTCAACGTTTTAAATAAAAAAACTGAATAAAAATATATAAATATTGCATTTTAAAGGCATTCATATAAAGCATACTAAAGGTTACATAATTTTCTCTCTAATCATTTTTGCTCTCATGCAACTAAGCTTTGAGGCCTCCACTAAGATTGTGCATTTCCTGAAGTTCACAACTATGTATTATTCACCTTTTATTCCTAACATTTTCCAAGATGCCAAAAGTGCTCAAAAACAATTGTTGTACTAATTAATCATTTATTCACATCTATTAGTCCATGACTAAAAAAACACATCCATGCCCAAACTTATTACTTTACTGCCATAAATATATTAGCAACAATTTTGGTGTAACTTCCCTTTTACAATTTTTAAATTATATTTTATTTTTAGTATTGACATTATTACAGATGTCCCCCTTTGCCCACCTCCACCCAGACCTTGACCTGCCCTCCCTGTGGCCCTCACCACACCGTTGCCTGTGTCCACAGGCCATGCTATATGTTCTTTGGCTAGTCTCTTCTCCTTTACAATTTTGATAAACTATATTTTACTTTACTAACTAATGGTGACTTTTTTCTTAAAGACCATTTTAAAATCTTTTGATAAATATGTAGCCTAATAATAGTCTAAATATACAATGCAAAATCTCATAAATTAGATTTCTACTCTAATTTCCTAAATTATCTAGTTCTCCTCCAAAATTCATGCTAAAGCCTAGGAATTAAGACTTTCCATAAAGGTGTCATAGACCATTTCAACACTATGTTATAGTTCAGCCCATTACAAAAAATCTGCTCCATCAGGGCTGGTTCAATCATTGCTATAATGTATACAGTAGGTATTTAAAAATACATTAAAAAATTCATCAGAGGCAGGTTGTAAATAAGAAATCTGTTAAACAGAAGATAAAATTGATAGTGTGAGGTTGTAGAATAATTGGGATTTTATCAGATAGGAAATTAAAAGGGTCCTGTCATTAACAAGCCAGAAGTCAGGGATTTTGTCTGAAAGTTAACAGAAAAATGAATAAAAACCAAGCAATAGGGTCCTCATTCATTTTAGTCCCATTTTCTAGATTTTGACCTATTCTCATTATTTCAATCAACCTTCTCTGGTTATCACTATGCTCAGAGATTTTCATATCATTTCACTATTTCGGCATGCAAACTAGTATAAAATTATATCCAATTATGGACTGTCCACTTTATTTTTGTTACACTTTCCTCTGCAAGGAAAGGGGAAGTAGGGGAAGTTTTTTGAGTTCAGATGACATATTTTTCAATACTCCTCATAGAACCGACTACAATGTGCAACATATAAGGGATTCTCCACAGGATTTCCACATAAATTACTGCCCAAACAGAGATCTTTTGCTAGTAATAAGGTGAGAAAACAAACCCAGCCAGCATGTAGGGTTCACTAGTCAGGGCTAACAAATCAATAAATAAAACACTAGTGTCATAAAAGTGATAAATTCTACCTTTATCCCTCAAAGGAATATAAAATATATATGTGTGTGTGTGTGTGTGTGTGTGTGTATAGTATAATATACATACAGTATATGTAAAATGCCTAAGTGATTTTAAATAAAACCGTGAGACTAAAACAAGTCACAAAGAAAGGCAAAAGAAAGTAAACAAGGAAGAATGAAATATTGAAATAGAAAAGTTAATAAAGTGACAGAACAGCTGAAAATGTTGACTTACTAGGAAATCAAATATGACTAATACATTAAATATTAAAGTTGCTACAATAATAATTAATCTACTTTCACTGAGTGAATCAAAAGAATGTAATTTAGGCAAATCTCCATAAAAATTATGTAGGATTAGAAATTATTACAGCGTTTCAACTACAGATTAAAAAGAAAATGAATAATAATGAAAACCTGATATCAGGATTAAGAAATTCCAGTTAATTAAATATTAACCAAAGCAATTAATACAGCAAACATTTGGTACCTTTCACCAAATATATAATTGAAAATATGTAGGGCATGATTTAATCTTTATTAGCATAATTCAAATATACTTAATAACATTAGAGTGTCTCAAGATTAGATATGAAAATCACTGTCGTCTCAAAGAAGTTTTTGAGGATCAACAACTCTCAACCAAAGCTTACGAGTATCTGATTTATGACTGGAAGAGTGAAAGACGGTTTCATATACTCTCATGTATCCCCCAAACAACCTGAGAGGTAAGTGATATGAAGGAGTTTTACATGCTCCTGGTTGGACTGTAAAGAGAAATGCCATGTGACATGAACTCCTTCAGCCCTGCATCATAGCTACCACTTCCAACATAACCAGACAAACTTATCACAATTTTAAATTGGTAAATTTTAATTAATAGTGATACAACATTAAATATGAATGAATCAAAATGTCAGTTACGTATTTGGAAAAGTGATACATATAACACATTAAATGTGCATTAAGAGCTGAAAATACAGAGAAAACTATGCAGATTCCACTGTGCTAATGTGAACAGCAAGTAATGATAGCAACCGAAGTAGTTCGAAGGCAGAAAGTAATTCGACCTTCCAGGTCCATGAGGCTCACGAAAACACGGGCAGCCACCGAAAGGCTTTTCATGAGAAAACTGTGCCAGCGTTAAGTACCACCTAGTACCATAACTGGAAATAAATTTTCTTTTTGGAAGAAAGATATACTATTAAGAATTGAGAGCAAGCCCTTCGGCCAGAACTGCCACCTTCCAGCACTTCGCCAAAATGACTAACACGAAGGGGAAAGCAGAGGCACCCACTCTATGCTCTATGGGCCTTTTAGAAAACTCGGATTTCTTCCTGCGATTGCACACATGTGAATCTGTAAGAAAGACGATACTGTGGACAGGGAATGGGCACTGTTCAAAAAGGACTGACCCACAGATGTCAGCATGGCACAACTGGAAGAGCCTACAATGTCACCCAGTATGTGGTGGGCATTGTTGTGAACAAACAAGTTAAGGGCAAGATTCTTGCCAAGAGAATTCATATACGGATTGAGCATATTAAGCACTCTAAGAGCTGAGCTAGCTTCCTGAAACACGTGAAGGACAATGATTACGAAAAGAAGGAAGCCAAAGAGAAAGGTACCTGGGTTCAGCTGAAGCATCAGCCTGTTCAGCCCAGAGAAGCTCACTTGGTGAGGACCCATGGGAAGGAGCTGAGCAGCTGGAACCCTCTCCCTCTGAAGTCATGGCATGGTAAGTGTGAAAAAAAAAAAAAGACCTCCGTACTGATAAAAATGTTTCTTTTAATTGAGTAGAAGTGTGGTGTTCTTTCCCAAAAAAAATAATTGAAGAAAACTTTATGTCTTAAGGAAAAAGAAAAAAGAACTGAGATCAAGCCAAGAAAACACTAACAATGTGTCTATCGACCATCTGCTAAAATGATGGCATCATTTTTGGCAGAGATGATCTCACTCACTTTATAAGAAGTACAATTTAATATCTGCAATAAAGAGACCCAGTCAATACCCCTCTGCAGTGATAAAGGAATCGTGAAATGTACAGCCTTCTGTGTGAAAGAGGAAGTAGGAGATAAATGTATTTGGAAATTTAGAAGCAGTGAGGTTAATTTTTAAAGTTTTATTGTAGTAAACAGAAAGGCATTTCACTACAAAATAAAGTGAATAAGTCTCACGTTTTTTTAGTTTTTTGAAAGCTACATTTTTAAAATAATTTCTCAAAGGAAATTGTTTGAATTAACTATAGAATAATCAAAATCATTCTTTCAAACTCAACACACTTTAGGTTAGTTTTCTTTTACTTTTCATTCTTCCCTCTCCCCCCTGCACATAACACACACTTTCTGGCCCTAAAATTATAAAATTATTTTCCCATATTAAACTGACTAAATGAGCTCCACCTTACCCATCATAATAGAGCTTAGCAAGGATGCAAAATTATACAGCTTTTTTCTACATTAAATGCAAGCTGAAAATATGAGAAAAAATATGAGTTAATTACAGCTTAATGATCTCTAATAAATTTCCAGAAAGCACACAATCAATAATCATATTAATAAGCATTAATATTTTTATAAATATACATTACTTACAATTTAAGTTATTTCCATTTTTAGGGATTCGTATGAGCAAACTCAATCACCAAACAAAAAAGACTGTCTAATTCATAAGACCCATGAAAATTACATTCTGAAGAGATTTATTTTAACCCTTCACTGTGACAGAGACTTCCAGTAATTAATGTTGCCTTATGGCTTTATGATAAAATAAAATTATAAGCTTCACATCAAAAAGCTATTACTCTGCATGAGATGCATGAGAATGTAGCTCTATTATCTTAACAAGCAACTAAAATACATCATTGAAAGTTATCAAAACCTATAATTGAAGGTAAGATAAAATGAGTTTGGGGTGAACAAACTTCTAGATTCTATATTCCTTGTTCTTTCTCTTCTACTTCATAAGAATGTCCCCAACTGCAGCCTGTGTTTCCTCTGCTGTTTTCATTTCAGAGGAAAAGGCATTGTCCCCCTACCCAAGCTGAAGTTCTTCTACTTATGCTCAGGATAATCTACCCTCCCATTTCTCTTGATATCAATAATATCCAATCCTTTTTGATTCTGAAGGAACTTTGCACTTTCCAGGAATTTCCTCTCTTTGGGATTTACATGTGCTCAAGTTAGACCTATCATAATTACAAACAAAGCCAAAGCAGTAAAATGCACTATTGCCTTACTGCCCTGTGTCTGCATACATTTAAGTCTTAATGGAGGGACACACACTCAGTGAAAACAATTGGGAGACCACAACAAAAAGGCAGGAGGAAGAGACCAAACTAAACAAAAGTGATGAAAGAGCTTATTATAAAAATGTACAATGTTCCCAGATAGTAAAATTAAGTACTTCTTCTACATCTATACTTACTACAATTAATACACAAGTGAACTTTGCCTGTTAACAGTAGAATAATACATTGAAATGTAAAACTAAAAAATAACACATTGCAAGTTCAGAAACAGATATTAAGAAGGCAAGTGATTCAAAAAAAATTTGTGATTAGTAAAACTAATTGGGTAGACATGGCAACTTAAGACAACGCACTTGTCAAATTATCAGAAATAGAAATAAATCCAAGTGTGCAAAAACAGTGTGCCTTACCCAATCCAGCAAGCAGACTAGACAATTCATTTTTGGAAAACAAATAACTCAGTAGGTTCTTTTAACCTAATTCCAAGATTTTAAAATATAGCAAAGTATAGGTAGAGAAAATAAACAATTACATTAGGTTTGGCAGAAATAGAAAGGAAAGTAAGACTAGACTCAAAGATGATGTAAGTCTTTTGTTTTTGTTTTTTTAAAGCCAATTTAAATCTCACTAGTGTGATTTAATGTTCAAAGTGAGACTTACCTTTAAGAACTCTGACTCAATCATGCCTTGTTAGTCATCCAAAAGTAGGCAACCCCATAAACTTAAAATAACAACCAAAAATGTACTAATCAATTTTGTAAATGAAAGTGAACTTAACTGTCATACTGTTGCAATGAGATTACAATATATCATTTACATGTAAAATTGAATTCAACTCGAATTTAAATGGGATGGTGAAGCTAGAGGAGGATCATTATTCTTTATCTGAAAAGAGAACTGAGTTCCTTATCAACTGACGTGTTTTCTTCCCTGCGGTGCTCCTAATTTATCATCTGAAGTCATCGATGAAAGCTCATCTAAAGGAAAGAGATCATGATTGAAATCTTTTTCCATCAGCCATTAATAGTGACTTCCGGCAAGCTCCTTAATTTTACTGAGCCGATACTGCCACTAAAATAGGACTAGTTAAACCTTCTTAAACCATTGTGATTATTAAATAACACATGGAAAGTGTCCTTCACTTATTAGTTCCCTTGCCCATAAAAACTAGTCATTTATTTAGTAAAACTACTCCCCGTTTATCCACCTCTGGATACATACACTAGCTCCTTCATTTATTAGATCTAAATAAGAATTAATTCTTTCTTAAGATTTTTGTGTGGCATAGACTTTAGAAGATATGAACAAGCTTTAAGAAAATTCCAGCCCGGCCAGGCGTGGCTCAGCGGTTGAGCATTGATCTAGGATCCAGGCAATCAGGGTTCGATTCACGGTCAGGGCACATGCCCGGGTTGGGGGTTAGGCAGCCGATCAATGACTCTCTCAGCATTGATGTTTCTATCTCTCTCTCCCTCTCCCTTCCTCTCTCTGAAATCAATAAAGATATATTCTTTAAAAAAAAAAAGAAAGAAAATTCCATCTGTGTGTGCATCTTTTACAGTAATTCCAGCTAGCTGCTCTAACCTGAAGCTCAAAGTGCCTCCTCAAGAGGACCTTCTTGGATACTAATACAGTGGTGCCTCGGTTTCCGACCGTCTCTGTTGATGAACATTCCGGTTTATGAACGCTGTGAACCCGAAAGTAGATGCGGGCAAGATCCTGAGGCCTAGCTGTCGGCTGTGGATCCCTCGGGTTTCCAAAGTTTCAGAACTCGAAGGGTCTTCAGGAACGGATCACATTCGAAAACCCAAGCACCACTGTACAGCACTAGGAAACCAGCATCTTTCTCTCTCTCTCTAACCTGTTAACTCTTGCTTTATTTTCATGAGGCGCACTCCTCACACCCTGACTTATCTACACTCACATTTATTGGTTGCTTACCCCCACTGGACTGAGCTCAATGAGAGCATTTAGCTGTGCTTTTCACTGCAGAATTGCTGGCATAATAGATGTCCAATAAATATTTGCTGAATAAAAGCACAAGTCAAAAAAATTACCTTGAGATCAAAAAAGAAAATTATCTTTAAAGCAAACTGAACACTGGAAGAGAAGAACCATCCTGGCTTAAATTGCCACATCTTAGCAGCATCTGGGCCTTGTGGCACTGGCAGAACCAGATTCTCTGCTTTCTTTACACAGAGTGAAAGACAAAAGGATTGAGACTGATTTTGAATGTAACCTTCAAGCTTATTGAATGAATCCACCATAATTTCTTAGAGAATAAGAGCATAGCAATCTGAGAGTCCCTGCTGAAAAATAAAGACCTTATTTTGAGTGTCTGCCATATGCCAGACATTTAGATATTTTATATTGATGATGTCATTGAATCCCTCACTAAAGCCCTGAGTGGCTCCAGTATCACTCTTGAATTCTGGCGATGTGCAGGGCACCTTGCTAAGGCATTTCACACAGTCGTTTGTTTATTTTGTTTCTCAAAGATAAGATAGTCACCCATAACTTGCTAAAAAGTAACTGAAATGTGACTCAAAAAGATTAGTAAAATTTATCCAAATAACACAGAGGTTCAGGTACCAGAGCCAGGATTCACCTGAGCCTAAGACATTGAAAGCTTCTTATTCTAGTATAAAATAATATTGAATGTCAATAGTAATTGATTTTTTTTTAATTGAATGAGAAGAAAAGCTTCTTATTCTGTCTAAAATACTACACTGCCACTCCAAATCTGTATAAAACACAAAAACAGATCTTCTAAATTATCAAGTGGTTCAAGTTAGAGTAGAAAATATATATCCAATTCTCCCCTCTCCATTAACTGTTTAGAGATATCTGCATCCAACTTCTGATTCATTACTGAAAAAAGACACTATTTGCCCAGATACCAAAGTAAATCTATTTTGAGTTTAAGGAACTCAGTGTGATTTTAGTTACATTTGAAAAGCCTTTCTGTATAACCCAAGGGGCATTCAAATCATACATTCTATCTCTGAAATAGAATAGAGGAACATAATTGTTCTATGTGGGCTCACATTTAGTATATTACAGATATAGCTCCTCGAACATACATCTTTGCTAATCTTACATATCCATTGTGCAAATATCTCAGTGACCAAAGGTAATTCACGAAACTCAGTATTACTGGAAGAAAGATGCTCCCTCTTTTGACTGCTTGTGTTTGTGGGGTGTGTGTGTGTTTGAGTATAAGTATATATAAAGACATACATCTATTATCTACATATACCTATGTATGTCTACACGTATACATGTAATATATATATTAAAATACATTTGACATGCTGGAAATTCTGGAGTTATAAGGTCAGAAATTTTAAAAACAAACAAAAGGGCATTTCATACGGTCATTATTGTACCCAAACAATACAAACACTTCAAAATATTGCTTACTTAGGTTGCTTAATGTTCTAGATTTTGAAAATAGTACATTTAAGCTTTTTCTGCTCTTCTTCTTGTTAAAAGTATATCCATTTGTGAAAGATCATAATTGAAATTCAATTTCAATTTCCTTGCTTAAAATTCTAGAATGTTTATAGCTCATGGTGAGAGGTGGTTTGGCCTATTCTTCTGTGTAATGTAAAGTAGGACTAATCACTTTCTCCCTTTGATTTACTGTATTTTTTATAATCACTTGTAAAACATGTGAGACAATGGAATGTAAAACTATAATCTTAAGAGTAGACAGATGAGTAATGGGAGTTGACTTCCTGGTTTTTCACTGAGTTGTAATTAAGAATTCTTGGAAGGTAGCTTAGGGGGACAATTAAAAAAAAAGATTTATGATGTACTTTTAAAATATTCTGAGCATGGACGAAGGTTTATCTTTGAAGTTTGGGGATATAATTAAAGTGGAAATAGACTTCTGATTCATAACGCTCTTATAATTTCCTCTCTGCAGACAGGTTTCTGGCTCTCCTTCAGCACTGTTCTGAGGGAGTCTCAAGGTGAGGAAAGGGGGAGTACACAATGGGTTTTACTCATAGCTCAATTAAATTTGGCAACTGAGATTTTTTCCCTCAATTACATGTATTTACATGTAATTTTTAAGCAACATTTTATTTTAGAAAAGTTTTGGATTTACAGAAAAATTGTGAAAATAGTAGAGGACCAATAAACTCTTAAACTTTTTTCTCCTATCGGTAACATTTAACATTCTTATGGTACATTTGTCATAATTAATAAACCAATATTGATGCATTATTATTAACTAAAGTCAATATTTATTCAGACTTCCTTACTTTTACCTAAAGCCCTTTTTCTGTTCCAGGATATCACATTTAAATTTAGTCGCTAATATTACCTTAGGCTTCTTTTTACCAATACAATTTCTCAAGCATTCCTTTTCCTTCCTTCCTCCCTCCCTCCCTCCCTCCCTCCCTCCCTCCCTCCCTCCCTCCCTCCCTTCCTTCCTTCCTTCCTTTCCTCCTTCCTTCCTTTTTTTCCTTTTTTTTTTTTTTTTCTTGATGACCTTGAGAGTTTTGAAGCATTTTGTTGGATACCCTTCAATAAAGATTTGCTTGATGTTTTCCACATGATTAGACTGGGGTTACGAATTGTTAGGAGCAAGACCATAGGAGAAAATGCCATTCTTATTACAGTATTTGAAGAATATATATTATCAACATGGCTTATTACAGTTGATGCTATTCTTGGTCACCTGGTAAGGATAGTATGTGCCAAATTTCTCCAGTGCAAATTATTCTTTCTGTCTTCTTTACTGTACTCTTTGGAAGAAAGTTATGGTGCACAGCTCACACTTAAGGAATGGGAAACTATGTTCTACCTCTTTGAGGGCAAAGTCTCTACACAAATTATTAGATTTCCTCCGCAAAGAAAATGTGACTATACTCCTCACTTATTTATTCACTCATTTATGTATATCTATTTATATCAGTGTAGACTCATGAATATCAGTTTAAATGTAATTTTTAAAGTCACTTTTACTTCAGGCAATTTTAATCTATCAGAGATTATTTTTTAAAAAAAATACAATGAATACCAACAGCTTTTTAATATTTATAAAAAAATCTGATAGAAAACTTCATTCTAGAAGAAAAACAACTTGCATTAAAAACCTCTTTAAAAAAATGTGTTATGTAATGTAAATGAATTCCAAATTTGTTCCATAAAGACATATTAATAATATAAATATCTATAAAGAAATTGGTCCAAAATTCTAGCATCGATGACTTTTACTTTAATTAGTGACAATGGTATCTACCAAATGAAAATCAAGTATAAAAATAGATATAAATACATTTCCATAAAACATTGGAAATCTATAAATTTAAAGTTTTCATCAAATGTAATATTCAAAAAGAAAAAAAGTAACAGGAAAATAGTATTTTATATGCTAACAATTAGAGGGATAAAAATCTTCCCAACTCCCTGAAATGACTGACATAAAGAAAAAGTTCTTAGCACTCATAATTTTATAACTTTTCCATGATTACATCTGCCTGTACACATAATATGACCACATCACTTAAGGTAACTTTTTGAAGATATATATTAGCAATTCAGTCTATTTCAATAATCTCAAAATTATAGTATTAAAAGATACTTTACTGACATTTAATATTATGTTTCCATTTATGCGAAATTCAAGGAAAAACAAAAATAATCAATAATGATAAGGGTCAATATGATGGCTACAGGAGGGTTAAGTATTGACTGGCTGGGTGTATATATGTAAAATTCACCAAGCTGTAGATGTCAGATACACTTTCACATGTTATTTCATGTATTTACTCTCTTCATTGGAAACAAAGAGTGGTAGTGCATCCCCAAATCCATCAGCGTAGCTACCCCATGATGCATATGAGTCCTACAAATGGTATACAGGACATTAAGAGCATTCCTTATCTTTGTCATGTATCATATTTTGGCTCAATTTCAGGAAGCTCTATGTTCAGAAACCTCTTCTCTTCAGCCAATTATAACTGAGCGAAAACCTAGGTTATATGGTACGTTTCCCATATGCCTAGTTTGCTTCTGGCATCTTCCCCAATAATCTTAACAGGTTGCCTAAACAAACCATATTAGAAACTGTTTTATTTGAGGTGAATAGCATTTTCAAGTAAGCCAGCGAAGGGAAAGTAAATGCTTTGATAAAGAAACACAATTAAACATGTCTGGTTTCTATCAAAACTGTTCAAAGATTATCATCTTACTACTGGTCACTTAATTATCTAGATTATCTTCATGTAAAAAATGATGTTGCTCAAAATCTATTCTCCCAAGTTATAACGATATTCCTGAGTTTATATGTCAGTAAAATTTTGATAATATTTATTTTAGGTACAGATATACTATTCGATTTTCATGCAAAATGGGAATTTTAAAAGCAAATCAGGATTTTTTGTTAATTTCTATGATAATATCTAACATGCTTAAATTTTATATTCACTTCTAAAGAGACCCTGACTGATAATAGGAAGCCTGTTTTTAGTTGCTGTTATGGACTGAATTGCATCTCCTCCAAAATTCATGTTGAATCCCCAACCCTCAGAGATACTATTTGGAAGTAGGATCTTTGGGAAATAACTAGGTTTTGATGAAGTCATGAAGGTGAGATCCTCATGAGGAGATTGGTGTCCTTATAAGAGAGAGAGCAGAGCTCTTTCGGGGTCCTGTGAGGACACAGTGAGAAGGCAGCCATCCACAAGCCAGTAAGAGAGCTCTCACCATGGAACCAGATTTTATTAAACCAGCATATAATTCTAACCATAAACTACACATTTGCTTATATATGATATATAATACAAGCCAAAAATGCAAGCTAAAGAAAGTCCAAGTATGTCTAAAACTTTAAGAATCTGTACCCAGAGAGATGAAACAAAGTTTTAAGGATTTTGTACCCTAAAATGGATGAAATGAAGGGTGTGTTTTTTTCCTTTTTATTTTGCATCGTTTAATCTCAATGTCTGAAGACTTCATCCCCATATATTTCATTTCACAAAGCAAAGCTTAGTTTTAAGGCAATAATAAAATATTAATAGAAATAATAAAATATTAAGAGACTTATATTGCACTGTCATCACATTATTCTAATTACTAGAATAGTTGGTGAAATATGTACTATTTCATTAAAGGCAATTTACTAAAGAATTTAGCTCTCAATTCTCTTCATATAAACATAATTCTTTATTTCAATCTAGACATGCCGATTTAGAGTTAAGGTGTACATATATATAAAATGATACCAGCTTCTAAACAGCACAACAGAAAAACTTTTAATTAGAAGCACAAGAGATATGGCATTTTTTTTAAGTAATAAAAAGAAAAATTGATTGTCATGAGAAATTGTCATCACAAGAACATTAAACAATTAACAAATTTTAGTAGTACTGTGATGATATGCTACTTCTGTTTTGGCTCCCCAGAAAGTGTCCTTAGCCCTTCTGTGCATGATGTCAACTGTGATTTCCTGTAGTCATTTCAATAGTGACCACACAGGACTAATTTGGACAGAGTTACTTGAATAAAGCTCTTTTAGAATTTCAAAATATTTTAGCTCTCTAAGAACAACCATTCTTACTAATAAACAAGCCTACGGTCAGCTTCTCTGTTTTGAATTTTTAATACATGTAAGAAGTGCATTACATAGGAAAGTAGGCCATTGCCTAAACACTGTCTCATTTAGTCCTTTTAGCAATTCTGTGAGGTGGATCTTATCACCATTTTTGCACATAGAAACTCGTGAGGCTATAGGTCAAATAACTAAAAATAGCAGGCAGGAGTTTGAATACAGAAGAGTCTGACTTTAAATTCTATACCCTCTCCACATTTTTGCACTACCTCAAGGAAAATGTCTTTAGTTTCAAGCTAATTTTAAAATTAGCTTAAATCAGCCAACTTCCCCGGTTAAAAGAAAAATCAAATGATTTGAGAAAGTGTATTTTGAGAGTACAAAGATTCTGCTTTTAAAAAGCTTAATAGGAAGAGAACATCACACACACACACACACACACACACACACACACACACACCCCTGTAGTTTGTCCTATGGGTGGGGACAGTTCGGCCTAAGAATTTGCTCTGGCCCAATTTAAATGAAAACTGCAACTGTAAACCCATATATATTTTTCTGGTTCTAAAAGTATATGGTCTTGTAGCTGCTTAAGTGTATCTTTTGTTTAGGAAAATATAATGAACCCTATTATATATGCCAAGGTATGTTGGAGCTTAGCGGTTGGAGACCGAAAGTTAAATTTCTCTGTATAACAAAATAACGAAAATGTGTAACTTTCAGGGGACAGAAGTTTGGATGGCAGAAGGATTCCAATAGAGAAAGGACCCCCTGAAACAGTAAGAACATGACTGGAAGCTGTGCCTAAGGACAAGTCCACCAAGGACAGTCTCCATGAGACAGGAAGTCAAAAACCATATTCCTAAGAAATCTGAAGTTGTTTTCTTTCCATACCATGGTGAGTCCGCCTCCCTTATTTATGCCCAAGACTGGAACTAAAGTCTGTAATATATAACAACACTCTGCTAGTAAAGAAGAAAGGAACTGCCCTGTATGTGGAGCAAAGCTACAGAATGCAGGAAGGCAAGGAGAGGCGTGGTGATCAAGGACCCAATAGCAGGTACTCAGAGCAATACAGGGCTGGGCAAAAGGAGGTTTACAGTTGTGAGCATGCGAAATACAGAGTTCATTCTTGTATTATTTCTTTATTATTAGTTGTATTATTTATTATTACTATTAACCTACTGTTGCTCACCTCTGTAGATAGTAAGGTAATAGGTATCCACACCCAAGCCTCAAAATGACTGAGAATGGTGCTGAACTTCCCATAATAAATGGGAAGGAGTATGCTTGGGCATTAAGGGACTGCAACCCTAAAAGTCTAGAGAGTTAGGTGAGTAGGTGTGAATTTTCCAAAAGAAGAAAAGAGGGAGAGAGTGAAAGGAAGGGAAAAAGAAAAGAGAGGGAAGGAAGGAGAAGGAAGGAGGGAGGGAGGGAGGGAGGGAGGGAGGGAGGGAGGGAGGGAGGGAGGGAGGGAGGGAGGGAGGGAGGGAGGGAGGGAGGGAGGGAGGGAGGGAGGAAGGGAAACACAAAACTATAAAGATGTTGCCTGAAGTTGCCAGTGTGCTGCCTGAAGTTTTAAATTTACAATGACAATCTAGACTGAGTATTTTTACCTCTATGATCAATGAACATGGACTATTAAAGCTGGAAGAGCCCTTAGAGTTCATCTAGTTCAATGCCCCCATTTTATACAAGAAGAAAGTGCCAGATAATGTTTTAAGCTCTTTCCTGACAGTTCTGATTCCGATTCTAATGTTCTTTTCTCTCTACTACTTATTTTTGGAAGCTTATCATTAAAAAATGTTTCCTTGGTTGATATTTCTAATTTTTCTGACACATAAACTGTCATGTCAAAATTCTTCCCTCCCCAGCAACTCTCTTTATCCTTCTCACTTGCACAAGCACACACATACACATACACACACACCTTTATACTCCGGAAGAGTAATTATTACAATGGTCACTTGAGGCAATAAACTGCTAACTGGGTTAATCATAGGTTTGGAGTCAAGCGTGATGAACAAGGCCCAGCCTCAGCCCTCATGGGGCTTCGGTTCGGTCGGAACCACATAATGAAATTCAGTGTAACGAGCACTATTTAAATATTATTGTAAGAGGTCCCAAGAAGAAATTCCCATAGGGTCATACCTATCTCACAAGGATTCATCCTTTTGCAGGGTGCGGTGGGATATTTTTTTTGTGTATGTGTATGTTTCTGGTTCCTAGTTCAGTTCCTATACAAAGTATATTTTCAGTTAAATGTTGTTCATAGGCACTGAATTTTGAAGGATAGAATCCTTTGTTTCACCCCACCTCTGTTCTGGAAAATTCATTCATTTATTAATTCAGTGCCTCACATATCCAAATAATATAACAGACATTGAGAATACAACATTAAACAAAATGTATCCAGGTCCATTCTTCTAGAAATTTCCATATACTTGAAGTATTAAAAAGTAGTATATAACTATCACATGATGTGATGTGTTACTCTGATGACAAGAAGGCAAGAGGTTAATATGATGAAATGGTAGGAACTTCAAAAGACTAGCGGTTTTCGGTAAGATAGGAAGTGTCCTCGGGCACTGATGACGGACTGTGTTTACAGGCAGGGGTGTGGAAGATTAAGCTGCAGTGGAGGTGAGCCAGTCGATGCAAGAATGCGGAGGGAACATTCATTGAAGAAGATAAAGGGGAAAGGGTTTGAATTCCGGTAAAACGGTGCTGGGAAGGGGGTGCACATGGACCAGTAAAAAGATCCTGGAGGAAGGAAAGCATTAGGAAGTTGGGTTCCTTAGAGAGAGGAAGACCAAGAAAGTATAATAAGAGTATGAAGAGGAATGAATCATCGTCATTGTGGAAGTGAGAAAAATGCCAAGTGATTCCACTCACCCTAACTGCTCTGTACCAGCCGTCACCTTCCTTACCTAAATTACTCAGTGGCTTCCTAAGAGCCCCCTCTGCTCTCTGTTGTTCCTCCTGTCCACCTGTTGTCTGTTTTTCACACAGAAGGCAGATTATTCTTTAAAACATAAATCAGATCATTTTACTTCACTGTCAAACCCTCCAGAGGTTTCTTATCACTCTTAGCATATCATCCAAACTCCTTTTTATTACCTGCAAAGCTGTTCTACGTGATAGGGCCCTTTGCCGACCTTCCAAATGGATCTGTTGGCCCTGCAGCCACACAGGCCATGTTGCTGCTTCAACAAGCCAAACTGGTCTCTGCTCAGGGCCTTATTCCTTCCTGTTTTCTCTGCCTGGAAACTCTTGCCTTTTTCATCAGTCATGTCTCCAGCATCAAAGGTGACTGCCTGAAGGATATAGCTCGAATAGAATGGCCTTCTGTTAGAACTTTCCCGGATGATAGGAATATCTGCATTCTCCAATACCGTTAGGCATGTGTAGCTACTAACTTTTAAGTGACTACAGAAACTGAGAAAACTAATTTTTAATTTAATTTATGTTTTAGTTAAGTTTCAACCATTTAAACTTGCATAGCCACATGTGGCTAGTGGCTACAGTGTTTTGATGTTTTCCAGAAGGTTGGAAGAAGAGAAATTACATGTTCAGATGCCATGGGGCAAAATCAGGTTTGTTTTTCCATCTGATGAGTAGTTCTATAATTTGTTGGTTTTTTATTTTTTATTTTTTGCTATGAAAAATTGTGTGAACTATAAAAATTTCTTTATAAGATATGATACATTTTATTCATTGAAATAAAAATTTAAAAAAGGAAATAACTTCTTCTTCATTTTCCTCTCCCAACTGGTATTTCACCTAGAGAGCTAAGCATGTAGAATTATTATATTTTCATAATTTGTAAAGTTTGAACAGACAATGATAAATTTTCTTTGGAAATACACAGGTAACTAGATATTGGATTGGCCCATTATTTATATAGTATTTTTATTATTATTCAGTCATTTTTCAAAGGGTTAACTGATTTGTATGCTGTATTTTCTTGCTGGTTGTCATATTGAACATTTTTTTAAACTAAAGTTTTCCAAGTTACTGAGGGTCTGTAATGCTTATTCTATGCAAGCATGTCACTGCTTCCTTGTCTGTTTGTTCCAGTTGACCCCCTTAAATTGCCCGTCATGGATTCCTATATTGCAATTATTTCTACTGATTTTTTTTAAAGAGTTCATGCACATTCCTTAAGTTTATCATTTCTTTGCCTTTCGTGTTTTCTTTGTGTTATTTTGTTTGACTTTCTTGCATGTGTAATCATGTATTGTTAGCATGACAGTGCTCTTGAGAACCACCCTAGAGATAAACACTTGGTCCTTCAGTAATTATAAACTTTATTCTTATGACAAGCATTATGAGAAAACAGGGAATCTCTGGGATACAGTGTTTTTCAAATATGGGTAAATTCTGGTTTTTTAGGAGCTGTGTACTAAAACGTCTTTAAAGGCTACCATAAAAGGATATTTCTCATAGTCTCTTAAGAATGGCAAAAAGAAACTGAACTGATGGATTTAAGATGAAAACTATCTAAAGAGATGAGTGTAGATTATAGAACAGAGTGAAATACTTTTTTGCTGTTCATGCATTTGCCTATTCATACTTTGGTCATTGGGTCTCAGTCATTCTTCTTACCAGCATGTCCCCTGGTCCTTTAGTGCTCTGAACTCATATTTCATCTTCCCAGCCAAGGGCTTTTCCTTTACCTTTATACTGACCAGTAACTATTTCCCAGCTCACAGATTTAATTGTAATGCATGAGTTTTTAGTCTCTGAAGGAAAAAACAGATTGATAGATGGAAAAGGTGCTATAAAATGATTTACACTGTACAAAATATAACCCAAATGGACAAGATGAGTAAGTGAATTTCTAAGTGCCTAATGATTGCTCTTGGTAAATTCATACAATGGAAAATAATATTCTATAAAATGGAAGTGAAATGAAGTTATGGCTTTCAAATTTTTTTCTTAAACCCAATGAATCATGTATTTATCACCACAGAAATGAAATATTTTTTAAGTGGAATATTTTCAAGATGTATTTAATGAATTCGGTATTCTATAAATATTCGCCACCATTCATATATCCCATTCATATATTTTATCATCTAGCAAATAGGACTTTTTAAATGAACTTCATACTCATTCCAGTGTCTAGTCTCTATGGTTTTATTCTTTAAGTCTCTCACTGTGGAAATACATCCATGTACTAAGTGTTTACAGGGAAAGTTCCACAAATTTGAAAAGAATTTAAGCCCCAGCTTAACTGCTAGTTTCCACTCAAAACCTTTTATGATTTTTCCAGGTGGAAATAATCTCTTTCTCCTCTGAGTTTCTATGGTCCTTTTTCTGTATTATTCTTAGGACAATTATCATGGTCAACCTTTAATCTTTAAGGGCTTATAGACCTTTAACCCTTAAAAATGAAGAAAAATGTGACTTATCTTGAATTTCCCACAATTCTTAGCATAACTCCATAAGTCTATTTTATATTAAATAAATATTAAAAGAATGAATGAAAGAATGAGTTGACTATGATTACTGAGGTGCATTTACGGCAATACAATAAAAGATTATTGATATAAATGTATTATTTACAATATGAAAGTCTGTCCTTAGACCCGTTTCTTCTCTCTATATAATACTGCTCTTAGGTCATGTCATCTAATCTCTCTTTTGCCTTCAGATGCTTCATATGTAGATGACACCCTCATATATAACTTATAGTTCTGATGTTTCTCTGACTCCAAACATGTATATTTTTCTGCAGATATCTAACAGGCATCTTAACTTTAACATGACTTGGTTTTTTCACTAATATACTTCTCCCCTCTTCTTCCTTCTTAGTGAAAGGTACCCCTGCCACCACCCCGTGCAGAGTTGCTGGTGAAGACAGCAGGAAGGATTCTTGATCCCACCTCTTCCCCACCCCTCTGTGCACATCTGCCCATCGGCAAGTCAGTTTCCTTCATATCTACTACCACCACCCCTCCGTGCACTGATGTACTAGATTTCTTGTTTACACGTGACTTCACTTTTCATTTGCTTCTAACAGAGTAAGTTTTTTAAAATATGCAAATAAGATTGTATTATGCTTGTGCTTCCCACCTATGTCATCGTAGTACAATTAGAATAGATTCCAGGCCTTTTGTTCCGGCTTCTAGAGCCCTTTGTGATCTGATTTTATATTAGTCTTTCCCTTTGTTCCATAGCGTCTATCCAGGTGACCTTCCATAACCACATCAAACTTGATCCTGTTTTAGCAGTTTCTTCTTGCTGGAAATTTTCACCCCAGGTCCTTTTTTCCATTTAGATTCCAGCATAAATGTCTCCTCTACGAGGCTCCCTGCAAGCCCACCCACACACTGGGCCATGCCTACTCCACCGCACAACTGCGGCACCTAAGTTTCATTGTCTAGGTGCTATCTCTTCCACCAGTGGGCTCCCTTCTGCTGCCCAGAAAAATGGACTTCATATCTGTGGTTCCTCATCAGCAGATTCAACCAATGGCAGATCAGAAATATTTGAACAAATATGTTACATAGTTGCTAATGTATACTACATAATTAGGCTTGAGATGGCTGAGTCTGTACTGAACATGTACAAGTGTTATTATTATTCCTTAAACAATATAATATAACAACTATTTAAGTAACATTTACATTGTATTAGTTATTATAAGTAATCTAGAGATGATTTAAATCATGTGTGTAGATTATATATAAGTACCACACTATTTTATATAACAGACTTGAGCCTCTTTGGATTTTGTTATCTGCAAGCCCTGGAAACAATCTCCCATGGACACGGAGGGATGACTATACTTGGGAATTAATTATATCTCCCCCATCAACTCTCAACCAATGGCTTATAGGATTTGATATGTAAGTTACTCAGATCCCCACCCCTCAGATGGGAAACGCAGAAGCATGTGTGTGTTCACTGGGTACCATGTTTACCCAGTAGGGTTTCTTGATTTCCTTGTGTCAGTTCCCCACCCTCCTACTGATGTTCCTTCCACCTTCCACATAAACTCTTTATTCCCAAAATTCTTGTTCAAAAGTCTGCTTTTGGGGGATCAAAAGTAAGACACTTTCTGTGACCACCAAAGGGTCTACCCTGCCTCTATCATGTCACATAATTTAAATTCTCTGCCTAGTTCATATTATTAGCTGGTATTTTTCTTGCTAGAAAAAAATGAGTAAACATTTTTTCCCACGATAATTTAAGAACTGGGAAAGCAAGGGCATTTTTCTCACGTCAGTTTACCAGCAACTAAATGAATGTCTTCTATATCACAGGTACTGAATAAATGATTGATGAGGAAGTGAGTAATGATTTTACACAGAAAAAAAGGCTCCAATTTCAAGAATGCAAATTGAAGGTTGAAACTGTTCAGCTGCTCCTGAATAGACACTTGACTGCACACTAATGAAGTTTTGAACTTTTATATGAACCAGCTTTGCAGAGAGGAAAAATGGCTATTCATTTGGCCAACATTCATTGAGTGGCTCTTCTGTGCATTTTAGGCTAGGCTGCTTGGCCGAGGTGGCATATTAAGCAGGTCCTTAAAAGAGTAATTTTTGAACTGATGTAGCTAGGCATGGGTGGGGGTTATGACTTTTTTTTTACAAGTAAGCATCAGCAATTCCCAACGGTGCATTTTTTTCTTTTAATTTTTCCTCCTCACCACGCAGCTGTCTGTCTGTCTGTCTTCCCCCACATCCATGTTTGCTGCTTTTCTGTCCTGTATCTTTCTCCAGACTATGAGCTGCAGAATTGCAAGAACTGATTTTTTTTTTTAACTCCTTTGTTCCCTGCTTCTTGCATGCATTAGTAAGTGATGAATAAATATTTGCTGACTGATTAGATGTTGTCTGGTGGAGTGTGGGTTTATGTTGCATGGTCCTTTTTTAAGAATTATGTAGGTTATTTTAAAAGAAACCAGTAGCAATTGTTGGTCATTATAATGACAATGAATAGTATTTGGAAAAAGAATCTTTGCTTTTATATTCCCTTTAAAAAGATGGCTTGAAGAAAATGGCTTTTGAGTTTTCTTTGAAACAACTTCTTTGTTTATTTACAAATTAATTGGTTTCTGCAGCATTTCCCTTTAGAGCTAGTAATGAAAAGTATTTAAAAAGAATTAGTAACCACATCCAGTCCTGATTTTTCTAAGTCTATTTAATGAATAAAACTGAATAGTGTGGTTATTTTCTCTTTATTGTTTTTGAACTAGTTTCCTTAGCTATTTTTTTAAGGCTCAGAGCATTGTTTGATTCATAGATTTAAAATAATCTTCATTTAGGTCTAGCTGGTATATAACTAGGTCTAGCCTTTTTAATAGTATACTATAATTGAAGAAGAATGTGAGACATAGACAATGAATTAGTAGTTATATGTTTATGAATATATGTTAATTTCCCCAATAAATTTAAATTGTATATAAGGAAGAAATTAATTACTCTAATTCTTTTGGCCATATAAATTATTTCAAAAATCAACAAAATAAATATATTCTGGATATTTTAAACAAAGGTTTTGCAACATCAAAACAGAGCAATGGCCTGTAATTTCATGTCCAATGTCCGATATTACCCTTAGGGGCTTTTGTATGTAAAAAGCTAGAAAATTCAAAGCTCGGTTTGACATTTTATCATTAACAAAAGTCACTCTTCTAGAGTACTTTAACTGAAGCCATTATTAAGAAAAGTAAATTTCATTTTATTTTAATGGATAAAAAGTATGTTATCTTATAGAGAAATATTTATAGTTCATACAATCAATTTTTCATAGCAAAAAATAAAAGACCAACAAATTATAGAACTACTCTCCAGTTGGAGAAACAAAACTGATTTTGCACCATGGCATCTGAACATGTAATTTCTCTTCTTCCAGCTTTCTAGAAAATATCAAAACACAAAGGAATTATCCAAAGAGACAAAATCTTTCCTCTTCCTCTCCTCCTCCTTCAATGAATAATTTACTGTTCAATAGGGTTAACTTGGGTCAGCTAAAAAAAAGGAGCTAGTGCTCAACCTTTATGCAGAGCTCAGCAGAATGGAAAATATTGCCTGGTTACTTATCCTTCAGTTACTTATGGGTATCAGGAATAGTTGATAACATTTTTAAACACTTGATTTTACATCAGATTACCTCTTTTCAAATGGTCCTTTCAAGATTTCTGTGTTGACAAGCCAGAACCTGTAGTGTCCTGAGAAGTACACAGCCCTGCTCAGGAGGCCCACACAAGCAGAAATGATGAAAAATCCTCAGTTCACCAACAGTAATATACTAGATGCTAGAACATCAAATGATTGTCATTGGAATTTGGACTGAACCAAAATGAACTGGGTTATGAACAGAACTCATTTGTCCTTAGACTCATATTTCTAACCCCTCCAAAGTACACTTTCATTTTTACCTCACCTATATGCCCTTGTGCAAATACTGGGCAACTTACATAATTTGTATGAAAATATTTCTTAAAATCACATTCCAAGAAATAACCTTGTTCAAATGCAGCTTAAACTAAAAACATTCTAGATAGTTCACCTTTATTACTAGACAACTTTTCCAGGTAGAAAAGTGAAAAAAGAATTTCTGGCAATGAGAAGAGCACGTACAAAATCGAGCAAAAATCAAATCTGGGGAACTGAGAGAGTTTCCAAACAGCTGAGACTTAAGATATCTGTGGTGGATGGATGGAGGCCGCAAGACATTTAAGCTTGATCAATGAAGGATTCGTGGGCTAAAAAATACTATTATTAGTTTTTCTGGGAAGAGAGGCAATGTATAGAATGAATTCTCTACATTATCTTAAAAGACATTTTATTTAAATAAGGCACTACCACAACAGTCACATAACTGTAAACAAAAATGAAATCCCATCACAAAGCTGAGACTCCTTGTGATAATAACCATACTGAAGAATCTAGGTTTATATTCTTATTATATATGAAATTCAGCCTCACTTCTTTTTTCTTACCTCCTTATTATGATTCTAATTTCCCTGTTCAGTAACCCCACAATGTATTTTAACTTTCCTTCCCTGCTACCTACGGAAAGGGGATGGGCAGCAAAGTGCGTAATGCAGCAAAGACATTCTGAACAGAAAAAACTGAGGAGAATTATGAAAGCAGAGGATGTGACAGTCCCAGAACCCTGACCTTTCGAACTTGAAACCAGATGTATGACTCAGCTCCCCAATACACATGAATTCTTTTGTATTATGGGTGAAATGGCAAACATTTCCTGTTATTAAACCATTTCTGGATTACCTTCCCAAGAGTAATGCAGAGCTTCTGAAAAGATAACTGCACAGTGACAATGAAAAGATTGTTAAGTGTGCCTCTAAGCGAAGGGGCAAGGAGTGTTATATTACCACTGAGAAGAACACTTAAATTAGAGACAAAGATCCATGAAGGCTTAAGTTGCCCAGGATCACATTAACCTCTCTGGTTAGTGCATAGGCTTCAGGACACATGACAATCACAGAGCTGGCTTGCTATGCGGGAAGGTCAGCAGTGATTCTTTTATTACTTTCCAGGAAAAACAGCCCAAGGTAATCTTGAAGTACATCACACCTAACCTGTTTATTACAGTTGGCATGACCAGGCCATGACAAGGGACAAATGTAAGGCTGTTAGGATTAAAAAGGTAGCTGCTGACCCTTATTTCTAGAAAGCTCGAGTCCCATGAAACCTTGGACCACCCAGACATTAGCTATGAGAGCTATCCTCTTAAACTAAAGTGGAGTATTTATTCAGAATTATGGTTTATACTTACTGTGGAACATAACTTTGTATGAATTTTAAACATTACATTTTATAGGAGTTGTGTGTTTTTTTTTAACTACATCTGTTGAACAGAAATTCTCAGGTAGTAGAGTGTGCTTTAATTTTATTTTAGAATCGTCCTTCCCTTGGAAATTGTTCCATACAGTCTTCATTAAAAGTAAATTACAGCAACATTTTAAAAAGTAATTACAATACCTGGTTATGACGTATGTTTATTTTATATGATTTGGCTTAAAAATAGCCCCGTTTTAGTAAATGTATAAACAAAAGAAGTGAAGGGGGCATTTACTTAGCTAATGTCATGGTAACTTAATCTATTATTAGAAACTTTTAATTTGCTAAAGAGCCTGTTTTGATCATGAGTCTGACTGTGTTAAGCCTCCTCACATTTTCTACAATTTACATTTCAAAAGGCAACATTTTTAAAATTTTTATAAATGAATGCACTAAGATTTAGCTTTCATATATCCAGGCAAGCGTAATATTTACTTTATCTAGTAAAAGAAAATAAACCCAGAAATGGTATACTATTGTCTGTGCTCAAGAGTGAAGAAACAAGTGTGAAATGAGAGTTAATATTTAATTATAATCATCACCTGGTGGAGTCAGACAGGCCTATTGAGAATCCAAACTCTGCCACTTCACACCCACGGTGAGACCTTGGACACGTTTCATAACCTCTGTGAGTCTGGGTTGCCTCACCTGTCCAAGAAAGTGAGCTAACTCATAAAGTTTGCTTAAAGAACTAAATGAAAGAAAGCTAATAAAATGTTGGCCCACAGTAGACGTCACTAGATTTTAGAGCTGCACATTCTTCTCCTAAAATAAAATGTGACTCATGCATTTAATAAAATACTCAAAACAACTACAGTAGACTCTCAGTATTGGAGCACTACATATTTACTAATTTGCCTATTGGCTAAAATTTTTTGGCAACCCCAAAATCAATAGGCAGCACTTTTGTGGTTGTCCAGGGACATGTACACTAGCAGAGTGGCAAAACCTTTGAGTCATCCAAGACACACATTCCCAGCTGATGTAGAACAGGGTGACATTCTGCCCTCTGGTTTCAGCTCTCAACCTGTAAACCACTGTCCTTTTTGCAGTGTATTTAGTGACACGTGTTTCACATTTTTGTGCTTTTCGTTGGTGATTTGACTGTTTTAAGCAACCCCAACTAAGTGCTGTCTAGTGTCCTAAACACCAGAAGTCTGTGATGTGCCTTAAGGAGAAAATACGTGTGTTAAGTAAGTTTCCTTCAGGCATGAATTATAATGCCCTTGGTCGTGAGCTCAATGTTAATGAATCAACAATATAAATTCAGTACCCTTCAACAGAAACACACATAAAAGCAGATGATGCATTGATCATCTGACAAAAATGTTGTGACCAGGGGCTCACAGGAACCTAATCCTGTATTTCCCCTAAGAGCAATAGTTCAGTATTTTCTAATTCAATGTTTGCACTGACATCACAGACCATAACTACCACAAATAACCAGAATTACCTGCTTATGCTCCATATTATGATAAACTGCAGGAATACACAATTAAAAAATTGTGTCCTCGCTCACAAGGGAATTAAAATGTCAAGTACACACCTTGTAAAACACGAAAAAACAACGAGATAATTTGTATCTTTCCTTTCCCCATTATGTAAAATACATAAACATCAAGTCATTGGAAATTAATATTAAAACATAAATTACCACTATTTTTTTGGTTGGAGTCAGATAATACTAAAAATGCTTGGCTAATTTGCTAGCTCTATGACTTTCTGTCACAGTCTATTAGTTATAAATCCATATATGCCCACCATCTCCACAGGCTGAGTTTTAAAAAGTATCTGTCATGTGTTTGTCTGGGATGTGAACTGTTTTCCTTGAGAGAAAGCTTCGAGCTTTGACTGCATCTCAAGAATAATTCAGAATATGGGGAAGTAGAACCTTAGGAGACAATTTCTTTCTCCCACACTTTAGGTCTCTTTGTTTGCCACAACCTTCACCCCACCCCCAAGTACTAAATAGATGGCAAGACCAATACACTGCCTTAGGATCTAGGATTTGTGACTCACTGCTGCCCACGAATATACTCAAATTACATAATGGCATTTTTCTGGGCCTTTGGATGAATGAAGTCTAGGCTTACATTATTAATTAGTCAAAGATCCTTTGATATGTAATTTACATATCATTATTATTTAAGCTTAAAAGTACGCCAAGCCACACAACCTACTCCAGCCTCCACTGTAGTCACTACATCATCACTTTAAACTGATGTATTTGTTTTTTTCTGGTTCCAAATATTATCACGAATTATATTACACAACAACATGTGTGTAAACTTGTAATGGTGACTTCATGAACAGCATGAATACACTAGCAAAATAACTCAATGAGTCAGATACAGAAACAAGAAACAACAAGCAAGTTCAACCCTACATGAAAGAAAATCCTATAATCAGCAAGGCCTTCTTCTCACTTACTGAATTTGAATTTTCTCTCATAAACCTAAAAAATAAAATTAGACTCATAAAAGAGGGCTTGACAAGGTGAGTTTATACTAATCACATATGTAAGTAAACACATTTTGCCATTTAAATGGCAATGAAGAATTCACTTCAGAATTGTACTATGAGCCAAATAAAATATATGAAGAAAATGTTTTATCATTGTATATTTAAATATTAGTTTGTTTAAATAAAATACTTATAAAACATGTTATTACTCAATGTTTCTTCAGAAGAAATCAAATTAACATATCCTTTGAAGAAATATTAATTCTAAGCACGTATATTATAAATTTGATTCTTAACTGTTCCTTCTTCTACAAACTTCATATCTTAGATATTACCCATATGACACAAAACTGTCAACACAGATGCCAGTTTCATATTGAAAGAAAGCAGAATAAAGATGGAACTACATGTACTAGGGTTTACAACATATAAAGCTGTTAGTGGCTTACTGGAAAGAAAGACAAGGAAACTGGTAAACAATTGCAGATTGTCTACAACATACTTTCTGAAGCCACTGTCCCCTACTCAAAATCCCGTGGAAAGAAAAAAGAGCTGGTTTTCTCATTTCCTCAAGATGTCTGAAACAATTAACAATAGTTCAGATAGATTTCTCTCAGATGAAAGGCTTTTATAATGCTGAACAGTGTGAGTTACTAAAAATACATATTTAAAGAATTAAACTACTGATTTGCAAGGCACTATAAGGAAAACCATTTTATTACAGCAAATCAGTTATATTCCTATTTGAAGACGTCATTTTCTTTCTAAGTACTTTAGCATATATTCCCAAGTATCCTGAAAAGGTCAAAAAGTATAACAGTTAATCCAGAGAGAGCCAAAGCCAGTCTTCCCTAAGATTTTGGAAATCTATATATTAGTAGAGCGAATGCCCTAAATATAGAATTAGAAAATATATATTCAACACTATAAATGGTTTATTTTATTTATTCACTCAATAACTGTTTAATAATGTAAACCAAAAAAATAAACCAATGAGTGAGAATCAAAAACAAGATGTTTTTGGAGACTTGACTGTAGTGGGAGAGTTGAAAGTGTTAAGTAAGAAAGAAAATGGCACAGTACTACGAGAATAAATGGTGAGTCCAGAAAGGCTGGGGCTGGGGTCTCCTTGAGCACCGTTCTATACTCATAGTCTGGCACAGGGGTTCTCAAAGTGTGCTTTGAAAACCTTTTGGGAGTCTGAGGTCAAAGCTATTTTCCCACAGGTATGCAGTCAAGTTTGCCTGAGGTTACCTAGTGTCTGACATCACAGTAGACTGTCAAAGCAGATACGAGAATTCATCTCTCTTCCAGTAAGCCGCACACTAAAAAGATTTTCAAAAAATGTAAAGCAATGCCACTCTTCTTACTAATTGTTTTTGTTTTGGAAAATATATTTTTTCATAAAATATGTTAATGTTATTATGTTTATTACTGCTATTTTTAACTGAGATAATAAGTAAGTTTGAACTTCTTTAGTTTTCATTTCTAATATGATAAACATCAATTGATATAATTCACACAAACAAAAGCTCTTTGGCATTGTCAATAGTCTTCATAAGAGCAAAAGGATCTTGAGACCAAGAAGCTTGAGGACCAATGGCCTAGCTCATACTTGGTGCTCAATAAGTACTAAATCATAAATAAATAAGAAAGGCCATAATAAAGCAGTGATTATTGACCTGAGATCCAAAAGAATGGGAGTGACTAGGGAAAGGTGGAGGGGTGGGAGAGAGAATAACTTTTCTTTAATAATGTACACATTTTATAAATAGTGTTATTTAAAATAGTTTCCAAGCAGTTGAGCAACCTGTCAAAAATGATTAAAAATGAAGTATTCCCTTCCAAATGAGAAACTGAACAGGATGAGGGGCCAACATGCTATGGAAAGTTAATGCCTGTCAACAGACTCTATTCTGCAGTTCTAGAAAAAATCCTGGATTCAGAGCTAGACGCCCAACCATCTTTCACAGGAATATTGGGCTACGAGAAAAAGGGTGGTTTATCATTAGGTTTATAATTTTCTAGAATGCATCAGGTTTAAAATAATGTTATTATGATCAATAGTAACATTATTTGATTAAATGTCAAATCAAAAGAAAACATCAAGTATGTGTTTGCTCAATGATGTTTTCTAAAATTACTCACCCATTATCCTTCTTTCAACTTTCATTTTGGTTAATAATTTATTTGGTTATATGAATGCATGAGGCTCTCCATCAAAGAAAAAATTTGAAGTTACTTAAGTGATAAAATAAGATAACATATATTCCTTGAAGGAACACTAGCAACTCTGAACATGATAAGATGCGAGCAAAATAATAAGGTGGCATTGTCTATTTTGTAAGCAGAACCTATAACAAAACTAAAAATTGAGCCTGAACAAAGGTAACTTTGAACAAATAAGCTTTGACTTTTTACATAAAACCCTTCAAAAGTTCCTGTATGACCTATTTGTGAATAAAGAAAAGTAAGTAGAACAAAACCACTTCTATAATTTCATAAACGGGAACAGCTTGTGAAACCATTCCTATGAATGGCATCAAAAATACACTCTTGAGCACCTAGCCCTGTGGTCTGCCTAAAGGCCAGAGGGAAAACCCCTTGTTGACCATAAAAGGGCTGCCTGCATGTTCTCAGTGGAAAGTATACAGGATCTTATTTACACTAGTATAAATACATGCCATTCCTTTGTGCTCACAGGCACTCCTGCAGGCTGGCCAGAAGAGGAGGGTCCAAGGGCTCCATGCAAACTAGATTCAAATACTCTGTGATATTTTTCCAACATCTAATATACTTTCTTTTTCTAGCTTATCTTCTTTCATGGTTAAAATATCTGCAAAGCATAAGATCACTATAGTTTAACAGGTGGCAGCTCTAGAAATATTTGAAAATAAGCCTTTAAGATTCAGTAGGAGGAGAGAAAGCACATTTCCCATAAATAGGCACTTTTTTTTCTAGTAACATTACAGCTGTGTGAAAACTGAGGAATAAAGAAGAATGTATTTGTTGTCAATGACAATGCCTTATCCATTTATATTTCGTAGTAACTTAAGAAGGCTAAAGTTAGAAAACTTCTGAAAAACAATAAGTGCACAAATTACTGTAACCTAAAACAGGCCTGCCCAAGAAGTTGCAATAAATGAAAGAAATAGCACAATGTGTGTATGTGTGATAATTACAATACTGTGATCAGAAAGCAAACGAGTGGATATGGCTATGAAATACAATGAATAGTTTCTATTTAAAACTCTTAAGAAATTCTGAGATTTCAGCTCGATAATATGGATTCAAGATACTCCATGTAGATCTCAAATTATCACACAGCTAGAGTTAGCATTTGACTTAGAGACCCATCTGTAATGCTAACATGAACATTAGCAGTCATCTAATATGATTATATTTCCAGTGAGTGAATTGCCTATAAAACATCTGTGCTTAGTAGTCTCACAGTTCAGAGAAACTCAAACTCTTTTCCCCGGTTAACTACACAACTAATAATGCTTAAATACTCTACCACTTCTATTTAAAGTTAACCGGTATCAACTGGTAAGATAAAATGAAAGTCCAGCTCAACCTCTAGAGTGAATCACAGGTATCACTAGTACAGAGATCAGCAGTGACTAAAATGCAGCCTTCCACGGAGAATAAACACCTATGAAGCAGCTCACTTTATCTTTGAGAAGCTCTGATAAAATATTTCACTGATATTTACCTGCATGTTAGCAACTGTAACATCTCGTGGTACATCCTAAGTCTATTCTGGTAAATCCTTGCTAGTAAGTATGGTCCACAGGCCTGCAACATCAGCATCCCATTTGCTGGTAAGAAATGGAGACTCTCAGGCCCCACCCCAGCCTACTGAAGCAGAATCTGTATTTTGACAAGATCCCATAGAACTCAAATGAACATTCAAGTCTGACAAGGCCTGATCTAAGTAGATACACGTAGATTATTTCTTTGTCTCCTGTAGAGCTACCCTGGATTGTTTTGCTAGCCTCCTGGCATCAAGCTTTTTTATTTGCATTCTATCCAGTTTGGTTTTCAGAAATCCTTGTTCATTTTCACACTATTGAGCCAGGAAAGTCAAATGTATTAAGCAGACCAGACATTTCGCTAGGAGTTTTCATTAATGTTACTCTACGAGGTATATCTTAATTTAAAAATTTTACAAATTAGATACTAGGTCACTCAGAAAGTTAAGATCACATAAGTGACAAATGGTAAACCAGGATTTAACTCCATTCCAAGCTTCACTGTCATATTTCCACACTCTGCTTTTTCTTCCATTAGGGATTCTTATCCCAAATGTCCAGGTTTTTCCTTAAAACAAATATGTGGTGCTGGCAAGAAAGCCCCCAGATATCTCTAGCCTTCATTCACTTCTCTACATTTAAGAAGTGATATAAACTGAGCAAGCCTGCTCAGCTCCTAACCAAACGAGAGCAATAGTTCTAACAAATTAAAGTGGGTATTAGAGGCAGGATAATGTCATGATTAAGGGCATGCACCCTGGAATGAGACTGCCTTTGTTGGAATCCCTGCTCAGCCACTTGACCTCAGCCAAGTGGCTTACATTCTCCTTAAATTGGAAATAACACTAGTAATTGCCCTCATAGATTTTCTGTAAGGATTAAAGGAATTAGTGTATGTAAAGCATACATTAATGAATGTCTGGTGTATAGAAAGCACTTCATAAGTGTTAACTCTATTTATTATTAAATGGAATTTCTTATTCTAGTACAACCTGCCTCTGTTAAAAAACATGTAAATAAGGCCAGTCTTCCACTTAGCTGAGCAGTTGGTAATACTCTTCCAAATCAATATATTTACTTTTTCTCTTTTATTGATCTTAAACTCACATACATGGATCACTTATTATCAAAAATGAACAAAATCCATCACCAACTTGTATGTTTCACATCATTTCACCGTCACAATCAATTCATGTGTCTGCTGATACCGAGGTGGAGCAACTAACAAGTAGCCTGAAGACTTAAGACAAACAGCAAACCAAACGTCAAGACAGGCATCCAGACCAGGCCTGCTCCTTATGATCCGTTCACAGCTCCCAATTTCCAGCCTCCCGGCAACTTCTAACAGTTCTAGTTTCCAAAATCTGACTGCTTACCTGCTTCATTCCAGTCTAACCCTCCATGGTGACATTTCTTCCCCTCCTCCCCTATAGTGTAGTCTCAACCCAGCGGGAACCATGATCCCTATAAAATGCATCATCGCTCATCTTCCCACTCCACTCCAGCTTTCCCCCACGCTGTTCAATCCTGCCAGGCGCACTCCTCTCCAAGGCCTGGCCGCTCCCGCTGGCCCTGCCTAGAAGGCCTTCTCCCCGAGCTCCTCAGATCTGCGCTCAGGGACCTCAGCGAGGCCCCAGGAGCCTACTGCCACCACAGCATTCTCTGACACCCCCCCAGCGCGGGGCGATCGCGCTCCCCCATCCCAGCAGTTTACTTGGCGTGCTGTCATCTTTCCCTCCTCACTAAAGTGTAAACTGAGGTTTTATACCATTTGTTCATTGCTGTATCACCTGTGTCTAGTATCTTGCTGCACATGTAATACATGCTCAGCGATGTCCGTTGAAAGAATAAATGAATAGTGAGCATCTACTCACATCCTATGCATCCCTAGACTAATGAATAGTCTGCACATCTCTTAGTATTTCAAGATAGAAGCATGTAAATATAAATAAACATACATATGTATAAATATATGTATGTAATCTCAGTAGGGAAAACTTAAGACAGTGATATGCTTTCTTCTGAACAAAAATCTATGTCAATAACCGAAGATTTAAAAGAAAAAGGGAACAAATACCCTGTGATTTATAGAAGCTAAACAATTGCTGTCTCTTTCTGCAAAGCAAGAGGAAAAAACTGATCGATATATGAGTTTGTAAATTAAAGAGATCACTCCTTTCAGTTAAAGAGGCCACTCTAGCATAAGGTGACAGTTTAGCTCAGGAAGTGGCTATGTTGACCTTGTGCAAATGAAATTGCAGGGCCCGACTGACAGAGCAATTACTCATTTGGTCAGCATGCTGGCTAACAACATGTAATCTTGCAAAAAGCACCTTGGGAATTGTAATGACTACACAGACTCAGCAGTTTAGTTTCAATTCTAATCTGAAAGATCGCCAACACTGCGCCACTCTCTCCGATGAGATCCCCTCGAGAGTTCAACGGGGCTCCCGGATCCCCGGGCCGTTAGCGGGACTGCAGCCCTGTGCTGGACCAGCTAACCCACCTCGTGGGAATCCACTGCGGAGGGCTAAGAAACCTGGGCTCGCATTCTGTCTTCCCCTCTTTAGCTGGGTCACATTTACCGTCCCAACAACAGGATGCGCTAGCCTTGGTAGTTCTTCCTGCAAGCTACAGAGCTTCAATTATATTCATGAAAAATATGGGTAAAAATAGGTTATGCCCTACTTATTGTAACAGCCTACAGAATATGCAAAAAGAAGTACTGTGATCCCGGCGGCCAGTATTACTGATTACTCACATCCGACAGGGAGGATAGGAGAAAATAATCTTAAAAATCAAGAAATTCGAGGTGAGATGCTGAAATGTCCCCTTATTTACCACCCAGAACACGGAGTATATGTGTTCAAGCTGAGGTAAGAGTAATAACTGCGGCTTCACAGCCTATGGTAAAAAACTAACCAGAAATACAAAATGTATAAACCAGAAAGATATACCAACCCATTTTAAAGTCTACCAGACATTTTACCAAAGGTTGTTTCATTATTTATCAATGAAAATTATAAACAATGATGTCAAAGCAAGGTTTTTTCCTGTTTTGAAAAATGGTCTTGGTATTATTTCTTCATTTAATAAGTGTTGTATTTCCTTTCTGAGGCAAGAGTGAGCTCAAATTTGTGAAGGTCACTGAAGGAGGAGCTTCTGCCGTTTCTCAAGGGCTATTTATCAGGACAACCCAAACCGAAAGGCGTGCATGCTGAGGCCAACAGGGCCCAGACACCAGGCTAGACTTGTGTTCAAGTTCTGCTACCCAGACCTCTATGACTAAGAAAATGACTTTACCACTTAAAAAACAATGACCAAGCCATACCTACATCACTCCCCAGGCATGTTCTCAGAGTTTTAGGACCAGAATAACCTTGCTTTCAGTGCCGAGAAGGGTGGAAGCAGAATGTTCATCGCACTGCTCAGACCCCCTAGAATGATGAGTCACCATCACCCTTCTTAAACCACAGCAGGGAAGGAGGTCAGCAGAACAGACAAACGGAATCGCCCTCACAATTCTTGCCACTAGGAAGTAAACAGGATGGGAGGCCAGAGGGGGAGAAATAGCAGAAACACTGACTAGGGATCTCTTTTTAAGAATCTGTGTATATACACAGCTGTGCACCTCCAATCCTCTGTCATGGCGGGACCCCCCTCCACAGTTTACACAGAGGGTGACTTCAGCATTTGCTTCCCTACAAAAAAACTCCAAATTTATTTCCCTACTCAAAACTCCCTTTTTATTTAGAGTCTTCCCCAAGATGGCCTGTCTCACAGGTCAGTGCATTTTGAGGGGTTCCCAACTCTGCAGGCAGTTTTCATTTGAAACATGGAACCATAATAATTAACCAAAATAACGGTGTGACAATGAAGGATAGAGGAAGTACAAGAAAATGAGATTCAGGAAACAAAACATTTACGGAGGTTTTTTGGGGGGTTTTTGTTTGTTTTTAATTCATTACTTAAGTGTTAGATAAGTGAAGGGTGATATCCCAAAATAAGTGTCTACTAGAGGTATGACCTCAATCACAGGCATAAAAACAAAGTCATCACTATTAGTCTTCTTTCTTCATTCTCAGAACTGAAACTTTAGTGTCATAAATACAAATTGTAGTGTTTCTTTCAAAAACCAAATAATATTCCTTGTAGAATAATTTCTACACACTTTATACCTGGAGTTCAATATAATTGTTGTTCTTGATTTTTTAAAAGGTAGTCCAAGAACAGCTGAGTTTATGTACTGCAAAGTGAGAAAGCACACAGTCTCAGGGTCAAGGCAGCACCTGCAGAAGCAGCTTGATTTCAATAATGGACCAGGTGCTGGGATGTCTGAAGAATGTTCTGAACTTAGGCAGTAATGTACAGTTTTGTTTTGTTTTTAATCAAAAGTATATTTATTTTTTTACCCAGCCAGTGTGGCTCAGTGGTTGAACATTGACCTATGCACCAGGAGGTCAAGGTTCAATTCCCAGTCAGGCCTCATGCCAGGGCTTCTGGCTCGATCCCCAGCAGGGGACATGCAGGAGGCAGCCAATCAATGTTCATGAATTGATGTTTCTATTTCTTTTTCCCTTCCTCTCAGAAATCAATAAAAACATATTTTTTAAAGTATATTTATTTATTTTTACATTCCATATTATTTTGCATTAGTTTCATGTGTACAGCATAGTAGTTACACAATCATATACTTTACAAAGTGTTCCTTCCCTGATACTTCAGGTCACACCTGGCGCCATACACAGTTACTACAATATTACTGACTATATTCTCTATAGTTTCTCAACCTACTCATCTTAATATATGTGACAGGCAGGGTTCTATATGGTCAACACAGACCTTGGATCACCATGTGCTATAAAATGCAGCTGCAAAGAAAGGCAAAGGGTTTTTTTCCATGGTTTATATCACACACTTGTCCGTAAACAAATACCAATGGCATGCTCCAGATGTTCCCAACAAGTGTACAAAAAAAAAAAACAAAAAAAAACCCCACAATATTTTTTTGATCTTTAAGGCTTAAGAGCAGGATACAGACTACACACTAGGTTTTTTAAAAAAGGCAAAAGAAGAAAACCCCATATGGTGCCAAATGTTGGCAGCTATCTTCTTTCTTCCCAGACAAAACTCGTAGGTCTTGTGAAAACAACATTTCTTGGAAAGTGCCAAAAACAACATAGATAATTGTTGTGATGACTCTCCCTTGCCGACTGCCCCAACAGCTTAACTGCTTTGACTGGATCCACATCTACCCTCTGGGATAAAACTAAGAGCCAACTTTAAATCCTAACCCCGAAGGGCCACCTTTAGGAATGTCATCTCCTAGGATTCTGAAAACAAGTCTTGCACTTTAGGTGCTTTCCTTTAGAGAATGCTATATTGTTTGTGTCTGCCCCCCTCCCCCCTTCCCCACTGTTTAAATTAGGTTTAAAAAATTAGCAAGCTTTGTTTCTTTCTGCTATAGTAGTGATATAAGATCATTATACAACACAGAGAAAATACTACATGTATTTTAGGAAGTGAAATATCATTAGTTTCACTGCGTCTTTCTAGCCCTTGTAGATAAAATTCTAATAACATTTCAGTATATTTCATTCTGGTCCATCTACATATAAGAAAAATGTATGTGGGCGTACATAAATATATTTTAAATCTTATTTTTGCCGTACTTTTGCAGTTAACATTACAGTGAGAGCATTTTCCCATGGGGGTACAGCATTTTGATCACTACCCCGTATCCCATGAGTAATGACAACTCTGTATAATTGACAGCATTTCTCATGGGAGGTTTATTGCTTTACTGGCCACCATAAGACCCGTGTTAAATTCACTGATGGCATGTGTAGCTGAAATATGAGAAAGGTGAGAACGAATTAACAGTATAGAAGAGTGGAAGCCCAAATGCCCTCTCGAAACACATTCATTTCCTTGGTTATCTCTTCAAGACCATAGAGAGAGAGACTCTCTTTTGCTACAAACCTAAAACAGACAAATTTATTCTCTGGTATCCTAATATTAAGAAGTCTTTGAAAAATTAATGATTATTCCTTTAAATACTCAAACCACTTAAATGTGTGCACAATATAGAAAATGAACTCTTTAATTTGAATAATGGAGAGAAGTTTAAAAAGCATTCATTCCCTTCTCCCTAAGGGTGTGATCTCCTTGATTAGCATGCAAACTAATGGGGAAGGAATCTAATGCTCACTGTTTTTTTCCTTCAGAGCATTAATAACATTTGAGTTGGTCATTAAGGAGTACACACACACACACACAGATGCTGTCTGTGCTGCAATGTTTCTTTATAACAAACCAACCTCAGGAAATTATTAATGAGGGGTTAGGAGGTTACACAGCAGCTAAGCCCAGAAGAATGTCTGTTCGAAGAGAGAATTACCTATTCAAGGGAGGAGACGTGTTGGGGAGGACTGGCAGTTTGAAAAAGAATTCCTTCCTAGCCAAAAAATTTTTTATACTGCGCAATGCCAAAATAAAATGAGTCAGAATACTTCATATTTCCCAACTACGTATACTAGAATGGCATCTGATTTTCTACTGAAATCAAGAATGGCACATAAGAGGTGTACAACTGTTCCCCCTTCCTCTCCCCATGACTATGTTTGAGGAAATACATGAGATAGTATAGATTCAGTCCTGGTGGAAGCAATTAAAGACTGGATGACATATTATTTGTAACTTTCCACTTTACCTACAGGAAGAGGAGTGGACCAAAAATTAACAGTGGCATTACTCAGAGCTACACAAGCACCAGCATCCCCAACCACCACCAGCACCACCTATGTATGACTCTTTTTCTAGGCTACATATACTATTAGAAAAAGTGAAATGTTGTAACCAATGTTATGGAGGGGTCCAGAATATGCCCCCCTAAAATACACCATTTTGGCATAAGGATTATTTTGAACTGGAATCAACTGAGAATCAACAGATGCAGGAAAAGTTATCTCCCCTTCCCTTTGTCTGCCTCAAAGCAGAGCATAAATTTCCATTTGTGAAGGTGGCATAAATATCTCCCCTTTTCCAGTACCAGGATAAGGAGAGCTACCTTTATCACCGGAGACAGAGAGCAGACACCAAGATAAATATGTATAAACAGGCCTTGCTAAAATAACCTTTATCTTCCATTAATTTCCCCCATATAGTTCCTAGTCACTTCTCCACAATTTATAGCCCTTTGTTAAAATGGTATATAAGCTGCAGAGTATAATTGCTTCTTTGGGTTATTCATTACTTTCTGTGAAGCCCCTGTGCACATAAAACTTAAAATATTAACAAAATTTGTATTCCTTTTCTCCTGTTTATCTGTTTTTGTCAGTTCAATACACACACAGTGGTAAATGAACCTAAAAAAGTTAGAGAAAGTGGTTTTGTTTCCCCTCTCCTACAGTACAATAGGCAATTTGAAAAGCAGTGTTGAGTTGGAAAATCCTATTCACACTCAAAAATCATAGATCTCTAAAATGTTTATGATTGCTAAGTGACTTTTAAAAATTTGTAAAATGCAAAATTGTAAAATTGATAAAAACTGGCAAAAATGTCAAAGTGAAAATGCCAATGAATATGTCATTGTGACAAATAAAATCAGCAGCTCACATTTTTATAATTTTGAAAAGTCAAATTTTAAGTGCCTGCCATAATCAATACAGGCAAATAGTTTAAAAGGAATGTGCAATATACATGTTTCTGTATTTATGTGTGGTGGCTTGTGAATATGCCAACATATTATTATTATTTTAATTTTGAAGTCACTACTAACCATGCAAGTTGTGATTAGTAGATGTGGGGTTCTCAATGTTTTCGTTTCTTACTGAATAATCTTTTGAAAAGATTTCTTCTGAGCAGTTTTCTTCTGAGACTGCGTCACAGAGCAGAAGTTAACCAGGACTTCTGAGTGATTTCAAATTCAAACTCACGATACTAATCTATCAAATACAATTCAAATGATAGACGACAATGAAAAGAAGGCAACCTCTGCCTCTATGCCTGAGCCCGCCTTAGTCTTACGATATTAATCTAGTCAGGGACAGGTCTTTCACAACTTAGACAAAATCTTAGCCTGGATATACACACTCCATATAGTTGGAAAGATATAAAATCCTTGCTTTTTTACTGCAAACTCATTGCACAAAGAGTCATAGTAAGTCATTCCTAAATCTACAAATGTACTCAAGCCCTTAACATGCTCCACATTCAAATACTTTGGGCCATTTCTAGCATAAATTTTAGGAGCAGAGACTGCCAGTGTAATGTCTGAACTGGTAGAGAAAAACCCAAGTCCTTCCCAGAAGTATTCTGCTTCAGTCTTCCTCCCCACAAAATAGTGAAAAGACAAGCATTGGTCACATTATCTTAATTACAGCATAACCTCTTTTAATATGCACACTGAAATAAAACAAAAAATGCCCCATTTATAACATAAGACATAATATATTTAGGCAAAGGATAGTTCTGCTGGATTTTAAAATACTGGGTATTTCAAATAAGCAAAACTTTTTTCTAGAGCTTTTACTAAATATACCTGATTTTATCGACATCCTCTATACACTTAAATAAATATGGCATATTCTATAAAATTTAAGAGGAGTCGTGAAACAGTCAGAAATAAAGAATTTCAACTCACAAAATAATGATAAAGTTAAGCTAAATAATAAATTACTTATCACAGACATACAATATACTGCCTAGTTTCTTAGGAGATGTAATAGCTATTTATCAATTATCACTGAGGTAGATATCAATATTTATTACTATGTAGAAAATCAACTGGAAATCTTCAAGAACACTGAAATAAAAGTGTATTTTTAGTTATTCATTAAAGTTATTGACAGTACTGGAACTTCATCTATTAACTTAAGATATAAACTATTCTTTAATCTGGCATCTATTCCAGTACAAAGACCTAAGTCACATACAAATGGGAAAATCAATTTTGGCAGCTAGATGAGAATGTAAATAGTATGGGCCAATTCTCCCCAATGTCTAAGACATTGCTGATGAGACAATCTAACACTAAACATTCAGTAAACTGACCTGCTAATGAACTGCAAGAGTCAGTGATCTTCCTCAACTTTCTAATATACTACCAAGAACATTTCCTTGGCATATTCTATTAATCTGCACAAGATTTAAACACTCAGAGTCATCAGCATAGGTTTTTTCTTTTCTTTTATAGAGCCCAAGTAAGACATAAGAACATCAGTAAAATCTATGATCATTTTTAAAACCTTGGGCATAAAACAAGTGAATAATTAATCTGAAAAAAAAAGGTAAAGGAAAGTTCGTTTTCTGTTTCATCTATATTTAAGATAAGTATTTATAAAGAAAACATGCTCAATTTTGTCTTTTTAAGGAGACACCAAAGGAAATCTTAATAATAAATGTTTGCAGTACCCCCAAAAAAGCCTAAGCATAATGTTTAAATTATTGAACTAAAATAAAATAACTTCTTAAATACCTGGACTCTATCCCATCATAAAAGAAAGATTTACATCTTCAAGCTTCATTTGTTTACATGGGAGTTACTCTTGAATTTTTTCTTTTATCCTGTAAATGAGAAAACCTCCCACCTTGCACGAAAGATTGCATCATCAATTGTAAAAAACTTTCAGTTGATACTAAGTTGTAAGACTATCTCTCAAAGAGCCAAGTTGGCAACCTACTCAAGATGTAGATCAATCTGCTTCCTGTCCAGGTTGTTTTCTAGATGACAGTCTCAGATAATGTAGAATCAGAAGGAATCTAAGAAGAATCTAGTACTCTCAAACGGATCATTAAAAATGCATTCACACTCAGACATCATAGCCACAAGCAAATGTGATATGCTATTTTCTCCAAAATTTATTTCCAATAATACATCTGTAGATTTGGTATTATCTTTGTCAATTACATTGCTATACAAGTGTATAGTAGTGTTATTTATTATGGTTTAAGTCACTAGATTTCTTTGTCTTGTAAAAGTAGGGAAATAAGATGTACTTCCAACAAGGCTTCTGAAATTTTTTGGTTTTTAAAAAGTTGCCATAAAAAGACATAAAATATGTCTTCTCATCCAAAGTAAGTGTATCTGGTTTTTTTCAAAACAGGTTCTCTCATAGCAAGAGTAAGATTCTAAATATGAAAGACTGAGAATGACCCATATAATAAGCAATCCATGTTCACTCTCAGTAGTCAATACACTTAACTCTCCCCAGCACAGGCACTAAGAGTACCAGGATGCAACTGTCTGAATGCATTGCAAATGGAAACACAAAGCCAGTCTTTACCCCTGTTAAACACCATGCTTTCTAATTCTGACTGACTTCAAAATGAATGTAAGTGAAGACAGTTCACTCTCCCTCATAGAGAGGAATAAAAGGAATGTGAAAGTAAATAGTCTGGTCTCTAAGAGTCCTAACATTTGTATTGTCTTAAATCTACTGAGAAACATGGGCATAAACTTGTGTAGTCTGGGTATTGTACTTATGTAAATAGCAGAGAGTATGGTTTTAATTTGGTTGTGACACCATAAATACTGGCATCCTGAACATACGCTTACTGCCATGAAGTTTGAACTCTGTCTCTCCAGGGTCTGCTTCTGTTTTGTCCACATGCCAGAACTAAGGACTACTTGCCCATAATCTCCTATGCTCAGAGCTGAGAAAATCAATTGTATTTCCAAGAAAAAAATACCATTTCTTGAGTGATTTTTGAAATAATGACTTTTTCAAGATTTTTGCCTTCCAGGGGGATAAATCACATTGTCAATCTTAAAACCCCAAAGCAAAAAGAGGAAAAACAGCATAAAATAAGAATATATCTTATGTTAACCAGAAAGTGAAGGGGAAAATAATGAAAAAACAATTGAAAATGAATTTTTGATAGCCGTGCTCTTCTCATAATACATGGATTTCAATAAACTTTATCACAAAGTTCCCTGCTTAAAAATAATTTTCCTGGAAATGGTACGTTTCTTTTTCTTGGTGAGGAAATAGCATTTTAAGCAGTCATCATTATAATTTTGCCAATAAGGTTCTTTGTGCATTAATTTTACCCAGTCTAAGCAGAAAGAGTAAGAGGCCCTCCAGTGTATCCCCTTTTAGTTCCTCAAAATGAAGCCAGACATTAGCTGCATCCCTCAGTTGTGAAATAAGGCATATGACTTCTTCAGAGCCCATCTATGATGACCTATGGAGGACAACTGCAGACACCGCAGCACAACTGGCTGCGCTAGGTCTAAGTGGGCTGTTTTCACTTCACTTAAAAGATCTGCCATCCCTTGGGACACTAAGCTCAAGACTATACAACACTTTACTCTCTGACACTTGAAAATTATGGGAGGTGAGACACATATATAATTAGAATTTAAGGTAGAAAGTGCTAAATTCCGCACTATTCTTAGAGTTTAGACAAGGTAGACATCCCAGATTGAGAGAAACAGGAAGGCTTTATGGAACAGGCACCAGTCAGGCCAGGCCTGAAGTACATGGCTTTGAAAATGCAGAATCAAGGAGAGATGATGGTTGCCCTTCCTTTCCTCCCACAGGCAGTAACTGGTCCATGTATTCATCATCTGCTATCTGAACTGTTGCAAATGCCTTCAGACTGGCATCCTTGCCTTTAGCTTCTCTGCTCTTTATAATCAACCTCATGTACCTTTTTTGGAACACAAAACACAAAAAAATCCAAATGGGAACATTCAGTGGATAGTTACTGATCTATTATAGGCATAAAAATATGAAAAATGGAGGAAAATACCCTTGGCATTAGATGCTTACCATCAGAACCAATACAGAAGACATACAGCCTTCTCCCTCAGGCCTATGTGATAATATCTAAACACACTCCTTACTGTGTCAGACAGAGCCCTTCGTAATGAATGAATATTTTTTCAATCTTACTTCCTACCAAACAGAGCTGTTTTTTTCATGAACTTTGCCTACCAACACCACTCTATCTTCCATATCCCAAAACTTATCACCTCTTTATACCTCTACATGGACTGGACCAGGCAAAAACATCTATTTTTGTTATCTTTTCTCTCATATTGTTTAAACTTCTACTTTAGACACGAAGCTGGACTAAAACACCCCACTCCATTGCAAGGGAACCGTTGCTAGAATTTATCCTGTGTCTTTTCTCACTGTCTCATTTTGTTAAAATTTGTCTCCAGGCTCACTTCCTTCAAAATTTAACTCCCATTTCTCTACCAGGTATGCTCCATCAATAACCTGATATACTGCCTAATTCTCTGCTGTCCAGGAACTTTCCAGACCACAAGTGTTATCTCCTGTTACATAGTTAACCTTTTCCTTTCCCTTGGAATCTCTCCTAAACTCACCACCAGGTCACCAAAGAAACAGAATATGCCTTTTTCTACTTTCTTTTCTCCATTCTGGAACCACTTCAATATATCCTTCCGTCAATCACTAAAATTTTCCCAAAAGTAGGAAACACTGTGTCTAACTTCTTCACTTTACTCCATAACCATCCTTCCTGCCGCTTGTATACCTCTCATTACACCAAAGGGTTTTTGTTTTGTTTTGTTTTCTGTCACCATCAGAATATCATAGGCTGTTTATTCATTGCTTCTCATTTTCTTTACTCTGTTGTATTTTATATGGTGGGCCAATTTTCTTGACTTTTCTCTTTCCTTCCTTAGAAGCCTTCTCCACCTTGCTCGCTCTCTCTCCCCTCTCCCCTCCCCTTCTCTCCCCTCCCTTCCCTTCCCCTCTCCTCTGTCTTTCCTCTCCTCTGTCTCTCCCCTCCCTTCCCCTCTTCCCTCCTCTCCTCTCTCTCCCCTCTCTCTTCTCTCCTCCTTTCCCCTTTCCCTTTTTCTCTCTCTTTTTTTCTCTCTTTCCTTCACTGCCTCCTCTTCATGGTTCTGTGTTCACAAATGTGGGACTTCCTATTCATTCTAAGTTTAATCTTCACATTTTAGCAATCTTCACTCTGTCTCTATCTGCTATACACCATGAGGAATCAAATGTAATTCATAATTTATATGCCTGAATAGCTAGGTGAGAGGTGATGGGGCCAATAACGGAGTTCACACCAAAGTCTGAAGAATCGTGCCTGTAATTATCCAAACCTAAGTAATCATCAGTGCTCCTGTGCCTCCTAGTTCTCATGACTTACCCACTGAATCTATTTCTGAGGTCTCAGTCATACAAACCACACATTAGAGGGCATGAATTCCCCATACTTCCTTATTCTGCACATTTATTCACCACTTCCCAGCTCCTGAAATCCACTCTACCCTACCCTTGACTCTGAATGTACACATGTTACTCATCTTTCCAGGCCCCTCTCCTCTAACAGTGTTTCTAAGCCTTTTCTAATGGCTCTGCTGTAAATAATCTTCCCTTCCTTTGCGTTCCCATCAAACAATGTATGTAATTCTGTATTATAGCTAGCTTCATGTCTTATGTCCCCCTTTCACTATAAACTACTTGAAAGCAGCCACTAAGTCTAAATCAGCTGTGTCTTCCACAAAGCCTCATGGTTTCAGGCAGGTACTAGTATCACTTTGTGGTATACAGCTCAGTTTGGAGAGTTTTTATTAGATAGTATACAACTATGCAGAGCTCTGTGCTATATAATAGAGGTGAATGGGTAACTAAGCAAAAAGACGTGAATTGTTGTTTTCAAGATCACAGAGAATCCAACTTAAAGGCAGACCTTAGGCTTTTCATAGACTTCAGGCCATCTAGCCTGAAATTGCTCATTAAAGAGAAGAAAAGGTAATAGCAAGTCACACACTACACAGAAACTATAATATCCACCATTGTCCGTTGTTTTGTGGGCCTGTGGAGCTGGAGCAGTTATTTCCGCTGCCAAACTTCCAGCAGTAACACTTAAAAGTTGCCAGTATGGTATGATGCCATCGGTTTTTAAAACTTAGAAAGGCTCATTGATTTTTACTGAGGTTTCTTACACAATCCACTTCCTTTAAGGCCAAGTGAGCCAACCCTGATTGAGAGAAATTACAGAATGAATAAATGTTATGGTATCAACACAGAAATTATTTCGTTTCCTTTCCTCACTTCAATTTCCAAATTTATTTTTGGCTCCCATTGCCACCAGTCATCACCCTCAATGCTCAGTGCCCCAGATTCTTATAGACCCACCCACCCTCCTCCCCTTCGCTGGAACATTCTGATACACCATCATGCCGATTTCAGAGGAGGCAAATTAATATCCTGATGCAATAAAAACAGCTTTCTAAAGCAAGAAACCTGGAATAAGACTTCTTACCACATCTCAAGTAAGACAAATGAACGTCACAATAGACTGGTTAAAATAGCGGTTTTATTCCAAGACTGGCAGTTACAGTGATGGTAAATTACAACTGTTGTTGGATTTCAACTTTACATAGCTGTAGTTATGAGACTATTCTTGTAAGCCAGAATAATTATTTTACAATTAGTTTAGACACGTCTGAACCCAGCAGGAAAATTTCAATTTCAATCATTTTATTTCCCTCAAACAGAACCCAGTGCTACAAAAAAAAAAAACAAAAAAAAAAAACCACCAGTCAATTCAACTCTTCACACATGGGTTTCTAACCATTGTCCAAAGTTGAACAAACATAAATGTAAATGCTGAAACACTTAAGTGTGCTTTCAAACTGCAGTATAAAATAGCAATAATGGGCTTTCATGCACTAAACAAAAACAAACAAACAAACAAATAAAAACAGGCTGGCAACTTCATTGTCCAGATAGAACATGATCACAGGATAGAACAAGATAGAACATCATTAAAACTTAATACACACCCCTGAATTTGAACTGCAAATCTATCACTTCAACATCTAGTAAATGACTCAATTTGTTTACATGGCCCTGTAGCTTTTTATGGCCTTTCTATAAAGAAGTTATTACATCCATTCCCTTTATTTTGTTTAAGAGTGTTTGAATGAGCCCCAGAACCACAAGCCCATTAAACAAGCTCTCCTTAGATGGACATGGTCTCATATAATTCACCACTGCCGGGGAAATTTTCAAAACAATGTTTGTAGTTTGGAAACACCACACATTCCCACACACCAAAAGTATTTCCTGTGCTTTATGCAGTTTTAAATGTTCGGCAGATATGTTAAATAAATCCTATTTTTCCATTTTTCCAAGTAAAAGTGTAGCATTTGCACTTCTTCCAGAAGATTTGCACCTCTGAGTGTTTTGTTATGGTAGGTTGACCAGTCAGAAATGACTGCAAACAAAGATTGCAAGGAAATGTGAAATCCAGACGCCCTAATTGATTTCCTAGGATGTAAATGTTAGTTCTAAGAGGAAACCATTTTAAAGCAGTTAGTTTAATGGGGTGCCCAACTGATGCCTATTAAAAGTTATCGGTGCAGATTAAAGATAAATTTCTTACCATGAAGAAAAAGCATTTTAAAATAAGCATACAGAATATTTAATTTCTAATTTTACATTCTTAATCATGCCTATAAACCTCAAGCTTGTTAATATTCTCAAGAAAACAAAGATTACAACCACATTTTCAAGAATTAGCATTTATCAATTAGGTATCTGGACTCACTCAACATCCAATATCTTTGTCAGATTTTGACCTGGGAACCACCTGCTGTTTTTAGATTATTGAATTTTCTAGAAACAGTCAGACAGGTTTGTGATACAAAGTAAAGATACGGTTGAGCCCATACATACTACATATCTATAACACATAAAATTGCAAGTGAAATTATAAAAACACTAGCGTGCTATGAGGTCTAGTCTCTTGTATTATGGAAGTAATTCATTGTCATGTAGGCCTCCAAAAATAAAGTGTATTTCTGTTTATAAATAAAAATCAAGCCAGTAACAAAATATATACTTATTTAATAGGAAGCATCCTCCTTATTACCTATACTACAAATATATTTCCAGCAGAAGCTCTCTGTCTCTGGTACACCCCATCTCTGGCTCTGGAGGTGCAGATTTATGCTTTTCATACTAGCACTATCCAACTTTTGCCCTTGTTTTTATAGTGTTCACATATTTGTTTTTTTTAGTGAATGGTATTGTTACCAGTGGGGAGAGGTCTTCATCCCCACCTGTTGCTAGTGGGAATGAAATTCTTGTGATATCCAGAGGAGGAAAAAAAAATTAAGATGTGTAGGGGAGAACAAGTGATTTTTATTCACATGGAATTAAATCCATGAGTTTCCAAGGTCCCATTTCCCCTTGTCTCACCAAGGAAAAAGTGTAGCTGTGGCTTCAATAGGGCTAGAATCAGAGTCAGTTTCCAGAGTTTCCATTCCACATTGGGACGGAACACAGGCTAGCTTAGCTTGTGTTCCCTGTTGCAGTCTATCAGTCCATCACACATGGGGTCCACAGGACCATACGGCTTTGGAGGAAACACAGGAGAATACAAGGAAGCAGAAATGAGAGAGCCCCACGAGCCAAAGGCCAAGAGCAACAAGAGAGCAAATTCCTTTGTTTGGGGATTATGTATTCCCAAATTTTTGTGGGCTTGTAGTGGCCACACCCATTTTGGCCAATGATCTCTGTTCCCAGGTGTGACTGACAGGCACCTTCCCTAGACACCCCAACTTCATGAGCATGTGTTTATTTCCCCTTTATTCGACCCTTTCCCCCAGTGTTTTTCAGGGAATGGGTTGGTGGTTCCCTGGGGAGTGTGAAATGGCTGACTAAATGTTATGCCTATAATGTCTGGCCTTCACTTTGCTCCTTTCCTATTATTAAACTAGCTAATTACAATGGTATCAGTGTGATAGCAGATCACACTCTAGCAACATGGAGTCTTTAGTATATTTCCATAGAACACAGTGAAAACCCTAGAAGTTATTTCCTGTGTTTTCAAACAATTTGTACCCTACCTGTCACCATGTCTTGGGTTGAAAGTATGATAAATCAAAAATGAACCTTCAGGTTCCCCTTTTTTCCAAACCGAGTTAAAAATTTCTAGTATGCAACTGAATATTTCTTTCTTCTCATTCGCTCACAATTTAAGCACATTTTAAGCAAATGTTCCTCCCTAGTACATTAATTTTAAACATTGCCTGCTGCCATAAAAAAAGAAATCATAATGCTTTAATGATTCCCAATCTGCATTTCTAATCACCTCAGACTATAAATGTCAGTGGCAGTATGGGAAACAGGCTGTGAATTATTCCTCAGTGGAAAAAAAAAAAAGATAAATAATATGACTCTTTAAAAGACAGATGTCCTTATAAATACCCAACAGAAATAACTGCCAGAAACAACAACGTGAGATAAGTACCACAGAAGTCCAACTTCTGTTGTTCAGGGTTTCTCATCGCTGTAGTGACTCAAAAGGCAGGTGCATGGGCCAACTGGGCATATTTAAGTACAGAAGCATATCTCCATCTTGCAAATAAATAAAAGTTTAAAATAGTATCCACTCATGAACAAGGCTTTCCTAGAATGCAGAGTATAGCTTCAAAAAAAGTGGGGGGAGGGAGGGCAGGACATCTAGACAACACATTCACCAAGAGAATCCATTTATTTCCAACCTTTAAATACCATAAAATATTTCTAGCCTTGTATACAAGGGACCAGAATGAACAGCACTAGAAAACTGATGCAGTTACTCAATGCAGAGGGATTAATTTTCCACGAAACTAAATTCTTTCCCTTAAAAGTGTTAAGGCTCTTTTGCTTCTTGCAATGTAATAGCTTCATTACACTAATTCAGTGCGCTGGAAGCTGCTTCCCCTTTATCACAATCTCCTGATCCCTCAGCCAGGCTCATTCTGCATGCCATCCATTTTGTGAATGAAGTGTGAAAATAGCTCTTTGTTTACATAAAGAAGGCAATAGAGAGTAGTGTGGACACAGACTTAGCTTATTTGAGTGTAACTGAGGCTCTGCAGCCTGCTCTTCTAACCAGTTCAGAACTTCCAAACACGCCTAATGACTGGGAGAAAATTCCAACAATACGCAGTTAACTATACACACCAAAGCAGAGCTCTGCTACTACATGCCTGCTTAGAAAATAACCGAAAATAAAGGGTTTTAACTAAATTTGAAACACGAAGGCAACATTTCCTTTTATTCAGTTTGTCAACAGCAAATTCTGCAGGAACAATGCCCTGCACACAGCATCAGGGCCTTCAAATACGCAGGCCCAGGACACCTTTTAACTATTTCCCTGCCTCTACTCATCCGCAACACTAGGCGCTTCTTGTCTCTCACACGTAATAGGCCTCTGTTCTCTTGCGGGCTGTTCCTTCTTTCTAGAATGCTTTCCTCCTTTCCCTCCCAGACCCACTTCAAAATAAGTCACCTCCTCTGTGAGAACTTTACTCCTTGCACTGCTTTTCCAGGCAGAATCAGCTCCTTAGTCAATCAGTAGACGATACTCGAAACTGGGTTGCCACAGCGCTCAGCACGCAGAGCTAATAGACCATGAGGTTAAAAAAACAGGCTCTGCCATCCCTCTCGGACAGAACTTCTCAAGGGCAGGGACTGACGCTCGTTCTTCATGGCCCCGGCACCTAAGGCAGAGCTTAGCCAAGAGCAGATGCTCGTAAATATTTGCTGAATAAAAAACAATGTTCTAATAAAACATTAGACCATTTAACTCACGAAGCAAGAGGCACGTGGCTCTGAGTCCTGGCTTGGAGTCAGACCTAAGTCCAAACGTTTACCAGCTGTGGGACCTTGGCTGAGCTACTGAGCGGTGAAGCCTTGCTGTTTCCCCTCATACCTCATGGCGAGGTTATAAAGACAAACTATATAGTGCCTGCAAATCTTGAGCACAATGTGGCACCTAGCAGGCACTCCTGGGGAGTCACTGTTTTAAGCATTATAAAACCAGAGGCTCACTAGGAGCCCTTTAGATGCCTGCAACTCCCCCCAAAGAATGCATCCAAATCCTGCCTTTTTGGGAGTTCTTACTGATTTCTTATCAGTACACAGTGTACATAACAGCAATGTAAATCTATATCCATGTACTTACCATTAATTTGCCTTGTTCTATTTAGGGATGTTGGTTTCCCTCAAGAAACTAAAAATCTACTTTGCCTCTGCCCCACCCCCCAAACCCAGCATCAACCCAATACACCTTATTTGACTGAGAAATGGCTCAGGCACTATTCAGTAGGGGAAAAGCCAAGCACACACAAAAAAATAAAAATCATACTTTGAAAATACAAGCAGAATTAAGCCTAACACCAAGAAAGCAAAATTACCAAAGCCATCCTGGCGAAGATGGTTCTGTTTGGAAACCAGGCCCTTGAAGATGGCACCTGAGTTCTCATGTGAAGTCAGGTAACTGATCAAATTGGCTAAACTCAATTTGAAATGCAAGCTCAGGAAGTTAAAGGCAAAATGAGTTAATGCTACCACAATATATCACTCTTAATAAATTAGCTGTTATGATCAGCGTAATTCTTTTAACTCCTCTTTATAATTGTTAGCTCCTTTGCCTTCAATTTTAGGAACTTTACAAACAAAAATCTTAGAAAGGTTAATTAATCCTGTTTTAGGCAATCTATTCAAGTCCACAGCTATGAATTTCTTTCCTGATGCTTTTGACTTCAAAGAGAAATCTGAACCTCTATATAGATTATTCTATGTAATATAGTATAAATAAAAATTAAGGTCACTCATTAAATCCATTCAAAAGAATAACGGGCTGTGCTTTCCAGGCCATGCTTCCTACTCATTCCGATGGTACTTTCACCCCTGAGACGTCCCACTAAATCAGATGTTCAAAATTATCTTTTTTAAAAACTTTCTTTATGGAACCATGGATTCCAATGTCAATCATCTCCTTTATCATCATCAATTAATAAACCAAAATACTAAAATAAACATCATTTATCCACGGACCTGGTATCGCTACTTAAAATAATATCCCAACATGTAATAGTAACATTTCCAAAGGTACTGTTTCAAGTCATTTGCCAAATTGTCAGATTTCTACACCAACAAAAGTATTCTAATACACATTAGTTAGATTATCTGTTCTATTTAATTAATGTGATTATTTTGAGATTGTTTTCCTTAGTGTTCTCGTAAAGAATGTTTTCGAATCAAGGCAGTCTCACCTCCTTTCACAATCTGCAAAGCATGCAACCCCCTAAAGTAATAAAGAAATGCTTTGCAACAGAAGCATTGGAATTTTAAAACTAGAATTCTATTTGCTTAATTGGTTCTCACACAAGGAAAACACTATCACCACATTAGCAGTTTAACACTGTTCTATTCAGCAGTGACCTTGACAACCGTCACTTCAGCCCTCTAGGCCTCACTTTACACACTGGTGAGGACAGGCTCTTTAGAATCCTTCCAGTCCTAACACTCCACACACCATGTTTACTGCCAGTTTCTAACCTATGCAAGTTATCAGTGAGCCATAAGCAAAGATGGAAAGCACACTGATTTGGGAGGTATGTCAGCCATTCAGAATTCACCATTCTTAGGAGTCTTTGGTCCATATCACAACAACCCCATTTTCAGGAAATATAGAGGCATATTCAGCAATGACACTTTCAAGAGAATAACAAGCACCATTTCTAGGAAACCCACCCACTTACTTGGCATATAGTCACCTAGTAACATGGTATATAGTTGACCCTTGAACAATGCAGAGGGAGGGGTTAAGGATGCCAATCCCCCCACAGTCAAAAATCCAAGCATAATTTTGACTTCCCCAAAACTTAACTGCAGTTGTCCCTTTGCATCTGCAAATTCAAAAAACAGTATTTTCAATCCACAGTTGGGAATGTGAAAATACAGTTTCTATTTTTGGTTGGTTGAATCTGCAGATGCCAAAACCTGGGATATGAAGGACCTATTGCATTTATTAAAAAAAAAGGTCCACATATAAGTGGACCCATGCAGCTTAAACTCATGTTGTTTAAAAGTCAGCTGTATTTAATAAGGTGATAAAGTAGTGCTCTGATTGCCGTAGCTTATCACAAGCAATAAATACGTAAGTTTATCTTCCTATAAAAAGGTAGAACAATGTAGAAATTCTAAGACCAAAAATAGATCTGCAAATATGGCCTGCTATTATTGTGCGAACCACAGTCTCTTCCTCTAACATAGCACTACATTCAGAACCATTCAGCAAATATTTATTGGGTGCGTACTATGTATGTGCCTATGCTGGGTTGTGGAGCTCCCACAGAGAGCAAATTGGACTAGGTGCACACTCTCAGGGAACTTACATTCTATGGGGGTGATGGTTGAAGTAGGTTCACAATTAATTAATTTAATTAACAAGAAGAATATCAAACAATGATAAATGCCATGTAGTTAATTAACCTTGATGTCATAGTGAGGGCTGTCTAATTTAGACTAAGTGGTCAGAAAAAATACCTCTCTGAAAGATTGATTCATCTCATCTAGATGACAAGAAGGAGCTATCCATGCAAAGGTAGCTGATCTATGTTGCTCAGGGAAGCAAGAACAACAAACTAAGGATTTCAATCCTATGCCATGTGTTCCATGTCCCCCTCTCCCATCTCACATTCCAGATTCCAACCCTTTAGGAGCTAGAACCAAAGAAGCTTCAAGAAGGAGGCTTGAAAGAGACTATACCCTTCCTTACACCATGTCCTTCAAGACAAAGACTGGACCTGAGCTGCCAGGCAGGTAAGAGAAGAGACAAGAGTTCAAAGTCCAATGTGAGCTAAATTATCTGGAACTAAAAGTGTCTGAATGTTTAACAATCAATATGGCAGGCATACTGATTGATCGGGAAGAGAGCCAGCAAGGTTGGAGTAGTGTCCTAGAGGTTCTGAGCTGTGTCAGGCGTTAACTCTGTAGTTTCTGGTTCATAGGTGGCCCATTTGTCCTGGAAGAGTATCAGGCTCCTGTCCAACCCACTGGGAATTCCCATTTCAATATCTTAACAATCTGTAATGTAGTAAAGGTACATATCAACTGAAAATCAACCACTAGAGGTGTCCTTAGGCAACAGGAAAGAGAAGTTTGGGAAAAAAAAAAAAGCAGTTGGAGGTAGTGGTGGAAAGATAATACACAGAGATTGTTTAATAAATGAGTTACACAGAAATTACGTAGAGTTATATAGAGATACTCTAGCTATGTATATTGCTTCCAAATAAAACAATCAGAAACACCAAAAATTAGACTAAGTAAAGGAAGTGACTTTTATTATGACTTTCACCACTTGGTTTGATACAAATAGAAACCTATGACGAAAATTTTACCATTCTTAAGAACATTTGCCAGGTGTGGGGTGTGAGAATGTGGACATTATGAATCCGTTGGTTCAGTTATAATTGCTTTAGCACACATCACATTATCATTAGAATTGTTTCTACAAAAACTGTGCAAGTTTGTAGATGAAACAGAATTTTAGGGGTACAAAGGAAGAAAGAACATGAAGTGGAAGAAAATATAAAGAAGATGTGGAAGAAATAAGTTTCATGAAGGATTACACAAAAATAGACAAAGCTAACACTTTGGTGTCTGAGACACAGCTCTACAAAATAGCCCCTTTGGGGAAAGTTTAGTATGGAGCCTTAGAATCTATTTACAACTATTCAACAAATGTCATTCTAGTCCCTGAAGCTTCTTCCAGACCTTTGTACTTTCTGATTACCTTTTGGAGATAAATACAGAGTATATCAGATTAAATGTAAAAGATAACAGTTGCTAAGGGAGAAAAGGTTACCATAAAATACGGGGCTTTTTTGTCACCTATTGTGGAAAAAAAATATTCATCATTATATAATGACACTTTATTTCTTCAACTTCCTCAACTATTTCAAACTGAGCAGAGAACCAGGAGGAAGTTGCTCTTTTGAAAAAAAAAAAAATTAAAAGCCTCTAACAACAAAAATAAATGTCGCGAAGGTCACACACTACAACATATAGACTGACAGGAAAGTCCCTTTAGCCCCCAGTCAGAGCCTATTCACTCTTGGACGCTGTTCCAGGAATTGTGATTATCTGTTTTGCAGTAAAATAGAGCTTTGGAGCTGCCACCTAAAAAGGCTTGGGGAGTTGGCACAATTTTGTTAGGTACAGATACATAGGCAGAAAGAGAAAGCTGGCACTGAAAAAAAAGAGACAGAAAAGGAATGAACACATGATACATGTTCTCAGAAAGGCATTACAAGGGGAGCATTGGTCTTTGAAGTAAATGGCCTGTGGACAGGCCACAAAAGTCCTTAAGGAAAAGAGCCCACACAATAAGTCATGTTCATAAGGACAACCCTAACTAACAGAGGGGTATTCTAAATCTTCACTCAGAGTCGTTCAAGAAGAGAACACTGAGAAGCATGTTTCAGGTAAATGGAATTAAACTCACTCACCAAGCCTTGGCTGGCATGACTCAGTGGTTAGAGTGTCCAGCCCATGCACCGAAGGGTCTTGGGTTCAATTCCCGGTCAAGGGCAAGTACCTGGGTTGCAGGTTCAGTCCCCAACCCTGGTCCCTGGTCAGGGCGTGTGGGGGAGGCAACCAATGAATGCATCTCTCTCACATCCATCTTTCTCTCTCTCTCTCTCCCTCCCTCCCCCTTCCTCCCTCCTTTCCACTCTCTAAAAAAATCAATGAAAAAATGTCCTCTGGTGAGGATTAACAACAACAACAGCAAAAAAATCACTCAGCAATAGCACAAGGTACATGAGGCCTTACTCCATCAACAACTCTGTGATGGTATCTATTTGGACTATATGCAATAGAGTAAGCTTTGTTTCATTTTGGTTTTTGATGTGTGTGACTCTTTTTGCTACAACCCAGAACACTATCCTAGAACTTACCCGGTTTGTGGTAGGCATCTCCTCTAAAATGAGTGCACACAGATAATAGTAATTTTCCCCATGGTCATACAGAAAGTATAGACCAGAAACCCTACATAAGTCAGTGTTCTTATCTTTTATCTCCTTCTTTAAGCAAAATCTGGAGACCATTGGTTTACATGTGAAACTTCAAGATTGAAAGTAAGGTTAAGAATGAATGATACAAAGACAACTTACAATATTAGAGGATAATGCTATTTTTACAGTCAAGTGGCAGGGATCGTTGTACAGTGTTATGTTAAAACCCAGGTAACCGATAACAGAGTAAACGACACTGATCCCTCAAAATTAATTTGGAAGCCCCTCCAAGTGTTCCAGTCTAAATCCAAATATCTAACATTAGCTACAGCAATCAATTTCCATTTATAACACCTCTTCTTCTCTCTTTTTTTTATTATTAGTTTCAGGTGTACAGCATAGTGGTTATACAATCATATACTTTACAAATTGATCCCCCTGATATTTCCAGTGCCCACCAGGCACTATAAATAATTATTACAACATTATTGACAATTTTTCCTATGCTGTACTTTACATTCCCATGACTATTCTGTAACTACCAATCAGTAATTCTCAGTCTCTTCACCTTTTTCACCCAGTGCCCCTACCCCCCTCCCCTCTGACAACCATCAGTCTGTTCTCTGTATCCGAGTTTCTTTCTGTTTTCTTCATTTGTTTATATTGTATAACACCTCTTGAGATACCAAGTTAATATTGAAACTGAGCAGGCCTGGGGATTTGATTGAGTCAACAGCATTTGAGACTTTGGAACGCTCTAGGAAAAAGAGTATCTTTGGGGCAGAGTCCTTGAAAGCAGGAATGAACTACAGTCACAACAGATCAATGTGGATATTTCATATTTCCCATTAGAAGACCTTTCACAGAATGATGCAATGCACAGACTGGGTTAATAGCATTTTTCTATGTGACTCCCTCAGGTGGGTTTTTAGTTACAGATTAGACAATAATCTAAATTGAGAAGAGCAATAGTTCAATCAAAAATCAATCATAATTCAACATGAGGGCAAACAAATACACACATGAGGGAATGAAAAATTTGAAAGCGACCAAAAAAGGAGGTTCTAGCAAATCTGTTCACATTCCAGGGGGATCTTCTTTAGCACCAACCTCTTATCCTCAAATCTTGGAACCTTGAGGGATAAAAATCAACCTGAGCATGTGCAGGAAAATAGCTCTATATTGCCCCCTAGTGCTGGGCTGTCCCACTTCTCCTTAGGCTAAAAGCTACAAGGTGAGTAGTTCCTCTACTTCTAGTTACTTCCTGCTGCCAGCCTCCTAAGAGCTAAACATAGCCCAATCCTGTGCCCACAGATTAGGAAACAACCAGGCTATTTTTAGCATCATGCATCTTAGGAATGGCAATGGCCCAGCCTCTGATGGCAACAGAATGTGTGTGGCCTAGCTTAATGAACTCACCTCTCCCAAGGATGTGAACCTAGTCCATAAAGTGGCCAAGGACCCCTTGAGAGCTCTGGCGCCTATTACTAAGTGATCATGGTATGTGGATCACAAGAAATAATGACGCGGAAAGGACAATGAGAGGCAAGGGCAGCAAAGGGAATCAGGAAGATGACAGATGCCAGGGGAGGCGTGATAAGTCAGAGCAGTAGGAGAAATGATATGGGACAGGAACAATAAAAAATAGCAGTCAGAAGACAGGAATGTTGGCCATTGTCATTCTGGAGACGCTTGTCTAGTAAGAAGTAGCATTTTGAACTGGACATTTATTTTACATGAGAAAGAACAAAGGTTGGTCTGATCTGTTTCCTGCCAGGGTACAGCTGGTGCTGTGGCTCCTTTGATCACTTTCTCCCAGTCCTCTGCAGCTCCTGTGATTAGAGATAGATCCTTTAGCTGCCCTTTGATCAGCAACTCAAGCAGCCTGCAGGTGCCATGTGCCATCATATTAGCAAGTTGTAAGAAGCAACCACATTAACGTTGGCTGATAAATGTGATACCACAGATTGCTGCACATACAACAAATACAAACGACGTGTGTGAAGGTCCCAGGAATCCTTATTTAATCTACATTTGTACTCTAGAACTTCCTGTGCTTTCTTAAAGATGAACACTTTAGAGAGTTTAAATTCAAAGTTGAAACTTGGAAACACCCCAACACAAAAAGAAAAAGTTGCTGTGACTTAAAAATACAGTACACACCATTCTGATTTTCTAGGTATGCTGCTTGTGTTCATTTCGCCTGGTTAATGAAGTGACAGCATTCTTGCATTCAGGATGAATGACATACAAAGCACTAAACACATGTACATTTCTTTTCAAATAACGTTAAGAGCCACCCCTTGTAAACAGGGTGTTCGATATTCTAATTTTAGACAGCCTACATTAACATTGCGGTTTCATGCTCAGTATAAAATTTCTATTTACAAAGTATTCTCAAAAATGACTTCATAATGGCAGATCAAGAGAAAAAGAGTTTAGAAATTGAATGATGTAAATCATATGGAGTTCAGAGGCTAAGCAAATTACACACCCTGAAGCTGCCCTTGGCTTTATGAAAGGAGCCTTTCTCCCGCTCTGTGCAATCCCAGCCCAAGGGAACTTGCATCTGAGAGTTTTCTAAACATTTCAGGTACACTTGAAAGCTGAAAGTAATTCTCATTTCCTATGCAGGATTAAGTCGTTTCCCGCACACACAAAATAGCAGTCATTCACCGACACATATAAATACACACCACCAGAAAGGTACACACAAAGGCACATTAAAAAAAAAAAAAAATAGAGCACCAGAGAAATACACTTTTTTAAATTCAGCCTTAAAGGGTCCACTCGGCCTCTTGACCTCTCTATTTCCTGCCCACTTACTGATTAATTGATGCCTTGCCACTTAAAAGTGCTTCAATTAATGCAGCTGATACGTTTCCTGAAACAGCCCGCTCCCGAATTTAAAAAAAAAAAAAAAAAACGAAGTCAAGTCAAACATGCCAAGACTCATTCATTTTGGAATCGTTTCTAGAGGCAGTTCTTGAACTCCTAACTGGCCCTGAGAGGTCCTGCAGGGTGCGTCCCGGACTGACGTTCGAGATGGCTCTCAGAAGGTCCCCTCTCCCTAGCTGCAGCTGCGGTGGCACTCGCGTCGCCCCGGGAGAGCCCTGTGGCAGCTCCCGAAATTGCAAAGCGCAGGTAACCTCCAACCCAGCCGGTGCCCGGGAACGCAGCGCGCACCGGCTCGGGCACGGGCCGCTCGCGCCCCCGCCGCGGGCGCACAGCGCGCACCACCGCACAACGCCGACGGGACACGCACACGGCGAGGCGCGAAGGGGGAGCGGGGCGGGGGGACTCACCGTTCTGTTCCTTGTTGCTGGACAACTGGAATTTACTACTCAGGTTGGACTCAGCCTGAGCGCGGTGTCTCTGGCCGGCCAGGGCGGATGTCAGCAGGAGAAGCCCGAAGAGGAGCATTTGGCTGACTGGGGCGAGAGCTCCCTCGCGGCGGGCCCTTGGGAAGCGGCGACTCCCGAGTCTCTCTCACCACCGCCAGGGGAAGGCTGCACGGGGGTGGAAGCGCCGAGCCTGCTCTGGCAGCAGAGAATCGCAGGGTAGTTTCCACATAATCCCATCCAAAACTTTTTCCTAGAGCCCTCTTCTGCGTCTCCAGTTTTTGAAAACGATCAAAGCAAAACCTGGACCTGAACCAGTTTCCCAAGGTTTAAACAAATCCTGAGCTGTGCCGAAGTGGTGGGGGTGGGGGTGGGGGTGGGGGTGAAGGCGAGGGAGGAAAGAGGGGGGTGGGGACGCGGGGGAGCCGGGGGGGTGGGGGGGTGGGGGAGCGCCGAGAAGTCACTAGCGAGTTGCTGGGAGCACCTGTCAGTTTGGGGGACAGGACACAGGCGATAACTCAAGGGTCGCGCGAAGCCAAGTTGGGAGGCGAGCACTTTTCGGATCGATCACAAAGCTGCCAATAGATGCGGCTCTCCGGGCGCCCCCTCTCCGCCGCCCCACCCCCACCCCCGAAGGGGGAGGGGGAAGAAACAAGGCGAGGGAGCCGCGGCGGGTCCCCGGGGCCGAGGAGCCGCGGCGGGGCCGGGGGCCGTCCCGGGCAGCGGCGGAGGGAGGCCGCGGGGCGCCCGCTCCCCAGCCCGGCGCGCCGCCTGCGCGCGTCCCGACCGCCTCGCGCGGATCCCGGCACCTGGCTTGAGTTTTCGGCGATCAAAGTTCACCTTGTTTGGGGAGCGTCCCCGGCGCCTCGAAGCTCAGGGGAAAGTCGGCGGCTCGGGGTCGCCGCGGGGCTCCGGCCGTTCCCGGGCTCTGCCCCCGCGCTCCGGGCTCGGCGCAAACCTTGGGCGCGGAGCGGCGTCTCAGCACCGGGCAGAGAGAGCAGGCCGGGCGGGCCGCGGCGCCGGCTTGTCCCCTCCCCTTCTACCTTCCCCCTGCTGGCGGCGGCGGGAGGAGGGGGCCGTGGGCCGGCCGGGCGGAGGGAGCGGCGGCGAGCCGCGCGCCGGGCCGCCCGGGGTCTGGCGGCCGCCGGGAAGGGCGGGGGTCGCCGCCACCCGGAGGGGCACCTCGCGGTCGCGTCCGCTCGCTCCGGGTAGGGCCGCCAAGCGGCGGTGCTACAGGTGGTGGCACACTCAGGGGCCGCAGGAGGGCTCCTAAAGACAAGACCCCAAGGGCCGGGGAGAGGAATACTGTCAGAGCAGTGCCCCCCCCCCGCTTCCTTTCCGCAGGACGCCCCTAAACCCCAATAAAGAGCAAGATGGGTGGTGAAGGGTGCAACAAAGGCAAAAAGACGTGAAGAAGCACTTTCTGCAACTCTGCCTCTGCCCCTGCCCCCTGTGGCCGTGACTCGTCATTAAATTCCAAGGGGATCCCCATTCCCAAAGGGCTTGGCCAGGGTTTCTGGGCCAAAGGAAGAATGGAAAGTGGAATTCAAAGATTTCCCTCTAGTGTCCAGCTCTCTGAAGTAAGGCGGGTAAAGCAAAAGGAAAGACAAACGGCCAAAATAATAGCAGCGTTCATTCATTTAACATGTACTGTATTTATTGAATGCCTGTTGTAGCAGACACTGTTCCAGGAAGCTGGGCCTGTGGTAGTGAAAACACAAAGTCCCTGTCCTGTAAAGCGTACGTTCTAGTTGGGCTGCATTAAACTGTCATCAAACAAATCAGAAATATCACCCAATCTCTGGTTTAGTCAGTGCAAATAAATCTGCCAGGAAGGGTGCTCTAGAAGGGCCTGGAAAGAAGCATATACCTTTAAGGTATACGCTGATATAGGGTGGAGTCTCCAATGCCTCTTTTTTAAAGGAGTTGCCCTTTCTGACCTTCCAAGGTCATCTACTGAGTACTGAGGGGATGCTTGGGCAGGACCTACCCCTACTGCACCAAGCCAGGAGCTTCCTTAGTCTTGCTGAAAATGCCAAACCTTCTTCCTGTGAATATTCGGACACCACTGAGACCAACCAACCTCACTCTGCTTGCAATATCCTAGACGCCTTCTTTTTTTCCCCTTCTTAGAACTCTACTAAGCTCATCTCCGATGTGAAAACTTTACTCATCTATCTCATTCACTCATTCTTAATCTTTCACCGCTTCTGTCTTGACAGAGCGCATCAAGGCAAATAAATATGGCCCAGTCTTTGACTTTAAAGAACTTACAGTGTGTAGAACACACAGCCTTGCAATTGTATTCACTTTTGCAGCTCCTCAGCATCAATAGGCATCCATATTTGCACAATAAATATGTTCCAAAAATATTTTGTAGATTTGTGAGCAAGCGTGGAAATGTTTCCGATTTTAACAGCATAATTTCACTTGTCATATAAAAGACACGCTTCGTGAATGTACTTTAATCTACAGCTATGTGCTGCTTAACAACTGGGGTACATTCTGGGAAATGAGTCATTAGCTGATTTCATCGTTGTGTGAACATCCTGGAGTGCAGGTGAACAAACCTAGACCGGATAGCCTACTGCACACCTCGGCTGCATGGTGCAGCCTATAGGTAGAGCCTAAAAGCCTGGGTAGCAGGTTACTGTACAAAACTGACATTAAGTCAAACACAAGGGAAAGTGATGCAGTGAAGAGATGCAGTAATCAGGAGAGTTATGAGGCTGCAGCTCTCATAGCACAGCATACTGTTTTAGAGCAAACTTTGTTTTTGTAAGTAAAAAGAGTACACTCTAAAGTACTGATAATAGTACGGTAAATATGTAAACCAGTAACATCGTTTATCATCATCATGAAGTATTATGTACTGAACATAATTGTATATGCTATACTTTTTTATATGACTGGCAGTGCAGTAAGTTTGTTTACACCATCATTGCCACAAACGTGAGTAATTGTGTTTTCCTAGGATGATTCAATAGCAACCATGTCACTAGATGATAGGAATTTTTTAGCTCCATTATAATCTTATGGTACCACTGTTGTATGTATAATTCAGTTCATCATTGACCCAAATATCTTTAGGCAGTGCATGACTCTATTTATAATAAAACTGTTTACTTCCCAGATTTTCTAATTTTGTATATTTAATTTTTTTTAATCAGGATTTTTCTAAATGAGGCTGTTGAATGGCCATGTACGTGAGTTTCTTGACCACCCACAGAGAGAGAGAGAAGGAGAGAGAGTCAGTCTGCAAATTAAATCCATTTGCTCTCACAAGATTATGAAAATGATGACCACTTTTTATTTTGTATCATTTCATATTGGCTAGAACAGTGCCTGGCCCAGGGGGAATAATAAATAAACACTCTTGACTGACTGACAGGTTTCTTTATTGGAGTCGCTTACATGCAACCTGGAATTTCAGCATAAAAGTTGTATTTGAAAAGTCACAGATGATCTAGAATAAAACTCTATCTCTGCATTTTACCTCATCCACATTTTACAGATTGATTTGACAATCCCCTTACAAATAAAGCCAGCCATGACCCCCAGACAAAATCACGTCCACATTGCCTGGTTTCCTTTCAATGTACTTGCATTGTTGTTTCTTAAACCGCTGCTTGCCCTTGGCATAGTTGATTTCTTTTAACACATTCTACCTGCACTATTTTTCTGATAAACTAGGATCCTTGAAGTGAAAATAAATTTTATATAATCCGGAGTCTGCACAATTACTAAATAATATATTTTTAATGAATATGGCTTTGTGTTGGCCTAAAGCATTTTCCTTGAAGAAAGGCATCTGTTCTGCCAACCAAGAGAAAATAATTATGAACATTCTTTGTGGTTTTCATGTTTTCTTAAACCTTAGTAACGAGTGCCCACTCCAGCTGAATGCCTGAAGAGTGTTACCTAAAAACTTCTGTTGAAGAACATGGGTAGAATGTGCTTCATTCTTAACAATAATACATGTGGGGAGGGTGGGTAGATGTCACTGCTAAATTTTTTTAAGTGGAATAAAATTTAAAGCAAGCTACCCATTTAGCTAGTCATTTGACATCCAGGAGGGCAGGAACCACCAAGATGTATTTTAGTCTCAGAAAATCAGATGTTACAAGTTTTGTGGCTCTCTCTTTTTCTGATTCTATCCCAACACACACACACACACATACACGTATACATGCAAAATTATTTTAAGACTTTTCACTATTTTTGTGGCAGAAAATTAAGCATGAATTTCTGAAGTTCAGACAAGTCTAATCTACCTAAATGTCCACTATAGTTCCAGGATGGCTAAGAAGCGACACTAATGCATGCATTTAAATGAGGCCAGTGGCTGGACAAATCATGAATAAGCAAATTAAGTGCCCATGGGTCACAGCAGTACTAAAAACTGTTCTAGAATAAAAAAACGAAGTTGTCTCTCTTAGAGTCATCCTTTTTGCTCTGCACTTTTCCAACTACCCCCATCTTGAGAAACATAAGACCTTGGTTTCTCTCTATCTAGGATATGTGAATGCTCTGTTTTTTCCTACCTAAAATAATAAAACACTGTTTTTCTTATGTTTTATGCTTCTAGATCAGTCACTGTTACTTCCCAGTGTAACAGCTCCTAATCTGAAAAAGGCTTACTTGCTGTGGCAAATGATAGAGGGCTCTGCTAAGGCCTTGCTCTCAAAGGAGCAGATGTACTTTTTAATTTTGACTTTTTGGGGGAGTTGGGAGGTGGGAAGTTAGAGGTGTGGGGCCAGGAGAAATGGGTAACAAGGACTGGCCTTTGTGTGGCCCTCTGGTTTTCCTCATCGAAGCAAAGCTACTGTTTCTTTTTCGAAATCATGGTTGAGTATGCAAAGAAATTTTTTTCAAAATCTCAGAAGTGCTTGTCTGACTCAGAATTCAGAGGGACTAAGTAATCTGAAAAAGAAAAAAGAGCCCTGGTAACCTTTGAACCATCACCACAACAAAAGACCATTTCACTGGGAAATGGGAGACCAGGGATTTCGTCTGGCTTTACTGCTAACAAAAAGTACAACCTTGATCTAGAAATCCTCTCTGCCCTTTTCTTTACATGAGGAATGTACACTGGATTTGGTCTCAATCCTCTTACTTCTATGAAATTCTTTGATTCTCTGAGCTATTATCAATACTGATGGTGATAGCTTTTCAAGTTAATTATGTTTCTATGATAATATGTGACTAGAACAATGATTTCCAACCTCAACTGTGTGCTGGTGGCTGGCAAAAATGATAAACAGGTGCTTCTCCCTAAACTTGTCCAATCAAGGTAGTCTTTTTATCTCTTATTATTATGACTTGGAAAGACAAGTTCTACTAACCAAAAAAAAGGGGGGAGGGAAAAAAACTAGTTTGGGCATGGCTGGTTAGGGCAAGTATCAGGAACTCTGAATTCAAGAAAACTAAATGAATTATGTGTGGTATCCACATTTTAATTTTTACTATTTGTTTGGCATCATGGTAACAACACCAAAAGAGTCAAAGTGAGGTATCAAGGATAGGATAAATAGCTATAAGTGAGTTGTAAAGAATAAAGAAATAATATTGTTAATAGCCAAGAACAGATGGCTAATCTCTTACTGTTCTATAGAATCACACCAGAGGAATTTGAAACACTCCTAAGAACAAGGGGCATCCCTCAAAATGTGGACAGCAACCAGACGCTATGCTTGGTCATATCCTCCGGTCAATAAGATGTCATTTTTCCCTCCCTTGAAATCATGTGTAGAATATGAAAGCTGCTGTCCACATTGTGACAAATCACCGTAAGGAGGTCAAGACACAGCTACAGATCCGCCTTTCTCAGATAGTGACCCTCTTATTTCAAAGGTCATGGGAGAAGGGCCCTTTCACTTTGTGATCATTGTTTCAAATGCAGTCCTTCCCTTGGCACTAGCCTTTGTAAAAGAGGTGGATAGCCTCAGTAGACTACTTACTGAACATTTAAAAAGTGGTGTTGGTTAGCCAAAAAAAAAAAAAAGTTTAATCTAACACTAAAAGCATCCTCAATTATTTTTAAAGTTCCAGATAGTTCAACACATTTTCATAGCCCTTTCAATAATTATTACTACTACTATTTGCTGTCTTTATCATCTTTGTAATAAAAAAGGTGCTTGCTCTCTTTTATCCTAAAAGAGCCTGGCAACATTTTTATTTTTCCAACTTTTATTTTTATCACCTCAATTTGTTCTGATGTCTTCCTCATCTCCCTGTACTCTATTCTCTCCTTTCTTATCACCGGAATCTTCTTTCCTGGTACCCCATGAAATTAGGAAGATAAAAACCCTTGTTTTCCCCTTGCATGCAGCTCAAAAGGATTTGTTAACCAAAAGCCAACCAAGAAAAATTAAAATGAAGGGAGAATTATTCATGTTCAAATTTACTTTTTGAAGCATTTATCATGTTGTAGGAAATGTTAGATACCTTAAGATGTCGTTTCTTAATTAATCTCCCCACCAGTCCTTTGAGGAAGGTCAGAATTTCCCCCATTTATTATCAGAGAAACTGAAGCTCAAAGAGGCAGATGAATTTTCCAAAGAGTGTCACTATTAATCACAGGCATAGTTAATGTTGGACTCCAGGTCTTCCCCTTCGATTCCTATGCTTTTACTTTGACATTTTCGGTCCCCAGATTTTGGACAAAAACATCGTTATTTGAAGCTTTCTTATGTTTGAACTCTAAGTTTTCTTCACAATGACTGTCTTCCCCTATTCTTAATTTGAGGGATACTATGAGATATGTAGATGTACCTTTCCATATGTTCTAGAACACAAATACAACACTAGACAGCTATCTCCCTGGAACAGCTTAAATAAAATATTTAAGCCATGGTGAATATGGGTTACTTGAGGCAGTGGTGGTGACTAAGACATTGGAAAGCTGGCCATGAGGTTGCAGCCCACCCAAAGCGTAGGCTATCATGACTGTTCTGTTTATGCTGGCCAAGGTTAGTCATCCAGCTGATGTCTTAGCCTCGACCATCTGTAGGCAGTTATTTCAAAGGTTCTATCTTCTTGTCTTTGAGGACAAAGGAAATAAATTATCATTCCTCTTTTCCTACTCATGATTGCTACTGAATTAAAGCATCAGGAATGGGAAGAAATACACTGTTTTCTCAGTTGCTCCCTTTGAAGAATCAATGTATGATTAACTATAGATGTCAGAGTCTAGGCCTCTTTTATTTATACAATTCCATTACGTATCAGTTCCACATGTTTCTAATTTAACATTCCTTGTCTATGGGTTTAAATTTGCATCTTCATTGATAACTTTACTAAAGTATTTTTAGGTTGGTTGGGGTTGTTCAAAGCACAGACTGCTACATGAACTAACTAGTGACCTGTTAAATCCTCAGGCAAACAAAAGTCTTCCACTGAAATTCTAATTCCTTAGATAAATTTCATTTGTGTCTGAAGGGGATCTACCAAATGAAAATACTCTAGTGGTGTCATTTTTGTCCCACTGGACAGTAAGTGGAAAAAAATCTTTACTTTCTTTTGCTTTCATGAATGGCTTTTTAAACACACATAGAACTAAATAGAAATATGTGGAGCAGCTCATTATTATAGCTACTATCATTCATATTTATTGAGGCAAATGATTGTGAGACAGCGTAGGGATTTGGGCCCGCGGCGAAGGAATGCCAGATGGCCAGAAGGAACACCAGATGAGCTGACCACCCTCCACTCCCTACAAAAAAATGTAAAAGTAGTTATTCTTATCTCCCTTCTAACTGCTAACATTCTTGCAGATGTCAAAACCACTGTTCCACATGAGTAGCTGATCAAGGTGTGACCACTGTAGGACCTTCCTGGGTGGCAGCAATGAGAAATCTGACATCTTGGCATTCATGTTGCAGGTGGCAATGATACCATTATAATAACCTGGTTATTATTTAACAGGAAAGGAGTAAAGGGAAGATTAAATAATATAAGCATGCCATTTATACAACTTTGCTAATTTAACACTCTCCAATTCTGTTCCCCTCTGGTTGACTGGGGAAAGGACTGGACAAAGGCAATTTAGACCGATGCCCAATAAGGTCTGAGTGATGTGGGAAGGTGCTTACCTGTATGTCAGTCACACCTGGGGACAGGTAATTGGCCAGAACAGGCTTGGCCACTGCAAGGGTGGGAAATCTGAATATCTAAATTCCTAGAGAAAGGAGTGAGCTCTTGGTTTTTACTCTCTTGGCTCTTGGCCTCTTGGAACTCCTGTTGCAAAGGGTACATTCTCCTGCATTCACCCATGTGGCCAACAGCCATGTGGACTCCACACAATGGACTAATGGACCTTCATTAACTGAATGCTGAGCTGGGCCTGGCTGCAACATGGAAAGGAAACTCTGGACACTGGCCCTCCTTCTGCCTATCTAGATTCTTTTTCAAAGATTATTGTCACTGTGTACACCCACATTCAGCATTCTAAGCCTTCTTTAGGGAAAGAAAATTCTTATTCCTTAGAATCTATTTAGTGGGTATATGCATCAACTGTCACCTAGTCTGTGAACTCTAGTAGCCTTCTTGCTTTCATTTTATATCTTGTGGAGCTGGTGTGATTACTAAATTCTTAATTGGAATATTCACAATGAAGTACTCTACAACAGCAGATCCTCTACTGCTATTAAACCAGTTAAATTAATTAACTTCAATTCTATGAGTAAATATTAGTAGAATCCTCATTTTGAACATGAGAAACTCAACCCCAGAAAAGTTTTGTAACTTGCTCAAGGCCACACCATTTACAGGTATTAGAGCCAGAATTTGAAAGCCGGTAGTTGGTTCCAGAGCTGGCACTTTTAACCATTATGAGTTTCTTTCCCCATATCATCTAGCACAGTGTTAAGTATATAGTGACTTAAGAAATACATTTCCAACTTAAACATACATTTATATTAAGCATTTGGTGTTTATAACTCCACAGAATTCTAGTCAAAAATATGTAACTTAAAATTCTATTGTCAACAACAAAGTGGAAATCATTCTGATTTTGTCTGACATCAAAAAGATGGTGCCCCAACCATACAGAAATCAGGCATTTAGTCAATGAAAATGTCACTGTGTCTTAGATTGAATACCCTATTCAGTGGAAACAGAAATGAGAAATGAATCTTCTGAAACCATATAAAGGAAAAAGAATCTGTTGCTCTTATTTTTAGCAATAACACCTTGCCATAAAAATCACCATTATCATGTTGCTGGTTCTGACAATCTATGATGAAGAAAACACATACTGTGTATTCAAATAAATTTCTGAAGGACAGTAGTAGAAAACAACAAAGTCAGTGAGTTGACTTAATACCCTTTTGATAAAGAAGAAAGAAGTAGGAGACAGAATTTCTGTTACCACTAACTTTGAGATTATCATAAACTTTACCAAAGTAGCAATCTGTTGGGAACATTAACATGTGCTGTTGGGTCCAAGAAGTTACAGTCAAGTAAAAATACATGATTGTTGCCCTCAAGGAGTTCCCTCTTATTTTACACATCCAACCAATCTTCATTAGCATTTGTTTCCTCTTCGAATAGAACCCCATCTTCTTATATTATCTACTCTTTACACAAAGGTCTTATGACTGCTCTCTGCCTACTCTACCCTTATGTTCCTCCGAACTGTCCTCAGATTGCCAACTTGGTCTATTAAGACACAAATCTGATCACAATCCCATGTCTTACTCTAAGAGTTTCAGCTCCCTCACCCTTGCCTGCAGGATACAAGCTATACTCCTATAGGCATGATCTCGTCTTTCTTACATGCCCAGGCCTCACACTCTGAGTGCCTTGTAGTTTCCTGACAAGTCACAATTTATGTGCTCATGCTTACTGCCTTTGCTTCTTTGCTTATGCTGCTTCTACAATGACACATAACTCAATATAGAACTTATTCTATTCTAATTTTTCATTTTTTCTCACAGTACTTAACAAATAATAATAGGTAACTATTTTAAAGACTCTATGCATATTAATTCCTTCATCCTTGCAAAAAATGTGAGATAGTTATATTGAATAGATTTTACAGAGGAGCAAAATAAGATACAGAGAGACTAAGCAATTTGCCTAAGGCCTTACAGGTGGAATGTGGCAGAGCTGGGTTTTGAACTCAAGTAGCCTATCTCTAGAGTCCAGTCCCTCGACCATCAGCACTCTGCCTTTGGTAGAGGGTGTTCAGTATTTCTAGAGATTGTAGACTCCCAGTCATGTTTCAAGCACTGAAATCAGAGATATAAGCTAACAACTTTGTCACTTATCAGTTGAGGAAACATACAGGGTGGGGCACAAGTAGGTTTACAGTGGTGAGTACAGGAACCACAGAGTTTATTCTTGTATTATTATTTACTAATTATTGTACTATTTTCCATATGAACAACTGTAAACCTACTTGTGCCCTACCCTGTACGCCAACTGCCTGATAGTCATAGCATTAGATTCCCCCTCACTGCAAACAGATAATAATAAACTCTACGTCATAAATCTGTGGCAATTAAATGAGACAAAGTGTGTATAGGCTTTGACATAATGCCATACATGTTATACTGTGGTATATGGAATCGATTGCATCAGTGCATTTTCTGAATCATGAAATTCATTTTGCTCCTGTGTTGAACATTTCTGATATGTCTTACATAATGCCAAAGGAAACCTAGCAACGATTTTTTCTCTCTCCAAAAGGTTGTTACTGTTTCAAAGGAAGGAATTTTATAATCAATGGTGTCTGAAAAATGAAGCTAATGCTAAATAATTTTTGATTAAATAAAAAAGACTTTATCTTTTCTCCTTTTTCACCACCACTAACTGCAATACCAAAATCAGACTCTCATCCTTCTAAAAGCTTTCTAGGACTAGTCCTGAACCTCACTGACAACATTAATGGCTATGGTCTCTAGCCTTGTTGATATAGGCTCCACACAATTGATTAGAAACTCTTTGATGCCAGAAATTTTGCTTTCTTATTTTTAAAATCTGCTAAACATCCCTACCCCGTCTCCCCACTGCAGTAGCCAACGCTGCATGTGTGGAATTGCATGTTTAACACATCTTTTAATAGATGCTGAGTGAAATTAACAAAATGTGAAGTAGCTAAGTGCAGATATATCCATGATAAATCTTCATGGAAGAAAAATTGAAGGAAGATCAGCTACTTCTGACATAATTAGGGTGACTGGAGCCATGTGGAGTTCATTTTCTTGCTTGGCTCTCACTCAAAGTTGGGATCTTGTAAAAGGAAGCACTAAATTATGAAAAACAGCAGTCGAGCTGTACTAATCTCTAAGCTCACACTTCAGTGACAATTATTCATATAATTTTTTTATTTGATGAGCTGGAAAAAAGGCCAGGTAAGCACTTTCCAAAATGGAAGAAATGCAGAATCTGTCTTTTGAAAAATACTGAGACAACATTTATTCTAATATCACAAGGTTATTGCGAAGGCCTGGCAAATAGCCCATACTCATGTTGCCTGACTGGTTTAAATAGAGTTAATTTTTTTTGATAGAGAAATCTTATGTAGCAGATGGTTCCCAAGTCTTTGTCAATTTAATGGTCTGCCTGTTATACCCAAGATGTCACAATTTTGGAAAATATCTTCTACAAAAGTATTTTCTTCATATTTTGAAAATATGATGTCAAATGCAAATCTTTTTTTTTCTTTTAAATTCTAAAATTTCTATGATACAGTTTAAAATGTGTATGTGTGTGAAAGCATGTGGTTTTGAAATAATAACTGCCAACTGCTGCTGTCTGGGTAGAAGAAATTTTAAGAGCCACCAAGCTAAAATGGGATATGAAGTGTTGTTGTTTTATGAATATTCATATGTAAATTAATGAGATGACAATTCATTTTGCAACTCATGTACTTCTTGCAATTAATTTTACTCTGAAATCTTAGACTTTAGCTCTCAGTTACTATCTTAAAAAATGAAGAAACTGCAATGGAATGAACCAAACATGCCACATTATGTTTTTGTGTTTTTTTTGTTTGTTTGTTTCCTCCTATTTGGCACCAATTCATTACTTTAAAAACAGGCTATATACTGAAATTTTATTCTAAGAAATAAATTAATTAATTGATAGGATAGCAATAATAAACTTCTTTAATTACTTTTCAGGCTGATAAAAATTGAGTCTATGTATTGTGATATGAAAATGCTATTTATAGTGATATTTTCTTTATCCCACAGTAAGTTTCATTGGATACATATCATATACTGAAATGCATTTGTCACTGACATGGTGTGAAGTTTACAACCACTGCTCTATTTAAATGTCTCTCATGAAACTGATCAAGCACAGAGTTTCATAGGAGAAAGGCAGAACATATTTCTGAAATTGGAAGTGAGTTTTCATTACTAATTTAATTTTGAAGGTTTTAAAAATGTTTTCAAATATACCAATTGGTGGTCCAGGATTAAATTTATTGAAGGACATCATGGTACAAATGGTAAGAGCTCACAATTAAAAATTCTAAGTTCTACCATAATTAGATATGCTACTTTCACAGTGAACTTTTCTCATTCTCAGTTTTCAAAACTGTAAGAATGAAAGTTTGCCTGGTTGATTTCAAGATTTCTCCATTTTGAACATTTTCTGGTTCAATATCCAATTATTTTATTTTCATATATATATATATACACACACATATATCTGTATATGTATATATATGTGTGTGTGAAATATATATATATATTCCTATTATTCCTTGTGGGGACAGAATTGTTTCTTAAAGAATCTTTTTGCTTTAGATGAAAACAATTTTAGTTTGAGAGCTTCCATTTAGCTGGCTATACCATCAAAGCACTCATTATTTCTTAAAGACATTTCTATCTGGGTCTTAAAGACATTTCTGACTAGAGCCCAAGTAGAGATGATGGTAAAAAGATGTTTAAATGTTAAAAACAAGGAAACAACAACAACAACAAAACTTAAGAGAGGGGGAACAATGTGGAATCTAAGAAAAAAAAGAAGGACGTTCCCTAGGGAGGAAGACAAAGATCTTATAATCGAAATTTCCATCTGTTTAGAAAAACCTGTTATCCAAAGTATTTTTCAAATATTTGACAGTTTAAGATTTTTATGTTGCCTTTGGTCATTAACTTTTTATGTAAATATGAGCTACAAAATAACAATGGCCAATTTTGTTTTTGGCCCACGCTGGCCATTCTGTAATAGCAAGACTGTGTAGTTTGAACTCCACAGAGCGCTGTAAAAGGGTAGTGATTGATGGCTCTGTCTATTCTTCTATTCATATGCTAATATTAATATTAATATTTTCTAGACACAAGAGGAAAGATTTCCTTTATCATTACATAATAATATAATAATGAATATTAATATTTTTATTTTTAAATATAAATTTAAAAACACTACAATAAGAACGTACCTCATGATGTTCTTCTGTGAATCTGTTCTTGTCTTTCTATCACTGATGCATTGTTATTGCTTTGATAACACCAGGAGGCACATAGAGGAAACCCTGAATCTGTTACTATGGTGACTAGTATATATTTAAAAAGGAGATCACCCATCATGTAAGCATAAATTTAAAATATCACTGTCTACCTCTTTTAGAATTGTTGAGAATTAGACAGCAAATTTTAAAGACTGTTTAAAATTATAAGCTTCCTCTTTTTCTTCTCAAGGAAAATACAGCTAGTTTCAACAAAACAGACAAATAAGCTGAGTTTCTATGGAAAATAAACCATAATTTTTGTTTTCCTCTAAAAATACATAAGTCATTATTAAGTACATAGGCTCCAGAGATAGCCTGATCTGGCTCAAATATAGCCCTGCCACTCATTTGATATTTGTTTTCATCTTAATATAAAAGGAATCATAAAAAGGAATTGCAATATATAATGGATATGTTTGATTTGAGTATGCTGACCAAAATCATTTTTAGAATGAGGGGATAAAGAGGTAAATTTATCTTGTAGTATTTCCTTGATTTAAGGTGTCATTGTTAACATCTTAGAAAGATATTCCTTTCCAGATCATGAATCATCATATTGTATCGATACAGATGTATTCTGAGCTTGTATTTTCAGTATTTTATTTACTCCATTTTTCTAACAAATATTGGCTATGAGTATCAGGCACTGTACTACATCCTGGGAAAAACAATAGATCCACCAAAGAAAAGAACCCGAGATGAAGCCCTGAGAATCTCTAATGCATAGACTTTGGGTAGAAAAGAAGGTTCGGGGACTAAGAAGAGCCAGCCTTGTGGGGTAAAATCAAAATAGCAGGTGTTATCATGAGAGCTAAGAAAAAAAGTATATTTTCAGTGGCCAGAGGTATGGAATGTAGCTAAAAGATAGAGTACAGTGAAAATAGCAAAAGAATATATTGGATTTGGAAACATGGAAACTTGGTGACTTTGACAAAAGCAATTTTAGTAGTAATTTAGCAGTTTTAGGTAATGACAAGCTAGAACGGAATGAGTCGAAGAGTTAATTGCAGGTTGCTTTTTAGTTTAAAAAATTCATTGAAGTATGAATTAATATATATTAATTATACAATTTACATATAATTAATGCATGCATTTTAAGCATACAATTTGGTGAGTTTTGCTAGATGTATATACAGTGATGATATAAAATATTTCAATTACCTCCAAAAGTTTCTTTGTGCCATTTTTTAGTCCATACTTCCCTTACCTCATCCCTAGGTAATCTTTGACCTGCTTTTTGTCAATGGATTACTTTGCATTTTCTAGGATTTTATAGAAATGGAATCATACACTCTTTTGTTTATGGCTTCATTCACTCCTCATGATGATTCTAAACTTCATGTCGTTTTGAGCAGCAGTAGTTTATGACTTTTTATTGCTACTGGGAATCCTATTGTATCACTGTGTCATTCTTGCTTATGTTTTCACCTATTGAGGGACATTTTAGATGTTTCTAGTTTCTTTTTTGCTATTACAAATAAAGCTGTAATGGAATATTTATGTAAAACTCTTTGTGAGGCCATTCATGTTTGTTTCTATTGGGTACATAACCTTTGAGTGGAATTGCTAGACTGCAAAATAAATGTGTATTTAACTTTTTAAGAAATTGCCAGTTTTTCAGAGACATGGTACAGTCTATAATTATACCAGCTGTGTATAATTGCTGTAGTTCCAATTGCTATATAATTGGTATTGTCAATATCTTCTTATTGGCCATTTATAAGTATTCTTTTCTGAAGTATCTGTACAAGTATTATAAGCTGAATGTTTCCATCCCATAAAAATTTCCATGTTGAAACCCTAACCTTTAGTTCCTCAAAATATAACTGTATTTTGAGATAAGACCTTTAAAGGGGTAGTTAAGTTAAAATAAGGTATTTCGGATGGTTTCTAATCCAATAGGACTGGTGTCCTGATAAGAAGAGGAACTTTGGACACAGTTTGAGACATTAGAAACATGCACAGGGGGATGACCACACGAAGACACAGCAAGAAGGCCGCCATCTGCAAGCCAAGACAACAGACCTCAGAAGAAACCAATCCTGCTCACACTTTGCTATGGCACTTCTAATATTCAGAAGTGTGAGAAAATAAATCTCTGTTGTTTAAGCCACACAGTATGTGGGGTTTTTTTGTTTTGTTTTGTTTTGATTTGTTTTGTTTTATCTATTTGCTAGGTTTTTAGCAGCCTTAGCAAACTAATCCCATCCTCTTGGGCTGTTTGTCTAATTAAATTGTAAGGATTCACTATATATTCTAGATATAGTGTTTCATTAGAAATATTGAAAACAATTTCTTCTGTTGTGTGGTTTGCCTTTTTAGTTGCTCAGTGATATCTTTCATAAAGAAAATGTTTTAAATTTTGCTAAAGTCTGCTTTATCATGCTTTCTTCATTTTGTTTTTTTTCAGGGTTTGTGGAATTTCTTACATCTTATCACACTTTGTTGATTGGCTATTTGGTCAGCAAAGTGTTTAAAATTACTTAATGTAAGTACAGGCATGAGTTTTCTCGTGACGGGTCAGCAACGATAGGACACAGAAACATTGTATACTCATGACTGGTCAGCAAGATGTTAATGAGATAAATTTAGGAAAAATGACATCTTAATAATATTAAGTCTTCCAATCCATGAGCATATTATGTCTCTCCATCTATTTAGGTCTTTAGTGACTTTCAGCAATGGTTGGTAGTTTTCAGTATGCAGGTTTTACATATATTTTGTAAAATTTGCCACTAAATATTTCTTGCTTTTAAATGCTATTATAAATGGAATAATATCTTATTATTATTTTTTCCAATTGTGTGTTCTTAGTAAATAAAAATAGTATCAATTTTTGTTACTGATCTTGTTAAATTCACTTCTCAATTCTAATTTCTTACTATTCTTATTTCTTTTTAAGCCAGTTTAACATGGGTTTTCTTCCTCTTGTAAAATAATTTATTGTAGCTGGTTTATCACCCAAGGTAGGGTCTCTAAGTAATCATCTTCAATTCCTCCTCTCCCCTTTAGTCCAATTATTATTGTTTATGGTCTTCATTATCTTTGCCTCAGCTATTTTAGCTGTCTCTTAATTCATCTTACCGTTTCTGATCTATTATCTTGCTCAAATTCACACTTCTTCTTTCCAAATTTGACCATGTCATTCCTTCTTAAAATTCTTCAAATATTCCCCATCACTACCAAATAATGTGACATCATCTTCATGATCAGATTGTCTACCTCTTTTCTTTCTTCTCTCAACACTCCTGCTTTGGCATTAGGTTCCAGAATCCCACACATGAAATTCTTTCTTGCCTTCATTCTTATAATTTCTCCTCCCATTTTTTCTCCCTGGCTCATGTCTATAAACCCTCATGTTGAAATAGATAACTTTCCTTTGTGATCCCATAAGAGTTTGTGAACATTTCCATCACTTCAATTACCACATTATGTTATGATTATCTATTGATATGTCTTTCCCATGCACACTAATCCCCAGATTCTTGAGATAGGAATTTTCTTACAAAGTCAGGCACATTGAAGATGTTCATTAATTTTTGCTAAATAAATAAATGTATATACATGTAAGCTATATCCAAGTATGATATGTTTTAATACAAATATAATATGCTTTAAAAAGTATCTTTTGAGCAATGTCAGCCCTATTGGTATACATTACTAATATTCAAAATACTCTTTTGCGTATAACAGAGTACTTTTGGATAGATGTTTGTTAACAACAAAGTTAGCCATATTAATTTATAGTCATAGTTGTGTTAGAAGTATAAATTAAAAAGTACAGTAGTAAAGTATTACTATATCATGAAACTACTAGAATAGCATTTCTTGAAAGTACATGTAACAAGTATATGAATAGGAGTTGCTCATGTATTATTGAATCCTCTATCCCCATGTGGACAATGCAAAAATTGCCACGGATGGTTTCTGATCAAATAACAAATTTTCAACAACTGGTAGGCTCCACTGATATGAACAGGAAACGATTTAAAATATATTGGATTTTGTTTGTGTGGAGGGTTTTTGACACTCATGACTCAAGTCAAATGTTAACAGGCCAAATCCTATAAATTCATCCAAAATATAATCTATTCCAAATAGGAAATGTATGTCATTGATCCATCATGCTCCCTGCTAGCAGATGCGTGGTAATGTAGGAAAAAGAGTAACATTAATTAAAAATTTGATGGTAAGCTCATTTTATTTTAAAATGTGTATTAATCTACCCACAAAAATTAATTTTTTTCCTTTTAAATACTTATTAGGGTATTATTACTCAGGCATATATTAAGAGATCAAAAAAAGTTTTAAGTATATTAATAAATTATTTCCCACATCTTTTATTTCTCATTAATAAAATTTACACAAAAGGTAAGTTATCGCTACTATCATGTAATAAAATTGATAGACCAAAATTTAATTCTCACTTTATATATTTTGCTGAGCTGGTTCCTAACTTCAGAGTTCTTATCAAAATGAAAACATACTAATATCAATTAACCACTAGAGGGATCACTTTTCTGAAAGGATTATTTCATGTAAGAGGTTCCCTAAACATTAGCAAGTACTTATTGAATGCCTACTATGTGAATAACCCAACACCAAGATAAAAAGATATGTTGATTCTTATGTGTTGACATTCTTGTGACGGAATAGATTTATAACTAAATTTTCATAATAAAATTTAGATGTCTGTAAGAGAGTAACATAAGCAATTACAGGAACACAGATGAAGCTCCTCATGTCTGGTCAAATGAATACTGAGGCCAAACTCTAGAATTGTAGAAAAATTGTTCGAAAACTGACACTGATTCTGTTTTAGAAGACAAGAACCATAAATTTTGATTTTAGTTTCAACAATCAAATAGCGATATCGTGATTTATGATACTTGGTCTCTATTCGCAGTTCCTGGTTCACAGCTACAAAAAAAACCCCTTAAAATTTCTTAAGTGTTGAGAGAAATGGATGTGTCTTCTGTTATTTTAATGAGGTGACATTTGGGAAGCACCTAAAGATGGGGGGTAGTTTCCAAAACAGCCAACCAGTAATTAAGAGATTGAACAGTCCCACCCCTTGACCTCCTGGGAAGAAAGAAAGGCTGGATGTTTGAACTGATGACCAAGGGCCAATGATTTTATCAGTCATGACTATGTAATGAAGACTCCATTAAAAACTCAAAAGGACAGCATCTGAAGAGCTTCCTGGTTGGTTAACACTTGGAGATACAGGGAGAGTGGCACACCTGGATTGGGCATGAAAGCATTGCCCGCAGACTTGGCCCTATGCATCTCTTTCATCTGGCTGTTCCTGAGTTATATCCTTTTGCAATAGATCAGTAATCTAGTAAGTAACATGTTTCTCTGAGTTCTGTGAACCACTCTAGCAAATTAATCGAACCCAAGGAGAGGGTTGGGAGAACCTCTGATTTATAGCCCGTCAGACAGAACCTGATTTTCAACTAGAGTCTGAAGTCCAAGGACAGGGTCCTTAGAACCTCCAATCTGTGTCTGTCCAGTCAGGAACATAGTTAACAGCTTGGGATTGAGACTAGCATCTGAAAGGTGTGGGGAGAGGAAGAAAGTAAGGTGCAGCCTTGAAGGATTGAACCCCTAGCCTGTGGAATTTGATTCTATCTCTAGGTAAATAGTGTCAGAATTGAGTTGAATTGTCTGATACATTTGTTTGTTGGTATGTGGAGAATCCCTCCCTCTGTTGCAGCTGGGGTCCAGAAACCCAATTTACAAATGTTGAGCCTTTTAGTAAACCTTAATATCTAATCATTCGTTGATAATATTTGAAGTATCTAGTAAGTGCCAGGCATGTGCTGAGTACTGTGGGAGTTTAGGACAAGTCATCCCAAGATGTGACTCTGTGGTATGCAGATTGTTTTGAGCTAAAGGCAGGCTGAAGAGAAACTCTGCCTCTCCTTTAGCTACTTATAAGAACTTGAATTAGTGGTCTTGCCCATAGCAAGCAATTAAAAGAGATAACCTCTTTTGACCTACCGATAGGGCAGGACAAACTTCTATTTGCTAAGCATTTGCTGTTCTTATCCTGTAATGAACCTTTGAAGCACCAAGGTATCTTACGTCATTTCTAGCTTAGAATTCTTAAATACCCCTGTTCCCTTTCTATTGCTGAATCTCTCCTGCATGTGCGGTCTCTGACTCTCATGTACGTGGGGTTCCCATACGTATATATGTATTATTTTTGGTTATTTTCTCTTGCTAATTTGTTTCATGTCTATTTGATTATTAGACCAGCCAGAAGAATCTTGAGGGTAGAAGAAAGTTTGTTCTTCCCCCACAGTACTAAGGAACAACCAGTGACTTCAAGCTCCCTGCTCTTGTTACTGGAAAGGTGACCCTGCTGGAGCGGATCTCCTCAGGGCCGGCCTGTAGTGTGTGGGTCCTTGACTTTGTGAAGGAAAGATTTCACAACATGGGTCCAGGTAATTTTGAGAGTATGTTTATTAAAGCTAGGACAGCAAAACAAGGAATAGCTTAGCATAGAAGAAGCAACAGGAGAGCCTAGTAGGGGCTGATTTGGTTCTCTAGAAATGTTATAGGAAAGAAATTAGCCTAGGCAGGGCTGCTTTGGCTAACTGGAAAGTGAGAGAAAAGAGGACCTTGGAGGCAGGTTCAGGGGGATAGCCCAGGATGAATTGCTGCTGCCCATTGCTCCCCTGGTTGCAAGTCTCATGGAGTCCCTTGGAGTTTAGGAGATGTATGCCTGTGGGGAAAGAAGAGTGGAAAGGGAAAGGCATGGGCGTGCTCCCTGGAGGAAGAGCTGCGCTGGGTCTTTCAGCTTGAGGGTTTTAAAGGCTGGGGGGTTAGGAGAGATCTTAGGGGAGGATCTCAATAGACTATTCATCAATTTTCCAGGTGTGCCCTTCCAGGGTCCTGGTATCCACTGATTGGTCAGTGCCAGGGCAAAGGGTCATGAGTCAATGCAGCTAGTTCTGACATCACTCACCTGTTTTGCTGCTTTTCTGGACCTGGAGCTGAAATGTAACTGAGGCCTAGATGTTATCTCTAGGGAGGAAAGATCAAGGGAGGGTTTGAACCCCATGACCTATGATATGCCAGAGAAGGAAAGGCTACCCTGGGGGCCAGGTCTGACACAGGTTTTTGCCTGTTGGTAGGCACCCAGGGCTTTCTGCCCTGGTGACCTTCTGTATCTGGCTGTAAATTGCTTGACCTGTTTTTTCAGCTATCTGTCTCTGTTTCCCCATTCCACTTGTCAAGGAATTTCCTAGCTCCTTACTATCCTGTCTTACTCTCACAGAGCCTGGGGGCAGGTGGAAGACAAACACTTTATCATAATGTACCAACTTCTGTTAGAGAAAAGGAGTGTGAATCTGTAGAACATAGAAAGGAAACTTAACCTAGATTGGGGAGCAGGGATGGCTTTCTCTGAGGGAGGTACCTCTAAGCACAGATATCAAGAATTAATAGGCCCTAGACGGTTTGCTCAGTGGTTAGAATGTTGGCCCATAGACTGAAGTGTCCTGAGTTTGATTCCATTGAAGGGCATGTGCCTCAGTTGCAAGCTCCATCCCAGCCCAGGTTGGGGTGTGTGTAGGAAGCAACCAATTGATGGGTCTCTCTCATGTCGATGTTTCTGTTCCTCTCTCTCCTTCTTCCACTCTCTCTGAAAAAAAAGCAATGGGGGGGGGGAATTAATAGGAGATAATTAAATAAATATGGGGTGATAAAAAATTCTAATCAGAAAAAGAAATGATGCGTTAGGACCTGGAGGCAAGAGAGAGTAGAGCATGGCTGATTGAGGGTACTGAGACAAAGATATGCCGTGTTATCGGTTCCTGAGGAAAGGGTAAGAACAACACTAAACATGGAGAGGTAAGCAGGGTTCTCATGCCTAATCTAGAGTTTGAGAAAGAGTAGGAAGAAGGGCCTGATTTGAATGGTATATAAGAAAATATACCAGGTGCAGTGTGGAGACTGAATTAGAGAAGGGTCAGATAGGAGATATTTTGACCCATATAAAGTCCAAAAGAGGCAGATATTTCTTGGATGCTCCAGTTCCTTTCCACACTGATCCTAGTTCAGTGTCCAGACCTGGGGCCTTGGTTCTAGGGGTGCAACTTATAGCAAGTACTTCTCTGAACCCCTCTTTTCCTCTCTTTTCCCACTCATTCCCCAGGTCTCCCAATTCCTTCATGAGCAGCACTCCTGGCCTTCAGCCATCTCCTCCCCTCTCCCTGCCCCAACCTCCCAGCCTGTGGAGGAGGCGGCGTGAGAGCTGCGAATTTCAAACTCATCTAGCATCTAGACGTGCTCTTTCAAAGAAAATGAGATTTAAAAGTAAAATTTAACCTCTGGCTAGAACACCTTCAACAGCGTGTGGTCCTAGCATTAAGCTAAACAAGTGTATGTGTCTTCCTCCACCTTCAATTTATTTTTTAAAATATCTTTTTTATGATATTAATTTTTTTCTTCCCAACTCCTCATTTGTGTCCCAGACTGGAAGTAGAGAGAGTGGGGTGTCATTGGTCAAGTAGAAAAAAAAAATCCTCTAGCCACGCATCAACGTATGAGATACACTAATGTTCTCAAAGAACTAATGTCCAAAATTTATTACTCTTTCTATCCCAAAAGACAGCGACAGAAATGAGAGAAAACTTGCATATCTTACTAGGCCATGGAAAACAGGATTTCTTCAACAATTTAAAACTGTGAGTTCTGTGTCAAGTGAAAGATACAAAATTCAAATCATGAAATAGACCATTTTATCACCAGATCTATACAAACTGTGAAGAGTGACCAGAAATGAATAGCTTATGTTTGGAAAGGAAAGTTGACTGTGACGACTGAAACAGGGTCATAAAATGAGCTGCATTTGGTGGGGTGCAAGCTGAAAACAACTTTTTTTCTCGCACCTCAGCTCTAGAGACCTTCCTTTTGGGCTTCTCTCTCCTGCTTCTGCACAATATATTGGGCAGAGGCCCCAGCCTTTCAGGGCCTTTTAGATACTAGTACAATCTCATTTTCAGTTATTATAATGTTGCTCCAATCTAATGTTATAATTTCAATCTCTCAAAGCTTCTCCCTGTCTCAATTTAGACCCAGCTCCTGAATTCGGCAGTTTAGCATGGGGGTGAGTGGGTTACCCCAGAGGAGCAGTCGCTGTAGTAATGTTCTTTCCGGATGACTCATGCCTGGCTACTTTCCAGGCTATTGCCTCTGGCATTGGGAAACACTACACTTCTTTTGCCCACCAAATTCTTTAAGGATTGGCCACTCCCCTGGCAGTCACAAATCTTTGCTCTGATTTTCAAGTAACTCCAACCCTGGACCTTGACTTTCCCAGGGAAAAATCAGTCGCCACTGTCGCAACCAACCACTCACCCCCAGGGATCACAGACTCCCAAGTACTTTGCCACTGTGTTTGGAGAGAGAGCCTGAGTTTCTATAGCTTTGTGAGCACTCAGCTGTGCACAGAGATGTATTTCTCTGTTTCTGGCAAGCTGACAAGCACTCCATTCTCTACAAGAGACTATCTTAAATCCCCCACATCAAGGATTCTTATGCTTTGTCCTTAGCTTTGGGGCCAGAGCCAAAACTCCTAGACAATATGATAAGCCTCATCTTAACATCTGGCTACAAAAAGAAGACTGACGGTAACTTTAGAAGAGCATATTTGGGATGGTGCTAGTGCTTCAGGAGCTCCAATCCACATACACAACCAGAATGGAACTGAATTATGAAATTAATAACTCCAGGTTGAAATCTTCCACAGGCATCAAGTCCAGCTGTACAGCCAATAATTTAATCAACAGTGAAAGCATCCTTATGAGATTTTGTCCAAACTCTGCTTGAATATACCCTGGAGACAAAGAAATCTCTACATCTCAAAGCTGACAAAACCCTCTGTATAATTTACAATGAGTCCAAATTGACCTCTCTGTAAATTTCACCCAATTTTTAAAATTTATCCACACAAAGCCTAACCAGTCCCTTTTCCACATGGTAGCCCTTTAGATTTTTTTTAAAACAACAATGATCATTTCACTTTCAGATTACTCTTCTCTAACCCAAATTTCCCCTAATTTTTCAAGAAATCATTGTATGGCAGGTTTTGTTGTTTTCTTACTATTTTTGTGCCTCTTGTCATTTCCAGTTTTCTTCTGATGTCTACTAATGGTATGGTAGACAGAATTTATAATAACGCCAGGAAGAATAAAAACAGGCATACATTTCTGTTAAAAGTTAATTTTCAAACAAGGGTAAAATCATGACTCTTATAGAGATATAAAAATGAATACATGTTAAAGATTTCATGAAACTCATAATCAATGAGGGAACCAGGCAGATATTATAACTGGTTCAAAAGAAAATCCAAAGAATGGACACATTTATTAGATCAGGAATATTGAAATGATTATACAAATGGAGGCAAATTTGTGTTGTTTTTTCAGGATGGTGGAGGATTGTCCATTGAACCTCTACTGGACAGGACAGAATTTGCATGTATAAAGACAAAAATTATTTGGCATGTCTATCAGTCATCTACAATTTATGAAGGTGTAGAATAACTTTCATAATTTTCATAGAATCAGAATCATGTAATCCAGAGGGTGTCCTCTAGTCTCCACAGTGCAGACTTTTCCATGGAAGCACAGATTTTTCCTTACACTTATGTTGCTCTAGCTCCTATTTTTCTTTAAATTCAACAAAATAATGATAAATACAGAACTGAACACTGGTATAGTCATAAAACTGCCATTTAACATTTTTAAAAGTTTCTCCATATTTGCAAGGATTAATAGAATATCTCAGTAAACACCCAGGTTACCTTAACTTTCTTACGAAAAAGAAAAGGTAAGCATTGAAAGTATGGTTGATGTAAATGAAATTGATGTCAGTGGTTTGCTAACCTTTCCACCTCCCTCAGCCCTACCTCCACCAAGTTTTCAACCTTACATAGTCTTTGAATTTATTAGTTCCAAATCAGTTAATAAATTCAAATTAATTCAACAAATGCCAACTTAATTCACAAACCTGCTATATGCATGAAAATAAAAGTAAAAGTATAGAATCATTTGCAGAGATATTATAGGCTAGTTGAACAGGGCAAGGGGAATATATGCATAGACATATAACAAGGCAAAACATAACTCATTTAAAGGTGAGTACACTATTGAATTTTTTAAATTAGTTAGTATTTTAGATTGGAAGAGTCAGATATAAATTAATGGGGATATTACATTTTCACAAATTGTAGCAGAGTATAGAATACACATGGAAAATAAAGCAAAAAGAATAACTCTTAGGTTAGAATAGTTAGAAATATTTCTGGGTCATTCAAGGATGTTGAATGACAAGGGGAAGAATTTTTATCTAACTCATAGGTGAAGGAAAATCATGGGAAGTTTTGAAAGTTTCACTTACATGATAACAGCAGTGTTAAGATTAAATCTAACAGCTGTGAAGAATGTTGCAGAAGGCAGACACTGGGGAAAACTTTACCTCCACTAAAGTAAAATGTATACAACTTGGCAGCATTTTTTTGTGTGTGTGCGATGGAAGAAAGTGGGGATGGGAATGGACACTAGAGAGAAAAAAATATGATTCCATGTATTAGTTTTCTAGGGCTGCCCTAACAAATTACCAAAAGTTGTTGGGCTAAAACAACAGAAATTTATTCTCTCAGTGTTCTAGACATAAGAAGTCCCAAATCAAGGTGTCTGCAAGTCCATACTCCCTCTGAAGGCTCTAAGGAAAAATACTAGATTCTTGTAGTACCTCTGTGTCTCCTTTTCTTTTTATAATGACAAAAGTCATTGGATTTTCAGACCCATCTTAATTCAGTTTGATCTCCAACTATCTACAAAAAAAAAAAAATTCTAAATAAGGTATCATTCTGAGGTTCCAGTTGGATGAGAATTTGGGGGAGGGGCACCATTCAACCCACTGCAGGTAACTTGGAGAAGGGCGGAATCATTAATGCAAATAAATGTTCTGCCTCATCTTCTTGGAAAAGCAATTATCTGGGAAAGTAGATTCAAGTTGGAGTTCTGAAAGCCAGATTTGTGAATGGTAGAGGCTGGAAAAGACTGACTCTTGGCTATAAAATGTAGATCCAAAGATGATGATGATTTAAAAAAAAAAAAAAAAATAGATGGAATCAGCAGTAAAATTAAAATTGTGGAAAAAGCCCTGGCTGGTATAACTCAGTGGTTGGAGCCTCAGCCCTAGCACCAAAGGGTCTCAAGTTCAATTCCCATTCAAGGGCCTGTACCTGGGTTTTGGATTTGATCCCTGGCCCATTTGGGGTTCATGAAGCAACTGATCAATGTGTCTCTCTCACATTGATGTTTCTCTCTCAGTCTTTCTCTCTTCCTCCCTCCTTTCCACTCTCTCTAAAAATCAATGGGGGGAAAAAATCCTCCTGTGAGGATTAACATAAATAAATAAATAAATAAATAAATAAATAAATAAATAAATAAATAAATATTAAAAATTATGAAAAAACAGAAAACATTTTAAAACAAAGATTCATTTTAAATTAGTGAGGCAAAGACAGGTGTCAGATAAGAAATATATAGTTTCCTGGCTGCCCAAATACTACCGACATGATCTATTGGCATGGCAAGACCATGTTTAATGCTTATTATGTAAGGAAGAGCTCCACCTCCACAGATCTTTGGGAGTGTCTGGAAGCAGGAGAAGGTAAGGTCAGAGTTTATTGACAATGGGAAGTTGGTTTAAGGTGTAGCTTTCAATTCAGGGTCTTGATTAGGATTGGGTAAGAATCACATACAATGTCCAGGACTGCTGGAAACAGTAAAGATTTTGAGGAGAGAAATTTAGAGGATCTTAGGGCTCAACCTATTGATGCTGTCCATTGAAAAGTCGATGGGTCTTTTCAGAAAGTTCTTGTAATGAACCAGTAGATTATGTGCCTGGGTAAGAGTCTCCAGGAAAAGTACAGTAAGGCTAATAAAGACAGTAAACTAGCGCATTGCTGTTAATATAGAGAGTGGTTTCTATTTTCAGTGTCCTTTCTGAATATGAGGGTAGGTAGCTTCAGTTCTCCACAGCAACCAGATACCAAATCATAACCAGTAGGTTTAGAACTGAGGAGTCAGAAAAAGAAACTAGATGAATTCTATGAGGTTCGAACCACAGAAGCTGAGGTAACTTTCTGTTTTTGTTTTTTTTAAAAAGATGTTTGCAACCTTGGCAGAGGTTTAAAAAGGATTTCCGAGTGTACCCAAATTTTGAAATAGAAATAGTGCAGAAAGAAAATGATAATAAATTGAATAAATATAAGGCATTAGGAAAGTATTGTTATATTTAAAAATAATCAGGTTGGTTTCAATGCAGCGGTATGGTAAACATGACCAAAACTTCCCAATATCCGATTCTTTTCTTTCTGGATTTGTGGAACACTGTACTTACCAAATCTCTTGCAGCAAAGCCATGAAATTAGTTATGACCAGTGAACTCTGAGCAGAAATGACTCCCGTGTATCACTTCTGGGCTGAGGCAATAAAAGTCTGTGGCATGGTCCTCCACCTTGCTCCTTTCCAACCATTGTGATTGTGGTGGCTGTATATGAAGATTCTAGTTGGAACCCACCTAGGTCCCTGACTTACTTGAAGGGAGCTACTCTGGAGAGCGACTGGCTTGTAGCAGACCTTCACCAGGAAAAAATACACTGTGTGTGTGTGTGCATGTGTGTGTGTGCATGTGTGTGGGGGTGTGTGAGAGAAGAGACAGAGAGAGAATCCATACCTGTGGTGATACTATATGAAAAATTGTAAGAGTGACAAAAATTAATGTCATAATAAAATGGGTGAAAAAATCATAAGATTATTGTCTGAGTAACTTTGATGATGAAGAAAAAGAGAGAAAGAGGGGAGTTTTCAAGGTCTTAAGAGAAAAATGTACGTTTGTGATGTTTTATTTCATTTTCTAAAATGTGGATAATAGAGCTGGTTTAAGAAATTCCAAATTAACATCTTGGATTTTTAGATCATAAAATTAACCCCCTTTTAGCAGATAAGGTCACTCTTTACCTTCCGACTTGGTTGGAAACGCCTATTAGAATTCACACATTTGGTGATTTAACAAGAATTTGACCTCATTGAAACAAAGACCGACATTAAGTCACATTATTTTTGCCAAAAATATTCTCTGCCACTGTATCCTCTAGATTATTGAAATACATTTAGGTAGCTTTTGCTATTAAAAAACAACAACACTTTAAATTGTTTTAAATTTATCATACACAATTTTCTTGGGAGATTGTTTTTATACCTCTCCCACCAATTGCCTGTTGAGCACAATGTGTTCTCATAATTCCAGGAAGTAGTGCTATGGCTGTCAAAAATGATGTGTTGCATAATCAGTAACAGTAAATAGGCTAATTCTTTGAAGCTATTCCTGCTGGAAGGTGTAGAAGACTATCCACTGGAAAGTGCCAAAGTATACCTGCCAACAACTGAAACCCAGGAGTTGAAAGAGTTAGTGAGATAAATAAGGAAATGTGCTGTAACTGTCTTGAAATATTGAAATATTGGACTGGGAAGCATTGTGAAAGTACACAGTGATCCCTTGTTTTATGTGGCAAAGTCTTCTGGTGGGAAAAAAGTTATCTAGTATTAACCCACTTCTGCTGCTGCATCCTGAGAGGGTGCTTTGTAAATTAATGGCAACGTGGAGGAAAACATACTTTCTGCTACCAGATGCCTGGCCCATGGTAGGCACTCAATACATTTTTGGTGATAAAGTGATGAAAGACTAAGTTTAGTCACTGAGCAATTGTTTTTAAAAATGAAAACCTATGTTGCATAAAATTTTTAAAAGGCCTGAAAAATTAGGGTTCCAGTTTATATTGTCAAAGCTTTAGACAATGGACAATCTCTCCTCCTGGAAAAAATAAGGGAGCCGGCGTGCTAGGTTCAGGCTTGAGTAGTAACTGACTGAGCTAGGTTTGGAAATAGGGACAGGACCTCTTGACTGCAAGCTTCAGTGACTGAGCCAAGATGAGGCTGCGATTTGAGTGGCAGTCTTGAGAAGAAGCCAAATCAGAAGTAAGGCAAGTGTCCAAAAGAATGACCAGAAGTTCTTTTTTGAAACAAACAATGAAAAAAAATCAGGTTAAGGCGGTGGAGCAGAAACCAGGAAGAAAATGGAGGGCCGGGAACCAAACAAATTCTTGGAAATAAAAGGTAATAATAGCAGTAATTTCTAAGAAGATAAGGTGAGCGTGCTGTTGCGGAGATTGCTAGCAGTATCTCGTATTCCCCCCTCCTTTCTTAGTAATAACAACCTTGATGTTTAATGACACGCTGCAGTCCAAGAAAAAGTCTGGCCATTCTCCATCCTCCCTTGCAACTAGTTATGGCCAAGTGGTTACATTTTGATGATTGAGCTGTCGTAAAAGGGTTGGGCTTTATATATACAAAATCTACTTTAAAGGATTTGGATATACCTTTCCTGGATTTTCCTCCATCCTGCTATGGAGATGCAAATGTGATGGTTAGGGCTCTAGTGGCCATTTGGATCATTTGATTGCTATATAGAGCATAGAAAAATTGTTTATTTTTTTCCTATATCATGGTGGGTCAAACTTTATTTCTTATTATTGATGTTTTAGAAATGATTGTTTCAGATTTTCCACTTGTTTCTGGATATATGCCACAAATTTTTAGGATTGTAATCATACTTCAGAAAACCTCCATCCAGTTTATTTCAAATGTGAGCTGTATGATTTTTAGGATATTTCATGTTTTCTTGCACCATGACTCATACTCACCTTATCCAGAACATCGGTGTCACTTATGACAGTGTCAATGCCCTCAGTGTAGTGGCATTATATGAATTGTATGTGTATATATATCTTATTGATGTTAGTGTTTCATGTGCAATCAGCAAAAAGTGATAAAATCCTGAATAGTACTGACAAGGGTAAGCCCATTCTGGGCCAAGGGAAGTGTGTGAACAAAGGTGTGGCCTGGCAATAGTAAGGCACCCAGGTAGACTAGCAGATCGTGTAGAGTAGAACATCATTAAGCAATCCGATCATAAAAGTGTGTTGGGCCAGGTAGGAAGGTGGAGCATAGTATCAACTGCTGGTAAGTCATTTGCGAATAGACTGTATTGCCTATAAGTTAAGTAATTAAAAAGCCTGTTAATAGGTCACAAAGACAGCATAAGCTAATATAATACATTGTTAGGATTATGAGAAAGTGAAACATGGCTCCTCTGGCAGCCAGTCCATGATGTTCCACGCTCACATAAACAATGCTCGGACGAGAACAGTTGACTCTGCAGCCATAAAAGGGACTGAACATCCCCCCCTCCGCACTAGCATGAGATGCAGACATTTCTTTACAAGAATAATTCTAGCCCCACTTTCACCCTCTTGCCTCCAAGATAAAAAGAATGAAGATGCTTGTGGCCTCCCCGATGGTACACCGCTCAGACCTCCCGCCGCAAGGACGACAGGCCTCTGTCGGCCTCCAGCTGCCCATCTCTGGGATACATTCATGTGAAATTTGGAAAGTGGCTCTGTGACAGAAGCCATTGTCTTACTGCTATGTTCACTTGCACAGAAAGCCACAGCTATGTTGGGGTGTAAAGATAGCTGCAGCAGCTAGACTTGATATTCCAGTGTCTTGGGGACCTAAAGGCAGCCCGAGTAACTTCAGGAGCCAGGTCGGCCTACCTGGGTCTAGTTATCAGCGCCAAGCGAGTCTTTGAATTCGACAGACCAGGAGCAACCCGGTTGTCTCCTCCCCCAACCTTTCTGTCATCTTGTAAGCTTTCAATTTTCAGTGTTAACCCATTTCTGCTTAAAATGCCTGTTTTCTACACGAAATTCTGGCTGACACAGCATGGACAAAGGCAGAGAGGTAGGAAAAAGATCTTGTGGGCAGGGAATAACTGTCTGCTAGCTTGGTTGGAGCCAAAGCTGGGTAGTGGTAGAAAATACGGATGTAAGAGTACGTTTTGCAAAGCTTGTGAGCATTTTTAAGTTTTGTTTCTCGCAAATATTTGGCATCTAGCAGATTGTCATTAACTGTCAATTATATGAAATTATTTTTAAAACCTTTAGACTTTGGTCTTTGTCTTATAGGTACTGAAGACATGGTATAGAAGATTTTTACCTAAAGGAATAATGTGATGAGATGTGTGCTTCTCATTTATCATTCTCTGTGGATATTTTAGGTAAGGAGTTGGAAGTGGCCAAGTGTAGAAAAGTTGTCACAGGTTGGTCTGTAGCTTAAATGAGGCTATTGAACACAGGTTCGTAAAATCAGTCACATTTTAGGCAAAGTTTATTACGGGATTTTAAATAGTTAAAATATGAACGATGTCACACTTTGAGATATTGAGGATCTGAAGAAATTAAAAATAGTTATCAAGATCACATACTTTTAAAGCTACCAGGCAGAGGAAACTGTAAACTATCTTAACATTGTTGCAATACGGTGGCACCAGTTTGGCTGGTAAATAAGCCTGCTTTCCATTCATATTGTCAGGATCATGTGGATTTCTTATGGCCTGTGGGTGATTTGGGGATATGGGGCTGCATTTGATCACATAATATCATTATGTTGGATACTTTTATATCCCTTACCAGTGTCATCTGAAGGTCATTTGTAGTAGTGGCATTATTGCATTTGCTAAGTAACTTGTCCACAAACTTTGGAATGAAAGTTAAATGTGAGAAAATGCCAGGAAGGTTAAATGCCATATGACTTATTTTGCTAATTCATTCAAAGGGGAGGCTTTAAAATATTGGACCTAGGTTGAGAAAATGAAAGGGAAGGTTCAGGCAAAAAGTTGCTGAAATAGTTGGGAGAGTTACAATATCCAGGACATATTTCCTCTAACTTACATTTACTTTTATGGGAAAATTAGTAGAATTATGTAAATTTTAATTTAAAGTCTTTGGGAACTCCTCTATTGAATAAAATGTAACTTCTCGCATGTACCTCTCCCATATCACTTACCACACTGTATTTTAAATATTTTCTTATAGGACCATGTGATAGAGAAAACACTGTGTTCTTTACCAACCCATTTCATCTCCCTGGCCAAATACAAAGATTTTATTTAGAGTCAGAAAAGGACCATATAATGTACATAACAAGTAGGTTTGGCTATAAAACCCCTTACACAATCTCCTATATTCTGTCTTTCTTTTTTCCACTTAGAGCAATTTTTAAGAGCTCATGTTGAAGGTGATGGATCCACTACATAGAAAGAGCCTGAGTTTCTGAGTCACTGCATGGAACACCATTCCCCTTAAGAACTTCTACCCCCTACCACACACAAATCAATCCACATTAGCTGTGATATAAACTGACAATTAACTTTTGCTATGTTCAGCTGCTGAGATTTTGCCATTGTTTATTATAGAATTAAACCCACTTTGTCTCATTACGCTGTGTGTGCTCCTGAGCTCAGAGGCCTTGCTTCATTTATCTCCACCTCTAGTTCTTCTGACATATCTGGAACAATGCCTAGCAAGGAGTAAGTACTCAGTATATGTTGAACAAATAAGTGAATGCATATTCTAGGCAAAAGATAATAGGTACCTTTAACTAAGACAATGGCAGAACACAATTTGAGCAACTACTTAAAGATATCTTCATTTTAAATTATTTTTTAAAAAGCATAATTAATTTTTAAAATGTACAGTTCTTTAGAGAACAAATTATTTTTAAAATATACTAATTTTAAACACATAGCAAATACTGTGTCAGCATTAACACTTTTAAACTTTTTTCTGAATGTATCTGGGATTGATACAAAAGAAAAATTCATGTGTAACAAAATTTATTATCAGTTATAATGTGGAGGCAGTTCAATTAATTTTAACTCATAATGCCATATGTTGTAACCTAATTAATTTTCTACACAACTCTAATTTCTTAAATTATTTTTCTTAAATTAATGGACTTTAATTTTTTGAGCAGCTTTAAGTTTACAGAAAATTTGAATATAAAGTACAGTTTTTATATACTTCTCCTTTCCCCACAGTTTTCCCTATTATTAACATCTTAGCATTAGTGTGCCAAATGTTACAGTATGCAAGACATGTATAACTATTTGTTGAGCCAATACTGATACATTATTACTAGCTAAACTTCATAGATTACATAAAGCTTTGCTGTGTATTCCTGAGAGTTCACTCCTTTTGTTGCGTTGTAAATGTAGCCACTATTACAGTATTATACAAAATAATTTCTCTGACCTAAAAATTCCACCTGCTCTGCATATTAATCCCTCTCTCCCTACATCCTTCTAAAACCCTGGAAACCGCTGATTTTTTACTGTCTCCGTAGTTTTGCCTTTGCAACTTGTCATATAGCTGGAATCATACGGTATGTAGCCTTTTCAGATTGGCTTCTTTCACTTAGCAATGTGTATTTAAGATTCCTCCATGTCTTTTCATGACTTAACTAAATTCTTTTTGTTATTTAATAATAGTCCATTGTGTGAATGTACCACAGTTTATTTATCCATTCACTTATTAAAAGATAACTTGGTTGCTTCCCATTTTAGCAATTATAAATCAAGCTGCTTTAAATATTCATTTGCAGGTTTTTGTGTGAACATGCATTACCAAGGCACAAGATTGCTGGACCATATGGTATGAGTTCAGTTTTGTAAGACACTGTCAAACTCCCTTTCAAAGTGGCTGTCTCATTTTGCGTTCCCATCAGAATGAGTGAGGGTTCCTGTTGTTCTACATCTTTGTCAACATTTGGTACTGTCAGTGTTTTGGATTTTAGCTATTCTAATAGGTATGCAGTTGTTCTTAAATTTTTTATTTCATGGTGCTTAATTCTGTCATTTGTTTTTAGACAAAAGCTCTCCTTCTTACATGTGAAAAGTGGAAGAAAATGGTAGAGAACTGGGTTTTACTTCTGACAATCCAGGTTTAGTTTATTTGGGTCTCAGATCACCTTTGAGTCTTAGACTAAACTTTTATGAACTAGAGGAGACTTCAGGTGGCCATGCCTCCAATAATTAAAATCCTGTGCAATCGACTTCATTCGTCACTCCAGTATTTTCTGGCTCCCATCCAAGTGCTGGTCAAGCCTCTGCGATGAGTGAACGAAATGGCACCGTATCCCCGAAGAACCGAGGAGACAGTCCTAACTCTGGAACGAATGGCCCCACTGTTTGCTTTGAAAGTAGTCATGCATACCTCTCCTTGTAAATCTGAGCTTGTTATAAAGTGAACAGGTGGGACACTGACATCAGCAGCTGGTATAAAATTCCTTTAGAAGCACTGAATCTTTTCCGTGTACCCCTGCAGTTATGAGACCTGACAGATGGGTAACATAATGGTCACACGACGCTGAAGACGAGGACGCGGCCACAAGGCTAATGGCACAGATACAGTTGCTGGCTGCGGAGCCAGAGATCTGTTAACGTTCTGAAATGACTATCAGGTGCTGAGTGAGACTTTTAAAGGTGCCGAGAATGGATAAGCTAAATTCCTCTCGGCGGAGAAGCACATTCTGCCGTGATTCACACTTCCCTTCTGGCAGTGAGCTTCAGGATGGCTGAGCTAAGTTTGACCCTTGTACATAAATATTATTTGAAGGATAGAGGCTAAAAATTTTATATCATTCAAAAGAATTCCAAACCCCCCACTCCTGGTGCTGGGAGGAGACAATGGAGGGTGGGTAGTGGTCATGTTACAGAAGAACTTGTTTTTCTTCCTTTCCAAATGGAAAGTCAGGGTAAAGCTGGTTGACAGGCAGCCTCATAATATTGTGGTGGGCAAAAGCCAACATATTTGCTAAATATATTTCAGTGCAGCACTCTGGTGATTTAATGATATTGAAATTTGTTCAAAAGGGTCATAAATTCACTTTTATATGTTTTGACATTTTATTTTACATCAAGAAAGCACTGTCTCTTCTCACTGGTATCTTAATCATGAGTAACACGTGCTGTCCCGGATATAAATATCACTATCGCATGCTCCTTTACTTAAGGATATGTGCGGTAGAAAAGTTGGTTCACTATTTTAATAAAGACACTTATAGAGACTAGGAATGTTTCAGCTCGGTTTCAAAATAATAAATAGTATATTCAAACTGTTCTGTAAAAAACAGAAGCAAGATATTTTAGCTTCTAATTATTAGTTATATATTATGGATGCTTATCTGTCACCCTTTCCTTTCATGGATTTACATCTTAGGAAGGACAGTTTAGTAACTATGATAAATTGTATTATTTTTTCGCAAATATTTAATGTTCTCTCTTGCCACTGAGAGAAATTCACTTTTCCGTGCTGCATCGATGTTGGGCTTGGTCGTGTAACTTGCTTTAGCTAATGGAAGGTGGCAGAAACAACCTTTTGACAACTCTGAACTTTAAAAGACAGTACAGGTTTCTGCCAACTTGCAGAGGACACGTATCTAATTCTCAGCCTGAAGCACAGCTGCAGAGCACAGTGACAGCCAACGTCAAGCAATGTGAATAACATGTAAGTATCTGTAATGCAAGTCACTAAGATTTTGAAGTTTTTTTCTATTATTATTATTATTTTTTTGTAATGGAGCATAATGTACTTGTTGCTGACAAATATCGATACACAGAAGTGAAATATTTTTCACAATGACAACAAAGAAATGGATAGATCTGGCAATGGCTTGGGGCTGGTTGGTGTGTGGCAAAGAAAGTTACAGGTGTCTGGAAAAATGGCAGATGGCAGCCCCTGTTATGCAATAAGAAAATATTTGGCTGAACTTTTGAATGAAAATATGTGGGAGGCTGAGAACGTACTTAATAACGTATTTGGTGTTTGAGGTTGGTTGTCATTTGATATATTTCTAAAGCTAATACAAGAAAGAACAAGCTCAGAAAAGATCTACACTGTTTGCAAGGGAGCATAGACTCTCAGGACACCTGGAAGATTGGAAAATGAAATGATTTCTCATCTCTATAGTTAGTCAAAGATAAAACTCAGAAATCCCTTGAGCCACAAATGCCAATTAATGCTCATGACACAGCCTCAGGGAAAAAACAAATCAAGGTTGTGACAATCACAGATTTTTAAAAGATTTTTGATTGGATTCCTGTGGCCTCCAATTCCTTTCTTTTGGATAAAATGCCCCAGGACTGGTGATAAAGGATTTTGTCCCAGGGGGAGCTGATAAGCAGAATACTTGTAACCCAGTCTAAGGAGAGAGACATGACTCAAAAGGAATTTTGACATGGCTACAGCCCTAGAATAAAAACATTAGTCAACAAACTTTCTGAAAGAGTTGTATTACTAATGGTTCAAGTCTAAAGGGATGTGTAGTCAGTGGTAGAGACTATTTCTCCAACAAAAGAGTGAAAAAGAATTTGCATTTCCAGCCATCATATCCTCCCCCCCACCCCTTATAACACATGTTTTCACTCATCCACATCAATTAACAACCACATTAAAATTTACTTACACATTAAAATTCTTGCAAGCAGCAGCTCTGCCTTATCGTAATTGGGTATCTGTACTAGTGTCTCTGAGATTTGGCCCATTGTATACGCTCAGTAGTAAGCGCTGAATAAGTTCATGAAGAGTGACATGTATATATCTTTGAATTTTTCCCAAGGTTCTCCTCAGTGCCCAGATTTTAGATGCTCAATAAATTTATTTTGAATAAATGAAGGAGACATATATATCCTGTATAAAAAGTCTACATAAAAGCTTACCAAATTAATGTAAAATGTAAATGCATACACACATAATTTTTTTACCACGTGGGTAAAAGACTTTCAATTGAGACGCATTGAAGAAAATAGTTGGAAGTTCCAGTTTTATCTTTCAGTTTTATACACGCTTTTGGCCAAAATAGATAGTGACTTGAGTCAATAGTATTTCTGACGAAGGGTAGAAAGTACCAAACATTTCAACACTTAGGAAAAATGCTTTGAAGATAATCTACCAATAATTTTTTTTTATAGTGTAGCCAGAAGTACAGAAGAAAAGATCTCTTAAGAAAATTCTTGAGAAAAGTTATTATGATTATACTTATTGAGAATTTAGGAATTTTTTTCCCCCAAGTTTACTTGGTTTGTCAATATATTGACTTACTCTTCTGAGTTTGCATCAGTTTAAAACTCAGGGGATGTGAAATAAAAGTGCCAATATTGTGTCTACATATTCATGCAAACCAAATGGAGCTTCAGTCTTGTAATTTGTAACAGGACTAAAGGAAACTGAACTTGTTCCTCCCCCTGCTCCTGTCACCACCAGCTATAGAATGAGCAGAAAGAACTTAAGGCTTCTAAACTAAATTCCAATCATTTTAGAAATTCCTTCCTTATGTATTAATTACATATTTTACTTTGATGCTATGTTCTAAATGTAGTCTCACTAAAGAGACTGAAGATGTTACAATCCAATTAGAATTCTGTCCAGAAGTGCCCTGGCCAGTGTGGCTCAGTTGGTTGGAGTGCATTCTTGTACAGGAAAGGTCGCAGGTTTGCTTCCAGGTTGGGGCACATGCCTGGGTTGTGGGTTCGATCCCCAGCCCCGGTCCAATCAATGCTTCTCTTACTCTCTCACTCTCTCTTCCTCTCTCTAAAATGAATAAATGCATGTCCTGGAGGGAGGATTAAAAATACACATATATTTTAAAACAAGAATTTTATCCAGGAGAGATAAATCCATTAAAAATGAACATATATAAAAAATACATTAAAAAGTTGTTTAAAATTTATATAAACAAAAAATTTTAAAACATTGATTATAAGACTAGAAGTGTGTCTTTCCAATGCACAGTTCAACATCCCTTTCATTGTTATTCATGAATTTTATAAATTTCCTTGGCTTTACATGTACTAGTTTCACCTTTTTTTCCCCTGGACCTGTGTGAAAAATTAACTATCTTTCTATTATTTTACTGATTGTAATTTATTATTCAGAGTTTAATCCCCATTTTGTGTATTTACTTGTATAATTACATTTATATTAAAATATATAGGTCAAAATCTTCTTAATTTACAAGGAAATTAACTGTTCACTTATATAATATTTGAGATATTTAAATTTGTTAGAATTCAGAGGAGTTCAACTCTTTTTGAATGACTCAGTAAAAATACTTTCAGAATTAAACTTCAATCTTAATCAAAATTCTTATTTTAATAGAGACAGCAGAAGGGGGGGCAGATTTTCTAGTAAAAATAAGACTTTTCTGCCAGTAGTTTAAATAATTAATGAATTGAAGTATTTTCTGCTGGAAGCTATCAAATTAGAATAAAAGAAAAGAGAAAAAAGAAAAAAAAGAAAATCACATCTAACTTTATGAAATACCAATTTCTAAAACTGTAAATATATTATACTTAAATGTGCCTTAGAAGATCTGAGTGTAAAGTTGATAACTGCTTTCATATGTTTTTGACTTGAAAAAGAGCAAATCACATTTATCAATTAATAAATATATAATGAAAATAATAAGACTGATTTGTATCACCATGGAAAGAAGGCACAAGGAAGGGAAATCATGTAAGGTTGCAGAAGGCATTTCATGTGCCCTGTGACGTATGGACATCTGTAAGTGGAAGAATAATAGTGGTGGGAAGGAGGTGTATGGGAATAATTCTCTGGTTTTTCCCAAAAGCCTGTAGGCAGTCTTCTAACACATTTGTATTTTTAAAGTGTTTATTGCAGATGACATTCTTGTATATAGCTGATATGAACTTTGCAGTGATAGGAAAAAAATACCATAATATCCCTTAGTTTCTAAAATTTTAAAAGGAAAGAAGCATACATTTAAATGAATAAATTCAGACAATTACATAATATTCACAATATTAAATTGATAAAGTGTTGTACATTCTTTAGGTATATCTCCTTAGAAGTTTTATAAAATTAATATTGTAAAATTAGATTTCAAAAAGAAGACTTAGAAATTGGCCACTGATGAGGATATTGTCTAATTATCAATTTCTATCTTTTTAATTAAAAAAAAAAATCTGGAGTCAATACAGTGAGCTAAAGTTGAATAATAAATAGAATGGAACATTCCACCTAGCTAAAAGTTGAACCACAGACAAAGGCCAGAGATTTTGAATAATTACAAGGTTCTTCTCCCTCTATGTTACCTACTAACACCTCTCCTTCCATACCGTCTTTAGGCACTGAGTCTTGCAATATTATATATATTGTAATATCAGTGCGTTTCTGGAAAATCTTACTTGTGAGAGGACTTTAAGTGGTGGACTTACTACAATTACTGATTTGTAGAGATTAGCGTAGTGAGCATTTGCCACACTTTCTGGCACCCATCATTTGCTGATGGTCTTCCTAAATTTTGAGATGTGATCCTATGTTAAAATGTGAGGCCGTTCCTAGCTGCATTGCCTTCAGGCATGATTCCCTGTGTATTTCGTTGTCGCAACCAAGAATACTTTTTTCTTCTGTATCTCTATCTCTCTAACACACACACACACACACACACACACACACACTTGACAATAAGAGGAACACATTAGCAGATGTTGATTTACTTAAATACATAAGTTTTATATAGGTTTTCTAGCATTTTCAAAAAGACATAAAAATTTCTTGAGTAGAAAGAATTATAAATAAAAAATATTTCACCATTCATCAAAATTAACTCATTTTTTCTTCATGTGCTAGGCAGTGGAGTTTGATAATGGGGATAAAAAGAATTATTTCAATGGTGAGGCCAATATACAAAATTTTTTTCTCATAATGCTTCATTTACTTATCAAATATCAAACTGGATTAATTAAATCCCGATGTGATTCCTTTAACACATACACTCATTACCAAGTAATTTCTGACATTATAAAGAGCATCAGCTGCGTTGAAAATGAGTGACATCCATTCTGCAACAGAGCCGGCCGACATGCAGTATTTGCAGAGTGGTCTGTGCACCATTTACAACCGAACCGCTCAAGGTGCACATCTCTGACCTACTAAGACAAAATCGCCAAGGCATGGAGCTGAGAGATTTTCATTGTTAATATTCAATCTCTGGATGATGCTAAAGCACACCAGTCAAAATTTGAGGGTAAAATGTAAATTTCTTTTCATAGAAAACTTAACTCTTAAAATGAAAAGACTTAGGATGACAACATTCTCCCCAACCAACAGAGAAGAAAACCATGGCAAATGGAAATTGTTTCAAATCGGAGGAGCCCTAAGATTAGAATTAGAATACAATGCTCCTAAAATTCTAGTTGTGTGCACAGTTTAATTCAATTTAGATTGTTTAAACAACTTCCCCCCCCCCACAACATCATTATGTCAAGCTTCCACAGTGAGGCACAGAATTGGGGCGAGTATTTATGAGACCAGTGTGCTCCATCACCCCAAAGTGTCTCCATGCTCTATTTAATTTGACTATGACAACTAATCCAGCTATAAAATTTCAACAAAATGTGAACAGTTACCCAGAACCATATTGTGGGGTATCTCAACTCCATTGCAGCATGAAACTAAATACTCAAAAGCATACTTTATTATACCTGTTTTTGGTAGGTTATGCATATACCTCAGTCAGTCCGAACTTTCTCACAGGCCTGACCTTTGCTATACTATTTGTCCTGGTTGAGAATCAATTTTCCAGTGTTAAGTTCTGCTTTATCTTACTGAGAAACACCTGTGTCTTTAGCTCCTTAACTCACTACAGAGCATAATTAGCATTAACCAGCATTACAGTTAACCGTCCAATCAGGCAGACCAATTCACAACATTTCCCTTCTGACTAATGCTACTTATCTGCACACAGAATCACAACTAGTGCAAATGAATTAAGTAAGTATCAGAAGGCCCTGAAGAGTCAGTGGGATGGTTTGGGGTTTAAAGTGTTAGAGATTAGGGGAAATCCTCCATTCTGGCTTGGTAATATATTCACTGGGATCATGTCCAAATCTCTCCTCAGAAAAGGCAATTGTAGTACCAACTCTTAACCTATGTTTTGTTTGTTCAAAAGGTTGATAGGTGACATCCTTTAGAATAGTCATGTAATGCACCAACAGCATTGAACACATTCATTCTTTTGCGTATTTTTTTCCCAACCACATCTAGTCTTTGAGGGTGATCATTTTTGTTGGCTCATTAATTCAATTTTCCTTTGTTCAATAAAATCCCCAAATTCTGATGTTGAATTGCCCGGAATAAGAATACTGATGATAGAAATGGCACCAGAGAAATCATTGCTATTCTTGGCCACAGACATTTCCAGTCTGAACAATAGCTGTTTTCTTCATAGCTTTCACCAATGTCATATTTTAAGCAAGGATTTTGTGAGCTCACACATGAATGGAAAAGGCTGCAAAATATGTTGCAGAAATCTTTCACAGGTAGGCAGGAAGTTTGGAATAGATTATCAGAACAGGAAAGTTATAAAGAAATTTCTAGGTCAAAAGACAAAGTAAAACTGCTGAAGTGTGTGCTTTAGAGTGCAGTGTGATTCAGTCAGCAGCTTAGCTGCTATTTTCCCAGCTGACATTGAACCCTTTGCTATATGGAGAATCAAAGGATGGAGGTCAGAAGATTGGGCTATTTGAAGATTTAAAAAATATTAAGAATGCAAGATTCATAAGAATAGAACTATCTTAAAGTATTTTAATTTATAATTCAATGCTATGAACTTCTTATATTTTTAAATGATAACTACTTTAACCAAATTTTTCACAGATTGCAAATATCCAAATAGAGACTGAATTCTAGATTTTGATGGCTATGAATGATAAAGAATTAGAGAGGATAGAAGGAACATGCTCATATTGTTGTTGCCTGCCTTTCCTGGCTTTTCTATCAAAGCAGGAATGGGAGGTAAGACATGCAAAAAACAAACAAACAAAAAGCACTATATCTAATTATAAAAATAGAAATGCAGAGTAATAAGAGCTTTTCCTGAAAAATACCTAAGACCTGGGGAAATTTCCTAAGTTTTTTCAAATCTTCATCTTTCCTTTTTCTCTCCAGAACAAATCTTCCAATCCTCTAAACCTTTCAATCTTTTAAACCTTTCTCTTGTTTTGTTTGTTTTTTATACTGTTCTTTTTCTCTTTCCTCTTTAGTAACTTCTTTATTATGTGAATCAAGATAATCTTTCATAGACTTTTTCCTTTAGATCAGCACCATTACTCCTAGCAACAGAGGTACAAGTAAAAATCATTATTATTGGATGATAATAGTAGTGGTGGTTAGTCTGGGGGGAGCAGAAAGACAGATTATATTTCTTTTTTATCTCAATATATAAGTAAAAATTTCCTGGCCTAAGATTTCTACCTCTCGAGACTCTTAAACACAGACCAAACTGAAATATGTTCCTTGTTTTCCTACTTGTGTGAAATTTTTACAAAATAATTAGTGTTCCTCCTTTTTAATTTAATATGACATGTGATAACTGTTGAATAATATGCCCTGGAATGAATTTCATATTATGAGACAAAAATATTAAAACTGGATAAGATATTTGTGTTTAAATTAAAATTTATCTGAATGAACATCTATAGTATACCAGTGAATTACACACTTAATAAATCATAAAATGTGATATAAAACTAATTTATTATTTTGATTTATGCCTTTTTTTCCTATGTGTTATGCAAACAAAATCTTCAACTTTGGATATAACTATTTCTAATAATAAATTCGATGAGAACAATTAGAGTCACTTTTCATAAAAAAAATTTGAGAAGAAAAGAAAGAAATATAGAATATAAATAAGCTAAGGTAACAGCACATTTTTCTTCTGTTGGAATAAATACTATGTTAAGGGAACTGGGTCATGTTCATAAAGCCAACCAGGTAAATTCAGTAGTTGGTAAAGCCACTAATCTGTGAATCTCATAGATGGCCTTTTTCACAAAGAAAAAAAAGTCTTAGAGCTACATCAATCCTAGACATCTCAGTGCACATCTGTCCTCAACTCATCACGTCTCATTATTGTCATAGGCAGTGGTGTCCTGAAGTCCACGCTCACGAGAGCCAATTACTAAACCTTGTTAGATACTTTGTGAGCCCATTGTTAAACAAAGCCATTAGCAAAAAGCTAATTTATAATAAACCTTATAATTAAATAAATTCTATTGAAATCAAATGCAATAAATAATTATAACTCATTACTTTTTAATTATTTTACTGCATGGCACCATTATTTATTTTTTTGAGGAAATGAATGTCTATTGTATATTCACGGTGGAAATACAATAGAAATTGGTAATATCGTACATCTCTTCCCAATTCCATAATCAAAGTGTAATGTCAGACATAGAGTGGGACTATTTTATATAAACTGTTAAATGCTATAAATCAGAAATGTTTCCCCTCAGAAAGCTGGTTTGTTAAACATTTACTCGCACCCCACTAACTATAGGTCAACATTTCTGTCAGATTTCCGTAAGAACATGATGACAATGACCTGCATAGAATAAGTCACATCCTCATCTATTCCAGAAATTATTTTTCCTCTGGGCCATAGTTAGGAAAACACCACTCAACAGGCCATCCAGTTACAATGAGGGAATGGAGATTCCCACGTTCCTTTTCACGATGCATGAGAGCTATTGCTCCTCGCCACAGCGCCCACTGACTTGCAATTCTAGCTCGTTGATATTCCAAGTTTAGGTTTCTTCCGCATGAGAATCTGACTAAGTGTGCTTTTGACTGCACAGCCAGGGCATGTTACACAAAATCTAAGTTTCAACAAGGAGGTGAGCATCTTAGTACTGACCTTATTGTGTCTCAAGTACATTTAAGTGACAAAAAATTGCAACTGATATTTTAATTTTATTGTTAATGTATCTTGTGACGTTTTTCATCAGTCTAGACTAATTGAATATTCTTCCTGCCCCCCTTATATTTTGTTTCTTCAATGGGAAAGTGAGAAAATCTCTGGAAATTTTATTAAAGAAATCCAGTCCTACTTAGAGTAAGTGGCCTCCTAAAAGTGTCAGAGAGTGAAATTCTTTGGTAAGTGATTTGAAGACTTATGAAATGAATTAATTAATTCAAATAAAGGTACAAGTTACCATAATTATTACTTTAGACTTCTCTTTCAATCTTTTTTAGATATTGTCTCTCTAAAGAGAAAAATTAAATTCAGTATAAATTCTCCTAATAAGAGAAACTAAACACTAAGGAATAAGATTGTGTCTGATAAGACTGGTCTTTGGGAACCACAGGCCACTGTCGCATCTATGTGTTTGTTATCTTTGCCTCACCTCAAAAGCCCATGTTCCTCCTGCTGAGGGCAGGACCACCCGCGCTGAGAGTGCACATATACAGGCTTCATCCTGAGGGTTTACCTCGAAAGGTCAATTTGTTTCCCTAGTTTAGAAAACATGCTTCTTATTAGAGAAAGCTGCTTATTCAGAGACATCACGTACATTTATTGAATTAGCTTTGAAACTTTCAGTTTTCAGACACTGTTTGATGTCTAGGGTTATCGTATTCACTTTTAGGAAGCCTGGACAGCAGTGTTCAATAGATAGTCACTAGACATATATGGCGATTTATATTTAGTTTACATGAACTAAAATTAAAAACTCATTCTCACCTGCCACAGTTCAAGTGCTAAGTTGTCAACTATGCCCTGTGCCTATCATACCGGAAAGCACGGATGTACATTTTTCCCGCTGCATAAAGTTCTGTTAGAACTGTGTTCTAGATCACCCTACTCAAATCGTGTTCCATGGACCAGCCATGTCAGCCTCATATAGGGGTTTATTAGAAAAGCAGATTCCTGGGCTCAACCCCAGCCTCACTGCGTCATAATGTGCTCTTTCCACAAGATACCTGGACTTTCACATGAGGGTCACAAGGAAGGCACTTTTGAGTCTGCCTTTGCATATTAAGGTCTTTGCAGAAACATTATATTAAAATATGCCTAACTTAAAAAATTCTTTTTGTTAAATTTACTGGGAAGACATTGGTTACAATGTGCCTAACTTTTGAGATGTAGAGGTCAACACTCTGAGCTTTTACTTTCTATTCAATGCCAGAACAATAGTCAAGTCATTATAAGTTTAAGGAAAAGATAATTATATGTTTATGATTTTCCAAGTTGTCTTATTTAATTAAACAAGTTAATCATTTGCTATAATTGTCTAAATACACACATCTTTTAAACTTGGAAACCATGCATATTTTATTAGAACCCTTGGGGCAAAAAAAGAATGCAGCAAAAAGGAAATCACAGGCAAAGTGCTCCTCATGATGGGACACTTTTTTGAATCATAAAAATACTTTGGCCAACACCTAACAACGGCAGCTCTCTGGGAGTGGAACCAGGTATCCACATTTGTAACAGTAAAATGTAATGGGCTTAACCCAATTAAAAAAACACACATTACCCTGAATCCACCATTACATACACAAACCCAAAGATATTTAATATGTTTATAAAATCCTAAAAAAAATTTCAGTTCTCAAAGTTGCAGAACCACTCACTATGGCCTCCTTTAAAATGAGAAAACCTTGCTTCATATATATTGTATGATAGCTCTTCCCTTTTTACATTAATAGCACATTGTTTTATTACAATAAAAATTCTTAACATGTCAAATATCAGAATTATTACTGCGAGTCTTTTTAGATAGATTATCGAATATAATTATGTTCTACATATTTGTTCTTGAAGAGGAATATCCATTTCTTTACAAAAAGCCAAGATTCAAAGATAAGCAGTTCTCATAAAGATATATAAGGCTTTGTTCAGGCTCCGAAGATAATTAGAATGTTTCACAAATGGGCTGGCCCTGAATTCCAACTCTTGAGATAACCAGGAATCCAAATAAAATAAGCTAATCTGGCTCCAGTTGTATAAAATCATGCCAAAATTCCATCTTTAACTGGTTAAAAATACAATATAGTTTGTGGTGGCCAAACAAAAAATAATCACATTACTTTATGGTAAAGACTATCGTCCATGTCTTTCTTTGAAGTGAGATTAAAATTATTTTTTTTTCTGGCTCAGCTTCCTCAGTTAAAAGATGGTATTTTGTGTAGCTGAATTATTGAAGAAACTGTTCAAAGTGAAATAAAAAATCTCAGACTCTAAACTCATAGACCCTCACGAAGATCTTTCACTCACTCTCACAGAGGTCTCTCCCCTCTCGCTATATCTGATACTACTTTTCAAAGCTGAAAGGCAGGATATTAAAAAACATATGTATATATGATAAAACTCAATGTACCCCTTTCTCCTGGCCAATTGATTCCCAATTGGCACGCTGCACTAACTAAAAATTCACCGTTAGGAATTTATTACTTTATCCCAAGTCACATCATCTCTAAACATCAGTTTTTATGTCATGAAGTCCTGGGGTAGTTTTCATTTACATTCTACTGTATGAATTCTTTTATCAGATTACTTACCTCTAGCTGTGACAGGCTGCTTGGGTTTTAAAGAATGTGACTGGGAATAAATGGGACAGACAGGTAATGCTAGAGCATAGAGCACTACCTATGGCTGACAGGTGTGGCCAGGGACTAAGAAAACAGCCTGAGCTGCCTGGTGCTCTCGGATGCCCTGTTGAAAAGCAGAGTAATTAATATAGAGAGAAGGTGAGGGAACAGGCTCAGATTTTACCTATGTCTCATTTTGCCCAGGACTATAATATTGGGAAACTATTAGTTGTGCTAGAGCTTCCTAATTCAGTCAAGGACCCTGTATTTGAAGTCTGAAGCTTAGTGAATTTTAAGGACTAAGCTTATTAATTAAGCAGATAACATTTTAATTCAAAGGTTGTGCCAAGCTAAGTACACAAAACAGCAAAGGCTTTTTATACACCAATAAAGAAAATTTAAATAACCACTCTATTATTTTTCTATTTTGGATATTTGTGAGAAAATAATTTTTGGTGTGAATTATCTGCTGATAATTCTCTTAAACATCCACTTCACTGTAAGCAAGTTCATGGCCCAGGATAGTAGTTGGGTTATAATTCACAAACTTCGGGACATAATAGAATAGTAACTGCAGTCTCACCAGTGACAATATCACAGTAAACCACTTTAATAAGGAAATTAAATCAAAGAAAGAAATATATTTAATAACTGAAAATTAGAAACTTACACTGTTCTGATATGTTCATAATATTACAAATTGTTTTTGTAAATAAACAATCGCTTGCTATAATTATTTATCCTATTAGTTTAGAAAAAGAATTCTTTTCTAAAATCTCAGAGAATAACACATATAAATAAATGCATAAAGAATAAAGTGACTGAATAAACATGAAAAGCAGAACTGATAGTGATATAAATTCTAAGAGAAGACAAAATAGCCTATAAAAATATTAATAAAATTACATTTATAAGAATCACAAAAATTTACCTGGGTGAAATGTAACTATATATGTGTGTGTATATAAATATATATATAGTATATGTCATGATACTTAAAGGCTATATAGATTCCTGTCTATAAAACCTTGCATTTGAAAAACCCAACTCTCTTTCTGTATGTTTATGATATAATGCATCAATATAACTACCTTCTGCAAAAAGTTATTAACAACAACTTTGAAAGTAGAACTGTTTTTATAAGTAGTTCCAAATTAATATTGTATGCTGTTTGTAAATTAATAGAAAATTTTAAGCATTTATTTTATTCACTGGAGTTATTAAATTCTCCTGGGAACCCTTACAAAATACATACACTGTAAAAAGTACATTAATCATTTCTAATTAGCACAAAAACATATACGCTTACGTAAGCATTTTTAAAGTGTCATATTTATAGATAACTAAAACTTGGCTAGTTAACATTATGTTCCTTAGATTCCAAAACTATTTTCTAGGGAACATAAAGATATTTTAATCTTTACAGCCTCTCACAATTGTATAAATACTTTAATGTTGAAAACAAAAAGTTATTTAAATTATATTTTGCATGGGTACTATTAAAATATACTGTGCATTTTGTACACATGTTGTATAAATATTTTCCACACAGTACTTTACACAAAACTCATGTGATATACTAGTGAACTATTAAGATCTTTCAAGGATGTTTGACGGGACCGTATTTCTGTTTTGCACACTACTTTAGAATGTAATTCTGGTTTAAGATATGTCATCTCTCACGATGAGTTATTTGTAGCAAAGGTTATTCCAAGGAAGGTAGAAATGTAGACGTTAAGTCTTGCAATCATATCTCTCTCTCTCTAGTGGTAGGGAATTCTGATTTTTATAGTATAAAATTCTGAATAATTAAGAAAAACAAAGGTCAAGTCCTTTTGACGCGGTAACCTTATCTGTCGGGGTCAGAAGCTTTTAAATAGGAGAGATTTAATATAGGAAATTAGCTCCCAGGTGTCGGAGGGCTTGGGAGCAAGGCGAGCACTAAGGCCACCGCCTGAGCGCCAGCAGGAGGTAGCTGCCCGAGCTGAGGAAGCGATTAGGGGACCAACCGAGGCAGCCCTGGGGACAGGGCATGGCCCGCGCTGCCTGATAATCTCCGCAGGAAACGTCCCGTGCTCAGACCAGCTGCCATTGCTGGGGTGATGGTGGCAGGCACAGCAAACAACCAGAAACAAAGAAGCCCCCCACCCCACCTCCCAGCTCCCAATCTCCTCTAGTCCCTCCTTCCCACAGACACTACTGGGAAGTCACCGGGGAAGAGCCGGTGAAGTAGAACCTCCAGAGTGCCAGCTACAGCTTGACAGTGTTCGCCGCAGGACAAATTTGGAACTGAGATAAAAAGCCAGCCCCACCATCAAGCAATAATTGACAATGCTTATTTATTACATCTTTTGAATATACCTATCAAAGTTCATTTTGCTCTGATTACAAATCATATTTACAACAAACTAAGCCATACTAATAAAGTTGTGGGGTTTTTGCTGTAAAGCTACAACCCTGGTACTTAAGTTAGACTCAAATTCATAGACTGAAAACTTGTATATATTATTGATGTTTAACTCTACGTTTCATTAAGAGCTATTGACATAGCAAAATCAGTGGAGATTCTATCTGTCAGGAAAAGAGAAGAGTCTGCTAGAGTCACAGGCTCCCTCTTGGAAGGCCAATGCACAAAATTTCATTCCCACCCACTCACCCTGGGCCCTGGCGGAGAGAAGGCAAGACAGACTAGAGTTGTGTGAGGAGAGTGTGGTGTTTGTGACTCTGGGGAGAGAGCTGAGGGGACAGCTGTCAGGGCTCCTGTTCTGAGTCATTCTCCCCTACAGCAGATGCCATCTTTCTTGGGTGAGCACTCCCTCCATACAGCATCAGCCTGGGGGAAAGAAAGAACCCTATCCGCTGGACTCCCTCTTGCCCCACCCTGTGGATCTTATGCCCCGCTGAGGAGTCAGCTGCCTTGGCTGGGGCGTAGAAGTCTGGGCAGACTCAGGGGTTACCAGTGATTGAGTTGTGTGACTTTGGGGTGTGGGGACATTCACCCCACTTTCCATGAACCTGACTGGAGCTCCTACCTCACTGGAGATATGATAGCCTTCCCCTCTGGGCTCCTAGTGGCCCCACCATCCCAACTGCTGGTGGCTCCCCTTGCTGAGAGCTGGGCAAAATGCAAGACAGAGTTGTGTGGCTCTGGGCTGGTGGCCACATTCCCTACCTTCCTCTCACTGGAGATCCACTAGCCCCATTCTCCCAGCTCTCAGAGGCCCCACCCTGCTGAGCTCTGGCTCCTCCTGGCAGAATCTGGGACAGACTGACTTGTGTGGCTTCAAAAATTAAAAATGGAACTTCCTTATGACCCAGCAATTCCACTTCTGGGAATATATCCAAAGAAAACTGAAACACTAGTTTGAAAGAATATATGCACCCCTATGTTCATTGCAGCATTATTTTCAATAGTCAAGATTTGGAAGCAGCCCAAGTGCCCATCAGTAGATGAGTGGATAAAAGGCTGTGGGACATTTACACCATGGAGTACTACCTGGCAGTGAAAAAGAAGGAAATCTTACCCTTTGTGACAGCATGGATGAACCTGGAAAGCATTGTGCTAAGTAAAATAAGCCAGTTAGAGAAAGACAAATATGATTTCAATCATGTGGAATTTAATCAACAAAATAAACTGACAAACAAAATAGAAACAGACTCAAAGATAGAAAACATACTGACAGCTATCAGAGGGGAGGAGGTTGCAGTTCTGGGTAAAAAGGTGAAGGGATTAAGCAAAAAAAAAAAATAGGAGAAAAAACAGCCTCATGGACACAGACAACAGCCATGGTGTTTATTACCAAAGGGGAAGAGGGTAGAGGGAAATAGAAGAGGGTATGGAGGGGAAAAATGGTGATGGACGGAGACTTGGGGTGGTGAACACATAATACAATATACAGATGATTTACACCTGAAACTATATAATTTTATTAACCATTGTCACCCCAATACATTCAATAAAATAAATAATACGTAAAAATGAAAATCTAAAAAAAATAAAATAAAGAGTGCCTTTCTTCATAAATGTTATGATATTGGGGGGAATACCCATTAATTTGAAAATTCAGTGAACAGAAACTACTGAATAATCAATTTAGAGCATAGAAAGGGATTGAGATGTAGAACAACTTAGCATTTGGAAATCTTGCCAATTTTCTGAAATGTTAAAATAAGAATCAAAGTGACATTAACCAAAAATTGGTTTCTAAAGCAAGAAAAAATATACTATTAGTAAATTAACCAACTAGACAAAAATATAAAAGAAAAACCTGGAGTTTCAATGCTGAACCCAAGCCATTATGATTCTGGAATTTATTAAAAGGAATAATTCATGGGACATTTGGAAGTAATCTTTCTGCTATATTATGCATTCATGAGCTTCTTATTAGGATATTGTGGCTACTTTTGGTCACTACAAGTTTTAAAAGATGTGGATAAACTGGAAAAGATCAGGGAAGAATGAAGAAAATGTCTAAAGGGATAGAAAATAGTAACCTGAGGAAATGTTTGAACAATTGTGCTGCTTATAATAGAGGAAAAAAGCCCACAGGGCAGTCTGATTGTTATAATTAGATATGTGAGGTATTTCCACAGGATTATAACTGATTATTATTTTTTTTCTCCACACGAATGTTAGCTGGAACAAAAGAGAGGTGTGTAATTAAAGAGCATTTTATTGTATATAAAATCCCCCAATTAAATTTGTGTTTATTTTTCCATTTCTTTGATCTAGTGAGAGAAGTGCTGGAAAGCTACCTCAGTAATCCTTAGCAAGATAAATTTCCTTTGAGACCTGAAAATAGATCGAACCTTCTTTCTGAGAAACAGAGCCGCTTCGTTGGTCTAGGAAGGGGCTCTACAGGCATCTTCTGTGTTTCGGATGCTGTTGGTCCAGGACATTTAGTCTGACAGTCCTTATGAGGGTAAGTGGGTGAACTGGAAAGAAAGGGGCCCTTGGAGCTTTGAAAGTTATAAAGGGCAGGCTCTGGGCATGTTCAGAACTGCAAAGATAGTTACTGAAAGAATTTTGAAACAGGACTCCCAGAGTGGAGGCAATGGTTGAACGCAGTTGAGAGAAACGAGCACAGCGGCTGGGTTATGCCAGTGAGAGCGGTGAGGGCCCTTGCTCCATGCAACTCTCAGAGCAGCCTCCTTCCTTGGGAATTCAGGGACTCCACTAGTTATCAACAGAGACACCATGTGGCGGGGGGAGGCAATGGCAGTAAGAGGAGGAGGTGTGAAACCCAGCTTTCCCTCAGTCCGGATAGTGGAACCCCACTAATGAGAATAATAGGGCTTGCATTCTAATATAGATTGACTTCCTTCAGACAGTGAGAGAGATGACTGCGTTTACAGCCCACCTCGGGGGAGTAGCTATGTAGAGGACCAGCTATCTCAACAGAATATTTTTAAAGATTAAAGGCATAATTAAAAAGTATAAAGATCAATTGAAAACATTTAATTATTTACAAATGTTATGTCCTCACTAACGTTGTCCCTAATATGCTGAGATGGGATCAAATCTTCCCATAACCAACTCTCAATGCACCATCAACCACTACTTAGAAATTATCAAAATTGAAATTTTATATTCATTGCTATATTATTGGTAGGAGTTTACCTCCCCTTCTAGAATATACATTCCACAAGAGCGGGCTCACCATCTCACCCTTAGGCTCACATGGTCACCACTACATCATCAACCTCCATCACAATGGTCCATGGCATACATTCAGCACATAATCTGCTGGGTAGCATACGCTCCATAAAAAAAAGATTGCATATCATTTTTTAACAGTCTAAAAGTGAAAAGTGAATACATTATTACAAAAACCCTTCTCACAGTAAAAATCCCAGGCCCAGAAAGGGTGTATCACTGGTGTATCTTTCCAAACATTTAAAGAAGAAATGTAAATAAGAAATAACACAGGCCAGATGTAAATTATTTCAGGAAATAGAAAAAAGGGAATGGCCTCTGGGCCTATTTATAAGAATAAAATCCAACTCTTGATTCAAAACACTGTCAAGGAAATTACAAGAAACATTACAGACCAATCATGAACCTTGGTGTAAAAATCCTTAATAAAATATCAGCAATTAGAATTCAGTATATCGATATATATTTATATATAGATATAGACACATGCATCATACCAGGTGGAGTTTTTCCGTATGTAAGGGTAGTTTAACATTTTTTTTAAAAATCAGTGTTATTTACCACACTAAACAAAATAAGGTGGGCAAGGGGAGAAAAAACACATAATTATTATTATAGCTTTAGAAAAATCATTTGACAAAATTTGACACTTACCCATCATAAAAAACTCTGAGAACACTAGACATAGAAGGGAAAGACCTTAATCTATAAGTAATCTATAAGAACATTTAAAAAATCTCACTCAAATATCTTACACAATGGTGAAATATTAAAAAGCTTTAAAAAAAAAGATTTTTTAAAAATTTAGGAATAGAACAGGGATTTCACTATCAACATTTCATTCAACATTGTGCTGGAAATTTAGCTGGTAAATAGGGCAAAAAAAAACCCCAAGACATACTAATTGGAAAAGAAGAAATAAAATGATCATTATTCATAGACAGATGATAATTATATGCTCAGAAATTATAAAATGCTTACAGACAATTAGAATTAATAAGTGAATTTAGCAAGCTTATTGGATATGTGTTCAATTTAGAAAATGTGTTTTCATTCCAGCAACAGAACAACAAACAATGAAACAGAAATAATATCATTACAATAACTTCAACAAATATCAAATGTCTAGGAATGACTTTATCAAAAGACGTTCAAAGCCTTTACATTAGAAACTAAAATTCTTATTAAGATTAAAGAAGACTAAATAAATTAAAGGATCATTTATGTACATTGGAAAGTACAATATTGGAAGGCACAGTATTGTAAAGATAGCAATTTTCCTCAAAGTATAGATTCAATGTAATCACAACCAAAATCCCAGCAGGTTTTTTAAAATAAAAAATGATAGGCTTATTCTAAAATGTATATGGAAAGGATCAACAATATCAGTAGTGAAGACAAAAACAATTCTAGGCACTACCAAATATGTCAAGACCTACATTAAAGCTACAGTAATTAAAATAATGTGATATTTGTGCAAGGATAGAGAAGCTGAGTAACAGAACAGACTAGAAAGACCAGAAATGACCTCCATATATTGTCATCTGATTGTGGTGGATGCTCTGATGTGCAGCTCATATTAACCTTAATAAATGAAAGAAATTATTTGAGCTACTAGGAATGGTTGGTTCTCAACTCTCACACTTTTATGGGAATTGGCCTTGACTGAAGAAAAGTGGCTCACTCAAGGTCACACCTGTTTCTGGGTTTAGTCTGTATCTAGTTTGATCAGCACAGGGGCAATAAGGCCCAGCCTCCTCTCCCTAACTCAGGCCAACTCTGCTTCAGACCTCTCCATGGAGCCCACAGAAGTTTTTGTTGGGACAGCATTACAGCTCAGCTTCTCTCTCTGTCCAATCCTGTTTCCTTTCTCTCTCTTCTACAGTTGTGAGTTCCTAAGAGCCTTCACAAATGTCTGGCAAGCTAATCTTTAACTTAGAGTCAGCTTCATAGAGAAGCCAAATCACAGCAGTTAGTGCCAGGAATATTCCAAAAAGCAGATGCTAAGATGCAATTTCAGAGCTGGATCATCTGCCTGACTGGAGGATGACAACGGACCACTGACTGCAAAGTCAACCCAAATAGTAGTCCAAGTTGCAGCTGCTGGGCCAGATGTGATTATCTTTGCTAGAATTGAATAACAGGTGCATGGCCATCAATTTAATAAATGTATTCATTTCCATTTTTATCAGAAATAGGATCATAAAGAATTCAAATTTACTTGGAATAGATAATATGTTTATAGACATTTAGAGTTTTGTCCTAGGTCTAGGTTAACTCCCTTGTGCTATGCCATGATATAGACCAAAGAGGTCTGTACCTTTGGATATCCCCCAGAACATCACATCAACCCACTAGATTAATGCCATCACTCTAACTGGACTGGATGAGGCAGAGTGGCTAGTAGATTGGAGGCCTTGATAAGACCCAGATATTCCAAAGGGTGAGATATAAAACCTACAAAGATGTAGGGATCCATCACATCAGTAAAAGTTTTAGGGGTCCAGGGATCCTTTACTCTTCAAACTAACAGATATATTTTTACATTTGCACCACTAAGAAGGAAGGACAATGTTAGGTAGGCGCATTTGCGTATGGAGGCACCAGGTAGCACCTTGGGGAATACTGCTGTGCCTTTTGTACCTTGTGACTAAGTGTCAGCCACCTTTCAATAGGCCTCTTATTGATATCTTGATGTTCTCCACCTGAAATGCCACCATTTTTCTTTCCCTGAGTTTTAAAGAAATGAATTTTAAAAATAAAGAATTAAAAATCTAGGCCAAAATTATAATATCTATACTTGAAGATGTATCTTGAGATAACCAAATAGGTTTACTACTTAAATCCCAGAATTTGGCAAATGACCCACCCAGTCACAGTCCTTTCCTTAACTAAGGGGACACAAGAGGTAAATACATTATGCTTTTCCCCTTATTATAATCACAAAGCCCATAAAGACAGTTGCACCATAAAAGCCATGGCATGAGATGCCACCACTTCAGTTTCTCCTTTCACAATGCATTGTCTTGCATGAGAAATGCTGCTCCCTGCAGAGATCCCTTGTAAAGAGACCCTTTTACAAGATTGTTCAGTTTCCTACTTCTCCCTAAGACGTATCCTTTGGCCCCAACCCTTCAGCCTAAGTTCTCAAAACACACACATACACACACACACACACTACCAGAGAGGTAATTTTTTAAAAAGAAGATTTATTAGTAACACAGGAAGCCAGCTTTTAGAATCTCCTGTTAGTTATTAACTTTTTCCACCTTCTCAAATAACAAAAATTAGACAAAGTAACTCTTTTATATTGAAGTTTGTTTAAAAACAGAAATTTATGCCTAAAGAAGATCGAATAATTTTTATATTTTGTCTTTTACAAATAAAAAAGATCCTAACATTTGAATTAGCTAAAGTAAAGAAATATATTTATTTCTGTGTATTAGGAAAGCTCTTCAATTATTATTTTGTGTCTGGCCAAGCTAAAGTCCTTAAATCAATAATGTCCTATTTTTCACAAAATAATTTTATCCTGATAAATTGTGGAAATGGAGAGGCCTATTTCTTGAAGTGTATTTTTGCTTACTTGTCAATGTGGAGATAATAAAATACATTGCTTCAAACACAATGGAAAAAATATTACATTTACTGAGTTTTATTCACATGTTAACATTCCTATTTCCTCTGTCTTTCTTAAATTTTGGCATACTTCACCCTTCTTGGCTTTTTTCATCTTCTTCCAGATCCAAATTCCCATTTGGATCTACATATTTGTTAAAAGCAGCATTTAAGTGTTCCTAATGAAATCAGTGAAACTGCACTAAGTGCCACTTATTATAAATTTCAAAATATATTCTTTCACTAGCCTAATAAAACCACTATTGTTTTTAGCTGTTCCATCAATAACACTGTACCCGGTTTTGGCATCTGGTTGAGACATCTTCTGCCTTGCTTTTCAAATGGAAACAATTAATTCAATCAATTGCATGTAGTTTCCCTAGGAATTACACTAACCAAAATAGGATAGCAATAAAGGATTATTTCTGGAAATTCCTATATTTCTTTTGACAACACACTAAAACACAAAGAAAAACCCATAATTTCCTAAGAGGCATAGACTCAAGGATCATATTTACTTCTTTTTATGTATTTGTTTTCCTAAATATATATCATTATATTCTATATATTTTTTTAAAAGTAAGTATATCCTTATGAAATTCAAATAAGCGATTCATCTGGAAATTTTCCAGAATCCATGGACAGAGATTTATATTAAATAGTTAGGAATTCTGACCTTATTTTGTTACAGATTTCATGAAAACTTAGGCAGATGAAATCTTGAATTCATAAATTGAGTGGGAAAGATTCCCTAGGGATGCTCCAAATCTCCAGTCTCAGACATAAATGACGCTCTTCCTCCCTTTTAAAAATTCCCAGTACAAGCCTGTCTACTACATGCAAATATATAATCCCCTTCCTTTTGTACACTTGCCTCCTGTACTTGTATCAAACTTCTAGTGGTTTAGCAATCTAAGGTTACTGTCACAAGAGTAGAGGTGGAAGTTCCTTGAATAACATTGATTTGTGTTAGAGCAGCCTTTCTTGCCAATACCATTTTCATTTTCATTTTTTAGGAGGACAGTTATTTAACAAACACCACTTGGATAGAGCTAGTTATCAATTGAAAATATAGATTTATTGACACTCAAGTTTTGTACAAAATTAATAGAGCAATTTAAATTTCTAAAAATTTTTTATAAATGACCACTTAAATCAGTTTTACAGCTATTTAATAAAAACACCAAAAATGAATTAATACAGCGCAAAACTGTAATAACCAAAGTGTGTTATTTGGGAATCAAAATAAGTTACTTTGAAAGAGATTTACTCTCAGGACAAATTCATTGCATTGTTTGCTTAATCTATTTTAATGAAATTCTTAAGTATGTGGAAACAATTCAAAACCAACACGTTCTTTTGCTAATCACACTTCTTAAATGCAAATCTGGTCATGTTTTATCCCTTACTTACAATCTTCAGTGGTTCTCCTAGTCTTCAGAATAAAGTAATAATAGCCTCTTAGCATGGTATTCAATGTTCTTAATGACCTGATCTTATTTACTTACTTCTCTGGTAATATCTTCTTCCATGTTCCTACAGTGTTCTAGCCATACTGTAGTTTTGAATACCCACCAGCTTATATTCAATTCAAATGCCCATATAACATCCCGGTCTGTCTGTTTAGAAAAAATATCTGCACTAGGAGTTTTATCCAGCTAACTCCGAATTATTTTACAAGGTTCGCCCCAGTCGTCTCTTTTGGGAAAACTTCATGATTGCCCAGAGCGCTAGGGGCTTCCAGAGTGCTCTGTACACACCTACGTGATAATGCTTGTCTACACTATTTTTTTAAAAGTCTGTTTCCCCTACTTTGAATAATAAATCACTTTAGTGTAGGTACCATTTCTTACTTGTTTTTATATTTCAGTTGCCTATACCAAGTTTGGCCCATAGATATCCAAAACATGTTTCTATTCAAAGAAAAATAAAGTAATAGCAAGTATTCTTTCAGTCTTAATGAATAGTTTTCTTACTTAAAAAGTACTGCATAATGTTATTGTTCTAAGTCTCCATCATTTCCACCTTCATAAACTTTCAATTACCAAATCCTAGTTTTCATTAATTTACAAAGAAACTATAGGAAACTGAGTTTAATTAATTAGAATTAATAAATTAAAAAAAATTGAACCCAAGAATAAGAGATAAATATTTATCAAAAGTTCAAATAACTATTTTTGTCTTGGGATACAAACTTTTCACTTGGGACTATCAATTTTAACTAATGCACTTCATACACACTATGGAAGTATCTTATTGGCGCTTGATGACCTACATATGATGTTGAAAAATGTCAAACTTTGCTTTCTATTAATGACCTATTGACTTCCCCCTTGGCTTTCCTCTCCCTGCCAAGCCAGCCTCAGAACTGGGTCTTTATCTACCAGCCCTCACGTCCTCTGCTGATGCACTAACCTAGCACAGTGTTCTCCTGCACCAGTACACAGGCGGGGCAAAGTAGGTTTACAGTTGTAGGAGAAACACAGTTTATTTTTATTTATTAATTATTATGTTATTTTCCATAGGAGCAACTATAAACCTATTTTTGCCACACCCTGTATATAAATTCTATTGCTAAAGTAAGTTTTAAACATTAAGTTAGAGATATAGACTCTTTAAAAATCACAGAAAGATTAAGCTACTTAGTGATGAGCCTAATTTGCTTTGTGAGCTTGATTTTAAGGTCTCATTTCAAAACCATAATAATTAGATAAATACCATGGTTTTATTTCTATAACTTATTTTTAATATTTGTAGGACCATTATCCAGCCACTTGCTTATTCTAAAATTGCTTATGCATAAATGCACACCCCGTGGACACAGACAATAGTGTGGTGAAGGCCTGGGGGAGGGGTGGGTGTGGGGGTAGAAGGGGTCGGTGGGGAAAAAAGAGGGCATCTGTAATACTTTCAACAATAAAGACAAATTTTAAAAAATTGCTGAAGTAAAATAATGATTTTTATTCATAATCTCTAATGCCATGTACATAAATTATAAATGGAGTTTATTGGTATGATAAATATGAAACATTTCCCATAAAGACACAGACTTAGAATCCATCATCTGCCTGCTTGGGACTTTCAGTTGGTCTAGCTTGATACTAGAAAACCTAGAGGAATACATTCTTAATATTCTCCACAGATACTACTTCTCCAATATTAATTTTTTACCTAAGCTTTAGAAAAAAAAAGAGAACAAAAAAAATCACCATTGGCATTGTTCACAAGGTTTTAAAAGAAAGATATTTTGGATTGCTTTCTAAACTGATATTACATATCTGCTTTCAACATCAGAGGAACAGAACATGTTGTCTTGAACATTTAGCCTTGAAATCCTGGCTGCTGGAAGATATGACCTCTCCCCAGATTTGCAACAAAGCCAGTCGGCAAATTCAAAGCTTGTCAAAATTGGTGACTCTAACTTTGTTTAGACTTGGTAAAAACGGCAAATACTTTTGGAAGAGATTCTGTTTGACTGGAAGATTTGTGGCCCTGGGTTACTAGTCATCTGCTTCTGCCACAATAACTCATTATTGCTTCAGAGGGAATGTTTGGCTTTGAGCAGTTCTGAATGACCTGACGATCACATGCTAACTATAAAAGAATTAATAACTCACACGAACAGATCTGTGGATGACGTATCTATAATATCTGTAATATCTATCTGGACGTGAAGAGTTTTGGCTAAAAATCAGTGATTTTGATGTAATTGATACTGGACTAGCCTTATGTCATTAACATAAAGGTGAGTCATTTTCTCTCTTTTTTTTGCTAAAGACTTAGGACATATGTTTAATTTATTTAAAAGCCATATCATATCTTGTGGGTGCTTTTGCAGCAAATACTCTGAATAAAATGTCAAAATCTTGATATCTATTTTGAGCCTATGCACCTCCAATCACAGATAGTTCCTCCCCATGGCAGTAAGGGCTGATGGTGGGTGGCAGATGGTACACTGGGCCTTTGATTGTTCTGACCTGTTTCCTGCAATGCTCATATTCATAAGTAAGAAGAGCTTATTTATATCTCTTCTCTAATCTTCTCATAATATTATCACAATTAATGTGTTTTGGTTGCATATTAATGTAGTTCTGGGTGTCATGAGATATTATTGAATGAACAATTTACAATCACATGAAAAAATATTTTAAGAGCTCACTTTCTCAAATCAGAAAAACTTAGGTGCATAGCTCCCTCAATCATTTATTAGCAAAGTGACTTTGGAGACGTTATATGATGCTTCTGGACCTTTATCTCTAAATTGTAATAAGAATAGTATCAACCCCATAAAATTGTTGAGGAGATAATAAATTTAATGTGTTTTATGTAGTATCTGGAAAATAGTATACACTCAGTCAATAATGATGATAACAATTATTATTGGTATTATTATGTTGAACAGAAAAAATTAAGTGAAAAATAATTCACATATTAGTTAATCTTTTGGGCCAAATTGGAGTTGGGAGAAAGGGCCTGGATCTTGTACTAGAACAGCCTCTTTGATTTCAATTTCCTAATCTGCAGCCAGAATTCTGTACAAACCATGTCTATGTCTACAAACCTAATCTGCTTTCACTCTCCCATGTATAACTAGAATCAGAGTCTTAATGTTGTGATAGGACATCAAAGATGAAACTTTCTCTTCCCCTTCCAACTCTATTATCCTGGATAAGTTAATTGCCCTTTCTTAACTTATAGTTTCTCATGAGAAATGTGGGTATAAAATAACTTCCAATGCAAAGATATCTTGAAGATTTTAAAGTATAATATAAATTACATTTATTGCAAGTAGCAAATAATCAAAAAAAGGTGGCTATTATTATTTAAAAGTTTGTTTTAAAATAATTAGGATATTGGAGAATATTTTAAGGATAATATGTTGTGTGTGAAAAACACATGGAAGTGATTCTGGGTTATAAAATGTTATTTGCATTATTCTAATACATTAAGACTGGCTATTCATTAACATTTCCCAAAACAGGTTTTGCTGTCTTTTAAAATTTATGAATAGTACTTAACAGATGCCAAGTAAAAGACCCATTACCCTAATCAACCTCAGTTATAATCTTCTCTTTATTTATATTTACATTCCAACTGTTTATTTTTCAGACATTTTTATTTTATTTTATTTTTTTATTTTATTTATTTATTTATTTATTTTTTAAATATATCTTTATTGATCTCAGAGAGAGGAAGGGAGAGGGAGAGAGAGAGATAGAAACATCAATGATGAGAGAGTCATTGATTGAGCCCGCAACCCGGGCATGTGCCCTGACCAGGAATCGAACGCCGATCTCCTGGATCCTAGGTCGACGCTCAATAGCTGAGCCATGCCCGGCTGGGCATATTTTTCAGACATTTTTAAAGAGGATGATTTGGGGGAAAACTATCTAAAACAGGTGAACATGCTTTTTAAAAATATATTTGATGGGTATAATGGTATATGGACTGAAGTTTCAGTGAAAAATCATGAATTACTATTAAAATTCAGGCCATAATTAAAGAGTAAATATGATTCATATACAAAGAAAATGGAAAATAAGTAAATTTACATATTTAAGACTAATGTTTTATAGCGATATAAACAATAAGCAGCAAGAGTGATAAGTGCTTACATCATATGAACAAATGATTTGGTGAGACTAACCTCTCTTCTTATAATGTTAGATTTCTTAATCTAACAAGATATTTAGGACAGTATTTAAGTTTCATGAACAAGTAAAATAAAATTAATATATTATAGACCATATGAAGCTGAGGTGCATAGAAAATAGGTCTCCTATTGAGTGTCTTGAGATAGGCCTACACAATGTTTCCACATACATGTAAATAAAGGGAAAAATAAAAAAAACAGAGAGAAATGTGTCAGGATCCTATTAATTAAAAATCTATAATGTCACTAAGCAAACAGAAAAAAATAAAGACAGGAAAGGTAATTATTTATGGCCCCTCTTCTATATAACAAATATTTAACATAAATTAGCTGTTCAGTTCTTAGAACAATTCTGCAAATTATGTACTGTCATTTTTATTTTACTAAAACAAAAACATGAAACTTAGAGAAATTAAGTAGCTAGGCCAAGCTTTACTCAGTTATTTAGCACTATTCCAGGTGCCTGGACATCAATGGACAAAAACAAAAATCTCTTCTTGAATTGAGCTTAAGTTTTAACAAGAAAAAGAGGCAACAAATACATGAATAAATTGTATAATATTTTAGAAGATAATAAGTACTATGAAAAAGAGAAAATGCAGTCAAGAGGGGATCAGAAATACTTGGATGGGGGACTTAGGGCTTTTAAACAATATTTGCTAAATCTCCTTGAGAGGGTGACATCTGAGAAAAAACTTAAAGAAGTTAGGGAGTTAGACATGAGGCTCTTTAGGGGAGCATTTCAGGCAGAGGGGACAGCTGGAATGAATAACCTAAGGTGGGCTCCTGCCTAGCACAGGCATGTTGGAGAAGCAGCAAAGTGGCTGGAGCAGAGAGCAAGGGGCAGGGGGAAGGGGGGAAGAAGGCAGAGCTATTGGGAGGGGGGCATAACAATTGGGACCATGTAGGCCATGGTGAGCACTTGGGTTGAGAATCTGAGTGAAATGGGGATTGCTGGGTTTGGGGCCGAGGATTGACATAATCTGACACATGACATTTTTAAAAGGTATCTGGCTGCTGTGCTGAGAACACTAGAGGAAGCCGAAGGCAGTGGAGGAGGCGGGGGGAGCCACCAGGAAGCTATGGCGATAATCCAACTTAGAAATGATGGTGGCTCAGTCCAGGCTGGTTGCAATAGAAATAGTGAGAAGTAGCGGAATTCTGGACATGATTTGAGAGTAAAGAGGGTTTCCTTACAGATTGGACGTGGGAAGAGAGAAATCAAGAACAACTTCTAGAGTTGTGGCCTGAGCAACAAGAAGACAAGGGTTGCCACCAACTAAGAAGGCTGAGCGTGGAGCAGAATTTGGGAAGAGCATTAGTTCCACTTTGGATATGTTCTGTTTCAAATGTTTATTGACTATGCAAATAGAGGTGTCAAGAAGGTATTTGAATATGAGTCTAGAGTTCTGGACAGAGGTCTAGTGTGGAGAAATAAATGTGGGAGTCATTAACATGGTACTTAAAGCCATATGACTGGATGCAATTACTAAGGGAGTGAATGCAGATAAAGAAAAGGGACAGAAAGCAGATCGACATTTGACAGGATTGGAGAAAATACATTATTTCATGACATTATTTGGAAGTTTCCCCATTGACAATATAATATAAAACAGCTAAATAAATACAGGTGAGTGGATTATCTTCACAGAAAATATTCAAAATTTGGAACTTCACAGCTTCACAGGCCTGGAAAAAGTCATTTTAGGTCATCATCTGTATTTCCTAATCTTTGGGTCAAAAAGCAAAACCAAACCAAACTCATACCCATCCAGACAATTGGATGCTTTTCTTATGATTAACCTAAATCTCCAAAAGAGTGTCCATAGGGGGGATAGCTAAAAAGAATACCAGGAAAAGTTAATTTTAGATAATTTCAGCAGAATTTTAGACCTTCATTTCATAATGTCATGAAATAATGTATTTTCCTGAGTCCTGTCAAATGTTGATCCTAAGATTTTGGAAGTAAAAGATAAGTCTATTTCATTATGTGAATCTGAACATCCAATTATTCTGAACTCTTAATAATTCCTTGATTATATGAAAGCTAAGTTTAGGTTTTCTTCAACATTTAAAGTCCCTTGGTTGCATGAAACATTGTTTTATCATTCCTTATATAACTTATTCTCAAAACTTATATCTTATAAAACTTACATGATCAATACAGTTCTCCTTTGTAAACCTTTAAAACCCAAAGTTATATCCTGATCCGATTTGAGTCTCTAAGAAAAAGACAGCTCTTCTGATAAAGTAATGATCAATTACTAATCTCAGGGAGCAGAGTACCTTGTAAAGCTTACAGAACATGGTTATACAGACAGCCCCCATTTATGCGGGTTTGACCTAAGATTTTTTATCTTTACAATGATGCAAAGCAATGCAGATTCAGTAGCAACTGTACTTAGAATTTTGAATTTTGATCTTTCTGGGTTAGCGATATGCCTTACAATACTCACTCACCATGCTGGGCAGTGGCAATGAGTCCCAGCTCTCAAGTCAGTCACACAGTCATGAGGGTCAACAACCAATACTCAACTGTGTACTGTGTTGCCAGTGTTTTTTGCATATTTTATTTTGTGTTTTCACATCCCATCATATCTGCAAAACATCCATCTACGTCTCCTGCTTCTGGCGAGGAGAGGCAGGCAATTACTGTATCCAAGCAATGCTCCGTTCTCTGCCTACCACTGGGGTTGAAAAATCGATTAGTGGATACATCTGTGGGTCCAGAACACAGTGCTAAGTGATGCTCACCTGAGCCCAGGCTTTCTTAATAATAATTATTATTATTATAATTCTTATTATAATTCTTATTAGGCATACTGTCAAGGGAGAATAGGAAAGCTGTGTTATCTAAGAGCATAGCCAAATGGAGGACCACTTTGTAAACAAGAAGCTGAAATCGTGTCTGGCTCAGGAATGTAAAATCAGACTTTGAGTCTCTGGTAAATTCCATTCAAGATACGTGACCCCGAGTATGCCCCTCAGCACATCCGAGCTTCATTTTCTTCTCTGCAGAAGGGGGACGAAGCCCTACGCCTGCCCGCGGAGTGTCGTGAGGAGAGCTAAGGAGAGGACTCAGCGACAGGGTGCGAGCCCCGCGAAGTTCTGCGCGCGTGGCGACTGGGTGGCAAATGTGGAAGCATCAATGTGGAAGCATCACTGCTTGCGCGATTACATGGCCTTAGGCATTTTGGCCAATTCCAGGTTGCGTAGGAAGGCCAGGCTTTTAGAGATTAGAAATAAAACTCAGAGACCAGGTTAGATGCCAGGAGTCCGGCAAAAGAGGAAACCACAGGTTGTCCCTTTGGGTCCAAGAAGGTCATTTGTTATTTTATTGCTTCTTGTTACTAGCGGTCACAAGGTCTTGGAAAGGGTTTGTTTTCTGTTTTGTTTTTTTTCCCTTCATGTACCAACACCGTCCTTCCCGGACCCCAGCCCTCACTGCCTTCAGTCCCCTAAAGGGGGGACTGCATTTCTGCCCCGAAGCCCTCCCCATGCCTGGAGGGGAGGGCGTCGTGGCCCCCACGCCGGGTCGGGGTGCCGCTTCCCGCCCCGTCCCGCCGCCCGCGCGCCCAGGCCCGGCGCCGCGGCCGGGTCCCCGCGGCGGTCACTCGCAGCGGCGCGCACGGCGCAGGCTGGGGCCCGGAGCGGGCGCGTCCGCGGAGCTCGGCGGCGGCGCGGGCGGCGGGGACGCGGCTGCCCCGCTCTGCGCCCGCCGCACGCCCCGCAGCCGCCGCCGTCTGGGCCGCGCGCCGCCTCGTCCTGGCCTGGCGGCTGGAGGCGGGGGCGCCTAGGGTACGTGCGCGGGGCTCCCCGGAGGGGGGGGGGGGCGAGGAGCCGGGGGGCGGGCAGGGGAGGCGGTTTGGGGACCGGAATGCCTGCCTCTGCGGAAAGCCGGGGTCCAGGCTGGGGTGGCGGGGGCACGGGGAGCACTGCGGCGTTCAGGGGACGGGGCGAGCGCGGTCCTGCGAGGGGACAGGGGCGCGGGTAGCTGCAGCCGGGCGCGGGCGCGCTGGGGATGGAGGGGCGCGGGGGCCGGGGTCGCTAGGGATCGCAGATGTGCGGGGAGGGCTCCCGGCGCTGCGCTTCTGCGGATCCTCCAGTCGCCGCAGCTGTCCCCTCGGAAAGGTTGGAGGTGACGGCGGGCGCCGAGCGCGGAACGCCTGCCCGCCCCTTCAGACCCTCAGGACGGCCCCGGGGCTTCCTCGGGGCGGGACGCGCGGGTGGGGAAGCACCTGCTGCTGGGCCGGGGGCGGGGGCGGGCGCCCGCGCGGGGGGGGGGGGGGGGGGGCGCGGGGCCGCAGGTTCCCGGGGCAGAGCCTTCTGCATCCCCGCCGGTGCGGGGCAGCCCTGCTGGCTCCATCATAGAGGACCTGGCCTTCCTTAGGGGGGAGGGCAAATGGGGAAGTAATTCTGGGGGGACAAGGAGATGAAACACATGACGCGGGAGAAGCACGTTTATAAGGGTCAGATGGGAATTAAGTTAATTTTGAGGGACACGATAGGTCTCTCCCTCTGCAGAAAACAATGAAGGAGAAACAATTTATGGTTTGGAAATGAAGGCCGCAAAAGAGGTTTAAATATGTGTTAGGAAAAAAAAAATATATATATATATATATAAAATGTATATGTGTGTGTGTGTGTGTTAGCAGAGGCTTAAAGTTTGGGTTTGTTTCGTTTTGTGTTCTGTTGTTTTTTATGCATCAGACACTGGCAAGAATATAATTCTCATTTCAGCATGGAAAATGTTATTAAAATATGGCTAAGAAGATTATTTGGAAGAGTCTGACCATACTTGGTATTTTATTTTATATAATTTACCTAGAATTTCTGGAGCCAGAAATCATCTTTAGGTAATAAACATTAGTATCAAGCAAGCAGGAAAGCCAAAAAGTACTTTAAATCCACATGCATCTTTTTTTGGGGGGGGGAGGGGTAAAAGGTAGCTTGCAAATTTAGTGTGTATAAATAAAAATACAATGAATTTAGGTTGCGAAGCTCTTTGATGCTATTTTTTTTTCTTTTATCTGTCAATTTTTAATACTTAAAATTATCTTACTTTTAGTTTGTTTATGGAAAATCTCCACCCAAAATTAAAGCAAAACAAAAGTTAAATAAGAAAACAAACATTAGTTCAAATGTATAACCATTTTAACACTGTGATAAAACATCCTTCCAGATATCTGTCTAAACATAAATTGACATACTGTGCAAATCAATATCAATTTACAATTATATATAATTATAGAATCAGAAATATTACATGGTTATCTTTCATACCTCATTAGAATTTTATTTTCTACCATTATTTAAACTAATTTTTACTGCTAAATCATCACAAAATATATAGTGAGGTATAACCACCAAGGAATGAGCAACGAGGACTTGATGTGCAAATGTCCACCGGATAGTAATGATTGTAATCCTAAAGAGTCGTATAGGTAATAATTTGCTTCAGAAATATAAATGTTTTCTTGTTCTTTCTTGTAGATCCATCTCCTGAAATTTAACTGTTCAAGATGAAGATTTTGTTGGCGATTACCTTTTTTATTTTAATTTCCTTGTGGGTTGAAGAAGCCTATTCTAAAGAGAAGTCTTCAAAGAAGGGGAAGGGGAAAAAGAAGCAGTATCTATGCCCATCGTACGTTCTTCATGCCTTATATTCTCATATGGAGAAATGTTTTTGCATTTTTATCTAAGGTGGTTTATTGAAGCACACATCAGCAGAACCTTTCAGATCAGAATAGATATTCGTTTCATAGGTAGAAAATATAGGCTGAAGAGAGGTTTAGAATGTGAAAGCTAATTCCCAGTATTAAAGGTAAAGTTTTATAAAGTTTTGTTTATGCCCTGGACTTAGACATTTATACATTTTTTATAGAAGCAGAAAAAAGTTACTATTTCTTACCTTAATGTGCAAATTTAATTGGATACTGAGATTGCATGCTTTGAATAATGAATACCAGTTCAGAAGTTGATTTTTTTAAAATAGTCCTAAAAATAAATATTCATTAAAGAAATCAAATAGCTGAACTATGATTTTAAAGTCTATTTAGTTTATATTGATGGATGGCACAAGAAAATTCACACGGTGGATCAGTTTTCTATTTCAATTTTTTTTTTTTTTTTTTTGGTAAAGGACTTATATTAGGAAATTAGAATATTCCTCAAAAATATGCCATTAAATTTCAAGTTACACATTAAAACAAAATCTAAATCCAAATCAACCACTCGCCCCTGAAGAAACATCAACAACAAAGTTTTGTGGTTTGTACTTTTTTTTTTTTAATAGGAAAGGTAAACATAACTGTTGAATAATAGCAAATAATATCTAATAGAGCAATTGAACAGTATATCCATAAATAACTTCCACATAATATAATGTGCTTTTAGGTAATAATGTAACATATGCAGTGATCTGAAATAAAAATTATTTTGCTGTTTTAAGTCATTTTTCAATTAAGATTTCTTAAATGCCATGTTAGGCAATATTATTTCATCATCATTATTTAAATGTAGACTATTATAGTTCTATAAGTGTTCTAGAAGAGATATTAAGGTGCATTTGGGGAAGTATATTTTGTAAAGAAAGGATATTAGAATTGGTGTTTTTAACTGTATATATTTATTCATTTATTTTCCATCACCATTTATCCCCTCTATTCCCTCTCCCACCTCCATCCACACATATCCTACCCCCTCCACCCCCGCCACAATCACCACACTATTGTCCATGTCAGTGAGTAGAATTCATATTTTGGAATGGATATTTGTGTGAGACTAAAAGTCTGGAGGCCAAATCATAATCTACATAAAGTCAAACATTAGATTAAGCTTTCTATTAGGAAATATCTCCTAGTTTTCAGCTTTAATAGTCCTGCTTATTCCAGTGCTACACAGTCTGATGTCTGGGCCAGATTTCTGGGTGTGTGGTGGGATGGCCCTGAGTTATATTCAAGTGTCTCTCCTTGGCCATCTGACCAAATGGGTATAAAGTGTCTGATCGTGGCAGGTTCAAGAATAACCGTTATCTGCAACTATCACTACCCTTCACTGTTAGAGCTTCTGTGCCACAACCGAGAGACTAGCATTTGAGGGAACTGGACATTGTCAGGCCTTACTATTCCCAAGCAAAAGGACATATTCTCGTGTTTTAGGTAGTCTCTATCTTAACTTTTATTTGATGAGCGTTGACATATTGACACAAACTGCCATATATGTTTTAAAGTCATGGTAATTCTATGTGTGGGGTCAAGCCATCATTGATCAGTTTCTTTATATGAGAAAGCTGATAGGCTCTTATGTTCTTCCCCCTGCCCCATTAAACATTATGAATCAAAGAGTCCTGAAGATGGCATCGGCAAGCCTTATAACTATGATGTATCTCACAAGAGTCTTTTACAGGACATTCTATCCCTTTTCAAAACTACATTATTAAAATTGCCTCATATGCAAACTGCTTGCATATACTTATGGCGTCTATAGTTATTTAAATAGATTTTTAAAGTTAAATCTAGTAGATAAAGAATGGAATGATAAAGGTTCTCTTTTGGTAAATATGGAAATCTTCAAGTGTCAGGCCCTACATACACCTGGTAAACCTTATCACAGTATTTTAGGTATGTTGAGTAACTAATTGAATGTTATCTTTGAAATTTTCTACTCTAGTTTAAAATTTTATTTATTTTTATAATTACTATTTTTATAGTAAAGATAAATCTTTACTAATAGTTACCATAGTGATACTGCCAAAACTCTGACTTACTAAAAAGTAGGTCTACCTTAGAGAATTAGATATGCATTTTTTGGTTTGAACATTTTATTAAGAATTTTGATTTTATTATCACTGAATTGTGAACTTCAGAGGACTAAAATTTTCTCTGGCTGTGATTGGATCTATTATATTAAATTTCTTTGAACATCCAGATTAAGAATCTCAGCTCTAATAATGTGCTGTAAAAGGATATGCACAGTATTTGTACCTTACAGGATGATACAGTTTTCCCATTCTGTGTAAATTGATTAAATATGAAATATCTTGAGTAGGAGGAATATTTAAGGTGATAAAACTTGGAAATTAGGCACAGACTGTCAAATAGTACTTCTCAATATGGTGAAATTCCAGCCCAGTGACACTTTGATTTATTTGAATTTTTAAAAAATTTATCTTATTGTTGAAAGTATTACAAATGTCCCGCTGCCCACCCCCACTGATCCCTTCTCCCCAGCATCCAGCCCTATGAACAAAATAGATACAGAGATATTTGAGTTTTTTAAAAAGTAGTTTATGAAGCAATGGGTTTGTGTAGGCATATGTGTTAATGGTTAATGTGTTCTTTAAGTGCAGCAAACATGAGCAAAATGTCCCATTTTATTGTTATAACAATATTTTCTTCACAGCCTATACATAAAGGAAAAAATGTTTTAAAATGTAGAAGAAATAAAGGACCTAGGGTCCTTAGTATTCTAGGGTATAATTTTGATGTTGAGCTTGAATCCTATAAACTTTTCTTGGGTCTTTACTAATTTTTAAATACATTGTTTTCAGGTGCTACAAAATCATAACTATATGCTACTATTCATTATTTTGAGTGTTTAAATGAAACAATAGTATCACATTGACAAACTACCTCATAAATTTGCTTTCATAAATTTTGAGAAGTTTAATATATGTTAATAAATGAGAAATAAACTTTAAATTAGAAAAAATATTTTAGATTAAGTCTTTGGGCACAGCTTTCTATTTTACAGCTTGGCTTGATACTGACCTTAATCTATTGGCCTTTCCTCTGATTTTCTATTCATTCTGCCTCAGTGATTTTGTCCAAATCCATGGCTGTAACTACCATATAGTCACTGTTAATTCCTAAGTTTCTGTCCAGTGCAGACATCTCTGAAGAATGCGATGGTATAGGTCCAAGTCCAGTAATTCTACCTGACTATCCCACCTCAACCTCTGGCTCAATTTAAAATGGTAGAACCTGAGCCCAGGAATCCTCCCACCACTCCCAATAAAAATAGTTTTATTCCCCAGCAAATCATAGCGCCACCTCTTTTGTCATTCACATAAAAATCCTGGGGATCACTTTAGACCTTCTTTTTCTACCTCAGCTTCTCAGATTCATTGGTCACCAAGACTTCTCAATGCAGAGTCTTTCCTGTTACTGGAATGCGTCTTTCATTTTCATTCCCATGTGGACCCTGCTTTATTTACTCCTCCCCATTCTTTTTGGTGAAATTGTTGTCTCCCTGCTACTTGTCTTCCTCCATCATTTCCCTTTCCACACTGACACTACAGTGTGTTTTCTAAATACTTGATATAGTCAATTCATTCTAATGCGTAATCATTGAAGGGACTCCATAGATTTCTGAGTGAGGTCCTGATTTCTTGGCTGCAACCACAGTTCTTGCTGAACTAGCCTCTGACATCTCCAGTACCATCTTTCCATCCCAGCCCCCACCCCACCCCAACCCAGCTCAACCCACACATGAGTCCCGTCTCACACACACTTGCTCTTTCACACCTGTGCAAGTGTTCTTCCCTTGATCTAAAATACCAGTGTTCTCCTATCTTCAGTTAACAGCCACCTTAGTGGTCTTGTCCAAATCTATAGCTATAAACACCATGTATTTACTGTTGACTCCTAAAGCTACATCTGGCTCAGACCTTTCTGAAGAACATTACACCCACACATTTAACACTTTAATCTGTCCCTTAATGACCCCAAACTCAACTAAAACCTTGTCTCCTTTGGGAAACTTTTCCTAATTCTGATATTAGATAAACACACTCTGTGCCTCCATAATACCCTAATTGCCTATCATATTTATAATACCATATGGTAATTATCAGTTGTAATGGCCTGCTGTCCTCACTAGGTTGAAAGTTCCTTGTGAGCAGTGTCTTATTGACTCAATCACTAAAGATCAACATAGCACACACACACACACACACACACACACACAGTAAAAATTTGTTCAAAGAGTGAATAAAAACCTAAAGATCTTTGGCTCTTATAAGTCATTATATCTGAATTGGTTAAGGCACTTGAAAAAGAACTTATATAGTCCCTATGGACAATATTTAGAAATATAGTCTCAATATTATAACTAGATGAGTTAACAACTGGGCAATTAGTGGGAAATCTTCCACCCAGCTGATGTTTCCTGGTGAAATTTTGGCCTTACTGTGTTTAACATTTTATCGATGACTAAAATAAGACCATCCATAGGCAACATCCAAACTGAGAAGAGTATATATACCCATATATTTAGAAATCGATTTTCTGAATCATAGGGTATAAGTATATTAAACTTTAGAATATATAGGCAGTTTTCCAACTCTATTCCCATCATTCATGTGTGAGAGTTCCAGTTGCTTCACATTCTTGTCAAAACTTGATATTATTAGCAGTCGTTTTAATTTTAGCCATCTGATGTGAGTATAAGATATCACATTGTGATTTTAATTTGCATTTCCCTGATGATTAAGATTTCTGAGCACCTTTTAATATTGGACTTTTAGTCATAACTCTTTTGCAAAGTGCTCACTTTTTTTGTTTGCCCACTTTTTAAAAAATGTGTCCACTTTTTTCTTATTATTGATATGTAGAAATTCTTTATACATCCTACAGAGAAGTATTTGTCATACATATGTATTACAAATCTCTTTCCAAACCGCTTTTTCTTAAGTTTCTTTTGATGAATGAAAGTACATATTTTTAATGAAGTCTGAGTCTGATTTATTAATCTTTTTTAATGCTTTTGTGTTCTATTTAAGAAACATTTCTCTACTCCAAGGTCATGAAGATAGTTTGCTGTTGTTTTTGCTGCTTTATTGTTTTATGTTTCACATTTAGTTCCATAACCTACTTCAATTTATTGTTTTGTGTATGGTGTGGGATAGGGTCAAGATTCATTTTTAAAAGCAGCATATGGATTGAAAAGCCACAATTGACTAAATTACAGTTGTGTCTTGATTGTAAATCAGTTGCTTCTCCAATCTGTCCCACTGGTCTATCACTAATCACCTGGTGTCAGTAGCACACTTTCTTAAGGCAGAATGCCTGCCTGAGTATCCTCTAGCTTTGTTCTCCAATAATACCTTAGCTATCCTAGGTCCTTTGCATTTCCATATGAATTTTAGAATTAGTTGTTCTATTTGCATACATATAGACACAAAATATTGGGATTTTTATTGACATTGTTTTGTTAGCCTAAAAACAAGAAGCCAAGTGAGAGGGACCATTGTTTATCTGAGGTCACAAAAGTGCAATTTGTGGGCACAAATTCAGGCAGACACCAAAACTGTGTCCTTATCAAAAAGGAAAGGACTTTTTTTGTGAGAAAATGAAAAGGAACGATTACATAAATAGAGGAAAGGACTTTCAATTGGTGTTAACAACCTGAGTTACTCTTTAGCTACACGAGACTGGTTACTAATTCTGTCTTCAGGAGGAATGTCCATAATCAGCAGTTCTTGTGCTTAGGATGCCTGCTTTCCTATTAGTTTTACAAATAATTCTTTTTTTCTTTTTTAATATATCTTTATTGATTTCAGAGAGAGGAAGGGAGAGGGAGAGAGAGAGAGAAACACCAATGATGAGTCATTGATCGGCTGCCTCCTGCATGCCCCCTACTGGGGATCAGGCCCCCAAACTGGGCATGTACCCCGAACAGGAATCTAACTGACAATCACTCTGCATGGGATGACGCTCAGTTGGAGCCACACTGGCCAGGGCTGAGCTACAGCTTTTTTTTTTTTTTTTTTTTTTTAATCTTTATTGATTTCAAAGAGAGGAAGGGAGAGAGAGAGAGAGAGAGAGAGAGAGAAACATCAATGATGAGAGAGTCATCGATCAGCTGCCTCCTGCATGCCTCCTACTGGGGATCGAGCCACAACCCGGGCATGTGCCCTGACCGGGAATCGAACCTCGATCTCCTGGATCAAAAGTTGATGCTCAACCGCTGAGCCATGGCCAGCTGGGCACAAATAATTCATTATAAGACAATGTTGCCTTGGCCAAGTGCAAAGGTTATTTCACTTAGTTCAAACATTCCGATGGTTCAAGGAGCAAGACTTTTAAGCAGTTCCTCTGGAATGGCTGCTCTAGCTCTTTTTAAAAATGGCTCCACTTACGTCAACTTTTCATAATATAGACTCAATTTTGTTTCTAATTTGTATTTAAACATTAAATTGGACAGTAAGCAAGAAAAAAAATCACACATGGGAAAAAAGATGAAGCAAACAAACTAATTAGGAATGAAGATATTTAGCATGACATTGGAATAAGCACCTTTTCTTAAATGTGGCTAGGTCTGGGATAATGGTTATTTAAAACCATATCAAATTCAAACCATAGCCCTGAATAGAATTCTTTAAGAATGGAAACTAGGGACTTTTTGATTGTTACCCTGTGGCCAATTACTCCATGAATCAGGGGCTGAACGCCATTGGATGCAAGTGCTTTTGCATGTTTTGTTTGCTGGTATTTTCCCAGGGCCTAAAAATAATGCTTGGCTGTGGTAGGCACTTGTTAAATATTTGTTGAATGACTCACTAAATATTTGTTGAATACTACATATGTAGTATATTCAGAATTTGTAGTTCTATTTAAATATGAGTTTTGTGAGGGAGAAATAGTTTTAAGTCTTGAAAATTTACATTCAGGGAACATTTCCCCCCCAAAAAAATAATGCTACCAAAATACAGGTGATAGATGATATCAATCATGTCATTAATCATTGGGTAAGTACTGGATGTGATATCATAATACCTTTAAAAATATATTTTAAAATTAGTGACATTAATTTATTTTTGGTTGCCATTAAGGTTCTGAAATGTTTTAAAATACAGTATAGCATATTTTGTTTTTTATCTTCTAGGTGTTCATGTAAGAACTGTTACATTTTGGCAGATATACAAGAAAATTGTTCTGGGTTGTTGGCCTGTGATCCTGCCTATATTGCCGTCTTCCTCTATCTCTTTTCTCCTTAGTGTAAAGGAGCTCTCCCCACATCTAAGGCTTATTGTTTTACCCATCATTTAAATCTTGACTCCTATTTTGGGGAGGGGAGAATCTGAAATTGGGATAGACTTTTTCTCATTCAACTGGATCTTTTTAATCCACTTGGGTTTTATATTATGGACTAATGTACAAAAAGATGCAACATGTCTCTGAAACCCACGTGTCCCTAGTCACTCTTTTTCCTTTTCTAGAGTTCGTATAATCAAACTCTTCATTTTGGGGTGGAGGGGGTGTAAAAGTAGATTTATTTTATTAATTTTCAAAGTTGAAGTATTTAGGAGCTGTATCCAATGACAATCCATCCTGCTGGCGTTTACTTATCTCTTCATGTGCCAGATTCTCCTTAGAAGGAAACCAATAAATTAAATTTTGTTTCCAAACAGTAGCGATGCAAAGAGTTTAAGGAACAGTCATTTGGTTCAGCCAACAACAAATAAATAAATAAATAAATAAATAAATAAATAAATAAATAAATGTAAATTAATTTAACTAGTGTTTTTCCCCTAAATTAAATTGAGCTATAACTTCAGTTAAAACTCTCTGTATATGTACATACAATATGGCCTTTCTTTTTTGAGGGTTGTCTAAAAATTTTTATTGTGGTTTGAATACTTAACATGAGATCTATCTTCTCAACATATTTTTAAATATAAGTTTCAATGTCGTTTTCTGTAGGCACAATGTTGTACAGCAGATCTCTAGAACTTATTCATCTTTGGCTAACTGAAACTCTACCTATTAATTAGCAATTCCCCAAGTCCCTCTCATTCCAACCAACCACCACTGTATTCTCTGCTTCTGAGTTTGACTATTTTAGATTCCTCATAGAAGTAGGGTCATGCAATATTTGTGCTTCTGTGACTAATTTATTTCACTTAGCATAATGCCTTCAGGGTTCATCCGTTTTGTTGCATGTGGTAGGATTTCCTTTTAAGAGTAAATAGTATTCCATTGTATGTATATAACATATTAAAATATCCATTCATCTGTCAATGGACATTTAGGTTGTTTCCACAGGTGGGTAGCTATTGTGAATTCAATGAGCATGGGTGTGCAGATAAAGGAAGGAGCTAGGGGTTGCAGCCCAACTGCTGTGCATTGAAGGCATGGGGTTGGAGCTGTGCTGAAATTCTGCTTGTTCCAACAACTGCTTGGTTCTCTGTAGTCCCCAAGGGGCTGGCATATACTGGGCCCCATCCTTGCTCCAGAACAGGTAAGATAGAACCCAGTCTCTAGAGTAGCATCTAAAAAAGCTAGGATGTTAGATGTGGGGTCAAACCCCCCTCAGGGGAAAGTTGGGAGCTGAAGGTGTCCTCTGCCTGGTATTGTGCTGTGCTATTCTGGGCATGGGAATTATGGTGACAGTGTGTCTCCACTTTCACTACTGGTTTCATTGCAACTGGTTGGGTGTAGAAGCCTCTCTTGTAGTTTCTGGATTTCTGACAAAGGGAAAGGTGTGCCCATGGGGGGAAGGAGGGTCCAGATCTTTCTATTCCATCTTGTTATAATCACTCCTAGTCAAAATTTTCAATAGATGTACTCCCTCATTCCATTTCCTTTCTTACTAACTATTCTTTCCACTCCCATCTGAATCCTATTTCTTTCTCAGCTCAAAAACAACTCTCCTTTTTGCTAAATCCCACAGAGAGTTCTCAGTCCTCATCACAACGTCGTTGTGACATTTGGTCCTGTTAATCAACCCTCTCATAAATATGCTTTTTCTTGAAGTTCTGTTGACACACACTTCTGGATTTCCTCCCTCCTCTTGGGCAGTTCATTCTTTGTCTTAATTGTTGGCTTATTTTTCCTCCATCTGCTCATGTTTTAATTCCATGTCCCTTTTTCCCTGTAAATTCTCTTTTCTAGCAAGTGACTATCTTACCACTGGAATCGTCTGAGGAGCTTTTAAAATTCTGATGCCTGAGCCTCAACTCAAACTAATTAAATCTGGAGGTGGCGGGGGGGGGGGGGGTGCTTGGCATCAGAAGTTTGCAGAGCTTCTTAGGTAAATTCAGGGCACAGCCAAAGCCGAGAATCACTAGACAAATTTATCTGAACCCACAGTTTTAAATATCACTGTTATATCAGAATAATCAGCATTAGTGTTGGATTCTTAGATGCATAACCAGCTCATGGCACTGTGCATGACATATGTGAAAGCTCATGAACTTCGTTAAATGAATTCAGAAATGACTCACGTAAAAGGGTAAAGTTGCACATTGATAGTTGTGTCAGATTTTGTTCTTTAAGGGATCTTATTATTTAGCTGATGTTGTAGATTGTGTTCTCTCCTAGACAGGCTCTGAGATGAAGATTTACATGCAGAGATGATTGCTTTTGGAACAACACCTGTGTGGGTGAGGAAAGGGAATTCAAACACAGGAACAAGGCAGCTGCTCCTAATGCATCAGTTGATGCCCCAGGGAGCCCTGAAGCTGGGATGCCCTCTCAACATTGTTTCTGTTAGAAAGGGGCTCTGGCTCCCCTGTATTCCCATAACAAAGTTTTTGGATGTGGGGTGCCTCCAGGCCAAGACACTTTCCTTCAGATGAAGGTTATTCAAGAAGAGACGGAGCTCAGATGCCTAAACAGCTAGCATTCCTGGCAAGAGCCTCAGTTCTGAAGGGACTATCTGGGGGATGCAGCACCACAGCATCCAAAGCAGGTAGAGCCAGATTATCAACTGAATGGGATCTTCGAGATCCCCTCATTTAAACCTGTGGTTTAAAGATGAGGACACTGAGGTTCAGAGAGCGTAAGTGATTTGCCCAATATCACGTGGGAATCTGACAGTCTGTCTGGGCTAAAACACCAACCAGTCAATTGACTGTTAGAGGAGTGTTTCTTCAATTATACCCACAATTTTATTATGTGTGTTAGTGTGGGTTTATCTTATTACCAATTCTATTAGGCCAGAAGAGAAACATTTTATATTTGTGCTACACATGGAAAATTGAGAAAAGATAAGTACTATTCCAGCTGTAGCTAGAGCAGGGTTAGAGGTATTACTGTGGATTTTTATTTGCTGGGCCAGGATGTAATACTATTTCTGCAAAGTATGGAAAGTAATTGCACAGTAAACATTTGGTTTGGATTGAGGTTTAAGTTTAATTCCTTATGAAGTGAATTTTGTAGTGAATTAACAAACCAATGAAAAATAGTGAGAATATATAGTGTTTTACACTATCTGAGAAACATACCATATAAATAGAAGATACTTTAGTACTCATAGGACAAGTTATCTCACATGTGATATGAAGTTAAAAAAGACCATAGCCTTTGATGAGATTTGGAAATTGCTAGTATCTAAAATCCAGTGTCTCTCCAAATAGATGTTTCTACTTTGTGAAAAAACATTTTTCTTTCAGCCATGGATGATGTAATTGCATAATTGAAGTTAGACAAGATTTGAAAATGTTTCTGCAGAATCCAAAAGTTCCCTAAGCCCAACTAGGGGGGATAAATAAAATGAATGTTGTGGAACACTGTTCTTAATTATGATTCTTGGCCTATAATAACATAACAGGCTTTGCCACACACATACATATATACCCATAAACACATTCTTTTCAAATAAATATAAACTAATTAAACTCAATTAATGATGTAAAAGGTATCACTTGCTATAGTCATAAACCTTCTGTTCACAATTTAATGTGTAAAAACAATGAAAAAAATACAGAAGCTGTCAAGAGAGGCAATAATAAGTTATACTATAGTTAGGAAAATACAAAACAGATAACCCCTCAATTATCTGGATTCATAAGTGACTATTAACTTAGTTTGTTACCTGAATATGTAAAATGTTTATCTTTATATGACTGTTTATCCATCTGATTATCTAGAAGAGTATTTTCCCTGCCCTAAAAAATCTCTGTGCTCTGCCTGTTCATCTCCCCGCCCCCAACAACTCCTGGCAACTACTGATTTTTTCACTGTCTCTGTAGTTTTGCATTTTCCAGAATGTCATATAGTTAGAATCATATAGTAGGTAGTCTTTTCAGATGGGATTCTTTCACCTAGTAATATGTGTTTCTGTTTCACCACGTCTTTTCATGGCTTGATAGCTCATTCCTTTTTTGTGCTGAATAGTATTCCATTGTCTGGATGCACCACAGTTCATTTATCCATTCACCTACTGAAGGACTTCTTGGTTACTTTCAGGTTTTGAAAAATATAAATAAATCTCTTATAAACATTTGCGCTCAGGCTTTTTGTATGAACATTGTTTTCATCGCCAAGGAGCAAGATTGCTGGATGAGATGGTCAAGTGTGTGTAGTTTTCTAAGAAGTTACCAAATGGCCTTTCAAAGTGGCTGTACCAGTTTGCATTCCCACCAGCAGTGAAGGAGAGCTCCTGCTGCTCCTCATTTGTGTCTGGTGTCAGTGTTCAGGTTTGTAATAGTGTAACATTGTTCTTTAATCTGTATTGCCCTGGTGACCTATAACTTGGAGCACCTTTCATATGCCTATTTTTCATCTGTACATCTTCTTTGCTGAGGGGTCTGTTAAGGCCTTGACTGTCTGCCCCTCCTCCCCAAATACACTTTTTATTTTAGAACAGTTTTAGATTTATAGAAAAATTGCCCAAAGAGTACAGAACTCACAAATACCCTGTATTTAATTTCCCCTATTATTAACATCTTATATTAGTGGGCTACATTTTTTTACAGTTAAAGAACCAATAATGACACATTGTTATTAACTAAAGTCCATACTTTGCTGAGATTTCCTTAGTTTTTACCTAATGTTCTTTCCCTGTTCCAGAATCCCATTCAGGATATTTCATTATATTGGTCTTTTTTCTCCTTAAGCTCCTCTTGGCTGTGACAGTTTCTTAGACTTTTCTTGTTTTTCATGACCATGCCAGCTTTGAGGTGTACTAGCCAGGTATTTTGTAAAATGCCACTCAGTTGGGATTTGTCTGATGTTTTTCTCATAACTCGCATGGGGGTATGTGCTTTGGGGAAACATAAATCTTTATGGATTCATGGATTTTATAGTTTAGAATATAATCCAATGCTACTTTATTTTATTGCTCAAATCATTTCAGATTTGACCATTGGGAGCTCTTTCGGCTGGCTTCTGTGTCCCTTTGCCATACTCTATTCTCATCTTGTGTTTTCTTTTTTATTCCTCTGAGCTTACTTCTGTCACTACAAGATATCTGATCTTATTTTTTAAATCACCTCCTAGATTAGGATACCAGAATTTGTTTTCATGAGGGAGTTGTTTCTTAGCTTGTGGTGCACAGGCCCAGGAACCCTCAGCATCGCAAACTTGGTGTATATTTTTCAGGGAAGAACATAGCTTTTATCAAATTCTCAGCCTTGTCTATAACCTAAAAAGGAGGTAAAGAATCTCTGCCCTAGAGTAAAGAGGAGAGATAATACAACCCACACATTTTACAAGCCTTGCTCTTCCTTGCTGCTCTGTGCTTCTTTCATTCAGTACATGTCTAGCCCACAGCTCTGCAGGTCTCACGCCCAGTTTGCTCATGCTGACATATGCCATACTGCACTCAGGCCTGAGAAACCTTTGACCATTGTAGTATTTATAACTCTTGGAAAAACAGAACAATCCCTTTGGGCACAGATTTCTGGTTTGAGGGAGGACATTAAGACCATATACTCATACACACCAGTTCTGAAATGAAACTGTGCAGTGTGGTCACTAAAGGGTCGTGTTAATGGAAAACTGAGCTTTCCCCTTTGCAAAGAAATTTCTGGATTTTTCCTTTAGCGCTGGAAAACATTACATCATACAGCTATACAACCCGATGCATTCCTTGCATAACCTTGCATATTAGTAATGAAATTGGTTCAAGTTTAGGCAAGTGAACAAAAGAGGACTGGTTGTAAAAAAGCTTTTGATATAAAACATTATATTTTCTAGTCATTTGATCACGTTGCCTGAGTAGAGTAAGTTATTTTCTTAAATTAATATCACATTTTCATGAAATAAATCCTGTTTTGCAATAATATCATGATTGTTGATAGATTTCTCGAAATAAAACAAAATGGCATATTCAGATGGATAAAACATTGGACTGAGATTCAGAATATGAAGACTCTAATAGTGAAAGGCATTAAGTATGTGACCTTGTTAAAATCATTTAACTCTCCTTATTCACGCTTATTTTGTATAAATAATGCTGGTATCTTTCCAAATTAAAGGTTATATATAGTAAAGTGCAGATATAGGAAAATATGCTACATGGAAATTGTTTCAGCTCTTTGGAAGACAGTGGCATAGGTATCTAGGCACTTAAAATGTTTTTTTAATGTTTAGAGATGACTTTAAAGTTATTTTAGTATTGACTATGCAAAATATATGATTTTTAAGGCATGAAAATCCCTAAATTTATGCATGTGAATATAAACTACATGGGATTTCACTTAAGTTTTGAAATGTCTCTGAAATGTTAATATAAATATTTGTATCAGGTTACCTGCATCAGAGACACAAACATATTGACACAAATAAAAATAAAAGGGGCTATAGCATATTTGGTATGTTCCCTTTTTTTATTTCAAGAGATTTTTTTGTCAACCAACTTTGAGATTTTGTTGTTAACAAATAAATGTTATTTTTATTTTATTTTTTTGCTTTGGAGAGAAATACAAGCATTTGGAGATGGCTAGAGGGAAGAATGACACTAATAAGTACAAAAGGGCAAATTCAGATTTTTCAGGACTAATGATTTTAAAAATCATTAAAGGTAAAATAGAATATAGATTATTGTCCTAAAGCAATATAAAGCAATGTATGAATGGATGGTAATAAGAAGATAGATAATATTTCATTATGGCAAGCTTGTGGTCCAATGATAACTAGGAATCTGGATTATCAGGTTTCATTCTTGACTCTACTACTTAAGAAAACTGTCTTAACATTACTGTGCCTTCATGTCCACCGATACCGCATACTCACCTACTTGTTCCCTTTCCTACCAATCTGGCTTTTCTCTTTCTCTTCGCTGGAAAACAGCTCTCTGTGTGGCTAATATCTCTTCTACTTAACCAAGCATTTGTGATTATCAAATAAAAGAGTGTAATGGAAAAGATGGTTCATTCTCCAATCTCTATTTCACACCAGACTATGATCTGAGCCAATCACAGTTGTTTCTTCCTCCTGGCCAGTGAATGGTTCAGTGACGTCCAATGCTGGAAAACTTCTGAGAGAAAAAATCCTCCCTCCTAAGAGGACACCACAAGCAGAAATGCTCTTCTTTATCTGGAAATGAGTGTAACTGCTACATGCAGCACACACAGCTATCTGGAGGCTGAAGTCTACTAAAAGAGCTGGCAGATGGGAAGGGCTTAAACCTGATGTGTGTTTGATACTATATAAGCTGTACAGGGTTATTACAAAAATGTAGAAGCTGTGATTCCCTCAAGAATTGTACTGTCTACATCCAGTCTTGTTGGTAAGATACATGAAGATAAGAAAAGCAATACAATAATTGCCAAGGTATGTTAATCAATTCGTCTTCATTAGAGTAAGGCGAATGATTGAGGCAAGATTTTAGAAAGTCAATCTTGGGTTTAGATTAGTACAATAAGGAGTGGAAGTTATAATATCCCAGGAAGGGGGATTTAGTCTGAGCCAGTGAATGGAGGAAGGACACAATTGGTAGTGAGTTAAAACAGCTAGAAAATGAGTTTGATTGACACAGCTCAGAGCTTAGAGCTGCATCTATTAATTGCTGACCTGCTCTTTTGAACCAGAACTCGCCTGTGTAGCCGGCTACTTTTCCCCACTTGAATATTAAATGAAAGCATCTGAATAAACTTAAATATACTTTATTTTGTTATATATTTATAGGGAGTGCCAAAATAAGTGCCGAGCGATGAAGTGGCTCGTGTCTTGCACCTCTTATAATCTGAGCCTAAACAAAGATAACTAAGAAAACAGTCTAGAGTCTCTTCTAAAACTCTGCATTGCTTTCAGACCTTAAAATTACTTAAATTAATGTAAATGCAGACCTGAGTTAACTTGTGACCAATCAGCAAGGTGTTAAACTGGAAATAGGCAAATTAGCAGGAGAAAAGGTATTCAAACTTATTAATTTTTAATATTACATTAAATATGCACAGGGGCATCACAGCAAAAAATTTGAATACCCAAAAAGTAGTGAGATTTGAGAGCTTATATGTCATCTTAATAGGGGGAAGGGAAGAGGAATGTAGGCCACTTAAGGGAGAATAAATGATTTTTAGGAAAGATGAATGGCCTAGTAAAACATAGGAAAATATGATAGTTTATGACAAAGTTTGTCTGGTGTGGTGTCCACTTCTAGTTTCCTCTCCTGTGATAACAGTCAGTCTTTCCTAGTTGGCGAAACTCTTAGGAGGGGATCTGTGACGATTGAGTTCCTTTTGGAGGATCTGTTTTTAGGCAGATAAGGGGAGTTCAGAAAAGGCCTCTCCCTGAATTTGCTGTTTTGCAGATGCCTTTAGCTCAAAATAATCCTTGTGCCAAAGGGATATATTGTAGGGTGGCGTATTCTGCCACTCTTCACAGCTAGAAGGAAAAAAATCAGGCTGGAAGGTTCTCTACTGCAAGAACTAGTGTTAGTTGTCGTTATGTTGTCTTGCCTTTTCGTTACTTAGAAGGGAGATACTTGTGAAAGATTTTATATCAAGAGGCACAGTAATAGCATTCCTTAATTAAATCAGTACAGGTATGCTTTGTAATTAATCAATTTTATTTTCATCCCATCAATAAGAAACCTTGTAAATGGGTTTGAACACTAATTTGCATCCTAATATCCAATTTTCCCACATACCCTCATTCTCTTTAGAGTTTTCTATCCTCGATAAGGGATGACAGTTGGCTTTAAAGAGGTTACAATTTCACATACAATGAAATGAAATCTTATTACCAGTCCCAACTCTGCAACTGTGGTATTGGAGCTGATAAGACCATAAGAAACAATTTTAAAATACTCTATAATCTCCTGCAACTTTAGGAGGTTTAACCAATTGATTTTCATTTTTTCTTCAATGTTTTGGACTCTGTTTGATAGCTACTTGAGAAAGGTTGTATCAATTCATATTATTTTTAGGGTTTTCATAAATTTCTTAATATTGGCCCTATCTTGCCTCTAGTGGTTGTATCTTATCAGCAGATTGTATGATGACTCAGAACAGAATTGCCTGATAGATAAAAGCTGGGATTTCAAAACAAAGCCATGGCCTATACATCCAAGTTTGATTTACACAAATTAATATTATCTATGAAATTGACATTTTACCATAACAATACAGAATGGACAGTGCTAGACTCTCCAGATATAGTTTTAATTTTTCTTGTGATTCTCATGGATTTTTTTCTTTGTATTGAGAAAATGATTATATAATAAGACTTCATAGGTGGTAAAACAAACCCAAACAAATAATAACCAAACATTTTCTAATGGCTTCCAAGGACGTGTGTGTGTTTTTAAGTATTGTCAAGCAACTATCAATTTAGTCAAGATTCATTGTTCAAAGTTAATTGAAGTAAAAAAAATATAGCAGTTTTCCCTCTGTAATAGTTGACAGCAAACAGATAATAGAGATAGTTGTATCTAATAGCTCTGTATTTTTCCTGTTTAATTGATTTGATAACAGAGAAACTTCTTTTACCAATTTGCCTTGTCATCCTCAAAAATAAAAACAGCCAGTTATTTTACTGGCAATTGAATTTATTTGGGAATAGCAGAGAATTGCAGTTTGGGACAAGGGAGCTATGGTGAACCACAGGCAAGTCCAAAAAGACAAAGGGAAGGTTAGCTTTTTTTGTTGTTGTTAGGTTTTAGGAGGAAATCGGGGAGGGTTGTTTATTGTAGAACAAAAGTTTGAGGTGGTTTTTCATAGGCTGCAAGGGGTGGTTAGCGCATTGCCGCTGGGGTAAGGAGAGATCTTCCTTCTTTTTCATAAAAGCAGATCAAGTTCCTGTGTGAAAAATGTTCTCCCTCCGTCCTGCTGGTTTTGTAGGGCAAGCAGTGGTGCTTGCGGGAGAGCTCCCCCTGCAGGGCTTCTCGACTCCGTTTTAAATGAGGTTTCCTCCCCTTCCAACATATTTAACTGGATGAGAGCATTCATTGTGTATTTCATGGGCAGTATCATTTTATAAATATCAGCATGATTTTTTTTTTAATTCTTAGACTCTCTGGCCATCTTATTTTATGGTATTCATATACTCCTTTGCTTAGGCAGAAGGTTAATATTACACTTCATTACTCAAAAACTGTTGTTTTGCTGTTATCTCACTGTCTGCACTCCCCTTGTGCTCCTCGAGATTTCAAATGCAGGTTGCTTCAGGACGAGTAAGATGTCTGCTTAATTTTACTTAAAAGAAAGCTTGAGTATTTAGGACAGTTTTTCATTCATTTGGTAAACTGAAGTGCTAAAATACCTTTTTGTTGGTTTTATTTCTCATGGCACATATATTTCGACCTACTGACAATGTCTACTACTTCTCATTTACCTCTTCGGAGACGCCATGCTGTAACTGTAGATTAGTCTCAAGAAGCCAAGTCTTTTCTCCAGTTAAAATTACCCATTCCTGTTGATTGCCATTTCTAAATACTCATTAGGATTTTGTTTTGTTTTTTTCTCTTATAGCCAGCAGTCAGCAGAGGACCTTGCCCGAGTCCCTGCCAACTCCACTAGCAATATCTTGAATAGGCTCCTGGTCAGTTATGATCCCAGGATAAGACCAAATTTCAAAGGTTTGTTTTTCACCCTCAACTATCTTCATTCTTTGCAGTTTAAAAATTAATTTTATCTGTATGAAATCATTCAGTTGTAATATTAAAAAACAATAGGATTTCAAATTGATATGTAACTGTCCCATAATGTACTTAGATCCAGACTAATTTAATGCTAAGCATGTTAAAAAAAAATAAGCAAAATAGTAATTCTAATAGTTTTATATGTTTCTTAGTTTTTATAAAAGGGTGTATTGTGAATCAATAGGCTAACCTTTATAATGAGTACTTAGTATTCTTAACCTTAGTGATTAAAAATCTAGTCTCTGGCTACAGAGCTGGCTTTCATTCACAGACAGCAAAGTTATAGTTTGTAGGAAAGTGTCCATATACTCATTTAGGGATAGAGAACAGTTCGGATTTGTATTTAGATGCTTTTTTTTTTTTTTCTCTAGCCTTTCACACTGATAAAAAAATTTCCTCTGCTCTTTTGCTGAAAAAATTTTTAAAATGGCCATATGGTTTTTAAAAACACATTAACTTGTGTGAATAAAAGTGGCTGTTTTCTACAACAGACTGATTTTATTCCAACAAAATGCTACCGTTTATCATACCTTTCAAGAACAAAATCCATACTTGCTATATAAAAGTCATGAGAAGATTGTATAGTTGAGCAAACTTTTTTTTTTCTTTTACTTTTTTTTTTTGTCCTCTTGATGAGTTAGGAAAAGCTATATGAAAAAACCTCCTCTGGAAAACTGTAATCCTAAAGACAGGTATTAATGTAGATCAGATTAACATTATAAAGCTTGATTTTTTTCCTTCACAGAAAAAAAAAAGTCTGCAGCTGCTTCTAGTCAACTGAAGTTATACAACTATGTTGTAAAAACAGGGTTTTTTGTTCATTACCAGAACCTATTCAGTTACTTTCAACAACGGCCATGGTCTGGATTGTCACATGTCTACTATATATTGATTCGCCACCTGTTTTTCATCAGTCAGTGGTTATGTGGCTGAAAGGCTAAATTCACATTTTCCCTTTGTTAGTCCAACCAGCAGCCCACAATGAGTAAAGAAAAAAAAGCAAGAAAGAAATTTGCAACATTATACCTTAGTTCTCACTCCGTGAACTTTCAAATTACTTTCCAAAAGGTCAGGCAAAATCTTTATAATGACTCTGTTATATGTCTGATTAACTTTGCAATTGCATGAATTAGAAAGAAAAATCTAGTAATTGTAAGTGCAATTTATTGAATATTGCTATACCAACTCAACTAAGAACTTCAGATGATTATACAAATTCAAAAAATTAAACCATATTTTTAAGTGATGTTTAGTAAAGAACAATTTACATTTTCTTAGAGTATGCATCAACCCAATTTTTGAAAGATAAATGTATTTCCTCAGAGTCTTTACAATTTAACAGATAAATATTTCTGAAAAAAATAACATTATAAAATATAATTTAACTCATTTTTTATTTTCGTTATGATCCTTATTTAGAAAAATAAGTTAATAGTAATTGTGAAGATAGCATACCAAGACCATTGATTTATAATTTTACATCACAGGTGGATTGGGAAAAATATGAAAACCAAATGCATAAACTATGAAATATGTAGATTCTGACCAAGTTTTTTATAGCTACTAAATATATCCTTAATTTTTATTCACAGGCATTCCTGTTGATGTCGTAGTCAACATTTTTATCAACAGTTTTGGATCCATTCAAGAGACAACAATGGTAATATCAGAGTTAATTTAATATTTTAATTATCAAAATTTAAACTAAAGCATAGTGAAAGTAATGTTAAAACTGAAAAATATTGAGTAACTCTAAGGAAAAATGCATGCTTTCCCTGGTATAAAATAATCCAATTCCAAGGTTTTGTTAAGTTAGTGATTTCAGTGCTTATGAAACTTTGCAATTCAAATTGAGCCTTAATACTGCATTAAAACTGATAGACTCGGTAAAATTACCATACTCACTCTGAATAATTAATTGGATACCACCTGGGGAAAGGATTTATGCAATTAATACTCTGGGGCAACATTTCCCCCCCCCCCCATATGCTAATATGTATGAGCATTCAAAAAATTTAACTGTTGACAGGTTTTTTTTTCCTTCTAATTTCCTGTGGAGAATCTTTGTTTTTTCTGTCGTGCTAATTTTGTGATGTGTGGAGCAGAGAATTGTAAAAAGCAATACTGATTTTTATAAAATATGGTTATGGAGCTCCCTGAAAAGATTATGTAATCTGGGGAAAGAGCAAGGAAAGGCAAAGGAAGAGTGGGAAGGAGGGACGAGCAGGATCCTGTCTTGAAGGAACAGAAAAAGATTTCGGGACTAACTGCTATCCCCTATGAATTGCATTTAGGGACAAGGACAGCTATATAGTATGGTTAGATTTTCTGAGTGATGTATGATGTCATTACCCCTCAGCTTCTCAAAACACATCCAGTAAGGTCTACCTGCTTTTTGATAATCTAGAATATAGATCTGTGCCCTTTTCCCCCAGGTTCTTTGTGGGGTATTTTTAGATACTTATATTTATAAGGTGTGTATTGAAAACCTAGTAATAATGGTCAGAGCACAGTATAATTATTCAGGGACTATCTCAGGCTAGAGAAAGAATGATTGACACTATTACTTTATTCCTAGTAGCAGCTTAGAGTGTTACAAAAGCAGCTGCATATTGCATTTACATTATAACGCCCATTTTTAATCTCTAATTGTGATGAGAATGCCATTTCTTCATTTTTATAGAAGCACGTATTTAGCCCCTGAGTAATTGATTTTCTTAGACAATCTGTAAATATTTGTAAAGAATTCTTTAAAAGAAGATTTTGGAAACAAGTTCAAAATTCACTTTCAGTGACGTTTTAGTTTACCTAAATGACAGACATACAGTACAGATCAGTAGAATACAGCTCTGAAATATAACATAGATACCATATATCACTCAGGAGACAAGTATAGCACTCATTAATTGAAAATATGATTAGTCTATCAAAGCACTTCACTTTGCAAGAGTAAGAGATGTCATTTTCTCACAGTGAAATTTTAAGGGGAGCTATTTGGTCTCTACGCTGTAGTCTGAACACTGTTTTATGTTTCATGGCACCACTACACTCACCCTAAAACACCACTATCAAGATGTTATAGCCCCCAGGAAAAATCCCCAACTTTCTTTTGCATTTGAGGACAACTAATGCAAGGATATTTTTCTCATTTGCATAAAGGCCACAGGTGTGATAAGTTAGTATGTACCATTAATGTGTCTGTTATTTAATAAGTACGGAATGCCTTCCAAATATCAGACACCTAAACTTCTCTAGGTCCCATCAGTAGATCAAGTTGAAAACATCTGGGAGAAAGGAATATTAGAAGAAAAGGGACAACTTTTTCACAGATTACTTGAGGATTATAATAAAATATTTCATAATTTCTAACGTATTTCATTTTTTGCCCTGCACAGACTCATCACAGTAGCTACCCCAAAATATTTATTGCTGGGACAAGATTCAACCAGTTCCCATAGGGAGTTTTGTCCCTACTATTTTTCCCTGATCTTCATCTATCTTCAAATGAGAGCCTTTTATGGCCACTCTGACTCACTTTGTGCCCTCTTTTCAATCCACGTCTTTCATTTCTATCATTTATTTGTTAATGAAACCTCATAGCTTCCTTTTTTGTGTATTTTTTTATTCTCTAATGGACTATAAAACCCTTCATGTCAGAAATAATGTATTATATTTAATTTTCCATAAGATACAGAGGACAATAGGCACTCAATAAGTAGTGAACACATAAATTTAAAAAAATTTCTTATACTAGCTAATATTGATTGAATAGTTGGACAGATAAATTCTTCTATTTTTCCAAGCGCAAAGTGAGTCAAAATAGCCATAAAACAATTGTCAGAAAATTTTTAAACAATAGATCCATGTTGAACATTTGTTTGGTTAAATAACAGACTGAATAATGTTATTATTGTAGAGTGTTAATTTTGGAAATTTTGGAGAGCTTTATCCATAGCACAAAATTATTTGTATTTGCCGTTCCTTTTGCTGAAATAATCTAGAAGAAAACCAATCGGCCATTTAATTTGTGCTGTGCAGACACAGTCTGAAGGTTCAGAATGAGAACTATCCTTATCAAGTAGACTTATTTTACCATAATTATTATTTTTTGCTTTTAGCAATGTTTATTTCATGCATCCCTACAAAACAGTGTTATATAGAGATGTTTTTTGAGGCTGTCATATTTTACAGGTTTGGTCAAACTTTTAAAAACAAATGGCCTGACATTTGTTGCTTAATAGTTAGGAAAGTCATAAGCTATTATATAGCTATTAGTTAACATTAAGATATCTTCTAAGAAGAAAAAAAGTGGATCTAAGGTAAAACTACATGACCTGCTACAAACACTTGTCAACAGAGATGACTTAGGAGAGTAACTAAAAAGGTATACATGAATGGATAAGAGTTATATTATAAGAGGATATTCTTTTTCCTTCCAATCACCTAGGGTAAGCTTACTGATTTTTTTTTACAGACTTTTTGAAGTATAGCTGACAAATAAAATTATTATAAGATATTTAAAGTGTACATGATGTTTTGATGTACATCTACATTGTGAAAGGATTCCTCCCCACATTAAATCAACACATCCATCACCTCATATACGTACATACATATATATATGATATCATTTAAGTTCTACTCCTCAGCAAATTTCAATTGTACAATTCAGTATTATCAACTGTAGTTGCGATGCCATACATTGGATCCTCCTCAGATATTATTTCTTTTACAATTGATTTCCTTAAAATTTATCTTAGTTGTATTATTCCTTGTATTTCGTTACTTTTGTTATTAACTTTCCAGCATTATTTCATTTATTATGGAAAAATATTAGACAGGGTGGGGCAAAAGTTGATTTACAGTTGTGAGTACATGAAACACAGAGTTTTTCTTGTATTATTACTTATTAATTATTGCATTATTTTCCTTGCAAACAACTATAAACCTACTTTTGCCCCTCCCTGTATTTGTCCCTATTGTTTGTTTTTTTCTATTTTGTATCTTAGATACACAAGCCTTAAAATGGTTTTATGTTTATTTTTTCTCATATTATTTATTTTCAGGGTATGTACCCTGTGGTAGGCTATGTAATGGTCCCCTAAAGATGTCCTTGCCCAGTTTTGGGAACCTGTGATGTCATTTTACACAGTAAAAAAGACTGTGCGCGTGATATAATTAAGGATCTTGAGATGAGGGAGATTCTCCTGGTTATCTGAGTGGGCCTCATATAATCACAATGATCCTTATAACAGGGAGGCCAGCGGGTCAGAGTCCGTAGTAGTGAATTCTGTGAAGACAGTATGAAGTTGGATGGTAAGAGTTAGAGGCCATAAGTCTTGGAATGCAGGTGGCCTCTAGAAGCTGAAAAAAACGAGAAAATGTACTCTCTCCTCAGAGCCTCCAGAAGGAACCAGCCTGAGGATGCCTTTACTTCAGCTCAGTAAAACTGATTTTGATGTTCTGAACCATAAAATAATTTGTGGTGTTTTAAGCTGCACAGTTTTTGGTAATTTTGTTACAGGAGCAACAGGAAACTAATACACATGCTGACAAACACTTGTTAATTTTTTTCTCCCAAATTCTGTTGGAGGATTATCTGATTACATAAATGTGTTTTCCAATATATGAAAATGCCAAAATAACTACTGGCTTTTTCTTCAGTGATTACTGAAAACTCTCACTCTTTAAAGTAAATCACAATAAGAACAATTTGCAAGAGAATCTATGTCGTTAGTAGTTAAAAACATTCTGTATATCTGTCTCTTTTGTCCAAGTTATTTTTTTAGTGTGTCTGCCTTAAAATGAAGAATAACATAATTTGTTATTCATACCTTCCTTTTTTCTCCTAGCTTTATTATTTCAGAAGCATTGCTAATTAAACATCACAAGTAAGGGTATTGTATTAGGCAATAAGGAAGGATGAGAAATGTCCAAGTTTTATTTTTTCCTTCCAGTAAATTGTCACTCTTATCAGTTGATATAGGAAAAAATTAATAGTGTGACTAATACTAGACACTAATACTAGACAAATGCCACAGAAGTAATTTCTTTATTCCTGCATTTAATACAAGTATGTTGGACACTTCCTATATAACAATTCAGCTGACTGCTACTCTCATGGAATGTAGAGTTTAGTGTGGCACCATAAGATGGAATATTAGCACAGATCTATAAAAATTTAAATATTCATAACTTATCAGTAAATAATATTTAAAGTGTTAAAATGACATATTGAGAAGGACTGCTATAATATAATTTAGGAATTTTTACTGGTATTTTGTTATTATGCAATTTTTACACGAAACTTCTAACCTCACTAACAACTACATTTAAATTCTTTGAAACCAGACTTATTACAGCTATGTTGATAGAACTGTAATCATAATGCTGGCAGATGCTGTGAGAATTGATCTCCTTTATTTCCTTGAATACTAGTTTTTTTTATCAGAATGTAAAGGAAACAAATGAGTTAAAGGTTGCATATGAGAGAGTTAAGTAAAAATTACAAGTAGCCAGAAGAACTAACCTAACACTATAAAATACAGATAAACGGTTCTTAATATTAAAATATCATCAATTTAATGTCTTGCTGTGAAGTGTTTTATTGCCTTGAAAAAATAGTTTCATTTTGGTGTTAATTGGTACTGAACCTTTTTGAGACCATCCATTTTTCTGATAATAACTAATAGTGTGGTTTGGAATGAACAATGAATATAGTATTTGTCACCAAATTCTTTAAAAACAATTAGGTAATTTGCCATTGATAAAAGAAGTCTCTTTTTGATGGGAATTTGTTCATTGAAAATAAACCATAGAGCTGTAATTATTGTAATTGAGTAATTGAAAAGGAAAATAAATAGGTTTCAAAGATAGTTATCTTAATATAGAGCATTTGAAATGCAAATAACCACCAATCAATTAGAAATGCTCATAAAACATTAACCAAAGCATACTAACTAATGAGCTTTTATCTTTTAATGAGTGTTTAACTCAAACTATTAATTTAAATTGTAAAATTTTAAAACAATCTTAAAAGATATATAAGCTTGCTGCAACTTGTATTGAATCATAATAGTATTTACCTACATAGCTAATAGAAAAGCATTTTTGAGGCACTTCCATAATGAAATAGACATAAAGATCAAGACTGATACAGCACTCCTAGCAGCAGTGGGAACTTTTTTCCACAAGCTCTCCAACACTTGTTATTGCTTGTCTTGCTGATCACAGCCACTCTAATAGGTGTGAGGTGGTATCTCATTGTAGTTTTGACTTGCATTTCCCTAATTGCTAGTGAGGCTGAACATCTTTTCATGTATCTATTGGCTACTACCACTATGGAAAGCAGTCTGGCGATTCCTCAAGAAATTAAGAATAGAGCTACCTTAAGACCCAGCTATCCCTCTCCTGGGTATACACCTGAAAAATTCAAAAACATGTATTTGCAAATATGTATGCACCCCTATGTTCATTGCAGCATTATTCATGGTGGTCAAGACATGGAAACAACCAAAGTGACCTGTGATAGAGGACTAGATAAAGATGTGGTATATGGACAGAATGGATTACTACTCAGCCATAAGAAAGGAGGAAACACTACCATTTGCAACAGCATGGGTGGACTTTGAGAATAGTATACTAAGTGAAATAAGTCAGTCAGAAAAAGCTAGGAACCATATGATTTCACTCACATGTGGGATATAAAAATGAAACTCATGGACACAAACAGCAGTGTGGTGGTTGCCAGAGGGAAGGGGGTGGGGGGAAAGGGGTCCTAATATATGGTGGCAGAAGAAGATTTAACTGGGTGGTGGGCACACAGTGCAATATACAGATCTTGTAACATAGAAACCCCTACCTGAAACCTCTATGATCATATTAACCAATGTCACCCCAATAAATTTAATTTAAAATGTGAAAACAAGAATGATACAGCAAAGTAAGCAATTACCAATTTTTTGGTGATGATCATTGAAATATAACCTGGAGTTTTTCTAAACTATAAAAATTTTAAAAGGATTGCAGTAAAGACTCCAAGCTTATATTGAGCTTATACCGGTGTGTTGAAAGCAAGAAGAATTCAGGAAATGCTCAAAAACAATACTTTAGCACTGTTTTAAGAATTGTGACCTAGGAGTAGATTACTGTTAGAAGTAACTTTAGGTTGACATGCATAGTATAGAGCAAACTGAATGAGTTACGCTATATGCAGATTATTTTCTGAGGCAAAAGTATATTTATCCCTATTACCAACATTATAAAAGAATGACGACAAAATAAAGAATATATCCTAATAAGAAGAAGCATTTGTTTAGCTCTTAATACTGCAGTTCATGGACTTTACATATATCTCATTTACTCCTTATAAAAACCCTATGTATTATTATCTCCATCCCATAGACTGGAAACTTTGACCTCTATTTATTTATTAATCCTCTGTAATATTGCTTTTTGTTATTTATTAAATTTATTTATTTATTTTTGTTAATCTTCACCCAGGGATATTTTTTCCCATTGATTTTTAGAGTGGGAGGGAGAGAGCTGGGGCAGGGAGGGAGGGAGAAACATCCATGTAAGGGAGAGACATCAACTGGTTGCCTGTCAAACACACCACATGCCCTGACTGGGGCTGGGGATCAAACCTGCAACCGAAGTACATGCCGTGCCCTTGACCAGGAATGGAACCCGAGACCCTTTGGGGCATGGGCCGAAGCTCTAACCTCTTAGCAACACCAGCCAGGGCAATATTGCTTTTTATATGCCATTCTACCAAAATGTTTTTGCTAAAACCTTCACTCATTTACCAAGTGCTCAGTTTGATTGCATTTGACCCCCTATGGCACTTGCTGCTCTTGGCCATCTCAGAGCTTTTGCTAAACCCTTTGCTTTGATGAAATCACATTCCAAGGATTTTCTTCTTAGTCTTCTAGCTTGCCCTGTAAATTTGCCCTCCCCCAGGGTTATTTTTTATTTTTATATTTTGCGTACACTCTAAGTAGAATATTGGACAAACTCTTCCTTAGTGTTGATTTTTTTTGGTAATGTTTTCAAGGTTTCTTCGTGTTGTAACGTATCAGAATTTCATTTTTTTCAATGGCTGACTAATACTCCATTGCATGTGTGTGTATATATATAAACATCTTGGTTATTCATGAATCTGTTCATGGATTCTTGGGTTGTTTCCACCTTTTGGCTATTCCACGATATTTCTGCTATGAATATGAGTGTACAAGCGGAGTCTCTGCTTTCAGTTCTCTTGGGCATATACCTGGGAGTGGAATTGCTGGATCATATGGTTATTTTATGTTTAACTTTTTTAGGTTAAAGTATAATTTTGTAAAAGTTAAAAACATATAGCATGGGACATGCCATTGGTTTATGTAACTCATTAATGAGGGGACCAGCAAAAAAGTCAAGTTGATTGGAGAATTTAGGAGACTATAGTAAAGAAAGAATGCTGAACTTAAATTGCTAAATTTGATGCACTTATTAATGTTCCATGGGGCAATAAAGGCATAATCTTTGGGATTATCTTTATACCTGACAGAAATCACTTGCATCATTTATAATTTATCAATCTTCTATAAGATATATAACTTTACAGAGTCTAGTGTCTAATCAAAGAAAATTGAAATTCAAAGAATGTTACATTTTCCTGGAGAACCATCCAACCCTGAGGTGGGCTTGTTGGACAATGTTTTAGTATGACATTGGAAAGACAAACAGTGATCTTCTGGCCTTATCTCCAATTTTTGGATAATTTTTTCTTAGTTTTGGGAATATCCTCTCATTTTCTTTATAGCATATTTTGTATTCACTTTTAACAGATTTTATTTTTAAAGCAGTTTTAGGTGTACAGCAAAAGTGAACAGATAGTACATTTCTCACATACATCCTGCTCCCACGCATGCAGTCTCCCCCCATTGAAATCCACACCTGTGTGGTACATTTGTTACGATTAACAATCTCTCACCTATTATTTTATTTCTTTTTTATCTATCCCTACTTTTGGAAATAATTTGTGGTGTATGAAAATAACAAAAAATACAATGAAATAGTACTAAATGTGTAAGAGTCATAGAATGATAGTCATACTAGGATCTGAGAGATAAATTAATTCAGTTGGCTATGGGACTTAGCTTTCAGTTCCCTAGCTGCCAGACAGAAAAAACACACATGATGAGATACTTAAGTCTTGCTCTCCAGAAATAGGAAGCAGATAGGAACATCAGGAGAGCCTTTTCATAGTATAAACTGAGGAATAGTTGCATTTTTGTAAAGCACTTAGGCCGAATATGACTAACAATGGTAAATACCTCTAGAATGACATTATGGTAGTATACCTATAAACAAATGAGAAATTAAATAAAGAGGAATTCATCTGGAGTGTTTTCATATAATGGTCATTGACCAAAATAAGGGGCCATAGCTATAATAACAAACTTATAAAAGGTAAATGGGCAACCTCCTCTAGTTATTTTTTCATTTTTAAAAAATATATCTTTTATTGATTTCTGAGAGAGGAAGGGAGAGAGAGATAGAAACATCAATGATGAGTCATTGATCGGCTGCCTCCTGCATGCCCCCTACTGGGGATCGAGCCGCAACCCAAGCATGTGCCCTGACCAGGAATTGTACTATGATCTCCTGGATCATAGGTGGATGCTCAACTGCTGAGCCACACCAGCTAGGTTCATCTAGTTATTTTTTATACTGACCCATGATAAAAAGTTAAAGACAGTATTTTATCATAATATTGTGAATGTATATTTTAAAATCACAGTTTAAAGACATAATTGTGATGATTTTCCTTAATAAGACACAGTACTTAGAGAAGGTGATAAAATAGTTTTTAGTGTAAATATACGTTTAGAATATCAATAATTTTGACAGATCATTACAAGAAGTTTTTTAGCCAATAATTTGAAATGGACTACTGTTGAGTGCTCAAAGTAATGTCAAGTGGTTACCAACTATGTGTGTTAGCTAAGGTAACATAATTAGTATTTTATTAGAAAATGATTGAACCTAGTGAGTCTTCACAAGTGAAGGGCCATGCACGTTTACATGAAATGGTCAGAAACTTTTGTCAGGAAGCCCATCCTGTCTACTGGAAACCTCACCATGTGAGGTAGCTAGGCCTTTATCTTTGACATATTGGCGTTAATTTTTGTAGTTGTCACAATCAAAATCAGATATAAAGTAATCACTTAAGTTCACTTGAAATTATGAATTTCAAGATATGTGTATATTTTGAAAAAAGTTCATGTCGCTGTGCATGGCAAGTCTCCATTTTCTAGGGATTTAGGCTTCTTTTACTCCCTCTTTAATTCCATGTTCATGTCATTGGGAAAATGTTATCTTTTTTTCCCCAGTGGTGCAGGTATGTTCAATGTCAGCTTATATAATCCTTAATGTGTTTGACTTTGTCACTCCAAACCCATCTGCATATTATTTTTAAGAATCAGTTCATATTATATGCAGAAGTTTGTATAAACATCAAGTTTAGAGAGACTATGAGATGTAGGTAAATTAAATCTTCTTTCACTGTCTGTAATTTGGTAAATGTTTACTGTTATTATGTGCCTTACCCTCTCTAATTACTATATGTTGTCTGAAGATCATGTGAGAGAGAAAGTAAATTGCTCAAGTTTTTCTAGAGTCACTGCTTATTGCTTCTGCTTCATTTTATATTTGATACACATATAAAGTGTGTATATATATGTTACGTACCTTTCCATACATGGAAATATATTAAGTCTTATTTATAAGATGAACTATCATCTCTTCCTGTTTAAGTATTTGAATTTTGATTTGAAGTTTATGATTTAATTCATGCTGATTATGTCAAAAGGCTATGAATAGGTAGAATAGCATCTTATGAATTTTGAATGATTGAAAGTAAGGAAGCCCAATGCAATTTATATGTAGAACATTTTTGTGCACATTCTGAGTTCAGTATAGAAAATTAAAATCAAAAGACTTGAGCTTGATGCCTCAATGCTCAGTTTCACTGTATATACGAACAATCCAATTTGTCAAACTCCATTTCACTGACAAATATATAATGTATTAAAGTGTTAAATATGTTCCTAAATTCACATATTCTTAAAATCTATGTCTCTTGATATAATTCAATTTTTACAAAGTTTCAAAATTAAAACTTTTGGAGATAGGCCAAAAACTGAAGTCTAATTTGTTATTACTCAGTAGATTTCAAAACATTTTTCTACCATATTTGAATATAACATAACATTTTGCATGTTCTCTCATCTCTTTTGCATAATTCAAATCTCATTTGATTTTCTCATTTTCTCGCTATAATCATTTACATTTATGAGTAGTCAAGGATAGTCTTTCTTTTTCCCTCTGAAGAATATATTATATTATGTGTTATATAATGTACATAGTTATATGTGTATAATTTTTGTAGTTTGCTACTTACTAAGAGACAAGCAGAAATATTTTCCCTTGGCTTCTTATCTATTTTAACTAAATCTTATTATGCTTTTTGGGAAGCATAATGGTAATGTTCAGCAGTTCTCATGGTTTTATGATAACACCACACAACCAACTGGTATAATTTGTGTTTGTATAAAGGTAAAGCAATTATTGGTAAAGTCATATTCTGATGTTTGAGCTAGCAAGTGCTGCAGAAATGTCTGTAGAGAGTAATTGAATAGACACAAGGGTCTTTGTATACTGCTGATGGAGCCCTTTATTCTTAGGGACTGAGCTGTTTCAATCCTGGTTAATGTTAGAAGAGAAAAAATATTTCTGCTGCTAATCATTGAAGGCTTTTTTATTCCAGCAACTGAATATAAAATTGGCAATAAACACACTCCTGTGAACTTTTTTTTTTTTCCTAGGACTATCGAGTTAACATCTTCCTGAGACAAAAATGGAATGATCCCAGGCTGAAACTCCCCAGTGATTTTCGGGGCTCGGATGCCCTGACAGTAGATCCCACAATGTACAAGTGTCTGTGGAAACCTGATTTGTTTTTTGCAAATGAAAAAAGTGCCAATTTTCATGATGTAACCCAGGAAAATATCCTCCTCTTTATTTTTCGGGATGGAGATGTCCTTGTCAGCATGAGGTACTCTTTTATCTTTCATACTCGTACATTTCTATTTTCCTTTTAAAATCAGTTTATCAGAGAGAAATGTATTTAATGATCTCTGCGACCTCTGTTTCTACTTTCAGGTTATCTATTACTCTTTCATGCCCATTGGACTTGACCTTGTTTCCCATGGATACACAACGTTGCAAGATGCAACTTGAAAGCTGTATGTAAATCTGACCTTAAATGACTATAGACATAAAAATGTTTAAAATTTCTAGGCAATGCATTTACTAATATCTTAGATAACAGTGGTAAAAACTACTGTTTTTTATTACAAATTGTCATTAAAATAATTTATTTAAGGAAGTTATAGTTAATCTTTTACTACATTAATTTGTACTAAAACAAATCCTTTTGGCACTAGCTTTTTATTTCAGTTAAATTAATGCAGGTATACAGTTCTTACTTATTCCAGTTGTTATCTTCATTGGAATTAATAATGTGGGCAAGATAAAGGAGGAAATGTAGTCCTAGTAATTTTTTTATGTTAAAACCACCTTTTTAGAGCAGAAATTTGAAAAACATTAAAAATTGTTCTCTAAATCCTACCAAGCATTCACTTCCTATAGATGTATAAAAAATTATTTTTTACAAAAATTGGATTTTCCATGTTTCTACAATCACATATTTTTCATATTATTAAACATGCACTAATTTCTTTTTACTAGTTGTATTAATTGAAATGATTATCTCTAAAACATACTAAGTTGCTATGATGCTTCCCTTTTGAAAATAAAGGTAGGAAATAAAACAAAAAATTAACACTAATGTAAGGAAACTTTAGCCTAAATACTTATATATCATTGCCTATTTCTGCAGAGAGTAAATAATAATGACCTGTAAAATGTCTTGCATAAGTTTGCTGGATTATATGCTTTAAAATTAGTGATTATTTGCTGTGTGTTTTTTTAAGTTACTGAATCTAGATATTAAATTTGGATAATATTTATTTTTTCTAACTATTAAATGAGATTTTGCAGATGTAAATGTATATATGTCCATGTTGCTGTATGTGTTATACATATGTATGCCTGCCTATTTTTATAAAAATTACAAATATATTTATATTCAATTCTGTTACCAGAAGAACTAAAGTATTGCTTCAAAAATATATGTACTTTAGAGTTGAATGATGGGTTACCATATGCTGTAAAACTCCGTATGATCCCTGAATTGTAGCCACAGTACTTAAGCCCAGAATGTGTGCTTCAGTATGCCGTAATGATGGCCACTTGAGGGGTTCTTTTATTGCTCTCCTGTGGTAATGCAACTCCTTTAGGGAAGATTGCAGTTACTTCTTAAAAACAAAGGTTTTGGTGCTTATATTTCTTTAAAAATTTATAGGTAGTATATTGCATGATTGTAAAGATAGAAATTTAGAAAGCTAGTATGACTTGCTACGTTTTTTATTGATGACATTTCTGACATTTCAGAATTCTGACATAATGTACTACTGTATATGACACTCCAGAAGTTTAACTATTTATAATATGCTGATTATTTTAACTTGTTCTTTCTTTAAGCCAACTGTCTTTAACTTTTGTGCTAATATTTTCATCAGTGGCTATAGATTTCACCTCTTTACATTTTAAGAACAGTTTCATATATCTCTTTTCTTATCATTTTGATGTTTAATACTTGAATTATTTGAAATTTTAAGAAGGCATTAATAATTACATTTCAAACTAATATTTTTTTAAATTTTTGTTTATAGTTGGTTACACAACTGATGATTTACGATTTATCTGGCAGTCAGGGGATCCTGTTCAGTTAGAAAAAATTGCCTTGCCTCAATTCGATATTAAAAAGGAGGATATTGAATATGGTAACTGTACAAAATACTATAAAGGCACTGGTAAGTAATGCCCTTTAAATTAAACAAAACTAAGTCTGATATCGAAGATTTGTTTTAAAATTAAGATATGCTAAGGGCAGAATAAAAGAAAACTAGTTAAAAATAAGTTCAGTATTTATAAGTAGTATATGTTTACATTCATATATTTAAATATTTCATAAAATCACATTCACTGAAGTTTTTAAAAATGTTTTATTACTAGAGAATTTTGCTTTTCTTTATGTAATTCTGGGAGGGAAAAGGTTTTCAATTTTTTATTTTAGGGATATGAACTTTGCTAAGCAGTGGTTTTCTTAAATGTTATGAAGAAATTCTACTTTTGGCAAGATTCAATTTAGGGCCAAACATTATGGATATGAGCAATGTAATTCATATACACTCACTTATTTTCTTTTGAGCAGTTTTTATTTATTTATTATTTTTTTTTAAATATCTTTTTGATTTCAGAGAGAGGAAGGGAGAGGGAGGGAGAGAGAGAGAGAAACATCAATGGTGAGTCATTGATCAGCTGCCTCCTGCACACCCCCTACTGGGGATTGAGCCCGAAACCCGGACATGTGCCCTTACCGGGAATTGAACCTCCATCTTCTGGATCCTAGGTGGATGCTCAACCACTGAACCACACAGGCCAGACTTGAGCAGTTTTAGATAGTGAATGACCTATGTTCTTAATTGTAAAAAACATTGATCTTCATGATGTGAAGAAGCAGTGAGTGTGTGAAATAATTGGACATTAGTCAATATTCTTGTATAATATTACTGGCCTAGGTTATGGAACAGCCAATTCTAAAAATCACAACAAATTAACCTCATTCATTAATTACATTAAGCTTTCACAGAAATAAAAATATAGTAATTATTACTTAATACTTTTATAACATGATTAGTATTAACCTTTGAGTCTCTACTGATATATGTTACTGAGTAGTTTTATATATTATATATAGCGTTATTTTGCTTAGCAATATAAATAAAAAGTGATTGAATTTTAATCATTACATTAATACTAATAATCAGTTTGACTCATAAATAACACACAATTCTCATTATGTTTTAGGAAGTAAATCAAGACAAAGATATTCAGGAAAAATATAAAGTTTACATTTATTGCAACACCTATGTTGACTTTGCAGAAATAAAAGTGTGTAGTGTAATATACAGAGTTTAGAAAGGTCAGATGTTTGAGCTAAAGTGCTGCCATGATGACATCATCAAGGATAAAATATAACTTAAAACATTTTTGTTGATACTAGAATAAAAATTAAAATAAAAGGTGGAGTGAACATTTGCATATTTAGAGTGTTTTAATAAATGCAACACTAGGCAACTCAGAAATAAAGTTAGTTTAAGCATCTGTTGTTGTTAACCTTCAAATAAATTAACAGTCCTTAGGAACTATTTGCATATAATTGGTATATAATCTATTTGCATATAAATGTTATATAATTTGTTAATTTAATAACAGATTATTAAATAGTCCTTAGGGAATATTTACATATATTTGACATAATCTATTTACATAGAAATGTTATATAACCTGCTAATTTAGTTAAAGGTCAACAACATGTTTAAACTAACTTTATCTCCAAATTGCTTAGTTTTGCATTTATTCTAACTCTGCCAGAGGGGAGAGTAGGAAAGGGGAGAGGTGAAAAGGTAAAAGGGCATAAGATGGGCACATTTCTGATTATAAAATCATCAGGTCAGGGGGATATAATGTACAGCATAGGGAATATATCCAATAAAACCGTGATAACTTTGTACTGTGACAGATGGTTACTAAGCTTATCTTGGTGATCACTTTGTAAAGACTATAAATGACAAATCATTATGTTGTACACCTGAAACTAATACAATATTGTATGTTAACTATACTTTAATAATAAAACAGAATTACCAAGTTTTTTGATAGAGTAAATTGAGCTCTTAAAAAACATTGATTATACAAATACTCAATGAACAAATCTTAGATATATAGAATTTTAAATTGAAAGAGACCTTATTGATACTGACATAAAACAACTGAGGTGCAGGGTGATCGAATGACTTACAGAATGTCACCAGGCAAATCAGAATCATCCATAGCACTAGGCATAATATTCCTTCTCCTTTCTATACTCCTCATTCAAATTAAGGAGACTGACTACAGTTTTAGGATTTTTACAAATCACCTAGTAATAATAATACAGTAATAAAAAAAAACCTTGAAAGTCCAGAAAAGTCATTTGAGATTGTTGTGTAGACATATATTTAGTAGATGGCCTTTTGAGTTCTGGCTCTATGGTAGGCATTGTTTTAACTGCTTCCCAGGAATTCTATGACCTAATCCTCACAATAACCCTCTAAGTTCATTACATTTATTATCCCTGTTTTAAACATCAGGATAATGAAACAAAGACACTGCCCAAAGTCTACTGTCACTAAACGATGAACTGGGATAGTGAGTCTGACATCGGTATAAAACCTATGGAGTCAGTATATTGGAATTTGAAAATACCCACATCCAAACTGTGTGCTTAACATTTCAAAATAAACAGTCTCTCTATTGTTTTGAAAAATGTGTAATATGTTCTATTGAAGTTTTAAAATTCATCAAGAGATGAAAATAAAACTAGTAAGTTTATTTCTAATTTTAAATAATAGCATAAAATTGTGGAGTAGCATTGAAAATTATGAGGGTATTACTTTAATTTTTTCACCTTTAAACCCTCTATTTAAAAGTCTCCATTTGGGGACTCAACAGTGAATAAAAGATAGATCCATGTCTTTTTTTAGATTCATACTCTAATATGGTAAATAAGTAAACAAATAAATACAGTTCATTTTAGTTCTGAGAAGGAAATGAGAAGTTATGTTGTGGTAAAGAGTATTTGGGGAATTACTCAAGATTTATGATAAGTAAACCGTTTTGTAGAATTTTTGAGTTGTCATAAATAAGTCCCTGATATCTCATTAGTTACAGAAAAAAAGACAACAGAAAAGCTTATGGCTAACATAAAAATAACTGGGACTGTGTTTCAGTAAACATGCTTTATCAGCATTCACATGAATCATTAATATAAGTAAAACATAAAAGTATCTTTGCATAATATTTAGAAATGTATTTAGAAAAATAGAACATTGAAAATATGTGGAACACTTAAGTAGTGAATAAAGATATAGAAGACAACATATATAAAATAATGGCCAACATTTTTTTAATATGTACAGAAATATTGGAACTAATGATTTGGCTTTAAGTTTATTAAAAAATTGTTTTTTATAATTGTATAAATTGCAAGGATGGAGAAATGTATGGGAAAACAAGTACACAAAAATACTTAAACTGGAAGTTTGAGTGAAAAATAATGAAATGAAATCCCACAGGAAATAGAAAGTAAATTGAATTTGCCAGTGAACATTTATATCAATTAGCTGCCCACCTGCCTCTCATAAATGCAACAGTACCAGGAAAAGATAAAAAAAGATCAAGAAATGTTTCTCATAAAAGTTTATGGAGCAAATCGCGATAATATCCAAGCCTGTGTTTTACTGCCAAACACGTCCAAAGCTTGGGAAGCTCCCCCAGAGGTACCTTCCTAAGGGGATGTGGTGGAAACTTGCTTCAGATACAGGACTCATGCTATTTCATCTGTCATATAAACATGGTGGGCCGAATGCAGCCTAAGGTGAACAACTCTATAGTAAATTGCTGTCATATCTGTGACCACTTAGGCTGCCGAAAAATACATAAGCACATGCTGTTGGGCTCTTTTTTGCACACACTATGTGAATATAAAATTAACTTAAGTGATGCTATTACAAAGCCAGGTACTTCAGAACCACTTGTAGAAAATACCATGAGCTTCTTAACCACAGCATATTAGATTTATATGAAAGATTATATTTTGAAAAATTTGCATGTGATTGTTAGTTAGAAACATATGTTCTTGTTTGTTCAGGCAGGGAGCTAGGTTGTGTGGCTGGGAATAGAAAAGGGAGGGACATTTTTTATTGTTTTGCTTTTTGTATCTTTTAAAACCTGTGTACAATGTAAATACATTGCCTAGTTTTAATGAAATTAAAACTTAAAACGAAAAAATACTCTGCATTTATTGTGTTTTGATATAACATGAAAACATTTGGCATAATTAGAATTTGCTTCAATTCAAATCAACTATTTGTTGTTCTTACATATTAGCTCTAATTTCTTTCTAACCTCAGAAATAGCAATGATTACAATTCACTTTGGAAAAAAGATTTCTAATCTAAGTTATTTGATAAGAAGATGTGAATAGCAATCTTTTCTCTACATTTATTAAGAGCCTAATGATGGCAAGTTTTGTTTTAGGCACCATTAATGAATAAATATAAAGATTATTCTAGTGTCAGAAGTATATACATTCTTCCCAACCAAGAAAAATAGGTAAATATTACTTTTAGAATAAAAAATAGTAAAAAGTAAGATTGTCCTTTACCTAGAATTATTTCATTTATTCATTGTTCATTTATTTGTTTCAACACTTATAAATAATAATGTACAGTTTAAGCTGAACTGTACATTAACAGTTTATTTGAAGATATTTAACTTTTTTTTAATACATCTTTATTGATTTCAGGGAGAGGAAGGGAGAGGGAGAGAGAGATAGAAACATCAATGATGAGAGAGTCATTGATCGACTGCCTCCCGCATGCCTCCGACTGGGGATTAAGCCTGCAACCCGGGCATGTGCCCTGACCAGGAATCGAACAGCGATCTCCTGGATCCTAAGTCAATGCTCAACCGCTGAGCCACACTGCAGGGCGATATTTTAACTTACTTATGTTGAATGGTAAATGACATTTTCATTTAAATTAACTGCCTTAGGCATTAAACACTGCATTTAGCCCGGCCGGGTGTGGCTCAGCGGTTGAGCATTGACCTAGGACCCAGGTGATCAGGCTTCGATTCCTGGTCCGGGCACATGCCCGGGTTGCAGGCTCGATCCCCAGTCGGGGGCATGCAGGAGGTAGCCGATCAACGACTCTCTCATCATTGATGTTTCTATCTCTCCCTCTCCTTTCCTCGCTCTGAAATCAATAAAGATATATTTAAAAAAAAAAAATGCTGACTGAAAGGACTAAAACATTTAAAAAATAAACTCAAACATCTGGAAATATTCCAGTGCTTGAAGAATATTTGTGTCATTTATTTTCTGTCTCAAGTCAGCAAAAGCTATTATGAGGCTGCTCATAATTTTTGATTAATTTGGGGGACCAGTTGATGTCATGGCAGCTCTAGAATTATGCTGTAAAGCAATTTCTGCATTTGTCTCAGCTTGTGAAAATGAAGTCCCTTCCCTCGATTAGACTACGTTTGAGGGCCTGGAGCGGAGGAAGGGAAAATTGAGAGGAATCTCAGATGCTTGCACTTTACAATATTTTATCTATATAAAATGAAACACTTATTTCTTATTCTTGCTAATGTTTACTTCCAATACTTTCTTAATTTTTAAGGCTTAAATATGCATATAAGCTATCAGAGACTGACAGCCTTTCTAGACAAGAAGTGGTACACGTGGCTGAAAAATTATGCTGACCATTTGTGGTCCGGGAGTGTTTCTTTTTGGACTTGTTCTGCTTTGATTTACTGCTTCCTGTATGATTCCTTTAGACCGTTGCTCAGAGAGTGCCCACGGGTAATGAAAAGTTTAAGTCCATTGCAGATTCTCTGAACAAAGGCTTATAGTGACATCGTGGAGTCACACGTGGTACCCATTTCTCAATGTCATAATGAAGTTGTGAAAGGTCAGGTGAAACTGGTCCCATAATGTCATCCTTTTAGATCATATCAATTATATATATTTAGAGAAAAAAACACACCACATTATTTTTGTGGAGTTGACTTTGTGAAAATGCCTCAAATAGAAGTGACATAACTTATAGGTACCTTATTGATTTTTGCAGTTGTAAGTAGGTGAGAGCCTCACACTTTTAATATGTTTGTTTCCAAAAGGGTACTACACCTGCGTGGAAGTCATCTTCACCCTGCGGAGGCAGGTTGGGTTCTACATGATGGGCGTTTATGCCCCGACTCTGCTGATTGTGGTTCTTTCCTGGCTTTCCTTCTGGATCAACCCAGATGCGAGTGCTGCCAGAGTGCCACTGGGTAAAGTGCTCCATGCTTCCCTCTCATGTCAGGAATGTGCTATGTCTTTATATAACTATATAGTCAAATATTTTGAAATAATGAGTTTGGGAATTGATGGCAAACTCTTTCTTCCTTTATTTTGACTTCCTTCAAAACTTGACATTAGACTAGATTTTCTCAATATTTATGCACTCTATATAATTAAGTTTTTTCTTTTTGTATCCCTAGGGTATTTTCAAGAGTGAATCTATCCTATTTTGATTTTCATGAAATAATTATTAATAAGTGACATTCATAGATAACTAAAGTCTAAAATACCCAATAGTGACAAACTTAAAAACAATAATTTTTATGAAAATTTTTCCAAGAAATATTTTATACTGTCTCATCTTCTTTATCAGGGGATGTAAAATCCTATTTATTTTAAGAAATGACTAAGTATTGCTTTCCTAAACATCAGTTATTTTGTGCTATATCATCAGCATTGGCTAGAGAGTAAGAGCCAGTTATCTATTCTCTCCAATTTATTTTTAATGCTCTGTGACACAGAAACATCATTAGCAAGACTTGAAAATTGTGTCGGTATAGGGGTTAAAAAAGTCTATGCTTGGGAAAATAAAGAACCCTTCTTAAAGGTAATGTGAATAAACTTCAAAATAAGGATATTGTAAACAGTTTGATTATTTGAAAGGTTTTAAATTTTTCCATGACTGTCTCTGTGTGTGTTCTGAATATCACCTGGAACTTACATAGGTAAAAATGTAACATATCTGACTTCTCGGTCACTGGTTGCAGCATTAGGTTTTTTTCTTCCATCAGAAAGGTCTTGTGAAAATCTCCCCCCTGATTTAAGAGGGGAGGGGAGAATGAAATGAAATACAGATTTTAAAAAGAAGGAAACCAGGAAAGCAGCAAAGAAAATGACAATTTTGTCTGCATAAGAAATTTGGTGCTTTACATCTAATGAAAACCACAAAGAACAGATCTATATCTTATGAACCAAATATGTAGGAAATCTTATTCTAAGGGTCATGTATCTGTATTGAAGATAATGACAACTGATAGATGAATTGTTTTAGAGGATGAAAACTAACCATGTAGTACAATGTTCTGGGAATAAAACACCCGAAACTAGACAAATTTTTAGACTTGTCAAAAACATTATGCTTTTCTCCCAAATAGTCAATATTTTTTTTTTGTTTATTAGAAATATCTTACTCTCATGCAGTTATACAGGGGTGGGCAAAAGTAGGGTGCTGTTTGTTTTTGTTTGTTTGTTTTTGGCCATTGTGACATTCTTTTGAGTTAATAAATCTGCTGTAATCATCATAACCTGCATGTCTTTTTCCATACAAACAACTGTAAACCTACTTTTGCCCACCCCTGTATAAACTGAAATGTCAGTACATATATGCAATGGAATACTACTCAGCCATAAGAAAAGATGAAATACTGCCATTTGCAACAACATGGATAAGCCTTGAGAATACCGTGCTAAGTGAAACAAATCAGTCAGAAAAAGCTAAGAACCATATGATTTCACTCCTTTGTGAGATGTAAAACTGAGACTTATAGACACAGACAACAGTGGGGTGGTTACCAGGGGGAAGGGGCAGGGAGGGGTAGTAAAGGGTAAAGGCAACCAAATCTATGGTGATGGAATATTATTTGACTTTGGGTGGTGGGCACACAATGCCGCCTGCGGATCATGTGTCATGGAGATCTACCCTTGAAACCTCTGTGTCTTTGTTGACCAATGTCATCTCAATAAATCTAATAAAAATATAATAAAGAAATGTCAGGCTCCCAAGGGTACTTTGGATCTAGCTTTCCATGTACACTGTTAATATACAGATAGCAGAATTTTGTTCTTTCCTTTAAAACTGGAATCATTTGTTTTCCCTGAAAAAACCAAGAATGTTCTCTACTTTGTCTTTTCTATTATATTTTTTTAAATGGTGACCCTTATCAGAAAATTGCTTTATGTGTTCTGTTCTCATTCTGATTTGTTCATGGAATCACATTCAACTCTATAACTGTCTCAAAGAATGCCAAAAAATGAAATAAGCTTTGTGGCTTCCTCAGAGATACTATCGAATAGTTTTAGATAGCTATTACTTAAATCAGCTCCAAAATGTGTTTTTATACCTTGTTTTAAATATCTACTTTTTTGTTTAAAATACTGAGTATTTACAAACATCCCCAACCACATTGAATAATGGTTACATAAAAAGTATTATTTCTTCTACTCTTTGTGATTTAAAGAGACCTGATGAATTGTTCATGGGCCTTTGGAGGTTACTGGAGAGGGATTTAATCAAAGAATAATGGTTGTAGGACATTTTTTCACAGGGCTAAAGAGCAACTTTAATTCCCACTTCTGTTTCTGTAGGTATCTTTTCAGTACTCAGCTTGGCCTCTGAGTGCACCACCCTTGCTGCTGAACTGCCCAAAGTATCCTACGTAAAGGCCCTTGATGTGTGGCTCATTGCTTGTCTTCTCTTTGGGTTTGCTTCCCTTGTGGAGTATGCTGTTGTCCAGGTGATGTTAAATAACCCCAAAAGAGTTGAAGCAGAAAAAGCCAGAATTGCTAAGGCTGAGCAAGATGGAAAAGGTGGAAATGTGGTTAAAAAGAACACTGTGAATGGTACAGGGACTCCTGTTCACATTAGCACTTTGCAGGTAAGAATGAAATTATCAAACGAAAAGATTTCCCCCCATCATGGCTCTGTGCAGTGTCAGGAGAGACATACTGTTCTGTGGATGTAAAGGTTTAATAGAATTGGTATTCACTCATTTTTTTCTCATAGATGAAAAGGAACTAAGCACAACATATTTTTTGGAAACAAATAGCAAGCACGTAGGTCACAAACTAATTAAGAAAAAAAAGCAACACCTTATCAAATTCCTGGAGGACTTTCTACTGAGCTTAATGATCTACCTCTGCTTTGATGGTCACCACCCAATGTGGAGGTCTTGCCAGAACTACAGACCTCCTTACTGTTTCTTACTTGATAAGACTTACTGAAGGGCTGAAGGACTGTTGGGGAAGTTCTTACCTACCTACAGTGAATGCTTAGGGAAGCCTTGCTCTTGATTAAATCCCCTACATGTCCCCATCAGTTTAGAGAGTTTCACATAGAACATGACACGCAGGCTACTTGCTCATTGGATGCCTTACCCATAGGGAAACTATGCATATAGTTTGGGACCTGTCCAGCCCAGCAGCGAGTACCTGGAGAAGAATTGGACAGGTTTAACCCCTTCACGTTGTCTTGTAGTTGGCCTAAGGTCTAAGAATAGTGGTCAATGTTTATAGATTCAGGTATTGATAAATCCTGGAGCAACAGGCTGCTTCATGGATTAGGGATAGCTGTTCACTTTCCCCAAAGTGTCTCTGATTGATGTCCTCTGGTTGGGAAGACAAATAAACTGGGAGATAATTTCCACTGAGCTTAGCATGGCAAATTCTCCAAGAGACTAATAGGTCAATAGCATCCTGCAACCTTGAAAATTTTGCTTGCTCTGCCTATATTCTAGCCCCATACTACTCTATTAGTTTGTTGACCACTACCACTCCCCTTAGTTAGAAAAGAATATAACCCCATCCATTTACATCTCCCAGTCTTTTACCACTTCCTCATGTTTCCAAACAATGAATCCTTCCACCCTCTAACTGGACCCTGGTGAAGAGATCTGGGGATAGAAGCAAAGATGTTCTACAGAGCGGGTGTTGATTTCCAGTAGTGCTACAATCAGCTCCATTCTCTGGTGTGTGCTGGGACCTCAATAACGGCAGAAATTCTCTAGTAACACAGAACAGCAGTGTGCAGATGAGCTTGGAATATTAATATATTCTGTGAAGTGGAGTATTGAGGGAAGGAGACACATGAGAACCATATTTTCAGAGTACTGTAGAACATATCAAGTTTACTTATGAACATAAGTGTAAAGAATAAATAGGATCCAGAATATTAGACTGAATTATATTATTTTAAATTCAGCATTCAAGCACTGAAATAATTACCTAATGAATAAAAGTTCAACATCTTTAAGAGCTTCTGTATTTTAATTCTCTATGTTCTCAGTTGCTATTAGAAACAGACCAGTGTGGATACTGAAATTGCTATGACATTTTGCTACAAAAGTCATAGAGTGATGCTTAGAGAGTGTAAATGTTGACCAGAAATTTTAATATCCAGAAATAAATGTAAATTACTCATTTCTTACATGTCCAAATGCAATTTCCAAAATTAAAATTATAAGTATGTAATATTTGTATCCTCAGACAGGCTGCAAAATGATGTGTCCAATAATAAGTTAGCTTAATGTACACATCAAAATTACAGTAAATTAGTAAGCCTGATAAATTTATAAGACTGTTACACACTGACATATGAAAGAAAGTATAAAAAAAAGACATTTAAAAACATTTGCCTTTTTAATTTAGTGGTTTTGCTGTAAAAATGTACTTACAGTTTTGGTTTCAAAATGTATTTGTTCTAGTGTATTTTGTGTTTCAGAACACAAGCTTTTGTTGAGAAATTTCAATCAGAAAACATGTTATTTACTTTTAGACGGAATAACAATTATTAATGGAAGCATAATGAAATTTGGGTTGTAGAAAAAAATAATGCTAATTTTTAAATAATATTTCTCTTGCTAAAGAAAGGAATGATTAAAAAGTGTAAGAAAGATCAATGATTATTTAACTTAGCATTTAATAAGAAGTTTTCATAATTTTGACTACATACAAAAATATAGCATTATACATTTATAACTGTCTAGGTTTTTGCTCCCAAAATTTTACTCCCTCAACCATTTTAATATCTTGGTTGCTAATTTGTTCACTCAGGTATTTCTTTTTTATTCATTAAGTACAGTTGAAGACCTACTGTTGTTAATATCATCCTATTCTCAACTCCTAGTATGTGCCATGTGCTATTTACAACAAATGTATTTTGAATAAAAAACAAAATAGTATTCATGTCTATGGATTTAATAAATTAAAATATAAAAGCTGCTGTTCACTCATGAATAGGATAGTTGTTTCTTTATGGGGATATGTTTTTAAAGTTAAGGGTTGATTTACATTTTGTGTAATATATGGAGTTTATTCATTTCTGAGCATATTTTTATCTTCTGTAGAAATACCATTATCACATTGAGATCATGCCTAAGTCTTCTGTTCAAGAAACATCATATGAGGTGATTTGCCTTTAACTGTGTATAGATGCAGACTGAAAAGGACCAAAAGGAAAATCTCAGAATGGGTCAGTGGGGAGAAAAAGGGACATCTGTAATATTTTAAACAAAAATAAAATTTTTAAAAAAAGAAAGAAAAAAAAATTTGAAGCATTAGGTCGTGTTTAACCGCATTTTTTAATATATATATAGTTTCATTATGATACTACCTCATTTTTGCTACTACTAAGTTTGAAAAGTGACAAGTTTATGTGAAAGTGAGACACATATTCATATGAGAAAATTATCCATTAGAGATTAATATAACCAAGATCACTTTTAAGAATGTGTTAAGTTAGGGTTACTGTTTTATTTACAAGCAGTTCATTTAATCCCTCTTCATGCGATATTATAATTGTTTTAAATAGTATTTATATTGTAAACTCTTTTGTACTTTCATGTATATATATGATAGGATACTTATGTGCAGAGAGTAACTAAAAAAGAAAGTTGTCTGTGTAAAATCTCTGATGAGTGGGGCAAGATGAGACCAGGCAATTAGTTAATGAATCATGAGCTATTTAAGGAACCTGAGGACTTCTCAGTAGGAAACTTAATCTTATACCTTATTTAGTTGTGTCACATCATTAAAAATTACTTCTGCAGTAAGTAGAGATTCTCTCCACCAATGCACAAAAACACACACACACACACAGCTCTACTGGTTTGTAATACAATAATTTTCAAATACATCTCTGGAAAAGGTTTTAATAAATAAATAGTTAAAAATTTAGTATAACCAAATTGAAGCTTTTTGGAGTGCTTTTCCATGTTCTAATGTTACCATTGACGAAATTTTTCTTCTCTTACTGATATGTTTCCTATATTTAAATAATCTCTCTCAATAAACCTTCTATGCCTACATTTAAATAAACTATATAAATAAAATTATAATATTAAAATTGCTAGAAGAATCTAAGGATATGTTTATGTAAATTAAAGAATATGTTTGTGTAAATAAAAACAAGTAAAATTTTCTTTTATGTAAATAAAAATTTTGAAGTATTTACGTGTGACAAGTCATAGTATCATATAAATGTGGCTTCTTGTTTAGTTATTTACAGATACTAAAACCACACCTAAAGTCACATACAAAATATGATTTATAGTAAATGCATTTCTATAATAAATATATTTGGCCTTTTTTGTGAAAAATAAAAATAACTGATAAGTCATGCTTTCTAAGTTGACAGCTAGAGTTCTTTGTTTTGATGAGTGGACATAAAGCAAAGTTAGTGCATCTAAAGCTTTTAGAGTAGAGAATTCTAAAGGGAAAAACAGTGGGATACCCACAATGTTCCAGGTTTTGACAATTGCTCTGATAGTTTGAGGATTGTGCAAATATTTGGTATGTAAATTCTGTTCTCAAGTGGATTCCAATCAAGGTAATTATATACTCTACAAAAAAATCCACTGATACATGCTGAGACTCACACATTCCTCAAACAGCCCTGGACACCTAGAACTTTAAATGTGGTTTTCTCTCTGAAACAGAATAATCTCTGTAACATATAATCTGGCTGAACTCACAATTTCTTTAGATTCGTTGAGTGTGGTTGGCTAATTCAACTTTAGCCAACAAGTTAAAAATGCCTTTCACTAGCAAATCTTTGATTCATAACTGTGATCATCTTTTAGTTATTATTTGTGAGTGTGGTTTAGGGACAACAGTCTGTCCCATTGGGGTGATAAATAACTTTATCATTTATAAACCGCCCTACTTGGAAATAGTGTCCATAAGAAAGTCAGTGGTTAGAAGTACGGGAAGATATCCATATAGTGTAGTAATATTGTCTGTGTTGTGGTTAAATATTGGATTTTCATTCATTGATCTTTCAATTGAGAACTCACAAACCTGGGAGTACCTAAGATAAGTGTTTATTTGCACTTTGATCCCTTAACATAAAATAAACTATCAAAGTTCATTCCATGACATAACCCTTGTTATATAGGCCACATTTTAGAGTTAAATGCTCATGCAATCTGATCGTTTAATCAGTTGACCATTATTTTTAAAATACCCTTTTGAAGAGATGTGTTTTATAAATAGAAAATCCTACATACACTCTGTGCTTAATTTTCATTTCCAGGTTGGTGAGAACAGATGCAAAAAAGTTTGTACTTCTAAGTCTGACCTGAGATCTAATGACTTCAGCATTGTTGGAAGCTTACCAAGAGATTTTGAATTATCCAACTATGACTGCTATGGAAAGCCTATTGAAGTCAACAATGGACTTGGGAAATCTCAGGCAAAGAACAACAAGAAGCCTCCCCCTGCCAAACCCGTTATTCCAACAGCAGCAAAGAGAATTGATCTTTATGCAAGAGCGTTGTTCCCTTTCTGCTTCTTGTTCTTCAATGTTATATATTGGTCTGTATATTTATGATACATTGTTTCCATTTCTATTTAAAAAATCCCATTTCATTGTGACCAACCTCATTCATAAATGCCAATCTGTGAAAATTTTTGCATTTTCATAGCAATATATTGCATTTTGGATGCCATTTGATTATAAAAAAAATGTGGCACCTTAACTTTGAATGGCAGCATGGTCTTGTTACATCTGCTCTAATAATGATGTATATAGGTATAGCAAACTTATTGCTCTAGGAATAAATGGGGGATAAGCTCACTACATAAAGTAAAATTCAAACAATTCTCTCACTTAGTGTAAACTGCAAATACTTCAGATAATTCTGATAATAAAATGACATGCACGCTGAATCCTGCTATGATCACCATTCTAATGTATGTAGTATTTCAAATTTCCTTCCTTGTAACTTTCAGAGAAAGCCATCTTATTCTTGTATAATTTTCGATGGTATTATCTGAGATTAAGCAAAGTTATATTACACATTGTTTAAACTTTGTAAGTAGAAATATATCAGCTATAATTATGTGGGCACTGTGGAGAAATAAAGTTCATAAATTTACCGATTTATAAAATCAGCTCATTTTAAAGTGTGCCTGTGTTGTCAAAATTCCACATAAAAAAACAGTAATCATTTTTGAAGCAAAGGGATATCTAGACTTAATGTAAATTCATGCTGAATTCTGGCTTCTGATAAAATCAAAATAAAGGATAGATACATTGATTAAATATTTCTGATAAAAGAAATTGTATTTAATCCACATTAAAACCTAAATATATTTTCATGGACTTCATTTTGCTGATACAGAGTATGCACAATTATTGTGCCTTACAAAGAGTGATATATATTTTAAATTGGAATATAGTAAAGGATATGTGATCTCACATATTTAAGAAACCAAGAGGAAAATACCTTATTACTAGAAGTAACTTGAGTTGGGGCGAGGGCAGTGGGGGGAGCAGAATCATTTAAGGATTTTAACTTCTTTATTTTATTAAAATGCTTACATATTTTTAAGTAAAATTAATTTTTTTTCTGAATTCATTTATTTCTTTTCCCTGCATTTATTTAAATATGTTTTAAAATTTGTTACAAAACATTGAAAGATTAAGTAAATAATTGTTTATGTTAGGCCTAAATTCTCTTTGTATTTCCTTTCTTGCTAAAAGTCTAGACTACTTAGATTTACTCATTGTATCTTGTTCCAACCTGAAAATAGGAACTTTTTAGTCTCTAAGACTCCCATTTCTTAGTAATATCACAGCCAATGTACCTTTTTATTTATCCACAGCTGAAATGAAAACTATCAGTAATTCACATAACATAAACATAAGACCAAATAAATATATTTACATTGTTTAGAGAGTTTTGTTGCAGCTGAGAGTTTGTATGGTCAATTCTATAATAAAATATGTTTAAAGATTGTTTATGCAAATTGTGATATGTAATTTAATGCTATTTTATTGAAGATTTTAATTTTTAAAAGATGGCATATATTTGTTTGTACTGTTTTTCTTACAAACTTTTTTATTTCTTTGGTGTCAATTGTTACTTCTCTTTTATTTCTGATTTTATTTGGGTCCTCTCTTTTTTTCTTGATGAGTCTCATTAAAGATTTGTTAATCGTATTTATCTTTTAAAAAAACCAGCACTTGGTTTCATTGATCTTTTGTATTGTTGTGTTTTTTTCCTAAGACTCTATTTCATTTATTTCTTCTCTGATCTTTATTCTTTCTTTCTTTTATTCTACTCACTTTGGGCTTTGTTATTCTTTTCTCTAGTTCCTTTAAGTGTAAAGTTAGATTGTTTATTTGAGATTTTTCTTGTTTCTTGAGGTAGGCCTGTAATGCTATGAATTTCCTTCTTAGGACTGCTTTATGCTGTGTCCCACAGATTTTGGGTTGCTGTGTTCTCATTTTCATTTGTTTCAGGGTATCTTTTGATTTCTTCCTTGATCTCATTGTTAACCCACTCATTGTTTAGCAACATGTTATTTAGCCTCCATGTCTTTATGAGTTTTTCAATTTGTTTCCTGCAATTGATTCCTGGTTTGATATAACTGTGGTCAGAGAAGATGCTTGTTATGATTTCACTCGTATTAAATTTATTGAAACTTGTTTTGTGGCTTTACATGTGGTCTATCCTAGAAAATGTTCCATGTGCACTTGAAAAGAATGTATATCCTGGTGCTTTGGGGTGAAATGCTCTGAAAATATCAATTAAATCCATCTGATCTAGTGTGTCATTTAAGGCTGCTGTTTCCTTGTTGTTTTTCTGTCTGAAGATCTGTCCATTGACATGAATGGATGTTAAAATCCCCTACAATGACAGTATTATTGTAGGTCTTTCCCTTTATGTCCATCAAGGTTTGCATTACATATTTAGGTGTTCTTACGTTGGGTACTTAAATGTCTATAAGAGTTACATCCTCTTGTTGGATTGCTCCCTTTATCATTATGTAGTGTTCTTGTCTCTTACAATAATCTTTGTTTTAAAGTCTATTTTGTCAGATATAAGTATTGCTACTCCAGCTTTTTCCCCCATTTCTTTTTGCATGAAATATCTTTTTCCATCCTTTTACTTTTAGTCTGTGTGTATCCTTCATTCTGAGGTGGGTCTCTTGTAGACAGTGTATATGTGCGTATTGTTTTCTTATGCATTCAGCTATCCTAAGTCTTTTGATTGAAGCATTTGAGCCATTTACATTTAAAGTGATTATTGATAAGAATGTATATATTGCCATTTTATTCTTTTAACTATGTTCCTTGTTTTTTCCCCCCCTTCTTCTTAAAGAAGATTCTTTAACATTTCTGGTTTGGTAGTAAGAAACTCCTTTAGCTTTTTCTTGTCTGGGAAGCTCTTAATTTTGTTCCATTTTAAATGATAGTCTTGCAATAACCAAGATTTGGAAGCAGCCCAAGTGCCCATCAGTAGCTGAGTGGGTAAAAAAGCTGTGATATATTTACACAATGGAATATTACTCAGTCATGATGAAGGGGGAAATCTTACCTTTTTGACAGCATGGATGGACCTGGAGAGTATTATGCTAAGTGAAATAAGCCAGTCAGAGAAAGACAAGTGCCATATGGTTTCACTTATATGTGGAATTTAATGAACAAAATAAACAACCAAACAAAATAGAAACAGACTCATAGATACAGAGAACAGACTGAAAGCTGTCATGGGGGTTGAGAATTTAGTGAAAAATATGAAGGGATTAAGTAAAGAAAAAAAACTCAGACACAGACAACAGTAGAGTGATTACCAGGGCAAAAGGGGAATGTAGAAGAAGATAAAGTGGGGATAGATGGTGATGGAAGGAGACTGGACTTGGGGTGGTGAACACACAATGCAATACACAGATGATGCATCATAGAATTGCACACCTGAAACCTATATAATTTTATTAACCAATGTCACCCAATAAATTCAATAAAAATTTTTAAAAAGGTTTCCAGTGATTACTAAATTTTTAAAAAACTGGATATAATCTAATTCTCTGTAATTCTTCAGAACCCCATAGTTACAGAAACTTAGCCATTTGAATAGTTTTTAAATGCTACAATAACACTCTTGATAGACTTCAATAACCTGTGAGGACCTAGGCAATAACATTTTAATGGAACTGTGATAGGAAAAAAATGTCTTGAATAAGATTTAAACAATTTAAAATTTTTCTTTATAATAATTATATTTGTTTATTATCTTCTTTATACTTGCAAATTTTATTCATATTAGTGAGTTTAATTTAGATAGAGTTTTAAGTGGGAAATGTACCATATGGAAAATAGACCTCATTATATAAGAATTTATTTGTTGAAAATAATGTGAGTGGATTTCTTTTTGTAATGTAATATTATTTTAAGACTGATTTTAATACTTAAATAGATATAAATAGCTATCCCAGGGTTAAGTGTGTATATATAACTACAAATGTTACACTAGATGATGGTCATAACAAAGAAATACAATCAGTGTACATTAACTGTTGCTTTATAATTGTTATCTCATGGATTTAGTCACATAGCCACAAGGTGTCACATAGCCTCAAAAATTGGGTAAAGACTATATGTTGGGGGATGAAGATGCCATTCAGATTGTGAGGAAGTGAAACATTATATCTTTCTAGGATCTACCTGGATATCAGTATGTCAAATTCAATGTCTCCAAAATAAAAATTACCTTCTCACAAGTCAGGAGGTTCTCTTATTTTCTATTTCTGTCAAAGCCATCACTATTCCAGTCACACACATTAAAGCTTCCTTTCTCACACCGTATACCCTTTCAAGTACCACACACTAATATAGATTGTCCCTCTTATACCTACCACCTTCTATGTCTGCTGACACTACCCTAATTCAGTTTCCCGTTCTATTACAGCAGTTTACAATCTCACTCCGCTATAACTCTGTTTTTGAACTAACTTTGTGATTTTTATTTTTTAATTGCACAAGTAATACATGAAGATCTTGATGTATTATAAAACAAACATGTATTTAGAGTAAGCACTTAAAGTTGATGAAATAACCTGTCTTCAAACTCCTCTCTTTTGCCCACAGCTCACCCTGTCTTGTATTTATCCAGACCTTACCCTAGGCATTTACAATCTCTACCTAATTTTAAATACAATCATCCAGGGTCTCTCTGTGAAATACAATCCTCAAAAATTGGGTAAAGACCATATGTTGGGGGATGAAGATGCTATTCAATTGTGAGGAAGTGAAACCTTTCTCTTTGTCTATCTGCTGGGCCAACCCCTGCAGCTTTCCCTGGGACCAAGCACCCAAGCCCCTTCTGGCTATGGCAGTCACTGTGTCAGGATAAGGGGAGGAAGCTAGAGGTACCCAAAATAGAACTTCAGTTGTCTTGATGTCACCTTGTATGTTGAACTCCATAGCCAGCTGGCTATGTACAAAAAAAAAAAAGATAATTTAACATAATGGGATTTAACATAAAGTGGATTTTACCATCTGTGTAATTTTGCAATTTATTTTTCATTTAATATGTCTTTATGTATTTCTGTGAGAGGACATATTAGATGTTCATAAATTTATCTTCTGCCTCCTAATATTCTATAGCATGAATGTGCCTGAGTTGACTTCTTTATAAGCACAAATTTTTAGTTTTTCTTTTCTAATACAAAATAGTACTGCAGTGAATATCTTTGTGCACATGTATATCTATTTCCATGTGGCAGATGCCAAAAATAGAGCTTTTGAATAGAAAGATGTATGCATTTCAAACTCTAATATGTTCTTCCAAATTTCCCTCCAGAAAGCTCCTAACATAGATTCTCACCATTATGTAGCAAGCCCTCACAGCCTAGTCATTTCTTAACCTATTTTATGTCGATGGCATCATTTCTATTAAAATGTTTTTTGACATTGCTTCAGACTTTTTAAAAGATTACAAAAATATTACACAGAATTCCTGTGTTTCATTCATCCACAGTCCCCAAATATCCTATTTTATCACACTTCCTTTATTTTGCTCCTCCTACTATGTGTGCAAGAGACATTTTTTTCCTGAAACATTTAAAATGTAGTTGCAGATATGATGTCCCTTTATCTCTATCTCTACACACTTTAGTGGCTGTTTCCTAAGCAAGGGTATCCTTTCATAACCACAAGAGTAGTACCAGGTGTCCACAGCCAGAAATTAACACTGATAAAATACTATAGAGATATTCAATTTGCCAATGGCCCACCCATATACTTATATAAATATAGTTTTGTTGTTGTTGTTTATACAGGGTTCAATCAGTCTAATACATTTCATTTAATTGTCATGACATTAATTTCTTTAAAGCTGTGATCATGGCATTCTGCTCAAACATCTTTAGTGCCTTGTATTGCCCGATGAACCAAGTAAAAGCCTTCTAACATAAAATTTTCTTACTAAATGTTTAATTTATCTTTGCAGCTGCTTATCACACTTCTCTGATCACATCTTAAACTCCAACTAAACTGCTTTTGAACTTTATGTATCACATTTAGCAGTGATAAGAGCATTAAGTTCAGCCAGGTTCTTTTCTTTCAGTTAAGTGGTAAATTTTATGTTTTACTATTTCTGTTGGATTAACATGTATGTCATGTCTTCAGATAGTCATTTTACCTCGTATGTTATTATTCAATGTTAAGTGTTTTTTAGTTATATGGTTTTTATCTCTATTAAACAATAAAGTTAAAATATTCCCCATTACATATGAGTGCTCAGATTAAGTTGTCCTAAATACAACTCAATTTATTATCATCTATATTACTGAAAGTTTCAGTTTACATAAGTAGGTAGATATAAAATTTTAAAGTAGCAAGCCTAAGATGAGAAATAGTTTTAAATATTTTTATAACATTTAATCAAGGCTTTCTTGATGAATATTATTACCTTGCTTTATATCAGCAAAACTTCTTCCAATTATACTTCAAATCAAATGCATATGTTTACACACTGTATCAATAATTTATCATTCACTAACTTCCACTCTTTTCTTTTTATGAAGCTAGCCTTAACATTTTAAGAGGCTAATGTAAAGATCTTTCAAAGTATCAGCCACATCAGTGGAGTAAAACTATTTTATGGACTTTCGTGTAATTAATATTAATGGACAATATGGATGTAATACTCAAGGTTTGTTACACTCTTAGTGCGTGTAAGTGCATATATGCATAAACTTGATATTTTATGTTTTTATACATTGTGCATTCTCTCTACATATGTATACATATGTATTATATACATGCATACATCTTATTTTATTTTGTTCTTAACCAAGAAGAACAATGAGAAAACTAATGAATTCCATTTCGGTTGGAATTTTTGTACTTCACTAATAAGTGCATTCTTACTGCCATAAGTATTTTTAAATTTCTCAAATCTCACATATCACACCCAAAACAGTTCTTTCTAAGCCTTCTCAGAGTAGAAAACTAAACAAAAAATGTAAATCGGTAAATACTTGTTAAGTATTTAATATGTTAAAGGTTTTGTGTTAGCCAAAAATTGTAAAGAGAAATAAAACATGAGGCCCACTCTTAAATAACAGTCAATAGAGTGAAAACGAAAGATACGTTAAGTATGCAAATCACTATAATGCATATTTAAAAACATTAAAAAGAGCAAACTAAATCATTTGTCTAAAAGAAAAACACCTGTCTTAAAGAAAAATAAATAATACTGTAATAAAGCTAAAGAAAGGTCATTTTACTGTAGATCATACAACTTTGAAGATAGATGTTAACTAAAAGAAAAAATATGAGTTGTAAAGAGTAGAAATATTGTACTAGAAAAATATTAAAGCACTATTTGAATTTTTTTTCTAGTGAATGGAAACAATGAGCAGTAAAGCAAATTTTTCTTAGCTGATGATGTAATGCATTTTACCTAATGTTTGTTTCTTAACTAAAACTCCCATCTGATTGTAATCTTATAACTTGAAACAATTTTCAGTAAATCCCAATGTGCAGCCTGAGGCAACTGCAGTGCAATTAATATCATTCATAGTGAGGCAGCCAAAAGGAGGCAGAGCCCTCCACAGTTTAGCAAGAATTGCAAACTACACGTCCTTTCTCAATTACTTCATCAAACAGGGATTTTATTAGTCAATTAGCATTGCCTCACCCTATGCCATTGTTGACACGTAACAGAAAGACCATTTTGTGAAATGGTAAACAAGATGTAGAGGCAAATAATTTTGGCCTTTGAAAAGCTCAGCCCAGTTTATTGTATATTCTCAGGGATTTTTTTTTAAGTGTTTATTAGAGTTGGAAATGTAGCAGAAAGAAAATGTCATTGGCCAATAATAAACATCAACTGCTTCAATCTCGTGCCATCTAGATTTTAGAAATCTCTTACTTAGGACACCAGTTAGGCACACAATGGCAGCATCTTATCTGCTTGCTTTCCTAAAAAATGGAAGCATTTTTTTAAAAATTAAGTCAAAATCTACAGGTTTGTCAGCTACAAAGATGATCTTTAACTTACTAGCTGAGAGAATATTACATGGAACTCATTAAGAGGGAATACCTAATAAATTCTGCCTTGGACTATTATAAAGCCTCTTTCTAAACACAGCTGCACTTTCCTGGTTCATTCATTTGTATAGTCAAAAGCTCTTTCATTCAAAAATCACTAGTTTCCAATAAGTCCACTGGCATCTTAGCAGCTTTCAAATTTCTAGATGAATTAATTTAAATGTCCAAATATAAATGTGAAAGTTTCTCAGTAATATATGTGGAACATACATTAAATAAAAATAATCTAAGGTTCTAAAATAAACAAAAAGCCAATATTGTATATAAACATATTGGAAAGCAGGAGAGGGTAGTAGAAAGACCCTTCCCTTGGACTGGAAAAATAGTACCTGGGTTATAGTTCTGGGTTAGCTGCTTACAACTTGCAAATTCTGTCAAAAAATCCTTAACTCAGTTATCCTATTTTTAAAGAGAGAATAAAAATAATATAAGAATTACCAATTACAACGTGTAAGTCTGTCTTTCATAGTGGTTACAAGCAAGGACTTGGAAACATAGTCTAGGCTGGAGTCCCACTTACTAGTGTAAATCTTGGAAAATTATTTTACATCTGTGAGTCTCAATTTCCCCATTATTACCCGGATAGTAATGAAAACCTCATAACCTTACTGTGAGGATTTAATCTATTATTAAATGAAAGGTGCTCAGCAGAGTTTCCAGCACATTGTAAGTGGACAACAAATTATAATTATTACCTCATTTTACCTCTTATTACTATCACTAATATACTATTTCTAGGACTACAACTACTTTTAATGATGTTTAAGTTTTTCAATTATTTTAATTAATTTTGGGAGTTAAGCTAAAAAAATACACTGACATTTTGACAACAGATGCATATTACTTCTCCCCTTTAGGTGTCTCAGCATCCGTCATCATTAAGGTCAATTTAGAATATAAAATAATTTAAAGATAAGAGTATTAACAGGAACTATAAATTGCATATTGAAATACTCTTCAAATGAATAAAAGAGTCTTTGGAATATTTACCTGGTGATACATAATTTAAAAATTAGGTTGTGTGCAATGCAATATATTAATGCTCTAAATTCCGAATCTACATATTTTACTTTTTTCCTATAAAACACAAAATGAATAAATGAGAAATTTCAATTTTTTAAAAATAATGAGAAGAATTTCCTAGATATGTAAAACATGCTGCATAAATTAAACTCAATCTCATCACTCATGCTTGCTTGGTACCAACAAAAGACAATTAATGCTCATAATAGTTATCCCAGGAAACTGCATAATTCTGAAATTCTTTCTGAAACTGAAGAAATGCTAAATATGTTCAGTAGAATTGTAGTGCTAATACATTTTATTATATTCTAATTCTTTGAAGATAGATAATGCAACTACTGAACAGAATGGTTATTCTCAATTAATCAAAATATCCAAATAATCTGATTCTGTATAAATAATAATGTGTTTCATTCTGAACGCATATTAAAAATGTATGTGGCCAACCTCTAGGTAATAAAATCATATTTAACTCTCCTTAAAGAAATATCTGTAAAATACTTGACGCATGACAAGTATAATGCTGGGAAGGAACTAAAACAAATGTGCATGTATGAAATACATATGTGTGTGAATAGGTATAGGTGAATATATATATAAATATTTGTATGTGTATTTGCATATATACATATACAGGCACATATAATATAGTAAAATTAATTGGTGCTTTATTTGCAATTAAGACGTACTATATTTTTGCACTTTGGAAGGCCTGCTGTAGGGTACCTATTTTATGTATATATGGAACAGTTTCACATTAAGGTTATATTAGGAGCTCTTTGAGAGAATGCCTGTTTAAAGATCAAATAAAATGTGTGTGCTAATTGATACGAACCAGATGGCCCCCAGAGAAAAACTTAGTCTCAACAGATTGTTCCATTTATTTATTTGTATGCTATTCATTGAGAAACACTCTCATTCTTGTATATAACCCAGGTTTACTCTGACCCCACCTCATAAAATGAACTACACCCTCCCTCACCCCACCAGTCTATACATCAAGAACAACTCCTGTTCTCTCCATGCCAAATGGTTCTGAAAAGAAACACACCCAGTCACCCCTACTCATTTAGTCTAGTTCTTTTGGGTTTACACACAATACAGGCTAAATTTAACTTTTCACATAGGCCAAGTCACTCCTGTCCTCCAGGGGGGTTTGCCACCTGCGGAATATCCTATCTTAGGATCTATTCATGAGCCATCATTGATCACAGCCAAATCCCAACTCTTCTTGTCTTTTCATCCTTTCATCCCATGATGCAACCCTCCCCTGGTTCCCTTCTTTCCATTTGTTTCCTCTGGGCCCTCCGAAATGCCCTTGCCATTATAAAAGAAACTCCACATCCTTAATTACGCTTTATGTACTTCATTCCTTCCCCTGCTGTGCCTGTACTGAATCAGAACTCACCAGAGAACTGTTTAGGTTAGATATCAAACCATGAACTAGATATGAAATTGTATCTATTTCAAGTGGTGGCCCATGTTGAGTTTTCCTCTCCAGACATGGGGTATGGAACTGAAATTATAAATTTCTTGCTCCTTAATAATGCTCCGAGAGTTTTTTCTACTTATGTGTCCTGGTCAGTTTGAGCTGCTATAACAAGCTACCCGAGACTGGGTGACTTAACAAACCATTATTTCTCACAGTTCTGGAGGCTGGTGGTCTGAGATCAGGTGCTAGCATGGCAGGGTTCATGATGAGCTCCCTCTTCCACATTTACAGAGGGCTGTCTTCTTGTGCTTTCCTCACATGCTGGACAGAGATCTAGCTAGTTCTCTGGCCTCTTCTTGTAAGAGCACAAATCCCAGTCATGAGGGCTCCACTCTTATGACCTAATTACCCCCCAAAGGCCCAACTCCAAATACGATCGCACTGGGATTACAATTTTGACATGAATTTCGGGAGGCACAAACATTCTCACCATTGTACTATGCAAAATACTTTTCTTTTGCAGTGTGAACTAGCTTCCTACATTATGCATTTAAATGTGTGTGGGTGTGGGTGTGGGTGTGGGTGTAGGTAAGATATTGAGAGAGAGATAGGTATGGTGGGAGAAAAAAAATCAGAAGTATGGTCAAGGAAATATAATAATTACCTATATTTCAACCCTGAGAATTAAATCACTTTAACATTCTGGCATATTTTATTTGAATTTTGTTTATTTTTATTTTTTTATCAATAAGTAACATGTGAATATTTTATCTTATTTTAAAAAAACTAAAACCTTAAAGATAAACTTGAAAAAATCATCTCATCCAATTTTTTATTTTGATCCTCTGCAGTTATACCTAGAGGCAAGTATGATTATCAGTTTGTATCCCCCCAAAATTTCTAATATTATAAAGGAAAATTTACAAACATTACTTTTTTAAAATTCCATAAATGATATCTACCTATATGTATCACTCACAGCATCAAGTTTTCTGAGAGCTTTACACATAAATAACCAGATCATTTCATCATATGCATGTATCAGGATTGCCAACAGTATTCTTTTCTTGATGGAAATTGTGATATAAGCTACAATATGGAGGAACCTTGAGGACACTATGTTATATGAAATAAGTAGGTCACAAAAATATAAACACAGTATGATCGTACTTACATGAGGTACTTAGAGGAGTCAAAATCATAGTGACAGAAAGCAGAATAGTGGAATAGTGGTAAGATGCAGCTGGGAGTGGGGGTGGGGCATAAATAAGAGGTTATCATTTAATGGGTACAGAATTTCAATTTTATAAAATAAAAAGTTATGGAAATGGATGGTGATGATAGTTGCACAGCAATATGGATGTATTTAATATAACTGATACACATAAAATTATTAAAATGATAAATTCTGTTAGGATGTGTTTTCACTATAAACATATTGAAAAAAGGCAGGCATCAGGGGAAGGAAGGAAGGAAGGAAGGAAGGAAGGAAGGAAGGAAGGAAGGAAGGAAGGAAGGAAGGAAGGAAGGAAGGAAGGAAGGAAGGAAGGAAGGAAGGAAGGAAGGAAGGAAGGAAGGAAGGAAGGAAGGAAGAGAAAAGAAAGAAGGAAAGAAAGAAGGAAAGAAAGAAAGAAAGAAAGAAAGAAAGAAAGAAAGAAAGAAAGAAAGAAAGAAAGAAAGAAAGAAAGAAAGAAAGAAAAGAAAAGGAAAAGAAAAGAAAAGAAAAGAAAAGAAAAGAAAAGAAAAGAAAAGAAAAGAAAAGAAAAGAAAAGAAAAGAAGGAAAGAGGGAGGGAGGGAGGGAGGGAGGGAGGGAGGGAGGGAGGGAGGGAGGGAGGGAGGGAGGGAGGAAGAGAAAGAAAGAAAGAAAGAAAGAAAGAAAGAAAGAAAGAAAGAAAGAAAGAAAGAAAGAAAGAAAGAAAGAAAGGAAGAAAGGAAGGAAGAAAGGAAGGAAGAAAGGAAGAAAGGAAAGGAAAAGAAAGAAGGAAGGAAGGAAGGAAGGAAGGAAGGAAGGAAGGAAGGAAGGAAGGAAGGAAGGAAGGAAGGAAGGAAGGAAAGAGAAGAGAAGAGAAGAGAAGAGAAAAGAAAAGAAAAGAAAAGAAAAGAAAAGAAAAGAAAAGAAAAGAAAAGAAAAGAAAAGAGAAGAGAAAAGAAAAGGAAAGAGGGAAAGAGGGAGGGAGGGAGGGAGGGAGGGAGGGAGGAAGGAAGGAAGGAAGGAAGGAAGGAAGGAAGGAAGGAAGGAAGGAAGGAAGGAAGGAAGGAAGGTCTAGAGTAAAATCTGTGTCAATTCCCGCTAAAACATATTTGTAGACCCCTGGGACTATTGGTTGATGTCCAGTGTAATCAGACTTGCAGGTACAGATTCCTTTCCAATTGACATCAGGCACTTTCTGGTTGCATTAGCCATTTCATCAGATGCCAGATGACATGACATCTCTCAATACATGAGTACATGTCTTGAATACCTACATGCTCACATATTCATGAACTCATAAGCTCGCCAGATTCCTACCTTAATTTTTCCATCCCCTTCTTAGATAGTAACAGTATTTTATTGGTGGGCATCTACATGACCCAGTTTATTTCTTTTTCTAAATTCCCACAGAGAATTTTATAACTTATTGCTCCAATGTTCTTTATTGTTCGGTTCTCTGGAGCTCATTTGCCTGAACATATAGCAAAGGTCTTTGGCTACAGCAATAGTCTATAAATATTCAAACACTCTTTAGGAGGACTTGAGCTTTAATTCTTCTTTCTTTTAATTAAACATCTGTTAGTTCTGTCTAATGTGTGAACTTGCCCTTGCTTCCTTCCATCAGAGTTTTACCATCTGCTGGGCATATGGTGACTGATTTCCAAATACCACTATGGCCCTAAGACTGGGGACTTCGTAAGACTTGGAACTCCCGCCAATGATGAAGAAACTTACTTTTGCTCAGCTTGGAGAAAATAAGGTTCTGACTATATAATGATGACAGTAAGGAGCTCCTCAAAGGCCATAAGATCTATGCGCAATGAAACAGTCTACTCACACATGTGGTACATCCCACTGAATTCCCCCTACCCTTGTGCTGCTCTTAAATTACCATTTCCATTTTATGAGTGAACTGGGCTGTGTTGCCCTCTCTTTATTAGAACTTCTCTGATATTACCTAATTCATATTTGAAGTTTCTGGTCTTAGATTGATTGCTACCTTCTTTGGTGGGCAAAGTTTTGATTAATATCCAATAATAAGCCATCAATATCCTTACAACGAGGCTAGAATTAACAGCTTTGTTAGTTCTCAGACCCAAAACTGGTGAGGCCTCAGCTGTGTAGCTTTATTAGAATTTTGCAAAAGGTTCTAATCTGTGTGTATTCTAGTTGCAGATACCTCTAATATAATATGAGAAGTTAGGTCCCAAGGGCCCGGTGGGATTGCATGTGACACCACTCTCTGTAACTATATTAATGCCTATCTCTTCTCAGGGCCCGATTCAAATTCAGATTTCCCTCTTTTTCTGTGTCCTTGAGTTCCCCAAGGTATCAGATTCACTCTGGGACTCACCTGAAGTTGCACCTTCTTGGTCTTGCTCTCTTTCCCTCTCTGGCTTCCCTCACTCCCTTACTGGTTTCTCCTGAGTTCACTTCATAAATCACTTGCATTTGAACCCTTGGTTCAGGTTCTGCTTCTAGCAAATCTGATTTAAGACACCTAACTATTAATAGCCAATTCTTGTCATCCTTCTGGGTAACTTTTGTGTTTTAGAAGAGGAATGGCAAATAGGTTGCATTTTCCCACCAGGTTCCCCTCCTACTTTCATTGTTGTAACTTATTACCTTCATTGCAGGTGTCATGGCACCGTTCCTGCTGCTCAGATGTGGCTTCAGAATTCCCTACAACATGCTTCAGAAAACTGCAGGTAAACCTCAAATGTTTTAACTTTTTAAAAATATATATGCTTTTATTGATTTCAGAGAGGGAGGGAGAGGGAGAGGGAGAGAGAAACATCAATGAGAGAGTATCATCAATTGGCTGCCTCCTGCACGCCTCCTACTGGGGTTCCAGCCACAGCCTGGGCATGTGCCTGGAGGGAGCCAGACGGTGACCTCCATGTTCATCCATCAATGCTCAACCACTGAGCCACCAGGGGGGCAAATGTTTTAACTTTTTAACCTCAATATAAAACAACAACAATAAATAGTAGCACACCTGTCCTTTTAAACACTCAATCCCTACCCCCACTATTTAGAGAATCTTTTATGTTCATCAGATAAAATTCATGCTATATTCTTTGCTGCATAGTCTACTTATAAGTAAGTGCACACTGATATTTCCTTTTCCATTTTCATCAAGGAGTTTTCAAGGGATTCTGCAGCTATGTGGTCAGAGAGTAAAAGAGCATGTTATTTTGCTATGTGGCGGATCATTGGGATATCTGAGAACAATGATCAGTTTATCTGGAGTTTTCCTCTTGCTTTCTGAATTACGTGAGCACTAAAATTGACTGTGGAAGTAAGTGTATTGAAAGATGTGGTTCTTCCTTCTACACCTTCAGATAATAGCTTCAAATTAGCTTCTCTGGTGACAATTCTTTGAAAGTCAGTTCTCTCTTTATCATAGCCTCTGTTTAGTTTTTCTTTTATCATCACAATTTGTAACTTTTTTGTAAGCTTGTGTATTAACTTGTTATCATCGGTCTTTCTAATTATAAGAAAATATTAAATAAGAATTTGGTAAGAACAGGGACCACATCAGATCTGTTTACCATTCATTGTATTTCCCAAAGTCCATTGCCTGGCACAGAAAAGGAAACTCAACAGATAATTGGTGACCAAATTAATGATAAATAAAACAGTAGAGGAAGAAACATATGTGATGGCTGGTCTGGATGGTAGATTGCAGAGGTAATTCAGAAATTGAGAAGCCCACCCTATTCCTCACTACTACAATTTTATTTACACTGTAGAACAGTGCATCACATAGGGTTTTAGGAGTTGGAGACAATGTTGTGTTTACATCCATGATCTATTACTTACTAGTTTAGGGCTACTCAAATTGCAGGACCTAGTTTGTTGCTCTTTAACATTATGTGTAATAGGGTTACCATGAAGATAAAATGAGGTAAAAGACTTAAATATCCACACATAGTAAGTACTCAATAAAGAGAGCTATTTCAGAACTTTCAGCATATATTTTCCTTTTTATATATTAGGACGATAGATGGAGTGGATTAGCACTATGCCCATATAGAATCCAATTATACAGTGACTTTTAAAATCCAGCAATGTTTTAAAATTATTTTATAAGTTGCCAAAGGAATATGAACAATGTCTTGATTGATAGTCTTGAAACTGTCCAGTGGAATGATGGGCTGGATGAACTCCAGTCTTTTACATCTGATTTTAGAACCAAGATTTTATTATTCAGATAAACAATTTTCTGACCATCAAAGCTCCATGGAAATTGATATACCATATATACCACACAGGAAATACAAACACCATTTAGAGAATGCCATGGGTATGTGTGGCTCCTTTAAATCCAAATTCTCCTGCTAATCTATGAAGAAACTTGAGCTGTATAAATTGTATTCTAGTTAACCTTAGCCTTCTCCCAGCTTGTCTTTATCATTAACTGGAAAGCAGTAGTTGAACTGGTTTCTGTGTATGTCTGCATTTGCAGAAAATGTTATTTGAGAAAGTCAGGTGTGTCTGTGCTCTGGCTATGTTGTTCCTACCTATTTGCTCTCTCATTAATTAACTCTAAAAGCTGCTTGGAAGCCAGGCGTGCTAAAGGTAGCCCATATCTGAGTCTGTGATTGTTTTTAGCCTAATGTAATATATTCTGTTTACATCTCATTCTGTTTCTACATTAAAGGGGGTTTTAATGTTCCCACAAGCATTTTAGTGAAGTAATTATTGTCCCCTATTTAGAATTTGAAGATGGAAATTATTTTAATATTTAGAAATACTGCAACTGAAAGAGAATTTTGATGATTGTAGCACTGACCAAAGGTATAATAACAAATAGATTTTATTCCCACTCATGATTGTATGGAAGGTACACAGTACCCTTATTTTGCTAAATTAAATTAAATTAAATCTGACTCCATGTCCTCATTTCACCAGGGTGGTGAGAAATTCAATTTTGTCTTTTCTTAAGGGACCTTTCCTTTTCCTAGGGTCACATGGAAAACTGGAAAACTTAGTGATGCCTGGAAAATGGAAGAGAGCACTCTAGATAGCCTCCAGTGCACCCAGTGGTTTTCTGAGACTTGTGATTTTCATATGTGAGCAGGTCTATCCTTCCACGTGAGCATGAGCACAGAATCCTTTGCCCAAACACCAACGCCATGGTTCTGCAGATCCTCCATCTCTCTGACTCTACACAGCACCCATTTTTTCTTCTATCAGCTCTTAAATACGTTCATATTTTCCCATGTTTTGTGAAGAACCCTTATAAGAAATCACCAAAACTAAAGTAAACAAAACACCCATCGCTAGCCTTTACCTTAAAGAAACTGCCTAGGAGATTAGGCCCTTCAGCCTTACGTTTTCTACTAACTTCAGAAACACACCCTTCAATTAGTGACAATTTAATCCAAAGCCCATTATATCTGACCCTAGGGCAAGGACATCCTATTGCCTCTAGGATTCAAAGGCCCACAAAACATTTCAAAAGGGGTTAGTGCAAGAGAGAAAATAGTTCTCATTCTTTAAGATTATTTTATAACAGAAGGAACAAAGCATCAATTATTTATCTCTATAAATTGTCTTGCCACTAATGGTACCAGGACTGCTTGACATTAAGATATGCTCTGTAATGCATTTCAATGGAATGTTAATGGCCCATCAGAATTAGGCTTTCATGTTTAATCTGACAGAAGTATTTTTCTAAAATTAATAATGAATTAATTATAAGATTGTGCAAATTTATAATTAACTTTCAAATTTTCAGGTGGTTGGTAAGATTTATTTGAGGGTTTTTTTAATTTTAATTTTTTTTTAATTTTATTTCAGTAAGTAACTTTGATCTTTAGGTGAATGTACTTGAATAAAATGTACCCTAACTAGAATTTTTGCTTTAATGTCAGCATCTGAAACACATTTTGGGTTGCAACTTTAATGCATTCATCCATCCGAAACCTGTCATTGATTGTATACCAGTTAGACACTACTGCTGTTTCAGTGTTGGGGTGGAAGGAAGCAAGCATAGAAACAAAAACCAACTGAATGACAAAAACAAAAATCTATCTTTTTTGTTATGATGTAAGAAAACTTTATTTTTATTTTTTTAAATTAGCTATCCAGCCATGACGTATTTTTGCACAGTCACATAAAAAAAAAAACACTAATTACTGTTACCAAAAGAAGAATGCTGAACAAGGATGTTTGTGGGCTAAAAATTCTTTTATGGAACTCATTAGCCGTATCAGGCACAAAAATATTTATGACGTTATAAAACCTCTGAAAACAGAGGGTGTATTCAGTACAGTTCAGGGTTTATTTGGGCCTTAAACTACTTTCATGGCCTTGAAATTCTCTCAAGTTGTATATGTAGTGGCAAATGATGTTATTCTAAGTAAGTTTACAGTGTTACCAGAATTTATACAATGTTCAGGAAATAGCCTTTGAAATGAGTAGAATGCTATAGTCATAGCAAATTACATCTAAGTGATCAAATTAATTTAGAGGTTTCTAGATTAGAGTAAGCATTTTTCTGCATAGAGTCATTGAATTTTTTCTTTATTACAATTAGCCTTATATGTATCCACATCTACTCTGCTAGACATGCTTCTCTCTGCTCAGCATTACTTTCTCCCTCCTCCCCATTGTTGAAAGTACCCCACACATTCCATTAACTCCTGGCTTTCATTGTAGGTCCCAAATCCCACTACTGCATTCCTTCTCTCTTAGACATACACATGGATTAAAGCTGGCCATGTGACCTAGGTCAGCCAATTAGGATAAACTCTGGAACATCTGACTGGAAAGTTGCAATCTAAGTGCTTTCTTCCCAGCTGGAGAAAACACCAGTTGCTGCAAACATAACATGAATTAATCTTAACCTTAGGCTAAAGTTGATCAAAAGAAAATTAAAGTTATTGGGTCATCCAAATCCTACTATAAGCCTAGAATTATGGTTCTATGAATCAATACATTTATTTCATTTTTAAAGCAAAAAAAGAAGAGATGCTTGGTAGAGCTTGGATTTTACAACAATGTGCACCACATTTGGGCATAGTGTTCTGACACATTTACTAATGTTAACATATAAGGAAGCCAACTTGACCCAAGCAAATAAACTACAATGGCAAGTTCAGGCTAGAGTGCAAGCTAACACTTGAGTCTTGAGACCCAGCAGACCCAATGGTATTTGAAGTACCTGGGAAGACACAGAGGCTAATATGGAGACAGTGGCAGAATCCAGTAAGGGAATCACAGGACTGATGCTTAGAGCTTGAAGTAAGACCATTCTCTTCTGGCAACCGTTTTCCATTTCATAAATAGCTTTTGACTTGCCACCAAGACCTGGTATATACTAAGCTTCTGTCCAGAGGATAACACACGATTCAACAACCTGATCTTTGCACCCTAAAGAAATGCCACTATCTGATCCATTGGACCATAAAATTGTACATACAAAGCAGCACCTATTATAAAACAGAAATGATATCCTGGATTGAGAGGAGGGGAAGTGTGAAATACAATACAGAAGTGAGAAATTTCACTATTCACTACAGTGCCTCTTAGAAGGCTCTTGTCCAGACAAAAGAAAACTATAAAAACCCAGAAGAACGTCAAGAACTCACATCTTGCAGGAATGGGTCACATACACCAAATAAAGAATTCTATCTAAAGTGCTGACAAAAACAATGTGGATATGGAAGGAGTGTTTGAAGAAAGTGGCTCTGATTACCTATTTAAGTCTTTTAGTCATCTATAAATGTGGAAACTGTGTAGCTATGTTTTATGCTATCTATTTATTTATTTATTTTTCTTTTTGTCCCGTCTTACATTATATGAAAAACAACAGTGGAAGAGTACTTTTGACTAACGACTTGCCCTTGAATTTCTGCTGTCACCCCTTCAGTGAGAGTCAAGTGTATTTTAAAAGAAAAGAAACACTTTATTACAATTGAGTTTGATAATGTTACTATATAATTTAGTTAAAATATGTTGTAAATTGATAACATGTGAAAAGAGAATTGTCGAAAACTATGTTGAATGTTTCTGGAAAGGATCAGACACAAGCGGGTAAAAAAAATTTTATACTGAGTGAGCAACACAATTATCAAATACTAAAAGATCTTAAAGTTTAAAAAACTTATTGTTCAGATCTTTTCACAAATATTTTTAAATTCTTGTTCTACTTTAAAGAGACTAAAATGGGGAACTATTTAGTAGACAAATGCTCAAGAAACAGCCTGGTACCACTTCAAATGAGTGGATAATGATTGTACCTTTATCAGTATTAACTGAAATCAGGACTTTTAAGGTATTCATGTGTCCTCTCTCTTTTCATTTATTTTTTTGCTCTAACTGACTTTTCAAGGAATAGTAACTAGCATAAAACCCCACAGGCTGATGATTGTCAAAATTAACATCCAGATAAGGCCTCTTCTCTGAGTATTAGAATCAGTGTCAAGTGCTGACACAGCAGCTTGAGTGGATGTGACCCAAAGACCCTGGAAACACAACATGAGCAAAACTGAACACGTCACCTTGCCTACATATCTATTTTCTGTACTCTCTACACATGTCCTGAGATGAGACGACACTGTCCTGGACACTCGGCCTCGCACCCTGGGAGCAGGCTTTGTCTCACCCGTATCCTTTCCTCCATCACGTGCACGTTGAAAAACAAGTTCAGAATCAACATGGCGGGTGGGTAACAGCCGCACCCGCCGCCTCCCGCAGCCACATCAACATTACAACTCAAACACAGAACCAACGTCACCCAGAGCCTCCTGAGATCTGGCTGAACAGAAGCCCCACAACCAGGGACTTGAAGAAACACCGAGACCGGTAGGAGGGGCGCAGACGCGGGCGGATGGGGGCTGAATTAGGGAGACGCGGCCGCAGGCCCACCCCCGGTGCTGCGGTTTAGACCCAGGAGGGAATCTTGGGGTGGGGGTTTCCCAGAGGACTGAGGGGTCCCAGCCCCACAGCAGGCCCCCAGCCCAGGGCTCCAGGGCCGGGAAGAGACGTCCCCACAACTCCGGGCTGTGAACCCAGCGGGGACTGTCCCTGAGGGTCGCGGAGGCTGCGGGAGCCCCAGCAGCTCCTCTAAAGGGCCCGGCACGGACTCACTCGGACGCTCCCTCTGAGCCCAGCGCCGGGCAGCAGCCTGAAAGGACCCGGGACACTCGGGGAGGAACTAACCTGCCTGAGATCCGGGCGAGAGGTGGAGGGGCGGCTTCCTCCCAGGCAGAAGGGCTGGCAGAGGCCGTGGCTCCTTTGGCGAGTCCTCCCCGCACACAGCCGGCAGGCAGGCGCCATGTTTGAGTCGCCAGCACCTGACTCGCACCTTTGGCCCCGCCCCGTGATTCCCGGGGGCCCCGCCCCTCCCCACCTGCAGCTCATCCAGGCCATTTCCAGGGGCCTTTCTGTGCAAGTGGCCTCTCGAGCCTCATGCTTAGGACTTTCCTAAAGTCTCTCAAACAAGCAGCAGCGTGCCCCATACGGCTTGATAAGCGGCCCCAGGCCTGGCACTAGCGGCAGCTGCATTGGCTCATAGCTTGGCCTCTCCTGGGCACCTCCAAGCTCAGCACAAGTAGCAGCCAACTAGGGTTTGCTGTGTAGCTCATGCTGGGTGGCCCTGAGCAAGTCCCTGGCAGAGGCTGACTTTGTACCTACTGGGAGGCCCCGGAGACAGTGCACCTGGTGGTCAGACTCGGCCACACTGGATTACAGCCCTATCACATCCACGACTGACACTCAAGGGGCGCACTTGGTGAACACCAAGCCCCACTGAAGTAAATCCTGCTCCATAGGGGTGTCTCCAGCACAGCAGCTCTCTGGCTGTAGCTGCAGCTGGTCCTCACAGACGATTGGCCTGGGGGTCAATTCCTCCCAGGGACACCAACAGCAACCAAGGCTCAACTACAACAGGACAGTGCACACAGCCCACACAGGGGAGCACCTAGAAGGCCCAGCTCAGGTGACTGGGGAGGCTGAGCCACTGGACCCTACACGACACCTACTACACAAAGACACTCTATAAATTCCAGCGACGTAGCGGCTCTACTTAATACACAGAAACAAACACCAGGAAGCAGCCAAAATGTGGAGGCAAAGAAACAGGTCACAAAGGAAAGAACAGAAGAAATCTCTAGAAGAGGAACTAAATGAAATAGATCCAAGCAAGCTAACAGATACAGAGTTCAGGATTTTGTTTATAAGGATGTTTAAGCAGACTATTAGGGAAATAACTGAGAAAATCGGTAACATTTTAAAGTACCAATTTGAAATGAAAGCTACAGGAACTGAAATGAAGAATAATTTACAGGAATCAACAGTAGAGTAGAGGATGCTGAGAATCAAATCAGCAAGTTGGAACATGAGGAAACAAAAACACCCAACCAGAAGAGCAAAAGGAAAAAAGAATCCAGAAATATGAAGATAGTATAAGGAGCCTCTGGGACAACTTCAAGAGGCCCAACATTTGTATTATTGGGGTGCCAGAAGGAAGAAAGGGAGCAAGAAATTGAAAACATATTTGAAAAAATAATTACAGAAAACTTCCCCTACCTGGGGAAAGAAATAGACTTACAAGTCCAGGAAGCACAGAGGGTCCCAAACAAGAGGAACCCAAAGAGGCCCACAGCAAGACACATCATCATTAAAATGTCAAAGGTTAGAGACAAAGAGAGAATCTTAAAAGCAGCAAGAGAAAAGCAATTAGTTACCTACAAGGGAGCACCGATATGACTGTCAGCTGATTTCTCAACAGAAACTTTGCAGGGCAGAAGGGAGTGGCAAGAAATATTCAAAGTGATGAAAAACATGAAACTACAACCAAGATTGCTCTACTCAGCAAAGCTATCATTTAGAACTGAAGGTCAGATAAAGAGCTTCACAGATAAGAAAAAGCTAAAGGAGTTCATCACCACCAAACGAGCACTACAGGAAATGTTGAAGGGTCTTTAAGAAGAAGCTAATGAACAAAAGGATCTGATGAACTAAATAGATCCAGACACATTGATGTATGCAACAGACGATCATATTTCAGAGGAAAGAGGGAAGGGGGGTGGAGGGTGGGAAGAGATTAACCAAAGAAGTTATATGCATATATGCATAACCCATGGACAAAGTGAATAACAGGGTGAAGGCCTGGAGAGGGGGTGGGAGCAAGTGGAGGGGGTCAATTGAGGGGAAAATGGGATACCTGTAATACTTTCAACAGTAAAGATAAATTTAAAAAGAAAAAAACAACAAAAAACAAGTTACTAAGTTTCTACCCTAAATATTTCCTGAAACCAACCTTTTCTGCTTATCTGTACTATTACTCCCTTAATCCAGATTTCATCACCCCCACCAGAAATACAGCCTCTTACCTGATCTCCCTATATTCAACATGGTTCCCCACACATATATTCTCCAGATAGCCTCCCATATGTTCTATCTAAAATGGAAATCTTAAGTTCTCACCTCTCGACTTAAACCCTCAAAATGGTTCCCTTTTCCTATAGTATAAACTACACATTTATATCCATTGTCTGGCTTATTCCTTTACTCCTTGACTCACAGTTCCCATTCTGGGAATACTGTGCTGCTTGTAATTCTTAGACCACACACGTGTTTTCCCTGATATCTTTGCATTTAAAGGAAGTATCCTGGGGTCAACCAAGATGGTGATATAGGACAAACTATACTACAAAGCTATAGTAATCAAAACAGTATGGCACTGGCATTTAAAATAGACACATAAATCCATGGAACAAAATAGAAAGCCAAAAATAAACCCATATATATAAGGTTAATTAATTTTCAACAAATGATCCAAGAATATGCAATGGGGGAAAGGATAGTCTCATCCATAAATGGTTTTGGGAAAACTGGACCACCATTTGCGAAAAGAATGAAAGGACCCTAATCGTATACAATATACAAAAATAAACTCAAAATAGATTAAAAACTTGAATGTAAGACATGAAGCCATAAACTCCCAGAAGAAAACATAAGGAGTAAGCTCCTTGACATCAACCTTGGCAATAATTTTTTGGATTTTACACTAAAAGAAAACAAGTAGGCCTCCATCGAATTAAAAAGCTTCTGTACAGCAAAGGAAACTATCAACAAAATAAAAAGGTAACCTATGGATAGGAGAAAATATTTGCAAATAATATATTTGATAAGGGGTTAATATCAAAATATAGAAGAAATTCATTTATTATAATAATAAAAATAAATAAATAAATAAACAAATAAATAAAACAATGGGCAAAGACCTTGAAGACATTTTTTCCAAAGAAGATGTACAAAAGGCCAACTGCTACATGAAAAAGTGTTCAATATTAATAATCATCAAAGAAATGCAAATCAAAACCACAATGAGATATCATCTCTCACCTTTTAGGATGCTTATTATTAAAAATACAAGAGATAACAAATGCTGGAGAGGATGGAAAGAAGGGAATCATTGTATACTGTTCATAGGAATTTAAACTAGTACAGCCACTGAAAAACAGTATGGAAGTTTCTCAAGAAATTAAAAATAGAACTACCATATAATCCAGCAATTCTCTCTCTGGCCATATATCCAAAGGAAATAAAACTATTATCTCAAAGAGGTATGTGTACTCTTGTTTATTGCATGTTCACAGTAGTCAACCTATTGTGTTGCATGCTAGTTTGTATAGCAGCAACCTAAGTGTCTGTCAATGTATGAATGGATCATTAAAATGCAGTATACACATGCAACAAAATATTATTCAGCCTCAGTGTGGATGAACCTAGAGGGCATTATGCTAAGTGAAATAAGCCAGACAGAAAGACAAGTACTATATAGTATCACTTACATGCAGAATCTTCAAACAAACAAACAAATAAAGTCAAACTCACAGAGAGTGGAAAAGTGGTTGCCAGGGGCTGGAGAGTGGGAAAATAAGGAGGTTGGCACAGGAGTACAAACTTTCACTTATAAGATGAATGAGATCTGAGTATCTAATATACAAAATATGGTGACTATAGTTGATAACACTATTGTATAACTGAAATTTGCTGAGAGTAGAAATTAAATGTTCCCACAAGCAAACAAAAAAGGGTACATATGTGAGGTGATGGATGTTTTAGTTAACAGGGGTAATTCTTTCACAATATATACATATAGTAAATAACCACATTGTACACTTTAAATATCTTACTGTTTTGTTTATCAGTTATACTTCAATAAAACTAGTAGAATTTAAAAAAATGAAGTGTTCTCAGTAGCTATACCCCATCTCTTCACCTAGATAACCTCTACTTGACTCAATTTAGGTGTCACCTTTGGTGACTCTCTTCCTTCCTGAGCTCCAAGATAGAATGTGCATAATAGATTTTTCTTTGCCTCACCCTATTATCTTAATCACATGACTATTTGTTTTAGATATTATTGCCCTTCTCACATGGTCTTAACATTTGCTTACTTGGATAAATCTGGGAACTTCTTGAGGAAGGCTTCTGTTATGTCCATCTTTTATCCACTGTATCAAGCACATTATTTGGAATATAGTAGTCCCTTATAGTTAGTTGAATTAATTAATGAGTCAAAACACTCTTTTCCAATAAATATTTCTGGTACATGATTGCTATCTATTGGGATAAAATTCATATAATCAAACTATAATTCATATAATCAAAACTCCTAAAAATACCTAAAATGAAAACTTTACTTATTTTGATTTTTGGACTTTATTCTAAATTCATGTAAAACTATACAAAAGTCTCACTTTAGATAGATGTTTTGGGTCATGTAATTGATCTTACTGAATCAGTGATTTAAAATTTTGCTGCACAAAAATAATATTACCTCAATCTAAATAACTATTTATATTGATATTAATCTTTATCTTAAAGAACTAAAACTCACCAGAATGAATCTTTCCTCCATTTAAATTTTTTTCTCTTTCTTAACCAATAGGGTTTCAATTTGGGGACCTGGGTTCCTTCTGCAGGAATTGGTAACTCTGTTGTCCTCTGCCAAAATTTGCATGGATTCTCCTTTCCTAGTGTGGAGTTGCATCCAAGCCTTTCAGATGGCCTACATTTTCACTGTTCCAGAGGATCAATAGGAAGGGAAATGAGGATCTCACTTTGGTGAGACTCCATCACTAGGAACTGTGGCACTCACATTTATAGTCCAATTTTGATAATGAAATCAGCCAGAATTTGCTCTGCCAGTCTTTCCAAAATTATCATCCCCACTCCCACACAATGACATTCCTTTATGCAAAGCTTTTTCATTATAGAACAAAAATTAAATCTGTGCAGAGTGGGTAAACATATGTAAAATGCTCAAACATTTTAAAACAGATTTAAGAGGAAATTATTTCCTATATTGAAACAAAGATTGAGTAAAACAGAAATCAAAATTTTACATATATTTATTTCTAGCTTTAATGCTAAAAATTATATTTAAGCACACACAGCACAACAACTGTAACAAAAGCCAATCAAACAAATGATAGGGTCAATAATATTTTAATTGCTTCCTTTTTTTTTTTTTTTTTTTACTGTAATTTATCCCTTGCTTCAGAAAAAAATACTTATATTTTAGATAATTACCAAAATTGAACAGCAGAGGGCAGAAAATAGCAAACTGTTTCTTGGAGCACACTGTTCTATTTAACTGTACTCCTAGTGGCTTTGAAATTTTCAAAATAGATTTTATTACTGACCAATTTCAGATATGTTCTTCAAACAAAAAGTTTCTAAACATTCAAAATAAATCATAACATTTTAAATTTATTTTCATGACCATTTATTTCAGTCCATTTAAATTTATTACACTTATGTTGATAATATTCTATGTTTGAAAAATATAAGCTATTTAAATATGATAATTTTGAAAAAGTTATATGAATTATAATAGCAATACAATTATGCTAGTATTGTAGGAAATGTACCCAGATATATTGTGAAATATACATACATAACTACCATGTGAAAGACATTAATAAAATAGTACTTGAATTACAAGTAATGCCTACTAAATATTTTATTTCCATTTTATATATGAATTATAATTTGTCAGTAAACAGTAATGTTTTCCCTGAGTTCTTACATATAGATTTCCTAGGAAAAATGCTCTATGATTCATTTTATATCATTGATTTTATATCATTTGTTTCTATAGAATGTAATTCATCGTTGCCCTTGACTAGAAATAGATTTTGAAACATCTTTTTTTTTTTTTTAAATTTACATTGAACTACACTTTAAACATCACTGTTTCTCCACATATAAGCTCCTCTCTCTTTTGCTCTGTCACTTCTTTGATTCCAAGGTACTTTGTAAAAAATCAAAGGTTTTCTTATACAAAAATTAAATGGAGAAAATGATTGAAAAAGTATTTTCATTTTGCTCTGAGCTGTTATCCATTATTATATTTAATATACATATTCAAGTTTTCAAATTGGAAATCAGTTCATATCATTGCTGTGCCTTACATCTCAACTATGGATTGTGTAGGTAAGATTTGTTAAATTCTTTTAAATTGCATAAATATGTATGTCTCTCTTACTATTTTTATTCTTATTTAATTCTTAAGAGGCTAAATGCATTTTAATTCACAGAATCCATTTCATATACAGTGTTTATTAACAGACTAAAATAATGTACTGGTGATAAAATTGGGAGGGTTTTTTTTGTTTGTTTTTTTGTTTTTTTTTTATCTGAAGGACATAAACTTAGTAATAGATTATAAATATTTGTACTTCCTGCTTAAGGGATATATATCAAAAACAAAAACAGGGAAAACCATATGTTGAAATCACAAGATTTGGAGGATTTGAGAGCCCTAAAGGCCACTTTTCTCATCTTTCTCATTTTTAAAAGGGGGAAATAGAGGCCCAGGGTGATTAAGGACCAAGTATTCGCTAATACAGTCAACAGGAGGCTGCCGCAGGGATGCCAGTCATCTGACGATCGCACAGGAAGGCAGCGGACAGGCTGACTTTCTTGGCGTCTGAAATACCAGCAAGTTACTCCTTTACTCTTGTGGACTCCGATCTGCCTCCTGGAAACAGTCCCTTGTATTCAATCTTCCTTTTATTTCTTTGCTTAAACCACAAACCCCATCAACTTTAGTGACAGTTCTCCGGGGCGGCGGAGGGAATCTGCAGAGCAGGTTCCCAGGGGGTTGGCAGGCAGCCTCACGCGCTCGACTCCACGCGGGAAGGCCAGTCTTTGGCCCTCCCCACGACTCCCATCCCGCACGTTTTCGAGCCCTAACCTCGTCCTGCTTTCCCAGTGGTCTGGCGCTCGCGAGTTCCAGAGGACGGGAACTTGGCTTGCTTTCCTGGGGCAGTAACCTTTCCAGACTCCCAGGCGAAGCGCGAGGGGGATCCGGTTTCTGTGTGTCTGAGAGAGTGTGCAGCTCAGCGGCCTTGCTGGACATGTTTCAGCTTCTCATTTCTTTCTCTTAACGAGCCTTTCCTTCTTGAAGCGAAGGGAAAGTCTTCTGTTTTCAATCCGTCTAGAGAAAGGGCTTCTAAGGAACCACGCCTGCCTGTCTCGTCCGCAGTGAAGGCGGTGAGAGGCTCCCGCACGCCGCTGGCTCCGCAAGTTGGCATCGCAGCCCAGGGGGACACGCTCTAAGAGGCTGGATTTCCATGCAAAGTCTTTCAAAGATTCAGTCTCCATCTTCTCCCAGGCGGCTTTAGCCTCTAAACGTAGAATGTGGGGTTTTCCCTGGACCATGGCTATGTCACCTTTAGTTAAAGTTCACAATTTTGGGGACACTTCAGTGGGTATTCTGTCGTGCTTATTTGCTTTTTGGCTGGATGCGGCGAGGTGCATGGCAGCGTTCCTACACCGCCAGGCGGGTTTCACAGGCTCCTGAAGACAGAAATCAGAATTACTCTGAACGCACGACAGCAGGGCCTGGCGACAGAACGCTTCCCTGCCAACAGCAATTAGCAGTTGGGCTTCTCTGCCTCGGGTCGGGCCGGCGCATCTCCGCGCCCGCCGCACCGAGGTCGCGCCAGGGCCGGGCGCGGGGCGCTGTCCTCGGTGCTGAAAGGCGGCGGCAAGCGGCGGGCGGCGGGCGCGACCGCTCGCGAGACCCGAGGCCGCGCCGAGGGAAACCCGCCGCCGGGCTCCGAGCCGCGTTTTCTCGGAGCCGTGCAGCCGCCACCGCCAGGGCAGTGCGGGGTGCGGGATTCAGGGCGGGGGCGGGGGAAGGGGGGGGCGCGCGCCGGCAGCCTGCTGAGAGTCGCGCACGCGCGTCCGGGACGGCCTGCCCCTCTCTGTGACTTGCGCGCGCGTGTGTGTGTGTGTGTGTGTGTGTGTGTGTGTGTGCGCGCGAGCGCGCGCGCGTGAGAGAGAGAGGAGAGAGGGAGAAGAGCGCGCGAGAGGGTGAGTGTGTGTGAGTGCACGGGAGGGTGCTGAATATTCCCAGGCACTGGGACCACAGCGGCAGCTCCGCTGAAAACTGCAGCCAGCCAGTCCTCTGGACTTCGGGAGCTGGGACAGGGCGCAGGGAATCAGCAGCCACCAGCAGGACCTGGGAAATAGGAATTCTTCTGCCTTCGCTTCAGGGTTGTAGCAGCTCGGTGCTAAATTGCTGTTTCAAAAATGCGGAGGATCTAATTTGCTGAGGAAAACGGCCAAAGCAGGAAGAGAAGGAAAAGGGGGAAACAGGGGGATATTTTGTGGATGCTCTACTTTTCTTGGAAATGCAAAAGATTATGCATATATCTGCCCTCCTTTCTCCTGTTTTATGGGGACTAATTTTTGGTGTCTCTTCTAACAGCATACAGATAGGTAGGTATCCTTTGTGCTCTGCTTTTGAATTGTGCATAATTTGGTGGTAATCTTTGTTCACAGTGAGCAAATTAATTCATGTCATGTAGACTTATGTCATACCTTGACTGCATTCCAGATTTAAGCTGCCTCGACTATACATGTTTTTCTTAGGACTGAAGCAAAGGGGAAAGACGATGCCTTGATACTATAGAGAAAAAAATATCTTCTCATCTCTGCCTTCCACATTTTGTTAATCCTGCCTTAGCATGTTGCCGTTTGCTCAGGTTCTCTAGGGGTCTGAATGCAAAGCTTGTGGTTAGCCGGAAAGGCAAGTGTTTCTGGCCACCTACCTTGCCCTCAGACTCTCATCTGTGCGGTGACCCCTTTGGCTGTCATGTGGATGCCCGACCCCCTGCTTCCAGAGCCCCTCGATGTATTTATTCCGCTTATTAGCGTCAATAAGAGACTCCAGGGCTGCTGGGCACTAGCGGGCTCCTCTCCTTTCCCTCCCGGGCACTGACACTGTTCTCCTGCTTGGTATTTGTTCTTTACAGGGGGGCTATTTCCCAGGGGCGCCGATCAAGAATACAGTGCATTTCGGGTAGGGATGGTTCAGTTTTCCACTTCGGAGTTCAGACTAACACCGCACATCGACAATCTGGAGGTAGCAAACAGCTTCGCAGTCACCAATGCTTGTAAGTAATGAATATTCATGTATTTCAGGTGCCGCGCGCGGAAGCCAGCGAGTGTGAGCGCGGGGTGGGTGGTGTGTGCGTCTTTCAGTGTGTCAGTGTGTGGGTGTGAGTGACTGCACACGCGCGTGTGCGTGTGACAGCGTAGGGGGAAAGTGGCTGCAATCTCGGGGACCCCCGCTGGTTGAAGGGGGGGTGAGGAGGGAGCGAAAGGAATTGAAGAGTGTGCGCATTAGAGAGGCGGGTGGGGGGCTTCGTTAGGTTCGGGGATTTCTAGTTTATCTTGAATGCTTCTCCCTGCCCCCTTCTTCGCGCACCTTGCGAGCCTGGTGGCACCCTGCCCGCAGAGAACACGCTGTTCCCCAGGGCGCGCCGTCGGGCTGTCGGGTAGATCCCGCGGGGACTGCCGGAGCCGGGCTGCCTCTCCAGGCAGCTGCAGCCCTCGCCTGCGGCCCTGGCGCAAGTCTGCAGGCCAGCTCGGGTTCCCTCGACAGACCCCTGAGCCCTGTATTATCCGCCCCCCCCCGCGCCCCCCGACGGGCTGTTGAATGGTTCGGGAGCTGGGCTCGGGTCTGTTACATAACGCCCACCGGAGGGGCGCGGTGCGGTGCGGTGCGGCGGGGCGCGCGGGGAGGCTGCTGCAGGCCCGGGGGCTGCTCCGCCAGGTACCCGTGGAGCGGAGCGCGGCAGTTTCTCGCCGCTCGGGTGAGCTTCAGCCTTCAGTCGAAGGGGGCAATTCTGCCGGTGGGGCCGCGGTCAGCTCGCGGGCTGGATGCGCTTTGTTCTCAGGGAGCGCGGCTCAGGCCAGGGCAGCGACGGGGAAAAGACCTGAAAGCGGTTAGATGCGGCCGAGTTTGAAAATCTGGAGAAGTCGCCGATCAGCCATTTTAGTCTTTGCAGTCAGTTATCCACGTTCGCCCGTCACTGCGCGCTGCGCTGCGGGGCGGGCGTGGAAGCTGCCCCGAGGCTACAAAGTCCTAGCGTCCAAGCAGCGCAGCCCCCGAGGGTCCGTGGGCAGGCCGGCGGCCCCACCCGCGCGCGGGCTGCGCAGCGCGGCCGCGGGACCTGCTTGCCCTCTGCCCGGCAGCTGCCATCATCTCCTGCCGGCTGGGCTGATCCTTCCCCGATCTGGTGTTTTTACTTTGTAGCGCCTAGTTAACAATTTAGAGGGGGCTTTGCAGATGGCTCGCCTCCCACTTTGGCTACAGTGTAAAGGAGCTAGTGGAAAATTACCACAGAAAAAAGCCCCAGGGCTGTCTCTTCCCACGTTAGGCAAACAACGGGTGCCATCCCACTTCCTCATATTGAGCCTTAATCATATATTCCATGGGTTAGCTGGATGATCGTGTCAGGAACATTCTCAAATCATTTTGAAACCACCGTCCTCCAGATGAATGAAGAAATGAAACAGTTTTCTTTGACCGTTGGAGCAGGGTCATTATGATGATCAGATTAGATTAGATGCCTATAATTAAATTGTTTATAAAGACCCTATTTAAGAAGGTTTCAGGGCTACATGTTTTCTTCAAATGTTGATACCAAGTAAGAAAAGAAGCTGGGGGAGGCGGGCAGGAAAAGGAGGGGGGAGGAAGGAGAGAGAGAGAGGAGACAGAGACTCTTCAAGTGGATTTGCAGCTTTAAAAAAATCTCCATAAATATAAGAATATCTTGGAAAATTTATATAGACATACATACGTATAAAGAAACCCCTGTCATTTAATTTTTGAAGGCTTCTATACTTGACCTATTTACCCACCAGATTTAGATTATTCATTTGATTTGATATTGTTTCCAGTTTTTTTTCTTGAATTATGACTGACATACAACTGTGCTAAGTATCTAACTGTATGTAATTATATCCCAGTGTGAAAATGCTTTGAAAAGTAACAAACTTAAGGCAAGACTATTATTACTGGAAATGTGTAGATTTTGAAAATGAGGTGAAAGTAATTGACATCTCTACACTTTGAAAATGGTCAATTATTAAGTTCACTCATTGGTGAAAATAATGAGAGGGCCTGACTGAGATATAAGATATAAAGGGTATGTCCACTGAGCAAAATGAAAATTCCTTGAGTCCAACAAATGTCGAATCACCATTGGAGCTTTGTAAAGATTAAAGGTTATGGTTAGTTTAGGTTAGGTAACTAGTTTAGGTTCCAAGTTTCACTATTTTTGAATAGGTTTATTTTTAATATAAACGTTATTGAAGTAAGATATGCAGACAGAAAATGTAAATATATTAAACACATATGGAACTCAAAGAACTTCCACAGAATGATACATCACGTAATGAGGAGACGGATTTCATTGAAACACGCACATACAATTCTTTTGACCACAGCCCTGAGAAACTGAAAGTGGCATCTTCATTTTGCACAGATTTTTGTTGTTGTTTTGCTCAGAAAATAAAGCTGAAATTAAAACATACCTGTCTCCAGATCCTGAAATTACTCCTCCATGGATTAGTATTCTGGGACACTAAAACAAATGACGGTGAGGAACTGAAGGCATTTTCAAGGTTCCCACGAGGGACTTCAGAATGACGACATTTGCAACACCCATGTCATAAGTAATTTTACTGGTTGCTAAAAAGAACTAGTGAGGCACTGTTACAGAAGAGAGCTCATTGGATAGAATTTTCTGGAGTTGGCATGGACTCATTGACCAGGCAAATTGTTTAACATTCGTGTGGCTCAGTTTCTTCTTTTTTTAGAATTTCACACTCCAGAGATGACTGCAAAATGAAATGGAGTGTTTGTATCCTTATTAATTTTATTTTTGCATAGAGCAACAGAAAATGTAAAAATTGTTTAACTCTTTTCAGAGAGAGGTGCTTATGCAAAACTACAATTACAAAGTCAACAGTCCAAAAAAGGAATGGAAATCTCTAATATCAAATTTGTCCAGATGAGCCTCGATCATTTAAATCCTGCTCAAATTTTTTTCTCCAGGGTTTAGCCTTTGTTTTCTTGCCTTTTCAGTCAGGGGAGTCCTTGATTCTCTCCTATATGAAGTGGAAGCAGCAGCAGCAAATATGTTGATAGCTAAAACCAAAATGACTTTCTTTCATTTCTTCCAGAAAGCTAAGGAAGTCTACTCTCAAACTCCATTGTCAAAATATGTGTCCCCAACCAGTGTTCACAGAGTAGCTTTTTCTCCTAGTTAAACCATAAAAATCACACTGGGTTAAGTTTACGTATTCAGAAAGTAGAGTTTCATACTTTAATAATTTCAAAATAGAAAATATATTAGCTCGCTAATTTAATTTTATTTCTGAGATGGAGGAGTTTATTTGGAAATGCTGAGGTTGACAACGACTTAAGGATCCAGCAAGACCACTGAAGGGGTTAAGGTTATGCAAATGAAATGGAGTCATTATATTCTGAACCGGGTAAAACGACTGTGCATTGCACTGAACTCCCACATCCTTCTTTTTCACCATCACAGTGGGATAATGCAAGTACCTATTTGTTCCCATTTGTTTCCATGGGAACCTGGGGAAATAAAGACAGATTCCAATTTCTTTTTTTTCTCTCTCTCTCCCTTCCTCTTCCTACCTCCCCCCTCCACCTCCTTCCCCTTTTCCTTTCCTCCTTCTTTTCTTCTTAGGTACAGATAATACTAAGCTTTTAAATTTTTTCCTCTGAAGGCTGTTCAAACATAAACATTCATTATGAGAAAATATAAACCATAACATTAGAGGGGGAAAAAGACTAGCATATGAGCATCTGATTGTTCAACAGTTGAAACCAGTGATGGGCCTCAAGAATTTCTTTCTCCCCACTCCCTCCCATATTTGAGTGCCCTCTAGTTGTCAGAGACTAAATGAATGCTTTTCTTATATTAATTCACTTTTTCAACCATTCCCTTCTATGCTCTTTTGAATACTTTTCAAAGACTTGTAGGCCTTGATGCCTCCAGTGTGCATTGGCCACTGTGGTCTTGTTTAAGAGCTTTAGTATGAGGATTGAAGATGGTCTAGTAGTTCTTATACAAAAGCAATTTATTGCAGTAATTAAATTTTTTTGTGAAAAAAATAAATTTGATGTTGCATATGTGTTTATACCACATATTATGTATTGTTAATAAAATCAACAGCAGATTTTAAAAAAATATTACATACTTTTATGTTCTAAAAAATTTTTAATAAACTTTAATGCTGTTCTCATCACTAAAACTTATTAAAAATAAAACTGTCAAAATGGGCTGTAAACATGAGTCTTTGATCCCATAGGGTTTTGGAATTAAAAATATTAAATATTAGATTTCCTGTTCAAATCTTTCTATTTATTTCATGAATGACTTTGACAAATAGCTATTAGTCTATTTAAAAATAATTTAATAATTTTATATTTCAATTCCATAAAAATAAATCATAAAATATTAAATTTAAAGAAAGAGCAGATAGGAATCTACTTTTTCTCTAAGCCAGCAGATGGAGATGTTGGAGAAAATATTGTTCTTTCATAAAACTGTTGCGCACACTGAATACCCTTTGAAACATTGCAAATTTATTTAGGAAAAGAATTAAAAATATATAAATGGCATCTACTTTAAAAAAAAAAAATCACTTAAAATGCTGTTTGAAAGATAATTCCTGACAGAATGCATTCAATTTTACTTTTAAAATAGATTATCTTAAATATTTTTATAAACTTGAATTATAAAGGAATTTGGAAACAGCTCTGATTGTAAATGCTGTTGGAAGGGAGAATTCTAAAATTATATAACTTTTTAGTCTTTAGCTTTGATTCTCAAGATATCATTTAAAACGTGTATTTTTTATCATTAGGTTTTAGTCACAAATTATTGAGATTGTATATCTGTGTTCATCTAATTAATTAATTAATGTTTGCTAAACTTTTACTATGCTTTTAATCAATGCAACTTCATGTGTGTTATATATATATATATGTAATATGTGCATATGTATACTTATAATTATAGAGTATATGTAGTTATAGATTGGCTGGGTTGTCATGTTTTGACATTTTTGTTGAGGTAATTACTAAAACCTAGAGTTACCAACTTAAAGATATGCAAAAATTTGATAAAACCAGAATCAACTTGAATGCTTTTAAGCACTGATAAGAATTCATGGTGTGAAGAAAACCATGAGCACATGTACAGTACACAATACCTTACAACATGGTGTTGTAAATATTCAGTCATATTCAGTCATATTCAATTGGAGATTGCAAAGAAAGAAATAATAGCTCTTTGAATGTAAGAATAATTAATTTTTCATTAGATTTTTGTAAACATTCATACTTCATTTACCACAAGAGAGTTTCAAGAAAATAATACATTATACTAAACAGAAATCAAAGAATGGCGTTGGTTGAAATATTTCCCCCTTAAAAAGCAGTCAACAGAAGTACGTAATCTGCACAGAAAATGCTATTATAGGAAATAAAATCTAAATGGATACACATTAGTTTATTTTGTTCTTTAGATTTCACATGTGAGTGAGATCATGAGGTACTTGTCTTTTTTGACTGGCTTGTTTCACATAGCAGAACACTCTCCAAAATGATCCGGAGACACAGAAGCATGAACAGACGGACGAATCTCAGAATCTCAGAGGGAAGCCGGGGTGGGTGGGTGGGAAAAGATTAACCAAAGAACTTATATGCGTATATGCCTGGCCCATGGACACACGCAACAGTGTGGCGAAGGCCTGGGGGGGGGGTAGAAGGGGTCAATGGGGAAAAGGAGATATCTGTAATACTTTCAACAAATTTTGAAAAATGGATATACAGAACTATTTTTTTTAAGGGAGCAGAGGATACATTTCACAGAGCTAAAATATCAGACTTAAACATTTTATTGGGATGTTAATGCTACTGATTAATATATTTTCTTTCTTTTTTAACTGGAATCGACAGAAGATACTCCAGCTCTCATTAAAATATTAGCTTTTTTGTTATATTTCAGTCAACATTTCAGAGGTTTTCTCCAATGATCTGAGTAACAAATTGCCAAACCGGTGATATGACTGTTTCTTCAATACAAAATGAAAATTAATTGTTGAATTCAAAGTTAAATTTCAAAATCACCCATGATTTAAAAATTTTCCAACATCAAAATGTTTTCAGAGAAAATTTTACTAATTTGAATAAAAATAAATGTGGTTGTTACATTGGAGTTGATTAGGAGTCTAACATCTGTTATTTTTCAGTATTACTCAATGTAAAGTATTTTGTCATTTTTGATCATTTTAATGTATAGAATGAAAACATTATGCATTTTAAAGTTAACATGGAGAATGAAAAATGTGACCTTCTTGAAGGCAGGACCCTGCCATTGTTGTCTACGTAGCTTTCACAGACCCTGGCCCAGTTCTCAGTGCTTTGAAGCCCTTAATGATTATTTATCTATTAAACACATTGCATATTATATATTTTCTTATTTGTACTTTTTAAAGTCAGAATTTTGCTTTTGCTCTACATTTGGATTTCAAAAGAAACAATTTATTTGGTATCTGCCTCAAATACTATTTAAAGAAAGGTGTAATATGTTTTTCATTTTCATCTACAAGCTAGATATGTTCAAAGTTATTATCAATGTTCTAAAGCTACATTGCTATATGTTAAAGTGATTTACTGAAAATATGTACAATATACATTTTTAGAGGATTTATAAATGTTGTTAAGATAGTGCAAAAGCCATGTTACAAGTGATTACAATACAAGAATCTGTTATAAGGGCCCATACAGTTATGGGTGTGTTCAGCTTCCATTTTAGCTTTGCATTTTCCACAAAATGTGATTATAAATATTTTTTAATGGCAACAAAATTGTCATAGTCTGCTCCCCCCAAACACCTCAGGGTATTATACATCACAATTTCCCTTAATTCTTTCAGTGAATTTTTTTAAAGTACCATATGACAACATATTTTTATAGTGAATATCTTTGAATGAGAATTTTAAGGACACAGTTTCTGGACACAGGCCAATTCTTCTAACATTTGCGCTAATATGTGTGATTTTTAATATGTATGACTTTCTTTTTGCTATTTTTGTACGAGCAGTCTATCTTTAGGATTTGTTTTCTAATAACTTAGCTTTGTCCTATTTTTATTCTATTGATAATTTGCTTCAGCAAAAACCCCAATTTGTTATTATAGTTTTATTTTTATCCATTAACATATCATAGAAAAAGTTATACTACTGATAGTGTGCTTACTACTAATTTGTAGTCTAACAAAGACAGTTTTAAAATTTGGACTCTTTATCCTTATAAATAAGTGTCTTCAATTGAATTGAACAAAGAGGTTTGGGAGGTATGGTGGGGTCATTACAGTAAGGGAATTTATGAGGGAATTCTTAGATTGTTTTAATTTTCATATCTCTTCACATTTCTCAAATAAATAAAATATATACCCCTCATAGTTTTACTATTTAGATTGTTCTTCAGAATTTTACTTTATAGTTTTATATAGTTTATTTCTTGGTACGTTAATTCCACATTTTTTCCTGATTATTTCAGTATTTAAAATATGGATACAAACTGGGTTGAATTGAGAAAGTTTTAGTTTGTCTTTGAATAGGGCATCATGTTTCCAGAGCATGTTTATCCTTCATATGAAATTAATTGCAAACTATAAATGCTATGATATTCACTTATTTTATGGTCCACTGATAGTTTCACTGTGATTGAATTTCAGTCAACCTCAGAAAGTGCCCCTTCAATGCAATTATTTTTAGTCTAATTGGTCTACATGCCCAATTATACTGATAGAAATGATAGAAATATGTTTATATAAACTGAGTATACTCTATGCTTATTATTAAAATATAGTGAAATAGTATCTGATTTTTCATCCCTATAACAATATATGGCTTTACTCAATCATTCCTAATTTCAGCATGAATTTAATTGAAAATCAAGTTATACAATTTGATATAAGAACAGGTTTTCTTAGTCCATAAACCTTTTGCAGTTGGTATTAGGCTTTGCATTAAAATATTATTGTTTCAGATTTAATATTCATTTTACAATTTCTTTAGCATTAGTGTTCAGTCCATTGAACAATATGTCAGCAATTGAATTACATATTTTTAAATTTCTTTTGCAAGAATTAAAGGATAGAACAAGCATTTCAAAATAAGTATTTTTACGTCAAAGGAAAAAAATTCTCTATTGCAGATTGAAATTGTCTGATTTCTTTCTTTTTATTGCAGACTGAAATTGTGAGATTTCTTAAAGGGTGGGAAGGGGGCCATGGACGCAGGAAAAGCTCCAAGAGGCAGGGTAACTTGGTGCCTAGTCAGGGCAGTGGGAATTTGGAACTGGGAACTCTTTTTCTTTCCCTTATTGTTTAGGCTTCTCCTTGACTTGGTGTTGCTTAGTTTGCAGGTCTCTGGTCAGTCTTCTTCTACAGTAGCATTGAGCTACTGTGAAATTTTATCATAAAATTACTTTTGACAGTTATAAATTATTAACTACTTCCAGAGGAAGACACAAAGGAAAAGAAGCAGTATGTATCCCTCTTAGGTAAAAACACCAATTTTAGATGCTTATTACTCTCAACTGGCAAATAATGTCATCCTTGATAATTATGAAATAAAATATTTTCTGAAAAGTTTAAATATATGAGAGATACACAATGTATCATAATAAACTTTATGTCTTGCTTGGGGTACCTGAGACCTATACCTGGGGTACCCGTAGCAACTAAAAAACTGCATGATAAGTGCTGATAAATGGGATTTATTGGTAGAACTCAGAAATATTTATCTTTTAGTCTATGTTATCTGGTGGTAATATATCCTATTTCTTTACATCTGAATAATATTTTAAAAAATCTTTGATATATTTAAAAATATGTTAGCATGTCTTAGAATATTTAACAAAATTAATGATAACTCTTGAGCAATATGCAATTTTTTGTCATTAATTATTCAAAAATTAATAAGGGATAATTTGAGGCTGAAATGCAGGACACAGTGAGCACTTTCAGCCTGAAGAATAAAGGATTATAAGGGTTAGGGCAGTCAATTTCATCAATATATTTGAAAACATTGTCATATACATATTAGTAGTTCAAATTTCGAACATTTTAAACGTCCTCAAGAGCTTCGTGTAAGCTATTTATGTGAATTACAGATACTTAAAGGGACTATGTTTTGAATGATCCAGCTACCACAGAAATAGTTCCTACAAGTCTAGAGTGGGAGAAGGGCTTCTCTTAAGAAACAAGCAAATAAAACACACACACACACCTCATCAGAAGTCTTTGGCAAAGAAAGTTCTGGAAGTGACCATCTCTAGGGGTAGTAGGAACTATGTGTGTTTTACTATTTTTTTGTGAAAGATACATTTCAGTTTATGTCATTATTTTTTTTTATTCTTGTCTTGTGTTTTTGAGGACTGAAAAATTTCAATCTTGTTTTTAGTTTATATATGAAATGGAGTTATCGAGCTCTGTAATTCCCAAGCACTTTCACAATTTATAGCTTTATCTGTTTTGCCATTTTTAAGTTTTTGCTAGTTTACACTGTTATTACTAAATTACATTTGGAGAGGAACTTTTAGGAACACAGGCAATAATTTAAAAGATTTATCGAGGAGCTTTATAGTTATAGTTATTTGATGCAATAGACCATAAATTCTCATCTTTATATCTCAGAACACAGACAAGTCAAGGATTGCCATCTTTAATAGTACAGGCACAAATGTTTTGTCTATGAAAATGTAAAACCTTGATTCATTGACGTTTACAACCCCGATGTCCTGGGAGGCAGAATGGCATTGGCTAAGAGTCTGTACTTGGAACTGAGTTCCAGTCCTGCAATTAAATGTGTGACATTGGATAAGGTGCTTAACCTACCTAAGTCTCCAGGTGTCACCTTTATAAAAGGGAATCACACATGATGGGATTGTTTTGAAGCTCCACAATAGGCAGGGAACACGATGTACTATGCTTGGCCCATCTAAGTGCACAAAAATTAGTGAACTTCTATTATCACTTCTTGTGTTAGGAACTTTGGATAGTTTTGATAGCACTTGGTATGAGAGGCAGAGAACAATAGAAAATGCATTTCTAGTTCCTTGCTAGAATCTTTCTACTGCTTGTGTATCAGTGCAGCACATATGGTGACAAAGAGGAGACTAATACAATAAACCACATAAGCCACTTAAAATTATGTTTAGTGAGCTGACGTATGAGAAGATTTTTAAAGCTGAGGTGCTGAAACTGGGGTAGTTCTACATCTTCCCCATTGTTATTCAACATTTACATTCAACATTTACATTCAACATTGTTATTCAATCACTTACATTTAAGATGTTGAACAGTTTGGAAATCTCTTATCCCTGGTAGATCTTTCAAGCACATAATTAAGATATCTTAACAATTGGTCTAACTGTGCACATTATGGACTCCTAGTGTTTATTTCACTTAATTGATGGAATTATATTTATTTAAATGAGAAGAAATTAAGAGAACACCTCTCATTCTTTTTCCTTTCTGTGCAATGAGGCTGTTTCTTCATCCTGCTTGATAATATATTAGGAATTTAAATGAGAAAATAAGCATTTTGGTTATTTTGTCATAAATGAGCCAAATGTTCCCTTTTTCATTGTATCTCATGCCTTAACTATGAACTAAACAGCGTGCTCAGAGCCATGGAGGGGACTGAAGTGGAAATCCTTGCCTTCAGGGAGCTTGTACATTTGATAGCTTTCTATTTATGTATCACTTTTATCTTTTTAAAACACTTTCACATCTGCTTGGCCTTCACTGTAGCTCTGTAAGGTTTATAGGATAAATAGAATTATTATTATGCTAATTTTCCAGATGAGAAAACAGAAATCTAAGTGAGCCGCTGCGGCCTTGGGGAGGAGAGCTTGCCTGGAAACCAAGCCCGCTGGCCCCTGGCCTAGAGCCTTCCCGTCCCAGGGGCAAGGCGGCCGGCGCACTAAGTGAGCAGACACGGGTTGAAATCCTGGCTCCAGCATTTACCGGGTGTGTGACTTTGTGTACATCAGTTAAACTTTATAATCCTTTTACTTCCTCTGTAAAACGGGGGCCATTATGATACTTGCCTCATAATGCAATTGTCAGATCTAAATGATTAATAGTTGACCATTATAATATAGTGATGAATGTCGTGAATTTCAGTGAGTCCAATTCCCCTAAGTGCATATTAGTCACATCTACTTAGTCGGTGCTTTTAGGTGCATGGAAGAGAAGGTGTTAAAGAAAGCTAACATAGCTCTCTGAAATTTTCCAATAATTAAGCTTTTATAATACAACCACTCAAGCAAATACTAGAGCGTAGGCTTTTATTTTATTATAATTTTTAGAAAACTGTTAAATATAAACATTTTACAAGAATTTTAGTGTAGTCTTCATTTACAGTCTTCTCCCCAAAATTCTACATACAGCTAAATAGTAAGAGCTGAAAATCATACATAAGGTTAAAAAATGTTAATTCTGGTTGGCATTAAGTGTGATATCTGATACTGTTCAGTTAACACTTCCGTCATCAATACATTTGAGCCAATTCCATGAATGGTATGTATTTCCCATGGCTAGGGTGACAGTGGACATGGGACACATTCTCTGTGATGTCTCCCCTGTGGGGCAGGTGTCTACATCTTGCTGCAGGTCGGTTGGGCCGTTGTAATCTTTTCCACGAGCCCCTTGCTTAGAATGAATAAAGAGGCTCTCTTTGCCTGTTTCTATTCTGTTGGAAAGGTCTCAAAAGTTTGAAAAATCTTGAAATAATTACTTATCCAGAGATTACTTCCTTTGAGGAATAAAGAGACACTTTTTGAGGGGATGTAACCCTTGATAATGAGGAAAAATAAGGAAGAATGAGCTACATTTTTTCTTTGTTTTTAAACATTCACTACCTCATTCTGTGTTGACTTCCATTATTCTGATGGTATGTGTGAACTCTTTAATGTAGCATAGTAAGAATCTGGGTCAAAATTATTATTTTAAAGCAAATCCATATATTTACATGATAAAATTATATTTATTACTTGAATGTGGGCCCAAGGTGGAATAAATTGGATAAAAGTCAAATATTTATCTTCAAAATACTTAAGTCTACATTGTTTGTATTCATCCAAAACTTATCACAGGGTTTTCTTCTTTCTTTACTTCTTTCCTCGAACTTTCCCTAGATACCTGTTCTATGCCAAGCCCTTTGGTCATGTCTGAGGTGACAAAGAACATGATAAGATTTCTGTGTTGGAAATTATACATGGTGCAGAAGTAGTTAATCTCAGTCAGCTAGATGATTTCCTTATTATGTTAAAATGTGTAGTAAAATTATTGTTTCTAGACCATTTATAAATATTATCTTATACCTTGGAACTAGATTTGAATCAAAGTATCTTAAGAGCAGAAGTGGTAATTCCAAACACTGTGGAGAAATCATAAAAAAATGAATTGATGGAAAATGAAAATTGTTGTATTATATACTGACATAGACTATATTATTGAAAAACTGGGTGGCCAAATGAGGAACTAGTGATATTAGCAATAATGTGAATTGCAGATCTTCCAAAAATAATTTTAATTTTTGAATGATATCTGGAGATGACAATTTATATTTTATTTTGCATGATTTTCTTTTTTTCTCTGCCAAAAGCAATTCAGTTTGAACCAGCATACACTATAGAAATTTCTGAATAGTTCTGATGTAAATTAACTTTATGTAGACTATATTATTTAATTATTATAAATACTACTTTAGCTTGTTGCTGAAGGGGCAAGTTGCAAGTTTTAGAAGAGTATGTTTTATAAAATATTTTAAAATGTTGATGCATATAGTTATTTCAACTAATATAAAAGACACTAACACCTTACTGGTTCCCTTGTAATGTTAAAATAGGTCTTATATTATCTAAACTTTTATTATTGTATCAGTTTAAAAATTTCAGGTGGAAAATCATGATTATCTTAAAAAAGGATCACATTTAACATAGAAAAATATATTTAAAAGTTAAAATGTTTGTTAATAATAGCATTTTGGCATTGTAGATGATTTAAGCTTTAAAATATGCAATGCAAAAAATAAGAATTTAGATACTTAAGGTTTTTATATTTTGAGTTTTAAAAATTATGATGAAAATAACTCATATGTATGGTAATTTTTAAACACTACAAGCAGAAATATAATATTATGTCTTTTCTCCCCCAATTCCACTTGTCTCAGATGATCACCATCAATGGTGTCCAGATATACTAGTATAATAAACACACTGTTCTTTCTTTATCTTGATTGTTTCTAACCTAACATAAATTGGACGACTTCTTTTATTTGCAGTGAAGTTTCGCTGTCTTTGTAGTTATCACATGGTTTTCTGTTGCTATTTAGCCTGTCTCATGTTGATGACTGTTTCCAGCTTTTCCTGTTTATTTTAATAATGTGTGCAAATAGGCTTGCAGAATAGATTCATATGAGTGGAATAACCAAGTCAAAACGCGTTTGCATTTAAATTTTTCCTAAATATCCAAAAAAAGTATATGACCTTATAACCCTCTGTAGTATATGTGTGCTTATTTCTGCTTACTCTCACTAGTAGTGCACAATATTAAATTGTCTAAAGCTTTGGCATTGGTATTTTATTGCTTATATTTACAGTGATAAGTGCTGACTGACGTTAAATGTTTATCAACACATTATTTGCATTTCTTTGTGTGTATGTGTGTGTTTATCTGCCCGTGCACCTGTTCATATATTTGCCCAGTATTTTATTGGGTTGTGGGTCTATTTATTACTTATAGATACATATATTATAATAATGCATACTTTGTCACGTTTTGCAGCTATTATATCCAGGGTTTTTTTCCTTGTAACCTGTTCATGATTTTTTAGAATCATGATTTTAGTTCATAATTTTTAAGAATACATATATTTTTAAATTTAGAAATTGTTTATTTTATTGCCCCAGGATTTTTGTGCCTTGCTTAGAAAGACTTTCCCACTTCTGTTTATTAAAAAACACACAACTTCCTGTCCTTTTATTTACTATGCATCGTAATTTGGTTTCATGATCCAAAATGAATCTGATTCATCTGGATTTATTTGGTATAAATACTAAAGTAGGGATACTTTAAGCTTAGTAAGTATTAAACTAAGTATTAAATTAAGCTTAAATTTCCTATGCATAGCCAATTGTCACAACGATTGTCATCATATGTATATATATATAATCCGTCTGTCCTCATTGATTTAAGATGCCATTAGATTTTCTTCTTGAGTTGCTCATGGAGTTAAAGACAAACAGGGAATTTGCCCAGAAAGTGAAATAAGCAAGATTAAAACTCTATCACAGTAAAGAATGTAAAGTTATGCAAGACACTTGTTTCTCGAGCAGTGCTATTTTTATAAATTGTGCTTTTGTGTCACTGGGGTCTCAGATCAATAAATGAGGAAGCCAGATTTGAACATTAACTGAGCCCAGAGGGATAAATAAAGGATTTTGTTATGTTTCTTGGCTTGTGTCACAGCACTAATATCACTTAAGGGCACTGCTAGTTTTGCATATTTCTTAATCTGTGTTAAGGTTGAAGTAATGGGTTATGATTATGACTTGGTTTTTGAATAACACTTTGAAGTTAATTCAGTGTAACAATCCGTATGTGTTTACAAAAAGAATATTAAAACTAAAGACTGCAATCTGTATGCAGTGAAGATAGGTAAGGGGAACTCAGATACACATGGTTTTATTAACTAACAGTTTCATCCTTAATTTGTTTTAGAAAACAGTTCTGTGCTTGCTCTAAAGACAAATATAAGCTATTTATGGCATAAGTCTAATTTAAACTGGAATACTAAATAAAATACTAAAATGCTTTTTGCATCAATAAATACTTTCAGTTTGCCTTCCAGTGTATGATACACACTGTGTATTTTTGGTCAAACATCAGAAAAATTTCTAATTCTTTAACCAGTACATTTTGTGGAACTCTGAACTTAATGTGGTCGTGAAGTGCATTTTCTAATTCACTGTCTTTCCATGCATTAAAAGAAAGATTTTTACTCTCAAGATGATGATTTTATGAAATGTATTTAATTAAATTTCTGCAAAATTCTAGACATCTGTTTATATTTTAATATATCTTCTGGTGAATACAAACATTTTAGCTATGTGAAATATAAAATTTATATCAGTGGAACTACAGTGTTAATAACTTTTTATGCTAACACTTTTTAAAAAATTAAATATTTTGCAAATAATGGCTTAGTCTCATTTCTTCCCCAACTCACAAAGGCAGAAGAAAGTGAGTAAGAAAAAGCCATTTGCTGCCACTCTACTAAAGATGGGTACCGTCCTGGCTGGTGTTGCTCAATGGTTAGAACATCAACCCTAGAACCAAAGGGTCTCGGGTTCGATTCCTGGTCAAGGGCAAGTACTTGGGTTGTAGGTTCTGTCCCTGGTCCTGGTCGGAGGGCATGTAGGAGACAACCAATTGATGTGTCTATCACATTGATGCCTCTCTCTTTCTCTCCCCTCTCTCTCCCCCACCCTCCCTCCCTTCCATTCTCTCCAAAAATCAATGGAAAATATCATTGGATGAGGGTTAGCAAAAAAAAGAAAATGAAAAGGCAGGTACCACTAAAGGGTGTGGGGAACACAGTTATGGTATCATAAGGGAGCAGGATGAAGGAAGACTCAAGAGGCAGAATTTTCTAAATGACCTCATGAAACACAGACCCTGTTCTCTTTCCAGGGATTGTTTCTGCTTTCTTTTTGCCATATGGCCACTTGTGTTTAAACTGATATTAATATATGTCATAATGACTTTTTGTTTTGGTTTAAAACCTCAAAGTTCACATTAGCTTTTCATTTACTTTTAATTTTCTTTGCCTAATTTAGATTTCAAAGCACTGTTTAATCGCCATTGTTTTCCATTTTTATTTATTGCGAAGTTCTTTTCAAGACTTTTGTACATCACGTTTCTGCAGTGAATGTAACTCGATAAGTTTATTAAAATATTCCTTCATAATTAATACAAAAACTTTCTGAAGCTCTGATTGGAATGTTTTTCCTAATTATAAAAGTAACACATTAGAGTAAAAAATTTGGAAAACACAAAAGAAAAATAAAAAGCATCGCTCATTGTACCCAAGAAATAATCACTTGTTAAGATTTCCATGTGTTCTTTTTGAGTGCTTTTGTACTTGGTGTCATACCTGAAGCATTTTTTCTTTTGAAGTGGGGCATCTGTTCAGTATGAACAGCTCCTTAGAAATGTCTTAGTCAACAGACAGTTTTTATGTCTGCAGGGACTTAAGGTCTGTTGCCTTGTGAATTGCCCTTCAGGCTTCTGATATTATAGTTAAGTTATATTTCAGCATCTTCAAAGTGTTGCTTACTTGGTGTTGAAACTGTTTTCTTAGCAATGCATCTCTCAGCGTTGGCTTTAAACCTCTATTCTGGAGCTCAAGGCCTGGGCGGGCCTTGGCTTCACCCTTTCCTTCCTAGTTCTACAGGGCGGGGCAGAGTTAGCTGCCAGCCGTGAGGAATGAATGAGGTCCTCCCTGAGGCCATGTCATCGAATAGTCTGCTCAGAAGCCAAGGTGCAGAGAAATGTGACATTTAATTTGCTCAATCTCCAATTTGTTCTCATTGCCTTGGGTCAAAACATAATCTTCTTTGTTGCAAAAAGAGCTACTTAAAAACACAGAATACCAGAACGGTTGTCATTTTTTAAAAGTATATATTTTGCTCGATTCGTTTGTCTAATAGACAAGGACAAGCATCTACACAGTGAATGAGGTGAGTGTTTTCATACACTAACCGGTAGCAGGCAGAGTGAAGTTATTGCTCTCAGTATACCAGGCCCTTATGGAAGCTGTAATTCCCACCTTAATCCTCAGAATCAATCCAGGTAACAATTAAGGTAGCATCATCGACTTCAGGGTTTGTTTACGCTGCCAAATTCAATCTACATCCATGGAATGAACTCTGCTTTTCTTGTGAAAACAACCCTGTGCCTTCCTTGACTCTTTATCTGACTGATAATAGCCTTGGAATTACATGTCACTCAAAGGGGTAGAGTCCAGCCCAAGAACAGGCCTCTTAGATCTTCTCCTAGGTGCCTCATTTGGATATTATGCTTCCGAATGGCTTAAGAACACGGTTTCCTTGGGGAAAACTGTTAAAACCAAATGATTTTGTAGAATGGAAAGATTAAGAGGTTTCATTGTATTACTTAGAAATATGATAAATGAAATGAAATCCAACCATAAACTATCAGGACCTCAGAACCCCAGGATGGATGTCATGCTAATAAGAAGGCAATAAATTATCAGTCTTTAGGGATGCTTTCTAGGGAGAAAGATTTTCAGATCTCTCTTGATAGTCAATTTAATCACAAAATAACTCTTCATGTCAAAAAGTTCTGCATTAGGTCAAACTGAATTTTATCCTGTTGCAAATTAAACATTCTTTCATTTAATCAGCCCTCTAAGAAACACATAAAGGTCTCTGCTTCCTCAGCATGGTGGGACTTTATATACCTGAAGGTAGTAAATAAACCATTCATTTATTTTCTATGTAAGGAACTCACAGCACATGAGTTTATTCTCTGGTTTATTTTACTTAGTATATATGAACTCATTTCACTTTTGTTTTATTAAAAAAAAAGAATTAAGGCCTGCTAGATGCAATAATAATAATTTCTAGCTAATTTTGATGATAGTAGATGTTTATAGTTAAGATAATTTATGTCATTTTTATTTTTAATGTATTCCAACATTACATTTAGTTTTGAAATGACTTTGTATATTGATGACATACATTCAATAGGTAGTCCATCATGCTCTCTGATCTTTTCTGTTGTTTTAAATGTTTTCCTTTACTCTTCTTATTACTCTTGTGTTTTGTTAAGAATCCAAACTCTGCTACTTGTTAGCTATGTGATATTAGACAAACTACTTAACCTTTCTTGGCCTTAATTGCTTTCCTTGTAAAATTTGAATAATGGGATATTCCCTCTATAAGTGTACTTAACATACTAGGTATATAGAACATGCTCAACAGATGCAAGTTTTCTTCCTGAGTACATTTTAGTTTTTATATGTATTATATGAAACTAATACATATATTCATATATAAAATGTTTGTTCAACCTTATCCTGTTTTTAATAAAGAATTTTTATGCCATGATTAGGCTACCTCTATTTCAGTTTCATACCTTAGGATATCCCTCTCTTCAAACATGTAAACTACTTGATCCAAATCAGGTTCATGGAGTTTTGTTTGCTTTTTACTCAGGAACCTATTCAGAATTTATTCTTCCAAGTGACTTTGAGCTGCATATCTCATTATGTACTCTATAATATCAAATATTGAAATTAAGATGATGTTTTCTATAGTTGATATGCTATCTTTTTGTAGTTTTGTAGAGGTTTTTCACTTCTGGGCTTGGGGCTGATTTTTTCCTACTCAGAAATATTGAGTAGTTTTAGTTTTAAATTTTCACTCTTTTACTTAAGTGTTTTAGGAAACATTACCACATTCTCATATAAAATGTACTATTAAAATACATATTAAGTTTAAATTTAATTTTTAAATTTTTTCTCTAATTTCAATTTGGATTTCTATATTTTATTACCAATCTAGTGATAAAAATGGAAAGCTACTTCTTTTTATAATTCTAATTTGAAATTATATTAAGTATGCTTTAATTAATTTTTTTTCACTAGTAGATCAAGACTTTTTTTTTTCTGGGCTATTTATTTTATTTTGATTCATCCCGATAAAGATGAAAGTGTGTTGTACTTGAGACCTATTGGGCAAGTTTCTCTTCCATCAGATGAACACATTATGCCTTAATCAGCAAATACTTTCCATGTGTATTTGCTATGTCTTTGTGCCAAGATTTCTGAAGAAAACAAACCCAGATTCATCTGCTCCCATATATTGTAAATATGTGAGGAGAAAAGCAACAAACACATTATAGATTTAAAGATGGGATACTGTATGTCCTTAGATATGTGTAGTACATAGATTTAGAAAGTGCAGAGATCATCGTGATTGATGCAACTGTGAAATATCTTTGTATTTTGTGTAAATGTGGAAGTAGAATAAAAGGGGTTATGGTCATAACTTGTGACTCTTAAATTAGCATGGTGCCCAGAAGGATGTGAGATGAGGCGCAAGGAACGGCTACTTCTGATTGTGTGGCCACATACATAATTACAAAAATGAATGTGTCACATTCATCCAGGACCAGGACCTGGGCCGGGAAGGGGAGCAGGTCACCTGCAGCAGTGTGCAAGTTGGATCCTGGCTGTAGGGTTATTTGCGGAGGTGGGTGGGGAAGATTCAGGGCACTTGCAATTCTTGTGAGCCCTGGGGTCAAAGCTGAGATCAGAGCTATTCAACTGAAATGGAGATTTAAGTACAGTTCTGATTGAAAGGGAATTTCAGGTTGAAAACCAGAACAGGAGCACAAACATTATCTTCATATGAAGGACATAGAAATCTTGAGCAAGAACCACCAGGTTATTGTTAAGGCCTATTGTCATTGTGTCTTTATGATAAAGAATATTTATGATTTCTGAGCCTTGCAATCAAGCAATGGGCATGTGCTGGGGCCATTCTTCTAGTAAAAATGATTACTGATTGTTTGTAGTGCAAAGAAATGACTGCTGTGATCTACAAAGCCACCATTACGCAGCCACTCCTTACACTGGAATTGGTGATTATGCAGCAATGGGACCGCCAAGAATCATTGCATCCTACCAATCGAAGGAAAATGGTCTCCTTTTTGTTGACAGACATTTCAAGCTCTAACCTTTAAGCTATAAGTTGAACTGCTTCAATATTGTATTCCTTAAGGAAAGGTATGCCTTCCCCACACCATGGGAAGTAAAATTAGAAGCATAAAAATCTATGTTATTAGTACTTTATTGCCTAAAGAATCTCATTGAGTTGACATGTATCTAAATTTAAAGCATATTGCTATGTTTTAGGAGACTAGGCTCAGGAAAGAGAGTATCAGGCTGTGCTTTATCCCATCATTGAGAATCGGGGAGGTTAATCATTGCATCCTAGGGTAACACCTGGAGCCAGGCCAGTTTTCACAGTTGAGGAAATGGGAATGTCATGGTGAGTCTTTCTTTCTCACTTGGACAATGCATGTGTTAAATAAATATCTAGAGACCCTTCCTTCTTATCCATTTTAAAGTAGGACCAGATGCAGTATTGAAGATTTTAGTGGGTCCAGCCTCTTCTAATGTTTTCAAGATAGAGATCTACGTAAGGCAAAGGTGATGAAAATGCTAAAACAAACACATAAGCACATCCACTCTCAAGTTAATCCCATCATTAAATCAAGAAGGCCTATTGTTCCCCAGTAAAAATAACAGATAATGAAAAGGATATGATAACTGCGATATATAATAAAATGCCTTCCCCACACCCTTTCACAAAAAACACGATCTTAACTATTCCCAAAGCAAAAATCCTCCTCACCTCACATACTTCAGGACCCTGGGGACATCTCAGCACAGTTACAGGAAAGTAAGGAGACAGCGCTTCCCATTATCCGGCGACGTTCCTTTCTTTTTGTTCTCTATGTTTCTGTCCCCTCCCTTCAGTTATCGTCCTTTTATTTTTAATTTTTATATCTTTTTTTAGGATAGTGGGGAGTGTGAAGGAGTATAGCCTTGGAAAAGGAAACAAAACTTTAATTTTCTCACTTGCCTAGCTTTGGTGCATTATGACAACTATAAAAAACCCTTATACTTAAAGGTTTATGCTTTAAATGTCATTTTAAATGGACTGCAATAATCACTAAGAGAGTGTCAAACTCACGTCATTGCACCAAGATATATGGAGAATCGTAGAAAGGAGACATGCCATGAAAAATGTCTTAAAAAGTATTTAAAACCTTTAAAAGTATTTCCTGATAGGGTGTTAATTACAAGAGGAATAATATACCGATATCCTGGGATGGGCATAAAAAACAATATGCTAGCGCTCTCTCTCTATATACATCCATATGTATATATAGATATATATTAGAAAATTCTGTCAGTTAAAAACTTCACCTTAGGAGTTATTTTATTCCTGAAGTACCTTTTATTGTTTTATTGTTCTTAATTTCTCCTCATTTTTCTTGGTACTGGCAGCCTGCTGATGCTAATGTTGACATTATGAATAGATTTTGAAGTCAATGAAGATGTGTATCTTTCTAATAAAGAACAAACAGAAACAAATGCTCTTCTAATAATAATGCTAACAGTAGCGATTACTACAATGAAGTGTCCATTTTCTAAGGTTATTTTTTGCTTCCTATAACTGTGTATGGAAATTCAGTGGAAAAGTCATATTCATTTTCATTTTAGGATTAATACGATCAGTAGTACCATTAGGCCAGAAGAGGAGTCCAGTGATTCTCAAAGTGTTGTCTGAGGATCCTGGGATTCTTGAAACCCTAAAGGGGGTCCATACAGTCAAAATTATTATTATAATAAAATCAAGACATTGTTTGTCTTTCCACTTTGTTGACTTTGTGCTGATGGTACAAAAGCAGCCATTAGCATGAACTAAGCTAGGGAGTGGTACTGAACAATACTAGGCAGCCACTGTAGTCATATTCACACACTTATCAAAAATTTTAAAAAGAGAAAGGAAAAGAAATTATTTTTCTCTAGAATGTCTATCATACAGCAGTGAAAACTGTTGATTTTATTGATTTCAATCCTTAAATAGACATCTTTTCGTATTGTATGAAGCACTTGATTACTTGTTTACTTATTTCATTGACTACCTTTTGACTTGAAGGAACAACTAACTAAAATTATTTAGTCTTGGTAATTTTGCTAATAGTTTTTGAGAAAGAACAAAGTAAATCTGTTACTTTAAGGAAAACAGCTAACAGTTTTGGGTGCCAATTTCAATATTCAAGCTTTTAAATTAAAAGTAGAATTTTGGAAAACATATCTGCCACGGTGAGTTCTCACCTTCCCAATAATTAAAGACTTCCTAGATAAGGTGAGTGGTAATATTAAGGAACGTAAATTTTTTATATTGCAGAATGAGATATATCAACATTTGGAAGATATATTAACATCGTGAACTGATATTATCCAAAATACCGAACGACAGTGTTACAAAATTATACCTGAGTGAAAGAGCCACTAAAGGAAAAGATAGAACATTAGATTTTAATGGGGCATAGTACAAAAAGTTCATTTGTATGATTTTAGACTCCACATTACAACTAACCTTTACAAAACTACCCTTACCAACTTTAGTGTGGTTTCAAAGAATAATATCCACACTTATCTGAAAAGGCAATCAAAATAGTTGCCACTTTTTAAGCCATATATGTATGTGATGATGAGTTTTCTTAATATATGTTCACCAAAGTAAAATAGAAGACTCTAGCTGTCTTTTTCTTTTAAACATTAAAAACACTTGCAGAAACAGAAAACAATGTTAGTCTTCTCATTTTTGAGGGTAATATATTTTTCATAAAATACTTTATTAATATTAGCTTATGATAGGCTTACTTTTGTTGTTTTTAAATGAACTAATAAATAAAAGTTTTAAAAATCTCAGTTTTAATTTAAAATACAGTGAACGGGGATAAGTATTTACAATATCATGTAAACAGAGGTTCTTTGGGATTCTTGATAATTTTTAAGCATAGAAAGAAATGATGAGCCCAAAACTGCTGTCCTAGTCTATGAAGATTTTTCTACTGGTGGTAATTCAGAGCTTGAACTTGAAAACATAAACAAGAACTTACAAATTTAAACTTCAGAGTTTTTTTTTGGTCCATCTCCTGTACAAAAATTTATTGAAATTACTATATTTGGGGAAAAATTATTTCCTTATAGGGATCAAAACTTTCAGTGAGGCCTATTGTTTACCCTCTTTCAGATCCCACAGAATTGATCCAAGCAGAGAATTTCATTGGAAATTTTAACCCAGTTCTGAGTCAAGTTCAACGATGCCTGTTACCATTCTCTCCCCCATCCCCCTGTGCCACTTTTAGCAGGAAACAATGTTTGTCTTATTCTAATCATGGAAAAAACAAAATAAGCACTAGAGAAAAATTCTTTTCATGTATTCTTGTAAAAGATTTGTCACATACAAGTAAAAATGAACCTATTTATCCAAAAGTCGTCTTTTCAGAAATACTTAACAATGAAAAGTGCACATGCACACCTTTGTTTTTCACAATGTCAGTCATAGGTTTAGACTAAAAATGAGAGAAAATGTCTAGGAACTCACAACTACATATGTGTGATTATATGCTAAGGAAAAAGGAAAAGTTATAGAATAGAAAAAGTTATATTTAGTCTATTATTGATTTGGGACAACTAGATAATTATTTGGAAAGGCAACATAAGCTCTCCATGTCCTATATGCACTGTAAGAGCACATAGAAATCTTTTTATAGTCTTAGCTTATATCCAAAATGATACTGTTGTAACTAACCTAGTTATGAGTAACTGGGAAGGGGCAAAGGGAAGGCCGAATGTTAGAGGCATGTCGTTTGTGCAGCTTTAGCAGGAAGCTGCAGTGTTCCACTCTCCAGGGAGCCACCGGTCCATTCCCCACAGATCGCTGGGGAAGGGACAGGACAGGGAGAGAGCAGACACATGCCCAGGAAAGTCTGTGTGACTCAGGGAAGGTACTTGTCAGCCGCACCTGGGAACAGGTCATGAGTAGGCATGGCCACTGCAAGTTCAAGAAGATTGAGACGTTTAATCTCTGAACAAAGGAGTTAGCTCTCTTGCCTCCCTTGACTCTTGGCCCCTGGCTTTCTTGGCTCACACTCCCTTGGCTCCCCTGCATTCGCCCACGTGGGCCACAGCCATGCGGACCCTGCACAATGGGCTAATGGGCTGCGACTAGCCTGATGCTACACCGGACCCAGCTCCACCATGGAAAGAAACTGTGCACACTGGCTTTGCTTCTAGCTCGACTGAAGCCCCAGCTGCACATCTTCCAGGACTGGATTAAGGGAAATGGGACTTTAGAAACCCGGAGATGTAACTCCAGGAAAATAAAGCTCTGGAATTTGCTCTCTAAACTGCTTGTTTTGTTCTGATGTCTAGAACTATTATCAGCTATAAGATTTAAATTACAGGTCATTATGAGTCTTGAGATATTTTTGTGAAAGCATCATTTTTGTAGTAGAGTTTTAAAATTAAAAACCTTATTATTTTAATTTTAGTAGGAGCCATTGAAAAACTAGTCCAAGTTGAAAGAAATAAGCTATAACATAAAATAATCATGTAGTATTTTCTATGAAGAATTAAATATATATATATATATATATGTATATATATATATATGCAATATAGATATATGTTGGCATGTTCATTGTCAAATTAAATCTTACAGTGTATTAAATATTAATGTACTTTTATTATGCTATGTGAACTATTAAGTATTAATATGAGGCAATGAATTTGAAAACTGCAGGTCATAGTAGAAGGCAGCATATGAATTACCAAATAATTAAAAATCAGAGGAGCTACAGCTTCAGAGAAGGGAAGCATGGCATAATCTGGAACTTCAACATCAAGGAGGAGGAAACTAAGCTGGGTCTGGGACAATAATTAGGATTGAGTCAGAAAGGGATCTTGGAAGGCCTGAAATAGATTCCAGAAATTATCAGCAACTCTGTCATTCACTTATGAAACATTTTCTGTTATTTTTGATGAATTAGAGGAAAAGATTTGCTACAATGTCCCTGATAATATTTGTTACTTTCTGAATTTATTCATTGTGCCTTATGAATAAATGAATGAATAAATGGTAAACTATTATCCAGGCAAGTGATTAGTATTTACAGATGCTTTTTTTCTTCATATGTATTCCTTGTTTTATAGTAACAGTTCTTTAAAACCTTGTATATGTTTAGCATCTAAACTTATTTAGTATCTACTATCACCTGCTATCTTCTTTTTTTTCTTATCGAAGCACTGGCATAGGTATTGTTACCTTCATTTTATGAATGAAGGGATTGAGGTGCAGAGAGGTTATCTTTCCTGGTGGCACACGCTCTAGAACAGCTGAGATTGAACCCATCACCCTAACATTCCAAGCCCAGTGGTCTTTTTACTGTGCTGTGCCACATTCAGATATATCTTGCGTTTTCTTCCTTCTAATGTTTATCGCTCTCTAAGGTTGTTATTTGTTCATGGAATTTATTTTGCCTTTCACACCACTGAAGGAAGATTTTATCTTTACTGCTTTGGAGCCTGAGTGAATGTGTCTTAAAAATGTAGCTCTAAATGCTTACAAAGATCAATGAGCCCTTGACTGCTTTCCCTAAATAGTATTTGCGGTAGATGTCTGAATTGGTTCCTCGACTGAATCACAAGAAATAGCAATGTGAAAAAGAAATGCATTTGTGAAAATCTACAGAATTAATTTCAAAAGTTTCAAAGTCATTCATCATAGGGCCTCTCAGCTTTACTCGTGAGACCAGAATACAGCTTTCTTTTGGAATTAACCTTTTGTTGTTGCTGTTGGTGTTGTTCATCCTCCGCTGAGGAGAATTTTTCCATTGATTTTTGGAGAGAGAGGAAGGAAGGGAGGGAGGGCGAGAGAGAGACAGAGAGAAATATCGATGTGAGAGAGACACACCAATTGGTTGCCTCTTGCATGCTCTGACTGGAGCTTCATGATGTTCCTTTTGCCTTGTATTTGTCAATCTAGCTCAAGCAAATATTATTTTATTTACATTGTCCTGGTGCTTAAAATATTTGTGAAAATGTGTATTTTTTTGTAAAAGCAGTGTATTATCTTGTCCTTTTGTCCACCTGTGCCGTGTATGTCATGCTCAGTTTTCCGAATTTGCCTTTGAATCAGTTTCTATACCAGTCTCTGGAAGACCTGAGGTTTTATAGGACTCCAAATGATTATTTTTTCCCATTATACCATGCTGCCTCATTAACTTTATGCTCAAAAGTCTTGCAGAATGAATTTTAAATCCCTGCTACCGCCTTGCTGTAAATCATGTTAAATAATGGTCTTTTAATAACTCATTAGTTTTATGTGACCAAAAACAATGCCAATATTTTGGTCCTATCCTGGAGACCAATTTAGTATCTAACTTGAATGGATCAAAGGTTTCATTGGGTGTGAGGGCTCGTTTGTGATCTTCACAAATAAGACCCTATGAGCATAGTATCCAAGTCTTTGTATGGAAGCTTGAAGAAAACATCAACTGTGCACATTAGGCAGTGTTTATATCATCTCTTGACATCTTTCTCTTCCTGCCTTTCTCAAATACAGCCATGTGATGCTAATGACAGGTATACATCCCAAGAAATGTTTCCTTAGATGACTTCATCATTGTGCAAACATCAGAGTGAACTTACACAAACCTAGATTGTATAGCTTACTACTACTGGAAGCACAGTAGGTTTGTTTACACCAATATCACCACAAACATGCGAGCAATATGTTGTGCTACATCACAAAGGCTAGGACATGACTAAGCAATATGAATTTTTTAGCTCCATTATAACCTTATGGGACCACTGCTGTTACATGCTGTCCATTGTTGACCTAGAGGTCATTATGGGGTGCGTGATTATAATGGCAACTTTTGCAGTTGGATGGGCTCAATAATTTCAAGTCCAGGACCAATAGCAGTTTCTGGGCCAATTAAAACAAAGGGAAACCAGGAAGAAGGCCATTACTTTCTGCTAAGCTAGTTGTTGGGCTTCCAGTAAGTTATCTCTAATCATTTCTGATAGTTAGAAGGTGTTGAGAATGAACCATGAGGTCCCATATGGTTTCTGAGTTATATCCTAACCTTCCTTTACATTTTGCCCCTAATTTTGACCCAGTTCATGGGTCTAGGATCTATTGTGACCACCATTTAATTGACTGCCATTTGTCTTGCCTCCAAAAAAATCTCTTGGTAGACATGGGTTGTTCACTTACTATCAGAAACACAATATACCCTTGTTTAGGTTAACCTCCCTCTTTATCCCTCTTCCATTAACTTCTCAAAGAAAAGGCACAATACAAATGTACAGAAACTACCATAAACACTTCTTGGGGAAATCTTTCCATTTCTATTCTCCATATATGTTATACTTCCAAAGTCATTCATCACTGATCAAATTTACTTAAGTGGGTGAAAAAAAGAAACCCTAATCTAAATTCTCAATAGCAACCAAGATACAATATTGTATAAAAGACAGATAATGTAAACTACAGTTTATTTACTCCACAGTAGTTAACACATGCCTACTTAACATGTGACTTTTCTGGTTGTTATTTAAATTTGTCAAGGTAAGCTAAGAATAGTGAAATTTCCATAAACTAGGTCACAATCATACACAGTTATTTTCTTTGAACAGGGAAGCAGAAAATATGGTAATATTAAGCTCTTTGGTAATATGGTAATATGGTAATATGGTAATATTAAACTCTTTAGTTCAAAGTAGTTGATATTATACCCTTGTTTCTTTCAAGGCACTTTTTTTTCCTGCTTCTTTCATTCCCTTGGGAATACTAAAAGCAATAAGCACACAGTAATATTTTACTGCTTCATCCTTGCTTTACAAAAATAAAAAATATTTAAACTGTTTTGAATGCAATAATTTCTAATTTTCTGGGTGTCTCCATTTGGAGAGTTATCCCTGGAGTGCCTTAAGTATTTTATATGTAATTTAAGAGCTTAATATCCCAAATAATCTATTTGCATTCTTGTTGCTTTTTAAATAGTGCAGACCTCATGTACTGTATAACTTTATCCATTTTATCAGAGTTCGTTCAGAAAATATGGCCAACCAGGTGGTATCAAAAGGTTTTACTACTTCTGAAGAGATTAGCATATAAACACAACATATGGTTAAAGATTCATTTACAGGTGTAACAGCTTCTGCATCTTGTTGCCCTAAATCAATTCAACAGTCAGTGTGTTGGATTAGCTGCCTTGGCAGAGATATTCATGATGGTTTTTTTTTTAAATATCTACACAGTTTATATTCAATAAGCATTTATTATAATTGCAACAAATTTAATAGTTCTACTGTCCCACTGGAGAGTCAGTAGGGTGAAAGTCGCTTCTCCAGGGGAGAGTCAAGGTTACAGGTACTGATTTTTCCAGTGGGAATTGCCACTCAAAAGTCCTTGAATTAGTAAGATTGACTTTATTTTTTTTCTTCTAGTGTTTTTCTCTCCCATTTTTAACTTTACTGTTACCAAAGAAATGGAAATATTATCATCTCTTTCAGTAGTAGAATATATTGATAAAGGAAGATAGAATAATTTTAATGGCCCCAAATAGAAATATCTAAGTGAAATACCATAAATCCAAGAATCATTTTAGAAAATGTATCAAATGTATCATGTATTAATTTTTGGAGTTGCATATAGGTTTATTAGTCCACAAAAAATGTATTGGTGATGTATTAGCTTCCTATTGCTGGTGTAACAAATTACCACAAACTTAGTGGTTTAAAACACCACAAATTTATCTTATAGTTCTAGAGGTCAGAAGTCTGACATTAGTCTTAATGAACTAAAATCAAGGCATCAGCAAGGCTGCATTCCTTTGGAGGCTCTAGGAAAGAATCTATTTCCTGCCTTGTCTGTCTCTGGAGGCCATCTATATTTCTTGGCCTGTGCTCTTACATCTTCAGATTCAGCAAAGGCAGGTCGAGTCTTTCTCACATCCCTCTTATATTTCTCAAATTGTATCACTCTGGCACTATCCTTCTTCTGCATTTAGCTTCCTCTTATAAAGACCCTTGTGATTACACTGGAAAACCTGATTAATCCAGAATAATCTCCCCATCTCAAAATCAGATAATTAAGCAACCTTAATTCCATTCACCATGTAACCTATCATATTCACCGATTCCAAAAAATTAGGGCATGGGAATCTTTAGGGGACTATTATTCTGCCTACTATAGGTGATGGTGACATTTAAAAAAGAACAAAGAAGGAAGGTGCGAAGGAATAATAAAAGGAAAGTGGTTTGCTAGTTCCAGCTCTGCAGTCAGTTAAGCGAAACTCAAAAAGTTACTCAGTTTCTCTGCTTCCCAGTTTATCATTTCAATAAAGAAAAATAATTATAAATAAGTAAATAGCATTCACTAGGAGGCTCTGATATGCCATTCACTCATTTATACATGTATTATTTCATTTAATCATCCAAACAAAATTACCCTCACTTTGCAGATAACAAGCTGAGGCACAGAGTTTGTGTAACATTTTCCTGACCGCTCAGCAGCAAGTGGAGAGGCATATTTCACTCATGAAGTCTGGTCTAACAGCTCAGAAGTGTTTAACCAATTGACTATACTGCCTTTGTTGAAATAAGATGGTAATGATTTATCTTTTCATTTCTTTAATAGTTAAATAAGTCAATAAATATTAATTGGGCACCTGTTGGGTGACTAGAAACTCTAGTAGGCATTGGAAATGTGGTGAAAAAACAAAACATAGGCTCGCTCCATCTCCATGAGCTGGAATATAGGTAAAACAACATACAGACATTTGTTCTTGGAGTTTACTGTTGTGTGACAAACCAGCCCCAAATTTAGTAGCTTAAAACAACAATTATTTCATTATTTCTCATGAATTTTTAGGTTATTGGTATCAGGTGGGCAATTCTTCTGCCGCATGTAAATTCAGCTGGGCTTTATTCAGCTAGAAAATCTAAGATGGTTCGCCTTTATGACTGGTAGTGGATGCTGGCTGTTGGCTGGGAGCTCACCAAGTGAGCTGGGATTCTAATTGCCTTGATGGCTGCCTTCCAAGGAGAGTCCCAAGAATGAGAGCTTCAAGAGGGAGGAAGCACATGCTGCCAGTGTTCTTAGAGTCTAGGTCAGGGATTGAGACCATCGCTTCTGCTATGTGCTTGCTATGTGAAGGAACAGAGTGACTTCAAATTCAAGAGGACAAATATACTTCAATCTTTCATGGGGAGAGTAACCAGGAGCTGAGTCTAACTTTAGTCCACCACACATTAGATCATGGAAAGCAAGTAGGAGGAGAGTTTTATGGAATGAGGCTGAGAGAGGAATCACTGGTCAAATCATATAAAGCCTCATAGAGGACTTTGGAATCTAAAATAACAGCAATAGGAAGATATTAGACAGTTTGAGGCATATAAATTTAAGCATAATTTAATCTAATTCAATTGTGAATTAGATCACCTTGGCTGCAATATGGAGAATGGAGTAAAACTCCAGGATAGTAATAATAATGGTGACTTGGACTAGGTAGGTAGGTAGGTAGGAAGGTAAGTCAGGCCTGAATGATATTTAGAAGGCATATTTGACAAAACATGGTGACTAATTCCATGTGGTGGGTGAGGTAGATGAAAGCAAGGTTATGCTTTCTGTCTTGAAGAACTTAAGAGTGTTACTTATTGCATTAGCTCACAGTAGAATAGAAAAAGGTTCTGAAGGAAAAATAATGAGCTCAGTTTTAGAACCATTCATTGCACTCAGTGGCCTATGAAACATCCAACTGAAGTTGTCTACAAGGCAACTGGATATATGGTCTGGAATTCAGAAGTAAGATCCAAGTTAGAGATAGAGATTTGGTCATTTTCTGCACAGGCATAACTGAAGGTCTGACTATGAATGAATGAAGGCGCCTAAAGAGAGAATGTGCTTTGAGAAGCATGCTTAGGACAGCATTCTGAGGAAAACCAACATTTAATGTTCAGAGAGGAGGTGAAAGGTCATAGATGGCTGGGAGGAAGCATTCAAAGAGGTAGAAAAACTGCTTAGAAAATGTGGTGTCATGGAAGGCAAGTAAAAGCAGTTTCAGATAAATTTTATAGGCTCTCTGTGGAATGATGCTGAGAGATCAAGGGATTTGTGGGATGGAGCAGCAGAAAAGTCACCAGAGACCTGAGCAGATGAGGTTGATAGAGTGAGATTGACAGACTCATTAGGGTGACCTAATGAATGACTGGAAGTGAGCACTAGGAGTGTGTGTAGGCCTGAACTTCGTTGGAGATGTCTGGCTATAGAAGAGAGGGAAAGGTGAAAGAGTATGAAATGTTGATCAGGTGGTTTTATTTTTTAAGTTGAGGAACTCAAACGAAAGAAGGAACCAGTTGAAAATCTAGGAGAAAGACAATTCTAGTTTTGTGCCAAAAATATTTTAAGAACTTCTTTGAATCATAAGTGTGGGAGTGCTGTGAAAAAACAAAACTGCTGTCCGGCCGGGCGTGGCTCAGCGGCTGAGCGTCGACCTAGGATCCAGGCGATCGGGGTTTGATTCCCAGTCAGGGCACATGCCCGGGTTGTGGGCTCGATCAATGACTCTCTCATCATTGATGTTTCTGTCTGTCTCTCTCTCTCTCCTTTCCTCTCTCTGAAAGCAATAAAGATATATTTAAAAAAAGAAAAGAAAAAACAAAATTGCTAATACTGTAAGGAATTATTACCAGCATTTGGTCACTAGTTATCATTATTACAAGCATATTAAACTTATTATCACAAGCATATTATTATCATTTGCTGCTGTTATTCGTATCATTATAATTAACATTAATGACATTTTAAATCTTGTATGCTAAAATTTTAAAACGTGAAGATGACTCTGACTTGGAAAATGTAAGAGTGGTCAGTATATTTTTCTTTCTTTACAACTTTTGATTTAAGAAATGGACACAGTGCATTTATCCTTGGAATTTCTTTGCAATGTCATTTATGAGAGAAGAGACTATCTTCAAATCAGAATTTTTAACTTTGGAAACACTTTCCTTTAAATTCTTCTTGACATGGCTGAATAAATAACAAGTTTCTGGATTCCTTTGAAATTTTAGTACTTTGAAATTGAAACTGTCTCAACTCTTGAATTTTTTATTAAATGCATTTAAAAGAACTCTTTGTATGAAAAGTCAGAATGTTGAAAGGAGAGATGATCAAAGTTTAGAAAGATAATAAACATGAACTTATTCACCAAAGTTTATAATATTATAATTAGAAGAAACCCCTTGAAGCTCAAAGAAAGCAGTTTAGGAAAAATCAGAAGAAATATTACTTTCAACAGTCTGTTTTATATTTATGAAATAGTAACCAGAGATGTGAGAAGACATGAAAACACAAATAAAGGGTATGCATAAATAAGATAGGTGCAGAGTGGTTTTGAGTTGTGCAAGGTTATAGTGAATGTGGCATATGACTTCATAGGGCTTCACAAAGCTGTTCTTCCACATGACTCTTAGATAACAAATTACATACTGCCTACGGGGAACCGTGGTCTTTCTAACACGGGATTGGTATTTCATATGCTTTCATGTCTTAGAAGTTAATGGTATGAAATAGAACTGAAATAAGTTGGCCCACTGCCTTTACTCTAAACTCAGTCCTGTGGCTTACTGTGTGCGTCTTTTGGCAGGTTATGTAACCTTGTTGTATCCTCATAGTGAAAATAATAGGATCTACCTCATACTAATTTTAAGAAATATTAAAATAGATGTATTAACATAAAGAGCTTGATGCCTTTGTTGTTACGATTGTTATGTCAAGACACTGTAGTACTGGTTTCCTTGAAATGGAATTTTAAGTAAAACTTAAAGCAATTTTAAACTGAACTCAGTACTAAAATATATATATATATATATAATTTATACACACACATACTTTAGTAGGGTGCTAATACTCCAGAAAACTATTTTCTTTTAAATTATACATATTTTTGTAATTAATCAAATTAGTTAATCAACTAGATCACATTTAGTATTTATTTAAGTCAGTTTAATTCTACCTGAGTGGTTATTCAGTTATATATTATGAGGAAACATTTTTCTCCTAGGATATTAATTTTCTTTTCTCCCAGGATATTAATTTTCTTTCCTTAGTAATGGTTTATGAAAAAAATTAGAAACAAAGAAACCTATGCTTGCTTTTATTCTGAGGCAATCTTTTTAATCTGGGTTTCAGAATTTGAAGGAACTAAGAAATTATTTAATAATCCCCATTTATTTTGTAAATTAGCAAACTTATGCCCTGAAAATGTAAGTAACTTGACCTGGATGTCATAGTCAATTAAGAACTGAAGCAATAGGCCCTGGCTGGTGTGGACCAGTGGTTAGAGCTCTGGCCCACGGACTGATGTGTGGCGAGTTTGATCCCTGATCAAGGGCACACACCTGGGTTGCAGGTTTGATCCTGGGCCTCAGGGGCCTGTGGGAGGCAACCAGTCAATGCGTCTCTTTCACATTGATGGGTCAGAGCTCCATCTGGCTGAGGACACTTACGTTGAACTCTGATGATGATGATATGATGATTTCACACACATTAGGTGCTCTTTTTCCTCCCCATGAAGAAAGGTTCCTACTTATTTGAGTGTAAACCATTTCAAGTGCTTCCTCTGCCTGTGCCTTTTTAGAAATTTGACACACGTCCCATGTACTGAGCATTTTGGAGACACCTGGAAGGTTTGCTGCTCCAAAAGGCAATAGGCCATTCGCTTCAAGGTGTTGGCTCATACTGAGAACACACCACCTGGCAGCCTCCACAGCTGTGCTTTCAGGTTTCTCTTTGGCGTGGAGCTCAAGGTGCTCAAATGGTGTTAGCAAATTTCAAAGATTTTAGACGTGTCAGAGATTATATCACATTTCCCTCGATTATTAAGATACCTTAAACAGTACTTATTTGCTCATTATTTTAGTCACTAATTCAAGCTCCTTAAACCTTTTCTGACCACCTGTACTAAGCTATTTCAAACACTAAGCAAATTCTAAATCAGTTCAGAAAAAGTGATGTTGATTTGTTTTAATGAAATCTAACCATATAGAACATAGGCATATACATTATTTATCACTAGTTAATACTAGCAAATTGCTATGCTCTGTTATTGCAAAGAATGTCTTTTAGTACCAGAAGGAGTGCGTTTTGGACGCCATAATTTTGTTGTCTGCAAATTAAATAATGTAGATTAAGAAAAATTCAAACTTTCATAACATGGTAGGTCAACGAACTATGTTAAAAATAGTTTTGTTATTTTATGTACTTAGGTTTCCTAACACCCCTGTGATGTAGTTGTTATTTACAAATTAGGAATCAGAGGGGTATAGGGAGGGTAAATGGCTGATCAAAATAAAATAGTGATAATAAATTCAGACACCACTGAGCACTAAATTAGGTACTCCCTTTATCAAGTCAGAGGTTTCCATTTGGAAATCCTTAATTTCCAACCTTAAAAACCTACCAAACAATCATTAGTGACCAGGACTCAACGCTGTATATACCCTTATATGATCACCTCTATGTTGAAGTACAAATTTATTTAGGAGAAAGATGGGGCTGAAAATTTATTTATTAATTTGATTATTTATTCAATTATATTTCTAAAATAAGATTGGATGATTTAAAATAATCATGTGAACTCATAAGGATATAATAAGGATAATAGTATTAGCATCTTTCTTCGAGTGCCCATATTTTTTCACTATTTGTTCTTGAGATAATTGAAATTTACTCAACTAAAAAATGCCAAAGCTGGCTTTTTAAATTATATTTAAATTTATTTAGAAATTATGAGACTAGCAACTTATTCTACATCTTATATTTAATTCTGAAAAAAAAGCAGATGTTTTGGCCAAAAAACTTTTTTAATAGTATTTTTTTAAAGAAATTGAGGCCTCATTGACATATAATATTACATTAGTTTTAGGTGTATAACATAATGATTAGATATTTGTATACATTGTTAAATGATCACAATAGGTTTAGTTAACATTTGTCAGCATACATAGTTACACTTTTTTTTTCTTTTCAAGACTAGCTTTTTAATCCAACTTTGTTTTACCTTAAAACGTTTCTCTCATGTCATATCATAATTATCAGTGTATTTAGGATTAGAACAGTGACATCTCCAGAAATCACCTGATGACTGTTATTATAGATATTTTATTTATTATTAAAATAACCTCTTTTATTCTTAAAAACTTATGAGTCACTTAAACACATGTAATCTATTTGGATTGTTATTTGGCTGATGGTATTGCAAAATATCTCGCAGGTGTATGTTCTTAATAAGACATGAAGGCACTTTAAAGCTTGTTAGTTGAAGAGTCAGAGGGAAAGGGAGCTTATTGAAATCCCTTAGAATGAAAATAGAAGGAAAGTAAACAGAAAGTAGTGCCCAGAGCAACAACCATCTGGAAAATTACTGGGTGTCTTGGGAAATATCAGACAATTGTCTAATATTGTTAAGAAAGAGGTGGTTGTATCAATTAGATACTACTGCTCCAAAAAGGCTGAATGGCTTCAAACAACAGTTGTTTTGTTTTCCCGATAGTGTAGGTGCGCTGGGAGCTTTTTGTTTGTTCCTTTGTTTATTCTGGTCTTCCCCAAGTTCACTTAGGGCAGGAGTGGGGAATCATTTTTCTGCCAAGGCCCATTTGGATATTTATAACATCATTCTTGGGCCATACAAAATTATCAACTTAAAAATTAGCTATGAAAAAAGCTCCTAGATTTATTGAATTTTGAGTCCCCCCTGCGTTGCTTTGGCAGGGCCAGACCAAGTGCTTTCACCAGCCGCACACTGCCCGTGGGCCGGACATTCCGACCCCTGAGTTAGGGGCATGCATTCTGCTAGTGAGCTCAGTGGGGTGACTGGGATGGCGGGATCTCTCTCATCCTGAGTATGTGTTTGGAGGGGAGGTATTTAATTTCATTGAGGCTACGCTACTTCTCACAGTCTTAGAATAGTGTTCTAAGAGGGAAAGCCTCAATGCGTAAGTGCATATGCCTCTTTTGTGTTTCATTTGCTTATATCCTATCATAAAATCAAGTTATATGACCATGGCCACATCAAGGAGGGAGGGAACTACACACAGGCATAGATAACAGGAGGCATGATTTATTTGGATACAATAATAAAACGATCTATCCCAGTCTGTCCTTTGGCTCCAATAGTTTATGTGCAAAATACAGTCATCCCCTTCCAAAACTTTCAAAGTCTCATCCAATCATGGTATCAAGCTCAAAGCCTATGATCTCATCATCTACATAAGATCCATATGTGGATGAAGCTCTTTGGGTATAGATATTCTTTATCCAGAATGCTGAGAAATAAAAAGATGACTTATAGATCCTCCCCCCCCCCCCCCATGCACACAGCATATCAGTGGTGAGAGGGACAGGATAATTCCAATAACTCAATGCCCTTAACATCCTTAAAGGCCTTTTCTGTCTGTTAGGGTCTGCTCTGGCAAAACCTTAAATCATCCTGAGGTCTTATCAAGGGGCCTTATAGCAACATCTTTGAGTCAGTCTTTATACTGAGGCCATTTCTGACTTTGCCAGGTAGAGATACTGGAAATGTGAAGCAGACTATTTTCCACCCAGCGTGCCCTGGCCTTTCTGTTTCCTCCAAATTCCCCTTGCAAATTGAGCAGGTCTCTCTTTAGCTGATCTCTGTCCTGTATCTTCTTACAAGCAACTAAAAGATGCAAATTGACACTTTCATTGTTCTGTCCCAGAATGTTCTTAGCTAGACTTACAAGTTTATTTGGCACATTTTCAATCTTCCAGTTTTTTACAGGTGAGAGCTTTTCCAATGCTTTCACCAACAGAACAGAGATGTTCATCTTTCCAGTGTCCAATAGCAGTTTTCTACAGGCTTTCGGGCCTCTGTTAACTGTTTATCATTCCTCCAGCCTTTACTAACAGTCTCCTTGCTGATTTTCTAGCTTCTGCCCATTACCCAGTCCCCAAATCAATGCCATTTTCTAGGCTTTTGTTAAGGTAGCACACTACCTTGGGATACCAATTTCTGTTCCAGTCACTACATAATAAACTATCTCAAAACTTAGCTCAAAAGGATAACCATTTCCCCCCTTAAAATTCTGTGGGTTGGCTGGAAGGCTTTTGCTGGTCTTTCTTGGGTCATCCATATGAGTATATTCAGCTGGAGGGTGTCAGGACTGGCTCTGCTAGGGTGGTTGAAATGCCTGAGTCTCCCTTCATATGGTCTTTCAGCTTCATGGAGGCTAGCTTGGAATCCTCAACGTGGGGCCAGTGGTCCAGAAGGCAAGCTCTAATGTAAAATTACCCTTCAAACCTCTGCTTTCGTAATGTTTGCTGATATCATCTTGGTAAGATTAGCTAATCGACCGGCAAAGCCCAGAGTCAGTGTGGAAGGCAACTAATCAAGATTGTGGATACTGGGAGATATTATTTATTGCTGGCCATGAAGATAACAATTTGCCATACTTCCTCTATCAATAGGCACCTTTTCTATTAAGCACTAAGGAGTAGGCCATTTTATAAAAAGATTCTAGAGAAAATAGTATCTTTACAGGTAAGGTGGTTTTGAGGAATTATAAGAATTTGGCAATAGAATTTAGGAAAAGTTTAAGAATGAAGAAGACAGCGGGGAGGTGCTGACATGGATTTTCAAAGGCCTGGTGGAAGTTGATGCAAGCATGACATAGGGCTGAGCTGAACGGCAACGAAGCTGAGGGAGACAAAGTAGGTATCGGGGGTTCGTGCTTTAGACCTGGGAGAGCTGGGAATGATGCGGCTTTGTTCCGTGCCCCATTAGTAGCAGTCATATTGTTTTTGAGGTAGGCTCTGCTTCAACCAGAAAATGTATACCGAAAATTTATAAAATTCCCAAGTGACATTCACAATTAACATCCCTCCAAATGCCTGTGTAGGAACAACATTCACTTTTTTTTTTTTTTTAACCAGCAAAATTTACCAACCCCATCATTGTCCTGGGCTCAGAGAATATGTATGAGCTGAGACTCAAGAGAAAAGATACCAATTTCACAAAAAGACATTGAAACAGACCGGGTCGGTGCCTTTGTTCACTTAACCTACAATTTGCTTATATACATTTAAGCTGCTCTTTTCAACCTCAAATGTATGTCAGAGAAATACTCTAGAAAATTGATGTTTTAAGAAATATTTAGACTTTTTTTTCATTGTGAGCTCTGGGTATGTAGGCCATTGACATATCTGCAAGCTAGACTTCCTATTTACCATATTAAAGCTCTGTTAAGGCCCCAGAATCTCTTCCAAGTTATTGTAAGAGCCACTCAAAGGGAATGCTGTATTGATTTAATTTTGTTTCTGCACAATATAGAAATGACAGCAACATGGATTTTGTAGACTTGGCTCTGGGGAGAGATGCTGTTCTGTCTTTTCAGTAGCAGAGGCCAATTTCCCCCTGAATAATCTGAGTCCTGAAATGTTAGGCCCGTATTGAATGTGACAAATAACTCACAAAGGAAATTACAGTGACTAATGAACTATTATCTAAGTATTAAAGTTATATATAATATAGAAATTATAAATATATTAATGCCTATTTAGCTTCATTAATTTATGTGAAGTTTATTATGTGTTGATTTCAATGTACAGCTTACTGGTTAGACAATCATATACTTAAGAAACAAAAATAATTTATTTGTTGCAAAAATCCATCTGAATCACTGGTATTATATGCACAGGAGACATGTCTATTACATCTTTGCTAGTTTGGTTGTATGTGGAAATAAAACTATCTAGTGTCTTTAATACTATTTACTGTATTCTAATGCTTCCTAATTCTGTGACTGTTTCACATATATAAATTCATTTACTCTCATATTTTTTAATGTTAAACTTTGATTTTAAAAGTTACTAAAAACTAGCGTCGTTTTAGAAGTAAAGTAAGACAACCCTACCAGTATTTTTAAATAGAAAATCAGCCATATCTTTAGATGTGAAATAGGGATGATATTTATTGTTTAACTCTGTGATTTTTATTATAAGATCAAAGAGATGTTAGATATGAAATCCTTTTCCAAAGGTAAATGTTTAGAGTCAATAATTAATAACTAATGACCTATGTTTTGTAATGAATACTCATTTTGGATGATTCTGAAGAGTTTTTAATATTGTGATATTAATATAACAAATTTACATTTAGTAGAAAACATGGAGACTTCTGGAGAAAACTGGACCTCATATTTCTCCAATACAAAAAAGCACCTTGACATTTATCATTTTAACTGTTTCCAAGTGGAATGACCCAGAAGTCATTTGACAAGACATAATTTACAATCCTGAAGAGCAAGCCTGAGAGAAGTTGATGTTGCATGAAAAGAACTGGGCCAGCTAGTGCACTTAATTAAGCAGTTAGCATTTATTTCTTAACATAGCTCGCTAGTTTCTTTATTGAGAATGGAAAAAAAAAAACAAAAACAACCACTAATTAGGACACTGCAAGTGAAATTAAACTTTCTCTCCTTAGATTTTAGTGGATTCACATTTTATACAATGTGTTTTCTGTTCTTTATATGATCCTTGGCAACTTTATCCAGGTTCCTTATGTGCTCTGCTCTCCAAATCACCTTTATTTACTTAAATCATTTTACTAACAACATCAGACCTACAGAAAGTTATACAGCATATTATAGTAAGTGTCCTTATACACAGCACTCAGCTCAAGAAATAAAGCATTACCAATAAGGGTGGAATGCCTGAGTCCCCTCCACTGTTGCATGTTCTCAATGTAGCTCATTTCTATAGATTTCCTTACATGTTTTATCACTCATACATTTATTCTAAAAAGTGAATGTATATATTTATATATAAATATATATATATATAAATATATATATATATTTAACATGCAAGCAACTTCTCCATCTTCTATAACTTGGTTTTCTCTTACTCAAGATTATGTCTTGAGATTTATTCTTATAGTTTTAGATGAAAATAATGAAATAAAAATGAACACAATTGTTTTCACTGATGTGTATTATTCCATTAGATATACCATGGTATGTGGTGTTTTGGGGGAGGATATTTTGGATCTTTGGCAGTACAAAAAATGTGGCCATGGATATTACACATGATGTCTCCTTGTGCACATTTCTCAGTATTTCAGGGCATCTGCCTAAGAAAGGAATAATTGCTGGTGTGTATTTCTTTAACTGCAGAATATTGCCCAATATTTGTCCAAAAAGGTTGTATCAATTTATATATCTGCTATCAGTATGTGAGTTCTTGTTTTTATATAATGTCAATTCCTGGTATCATCAGATTTTTTATTTTTGCCAATTTATAGAATTTTTTCAGTTGGTCTTAATGAACATTTCTCTGATTTTCAGTGTGGTTGAGCATTTTAAGATTTTTGTATAAGCCTTCTGCATCTCTTTTTAAATGCAATATCTGTTTATGTCATTCTTAATTTTATAGTGGGTTGTTTTAAACCTATTGGAATCATAAGGTAGCATGCAAGTGTACACTCATACACTCATACATAATAGGTCCAAATATTAAGACTATATATTTTAAAAGAACTTTAAATAAAAGGTTAGAGAGTTTATTTTTTCTTAATACCTGTTTGATTTAGGGTATTTATCACTACTCTGGAATTCATTTTTTATGTCTATTGCATACAAAAGCTTTTATGTGTGACATTTTCTAGTTAGTTCTAAATGGTCTGCGTTCAAATTCTAGGTTCACACCACTAGATGTATGAAGTTGGGAAACCTAATCTCTTTTTATGTCATTTGTTGGGAGGGTTAAATGATGATATACATAAGCATCAAGAAGAGTTCCTGGTGCATAACGACAAAGTTTTATCTAAGTGCTAATTATTCACTCAAAGAATAATTTTCATATACAGCTCAGACTCACTGTATTTACTTCCATGTTTTTTTTTTTCTTTACTGCATTCAATGTAAGTGTAGATTCTGATTATACAATGATAAAACAATATTACATAATTCAGCATGCTAAAGTACTCTAAGGGAAATTTCACCTTATGAAAAATACTATATAATTTCACAAATAATTTGGCAAATTCCTAAAAAATTAGCATATGACTATATTTGGTCCAATGCTGCTTAATAATTCTTTGAGAACATGAAATGTATTGGATAAAAGAAAGCTGCACTTACACACACATATATAATTTTTTCTCTTCATTATTATTCATCTTGTCTTGGACACTCTGTAAGATTAGTATTCATAAAACTCCATCTCTGGCTGGTTACATCATTGCTTTCTACCACATTACTCCAGAAGGGACAATTTCACAGCAAGAGGCCAGCAATTTTGTGTACATATTGGTCTAGGAAGCATGTCTTAGTTTTCTTCACTTTGGTGCTAATACTTTGTTTTATTTCCATTGATCCAGGCCATCGTAATTGAAGAATAGCACATCCTGTAATTCTTGAAAATTTCTCAAGTCAGAACATACTCTTTGTTTCTTTAAGAAATTATTTTAGGAGTTCTGGTTGTCCCCAGGTTGGTTGTTTTCATAACATAACCTGGTAAGGACCTGCTAACTACCTATGACTGAAAATGCAGCAACCTGAGAATTTAGACTCCATTAGAGATTTTTGCTTTTGCTTTATGGTTTCACCATTTGCACTTAATTTAACAAACTTAAAATTGCCTAATCTTCAATTTACTTTGTGATTTATGTCCAAAATTACATATGTTCTCCAGAATGAGACATCCATTCTGTTAGGTATCTTTGAAATGGCTTTCACTGAATTCATATGTACCTATTTTTAGTAATCACATGCAGCTGAAATAATAATTATGATGTAAGCACAAGATATATACATTATTAATATTTTTTACAATTAGCTATGGTTGATTCATTTCTAGTTTTTCTTTCATAGAAATTAAATAGTTATTGCAATACTAATTTACACTGAGCTTTTGGGCTCTCCCAAATTCCTCCTTTTCAGTTATTCATTTATTGTCTACTTGCTTTCATCCCTCTGAACAGTTTTATTCCATCTCCTAGCCTTTACTGATGGATAATTCTTGGTTGGCTAATTATTTCTTCTTTTGCTCTGTTGCACCTATGGTATGCTGGGAATAGGGTATGAGTGATTATACAACCAGATTGAAAATGACTAAATATTGATGTTATGTAACTTGCATTATGATTCCTCCTACTTTTTCTGTCTCTATGGACCACACAGTAAAGTGAAATAGAACATAGACACAATTATTTATATAGTATGTGGGCTTTATATAAGTCAGTATATTCTGGGAAAGGAAGAATTGTGCACTGTATAAAAGAGTTTAATTTTATACATTGATCAAATGTGTCAGATAATTATTCAAATTCTCACTGAATTTTCATTGCATAGAAACCAGTTTAATAGTATACATTTCAATTTATCATTACTTTAAGAAATATAATAGAAATACCAAACTAAGGAGAAATGATGTCCTATGGTTCAGTGATCCGAAGGTGAGTTGAGTAAAATTCTTACAAAAATAATGGTTTTGATACCAGAGAATCAACCAAAAAGCTCATAGAAGTGATAAGAGAGTTCAATAAGAGCACAAGACATAAAATTATCATTTGAAAGTCAGCAGATTTCCTAGGTATAAGAAATATCTAAGTAGAAAATATAAAGAAACAATACCTGACAGAAAATATGAAGAAAAAAATATCCAAAAACAGTAGTAATATAGCAACAAAATATCTAGGGATAACCTAAGAAGTGTGCTAGGTATGACTAAAAGTACACAACTTTGCTGAAAAAATCATAAAACAGATTTGAGCTTTTGTCTCTAAAGTTAATGTTGTACGTGTTCATCTCTGCCAATTAATTTGTATTTTAATCCAATCCTAAACAAAATTTGGAATAACCCCATCCACTAAATCAATAGATAGAAAAGTCTTATAAAATGATGTTGAAAGCAATAGCTATTTCCAAAAAGGCATAGTAATCAACCCTTGTTTTCTTCTTTAGAAATAGACCCAAACACATATAAAAATTTAGCATATAATTAAGGTGATATTTAAAATCAAGGGGAAATCTTTAAAATTAAATTAAAGGGGTTGGAAAACTGAGTATCTATGTGAAAACAAAGTTAAATTTCTATTTTCAAATATTAATATTAGAAGAATTAATTATAAAAAGGACAATTATGAAATCAAACAAAATAATGTTTTAAAATTGTTAAGATGGGAAATTCTTATTACACAAGACACAAAATCTAGAAGTCATCAAGAAAAAATTGATCATTTGGTTGAAAATGTCATTACAAACAAAGTGAAAGACAAAAGAAAAATGAAGAACAAATGTGAGCTTTACATATAAAGAGGAAGAAACATATCAACATTTAAATGGTAATAGTAAAAATATGTACAAAGCATAGGCAAACAAGGAAGAGGAAAATATAAAGATAAATGTATTTTTTATAAATTTTCCTGTTCACCAGTAAGACATATAGTACAATGACTAAAAGAACAATCTCTGGAGTCAGGCTGCTTGGGTTTGACACCCACTCTGTTATTTTCTAGTGTGATCTTAGGAAATTACTTGTTTTCAAGGTTTTTTTTTTAATCTGTAAAATGAGGATAATAATAGGTTCCCTATGGATATAATTAGTTTCAAAAGAGTTAATACTTGAAAAACCCTAAATGCAATGCCTTCTTTCACAAGGATACAAAAATGTAAGTTGTCATTACTAAAACAGCAATGAAGTAGTATTTTCATACGTCAAATTAGTAAACACTAAAAGGTTGAAAAATATCCACTATTGGTGAACACCAAAAACTAAGAATTTATCTTATTTTGTTAATGGAGATGTGAATTAACACATATTACTAGCACAGTACACAGAGATGAACGTCCTGACATGTCTGCTGTACCCCTATTTGCAGAGCGAAACTTCATGAACCTCTAAACACCTTAGGGAGTGCTAATGCGATAATAATACATACAAGCCAGGGAACATTGGGTAGTGGTTTAAAAAAATGAACTAAGTCTGTACCAGCATCATAGCCATTCTCAGGACAATTGTCCTATGGTCTCATTAATCAAAATAACAAAAACAGAAAGCAACAAAAGAATCAACTCTAGAACTACAAACGTGGAAGCATCACACCAAATGGTAGTTACAGGGGTTGCCTCTGGGGAAGATGGTCATCAAAGGAAGATTATACCTTTTAATGAACATGGGTGCTTAAATTTGTATAAGAGTTTATTCCTTTTATTTTTTTTTCAGTTATCAACATTTTATTTATATTATTAAAATTAATGCAATGGTCAAAAATCTACTAATCTTTTCTTGAGGGAACTCTTTTCACACCATTAGCTCTGTCTCTGCTCCTCTTACTCAAGGGGGTGTGACAGTGAAGCCAGCAGGTCCTTTGGGCAACGTTAAAGCAAAATGTCATGGCCAAACCTTAGCTCAAAATTTTACCAGGACCAATGCATCAAGGGTGAGAGTTCTTTGTGCTAAAGCTAATTCCTCCAGCTATTTAGCAATTTAGGGATGCATGCTCATGGCACTACCTTTCTCAGTACATTTACATAATTATTCATTATATTATATTAAAATTTTCCATCTTTTAATAAACATATGCATTAACATATAAGTGCTGAGGCATTTAAGTAGAAACCTTCTCACTTACCAACAGCTGGTATGAGCAAGAAAAGTTCTGTGATAGAAACTCTAAGCCTTACACAAGTAAGAGGGTTATCAGATCTAATTTGAGAGCACCCAGACAAGCAGGGCAATACAATTTTTTTTTTGCATGTCACTCAAAGAAAAAATCTTTTAAGTAAAAATCTTCTAGGTATTTGCAAATGTTTCAATTATTTTTTAAAGCAGCTTTTTTCACAAAAGCTAAAAATGTTTCTTTGTACTAAGATATCATCAGATCTACATTTGGGAATAAATATAGTCCTTCAATTTTGTACATCCTAATTACATTCAGATTGCATCCTAATTACCTTAGACATTTCTTTAGGCATCAGGGCTCAGAGTGGCTATAGAGCTTAAGGTATCCCTTGTTGGCTAAAGGCAAGCATAAAGATGAAGGAGAAAAGTAAAAAACTGGAAGAAACAGGACAAGTGGAAAGGGGAAGAAAGATAAAAAGAAAAAAAGAGAAAAAGGAAGAAAGACTCATCGAACATGAAGAGAGCAGTAGGATTTAATTTGCAAAAATTGATTGCATCTCCCACGCTCATTTGACATAAGAATGTGGTGAATAATGGATGTGCACCTCCTGACATTTTGCATGATTTCTATCTTTGATGTCTGGCCGTCCAGCCCGAGTTTGAGCTCCATGGGACCTCTGAGGGCCCTGAGACCTTTGAAAGCTGCGTTTGCCAGAAGCCCAGCTGGCTGGGGGCCGCGGGGCCTGGGCGCCAGGCCTCCAGGGCTCAGCCCGGCCCCCTCTGCACAGCGCTCGCCTGGGCCCGCGGAGCCCGGGCTCAGAGCCTCAGGCCCGCAGCAGCGCAGAGGGCGGAGCTATGTGTATTTAGGGGGAGGAAATGCACACCCAAGGCATGAAGAATGGGACTAGCTTTCGGGAAATGGCATCTTATATAAACGGAGGTAATTCTCTTTCATTTACGTGTCCAGAAGACATCATTAAAATTCACACGAGAGTTATTGCCTGTTCCTGCCAGTTCTACTATGGCCTGCCCTCCCAGGTGATGAATGAAGCCAGAATAAATGTTATAGATTTTTTAAAGCCGCATAGGATACGGGCAGCAGCAATAAACTTGCGACATTTCACCTCGCTCAGCACACACGACACAAAGGTCGGGAAGGATAAGCGTTTGGGAGAGGGAAAGAAAAATGTCTTGCTGCAACTTCATTGTCTCCCACTGAGGGATGATGCATCACATCTAATATCTGTATGAAAAATGGGATCAAAATGTAGGCAAAGGAGAAGTAATTTATCATAGTAAAGATTTGTGGCAGGGCTATATGGAAAATCGTCAGTGAGGCCATTTATAGAAAATGTCGCGGTGGTGAGTGGTTATTATCCTTCATGTTTTCTTTGAATCATTTAGTGTGAGGTTCAGTGCCTACATAGCGAGAGCCTGTGCGAGGATCTGCGCTGGCCTCTGAGTTTTATGAGACGTGCTAAGCTGTCATGTCAGCTCCCAAGTGGGAAATCCTTCCTGTAAATCGATAAAAGAAGGTGCCCCAGTAGCATATGAACTCTAAAATAACCCTCTTAAAGAAAAGCAAATAGTTTTACTCCATTTCACTATGAGAACAGCACATTGTATTTACCTAAATATTTCAAGAGTTAAAGAATTATAGTTCCATCTTTAACATTTTCCCATGTTTTTACAGGGAAACCAAATGTTACATGTACCATAAGTTACAAGTCCATGTTTTAAGGGAATAAATATTGCTTAGGATACGTTTTCAGGCTTGAAAAATTCCATTGAATTAGAGAAGTAAGGCATTTGAGATTGTGAGGATACCTGAGGATAGTTTCAAGTCCAATATGTGTTACTGGACACATGTCCAAGACAAAGATGTCACCCACCTCTTTCGTTTAGATTTCCAACTGCATCCTAAATGATGTATGGATTTAACTCCACCTCTCTTGGTACTACTTCTCCACACATAAAATGCATTTTGAAAAGTTAAAATAATAAAATTTCACAAACATTCGAAAGATTGTCTTCTCACAGTAATGATTATAGGTTTTTTTTTTCCTGACAGACTAAATTGTACAGATCATTTTAAACTAACACTCTTTTTTAGTATGGTAGTTAAAGAAGAAAATACTGTTATGATCTAATCTCAGAAATACGCCAGTATCAACAGAAATTAAATTTTATCATAAGAACCTGTTTTATATCTTTGTTATCTAATTGGTTCAGGTCATGTAGTCATTCCAGAAATATTTAGTAATATACTTGTGAAAAATTCCTAAATTGAATATTGCAGAGAATACAAAAATTATTATGGTTGGATTGATCTTAATTAACACATTTATTGAATGATTTATATTGCCCCAGTACTTCTTTCTATATTATCTAATTTAAAATGTAAGACATTCCTCTAAGGTAGGCAGGATAGGAATTAAAATCCTCATTCAGTAGACTAGGAGACTGAGGCTCAGGCTCAGTGACCCGTCTATCAGACGGCCAGGGAAGGCTACAACTGGGTTTCCAGTTCAGGTAGTCTATTCTCTTCTCCCACTGACCCCTGCCTTCAAGGAGGTGACAACCCCCACCCCACCCCATCCCTCCACACACACACGCCCATGCGCACACACTCAAAGATACTGTTCCTCGGGCCACGAGGGAGGTAAAGGCAGAGTGCTGCTGCGTTCATAATCAGGGAAAATCATATTCAGTTGATAGTAAGTAAGCAAGACACTCTTCATGGAAGAGTTGGCATTTTATTGCCTGACATTTATCAAGTGTCACGCATTTAGAGATAAACAGCACTCCGTTCTCTGCTTTCAATTAGCTCAGGGAGGGCGAAGCAAGACAGCTGTCACTCAGGCTACAGTGCAGAAATGCAGGTCGCTTTCCCATGTAGGAGAGCGTGTGACTCAGGCCACTGCATAGATTACACCTGAGCAGTGTCATGTATGTTATTCCCTAAGCAATGGGAAGGCACTGACGGATTTTAATCAGGAGAGTTATATCTGCCATGATAGGAAAGAGATTTATGATGAAGATGGCTATTTGGGAGGTCATTGCAGCAATCTAGTCAATAAATATTTAAGGGCCATGTTAAGACAACGTCAGCAGAGCTGGAGGGTACAGATTTGAGAGGTCAAAGCTGAAGATAAAGGAAGGGAATAAGTTAGGAATGAATCTCACATTCTGAAAAGATGCGTGTGATTTTAACACATGAACACTTGTCTCATGGAATTGGGGAATTTTGTGCTACAGGAAAAAGATGAGTAAAATTGTGGTGCAAGATAATTTAATATCAATATTGATTAGAACATGGAATATAAGAGAGGTCATGAGAGATTTATAAAGGGCTTACTAGTTGCCAGCACTGTTTTAGCTAATTTTTTTCTTTAATACCGCTCATCCCAGTGAGGCAGGTAGGTAATATTATTACCCTCCTTTACACATGGTTAAGCTGAGGCAGAGTAAAATAAAGTATCTTGCCCAATCAAGCCCAACTAGATAATAGCAGCATCAGGATTCGGCAGGTTGTTCTCACTCTTAGCCTCTACAACTGCTACATCTAAGGTCAGAGTCCCAAGATCCTTGGACACAGAATAGTCACTTTTCTGTGGTGTGTAACAGTTGAGATTAAAGTTATAGGCTTTTGGACAATGTAAAACAATGGTAAGTATTTTATGTATTTCTATTTTTTCTTTTTTCATTCTAGAAAATTCACACTAGATATTCTAGAAATAAATATTTTAATTAAAAATCACTAGCAAGAAAATAATATGAAATAATCATGAAAATACAAGACTTAAAATATACTCAAATGTGGTATATTTACAGTATGTATTTGTACTATACAGTGTATATAGTATATTTGTACTATAAAGTATATATAGCATATTTGCTACATAATTACATGCAATATATTCACAGTATATATTTTCACAGTAAATAAATAGATAAAGGGAGCCAACTAAGATGATGGTTCAGGTTTGGGAAACATTTGCACAAAATCTGAATTTGACCTTGTGAAAAGAATGAGACCACTAATAGATGGATTGTAAAAGAAAAAAAAAAGAAAGAAGAAAAACAATTGGAAGACAGATCTTTGGAAAATGCCTTTTCTGTGGTGTGCTTTCAGAAGACTAATGCAAGGAGAGTATGAATGGAAGGAAGGAGAGAGGGGAGGAAGAGTTTGGCAGGACAGAGGAGAAAGAAAACGAAGGTGCTGATACAAGAAGCACTTACGTGTACTATGCAAGCTTCATATAAGTAGGGGCCTCACCTGTCACTCTTAATGCTGTCTCCCCAACACCTAAGACAGTGCATAGCAAATTCCCCCAAACACTGGAATGAATAGAGTAGAATAAAACAGAGATAGTTATAGATAACATGAGCAGAACGAGATAGAGTAATGAATTAATTATTCTGAAAAATATGGAGAATCAATGACTGCAAGAGTTATGATGCCACGAGCAAAAAAATCAACACAAAGACATGATTTATAGGATAAGGTTTTCAGGGCTTTCTCTCCTTGTTTTTATGGAATTAGTTGGAATGATATGAAATTAGAAGCTTTCCAATGGATGACCCTGGAGGGTGAGAGAGTGGATCTGTGATCTCCAGCTCAGAATTGACTATGTCTATCTCATTTGTTGTGGCAGTTTCTAAACCTAACACCATGCTCATGACATCGAATATTTACAATATCTATTTGTTAAGTAAAACTAGATAAGGAGAGACAACCGAGGTGACAATGAAGTTTTGGGAAACATACATAAAAAGTTGAATCTGACCATGTTAAAAGAGTTGAGACCACTAAGAGATAGAATGTAAAATTAGAAGAAACACAACTGTAAGAAATATCCTTGGAGAATTCATTTTTAATTTAAGATGTAAAAAAAAAAAAGACAGTTAAAGGTAATCAGAGGGAGAGGACAGGTGTTAACATGGTGTGATTTTACTTGGCAGCAATGTAAAGGAATTGAGAAAGAGAAAAACTAGTAGCAATGGAGAGAGGATATTTTGAGAATCAAGTGTTTGATTAATAAACTCAGAGGAGCTAAGAAAGCTTTATCTGATTTTTAAAAAAGTTCATTGGATTTAGTGACTAGGAGATAACTGAAATATGATAGGGAATTTTTTTGGTAAATTTATCTTTATTTTTGAAAGTATTAGAGATGTCCCTTTTCCCCCCTCCATTGATCCCCTCCACCCCACATTGCCCCCCTCCTCAGGGTCAAAGTTTACAAGGAGTTAATGCCAGAAGTTTAACGATGAAAGGAGGGAGGTTTTCTGTGGTCTCCATATTTGGAAGTCAGGACTGCTTGGTGGTGCATTTCACCAGGCATTGCACAAGCTGCAACGGAGTTGTCTCCCTTCTTGCTTATGAAGCAGCCTGTGCTGTTTCATTGAATTGAATGACAGTTTATAAATATAAAAAATGTAAAGCAAAAATAAATCATGTTCCGTTCTTCCTGCCTTTCTACTAAATAACCATGCAAGGTTCTCCATGCTGTACTGAGTATGCTACATTAGCAGCACCAATGAGCAGAATGACCCAAGAGAAAAAGATGCGTGTTGGATGCATCATCAGCACTGTTATTGGCTTATATCATCTGGGCTTATAATAAAAAGTGGAATAATCAGCAAGTTACTTACACCCAGGAGATGATCATTTCTGTTGTTTGACCTAGAGTGTCTTTTAAAATGCCTCTTTGCTGAGTTTCTCAATGTTTATATTAAATATTTAATTAAACTACAACTCAGTGAGAGCATCTTTACCTATCACTTTGCAATCAATTTTGAATCTCAAGACATAACTGCTAATATTAATCAGCATAATTGTTCAGAAATGCATAATAGTGTCCTGTGGGGTACTTGCATGGGTCAGGAAGCTAGAGGTGAAACTGAGAGCTTATCTGCTCCTTCCTCTGCTTTTTCTTGATGTAGGAAAGGAATGACTATATATAAAGTGCTGGTACCATTGAACTCATTTTAGAACTTTGTCTTTGGAATTAGATCCAGAGCTTGTGATACATCATTTGGATATTCTCAGTGATAGAAAATTTTCCTTCTTTGACGATGGATATAAGTTAGGGAAATGGCTTTGAATTTTGGAGGAGTTGTTGGGGATAAAGGTATGGATCAATGGGAGAAATTGTATTTCTAATCAAATGAGAAGTAATTTCAAAGTAATGCAACTAATTTCCTTGTGTATTGTGTCAATAGTATCAGGTGTCTGTGTTATATTGAGGAGGACTTTGGTATTAGAATGTGAAAACACTCTTGAATATTTTGGGGATAGAGTGTTAGAAGTATAACACTAAATTTTTAATCTTGAGATGGCCACTGCAAACTGGATAAGCAAGTACCTTAGCTCAAGTCAGCAATTCTTTTCTTTCTTTTTTTAAATTATATTTTTATTGATTTTTTAGAGATAGAGAGACATTGATGTGAGAGAGAAACATCCATCTGTTGCTTCCCATTAGCACCCTGACTGGGAATCGAACTTGCAACCTGGGTGTGTGCCCAGACCAGGAATTGAACTGGCGGCCTTTTGGTGCATGGGATGACACTCAACCAACTGAGCCACACCAGCCAGGGAAAGTCAGCATTTCTTGATTGTAAATCACAATGATATTATCATGATTGGGGGCAGGGACAGTGACTGACTAAAGGTAATGTGGGACATGAGCAATTTTGACCAAATGGCAGTTAATTGTATGTGTAAAAAAGGGGCGTTAAGAAAGAAATATCTAGAAACATAGGGGATATTGACAAATAGACAATTGAATATGTGCCATGAAGAAATAAAGAATAAAGGAAGAGGGCTGAGAGAGGCCAAGTGTAGTCAGGAGAGAAAGGCCACTGTTATAAAATTATATTCATTGGAGAATTAGCTGATTGCCTAGAAAAAAAGTGCCTTCTAAGTTAGGTGAATTGTGATATCTTATGAAGTTTTGTACAGCTTGTGCCTGTTGTTGGGCCAAAGCCAAAGTTTCCAGATGGCCACGGTAATCAGAAGGTCCCTTGAAAACTCACTCCAGAGTCTGAAACAAATGGAAAATGGAAGATATGGCTCCTTAATAAGATTCCCTATGCATTCAAACAGTGGTGTCTTTTATCAAGCATTCTGCTGGTGCTGTGGCTGCTATTTCTATCACAGAAGCTATTTCACTTAAGATGAGAGGAGGTCTTGTTAATAAATAATATTGCCTGATATTCCTATACAATTTAGATGACATACCAACGTGGCAGAAAATGAAATGAAATGAAATGAAATAGACCCAGAGATAATTTTATAGCAATTTCCCCCTTTTATATGTCGGATGGAGTCCTCAATTTCTGAACTAACTTAAGGTTTAAGATATACATGTCAGTACACATATATCCATGTATAAAATAAGAAACTACCACAAAATTTGCCTAGAAGGATTTTATCAATGAAAGGACATTTTCATGTATATGAAAAATGAGCATAGTCAGACACAGTAAAGGTTATTTTCAACTTCTGCACTCAGGCAAAGACAAAAACAAAACCGTGAATGAAAGGCAGAGATCTCATCTTTGCTTTATGTTGAAGTATGAAGTAAATGTAAAGCAATGCTTTCATTTGTTTGCTGAGATACATGAGTCTGTTCTGGTCCGACTATAGGTAATGTGCAAGGTAGTATGTCATTCACGGAAATACAGAGTGTTAAAGGATTGTGCGAGCAATGGGAACTTTGAAATAATTTTTAAAAAGTTTATATATGATTGATAGTCCTAAGTCAAAAAGTGTTGATAATATTCTTTGCTTTGTATAGAATTGAACATATGGGATAAGTTAAGTCCAGGGGAAGCTAAGTTAAGGGGATAAGTTAGGTGTTCTGAACTTCACTTAATTGCTACTTTACTGAGTGACACAAGATGAGACAGCGAGTTTCCTTCCGGCGATATGACTTTGTGGCGAGAGTCTTGCATCCACCTTCCCTTAAAGAAGTTTGTGTCATCAGTAGACTGCTTCATAAGCACACTGACCTTCTAGCATAAAAACATCATTAACACAACAAGCCTTTTAAAAGAATCAATACTGTAGGCAATGAGCTGTTATGAATGTGTATAAATCCCAGGTAACTACAGTTTGTTCTTATAACTAATGATTTTTACTTGTACTCTTATTTTTGTAATCCTCACCCAAGGATATTTTTTCCATTGCTTTTCAGAGAGCGTGGAGGCGGGGGGAGAGAGAGAGAGAGAGAAACATCAATGTGAGAGAGACACATAGATTGGTTGCCTCCTGCACTTGCCCTGACCAGAGCCAGGGATTGAGCTTGCAACTGAGATATGTGCCCTTGGATGGGATGGAACCCGGGGCCCTTTAGTCTGCAGGCTGATGCTCTAACCACTGGGCTAAACCAGCCAGGGCACTCTTTTTGGTTGTAATTAGGCTGTCATAAAATATGCTTATACTCACATTATTTGTTAAAAAATAATCTAGGTATTTTCATAAACCTAGAATTATTATTTTAATGGTTTATAAGTCTTTGAACTTCTTAAGCAAATAAGTGCTCATACATTTGATGGATCATTGATATAAATTCTATTTTTTATTTGTTGGTTATTTTGTATTTTATATAAAAGAGCATTGAGTTTCAAGCAAATCCATGATTGTGTGCCAATTTTAATGACTCCTCCTTTCTGTTTTTCCTATCCTTCTAGTCTGCTCCCAGTTTTCAAGAGGAGTCTATGCTATTTTTGGATTTTATGACAAGAAGTCTGTAAATACCATCACATCGTTTTGTGGAACGCTCCATGTCTCCTTCATCACTCCCAGCTTCCCGACTGATGGCACACACCCATTTGTCATTCAGATGAGACCTGACCTCAAAGGAGCCCTTCTTAGCTTGATCGAATACTATCAGTGGGACAAGTTTGCATACCTCTATGACAGCGACAGAGGTAAGTGAAAATATCCCTATCTCTCCATAATGGGTCCAATTCAATGCCTACACTTGACACTTATATGAGACGTTACAGAGCTACAGAGCTGCATTAAAGTCCAAGGGTTACATGGTTTAATTTTACTGTGTAAATGAAAAATGCAGTCTAAACCTGGAAAACATATTTAATGTAAAAAAAGTTGTGAATGTACAATTTAGAGATATAGACTGTGTCAGCCCAATGCCCAGTTGTAATGTAGAAAACACCTTCTGGCAGCAAGAGTTGGGACTCTATGGTGACTGGGTTACTAGCTCAAGGTCAGTGAAGTAGTTGCCTTGAAAATTGGTTTAAGTAAAATTTGAATTAATACATAAGTAAGAACTTCTAGAGAAATGTATAGTTATTAAATATTTTCACATGCAAAAGTTTTATCATTCAGGTACAATTTTTATTAACCTTGCTTTAAAATGGGATCACTGAATCTCAGAGAAGTTAAAGGTCCTGCTTGTGATCTTTCCATATGTGGTCCAGTAGAAAACAGGTTTTCAGACACCAGATCCATGTTTATTTCACAATTCTATCTAATCATTTATGATGAGTTATTCTTGATTAGCGTGTCAATTGGATAAAATGTTGGCTCATTATACAAGTTTTTTTGGGGGGCAGTCCTTCCTTGTGTTTCCCATGTCCATTGTTGAGAAGTTTAATATCAGCAGACCTGCCTGATTTCCATGTCGTAGAATGCCAGATATCTTAACCATTCCTGGGCTCGTGATTCAGCTTCAGTGGGTCTGTGCACTTTCTATAATTGTGTGAATATTTTGTGCACAAGTTCATTTCTGTATTTTTCGAGAGAGAGTATCCATAACCAAGTTGGAAAGGGTTAAGAAGCATTATTGTAAGAGTACTAAGTACTCTTCTTTAGCAGCTTGCTTCCTGGAATATTTAAAGGTTCAGATGAAAAACAGAAGCCTGTTTTGACCAAGATAGGGCACCTTGCTAACCCCCAAGGGCAGACAGGAAGAGAGCCCACCGTGAGTCAATTCTCCATTGATCAGTTTGTCGTCATTTGGAGTCTGGAGTGCTCGAGCTTGGTGTCTGGTTCTCTGCCCTGTCCTCCCAGTCCTGACAACCAGAACGATCAGTGGAAAAGTGAGTCAGCACTATGCAAGCTGAAAAATGTGCCTTGTCAACAACTTTTGCCCCAGACTTTGAGAAGGAAGGGCTTTGCTCGTCCCAGGGGGAATGGAGACACAGAACTATTTAATGTGAATATGGACTCCAATGTGCTGGATAATTCTGAACCACACCTTTCATTAATGTTATGAAAAGGCTTATAAAACTGAGCCTAATCTGAGTCTTTCCTCTTGCTCTCTGCAAATTCCTTGAGTACTGTTATGTTAATATAACTAGCCTGAAACAGGGAGTAGTTTCAATAGCTCTTTTGACCTTACATCCTATTGATGTGATTCCCACCTAAACATATTTTATCTATAGACACTCTTCTTTTTCACTGATGACTCCAGATCAAGCCACTGTCATGTGTTTATTCCATTGTCTCTCCGTTTCCACACTAGTTTTTCATTACTTCATCCCACAAAGTAGCCTGAATTTTTAAATGCTTTTAAATGCCTTTCTGACCACATTGCTCCCTTGCTTAAAACACTTCAATGACTTCTAATTACAATGAGTATAAAATTGAAAATTCTTAACACAACTTTAAGGTCTTATAGTATCTGGTTCCTGCCAATTTATCCTACTGTCCAGCCCACTCACTAAGCTAAATCCATCTAACTAATCTTCTTTCACTTCTCAGATCAATCGTCTTTCACTTCAAATCTCTGCACGTATCTCGGATTCTTCCTCCTTCATGGCTGTTTATATAGCATTTCCACAGAGATGCATTTCATACTATTATTTTCTTTCAAAGCAATCTCTTCTTTTCCTACACAGTACTTATCACAACTTATAATTAATAGTGGTGTTCATTCTTTCACCCAAGAACTGTTATTGAGCTTCTACTATGTTCCAGGGACTGTTTTACTCACACAGGCTGGGCATTATGCTTTTTATTGAAGATCTGGCTATCAGCCCCAGGAAGGCAATGCCCAAGCAGTGCCCAGTACACTGGCGTACAGTTCTTAACTATACACGCAGTGCTTCAGATAATGCTGGGACAGAGCTGATAGTCAATAAATAGTGGTTATAAGTGAGTTTAACCTCTGTGTATTTTAAGTTTGAGATGATATTAGAACCTGCTGTATCTTGCTTGCTAAATCGAAGGATCAGAAAATGAATTATCTTAACTATTTCACAAAGTTGAAGGTGGCATTTTTACTTTAGGGACATACTTTGCCCTCCCTCTGCCCTCTAGCTGAAACTGAACTTCTGAGAAAATTTAAATAGACAATAGCTGACATAAATAGAAAAAGAGAAACTCCAGTATTTGAAGAGAGAGACTAAAGAAAGGAAAGCTCTGGGAAATGATCCAGTGAAGGTGGATGAATTTATGTACTTGTGAAAAGAACCTGAGACATTTAAAATGATTTTATTAATACTTTAGATTATCAAATGAAATTTAAGTGATGAGGTAATCTCCAGTCATTAAAATTATACAAATTGATTTGAGTCCAAGTGCATTGTTGAGAGAACATTAGTTATAATATTAAATAATTATAAATTAAAGCCAAAAATGACCTTATGCACACATTTTCAAGTTTTATTAAATAGCTGTTCATGTTTTAATATGAAGAGTATTACACTGGCGTTTCATCTGAAACTATTTTCAGAGATAAGTGTGTAAGACTCAAAACACTGGCATAAGATGTGGCCTTTATGTAGTGTGTTACTTGGCCCATGAAAATGGGATTTTTAGCTGTCTGATTTTTTTATTATTATATTAATTTTTATAGCTTTGCCATCATATTACATTTCTAAAAGTTTATTTATGCATTCATCACATGACCTCATTTCTTTCCTTTGGTCCTTTAGCTTTTTTTTTATTTTTTACATTTCCGGGAAACACCTTCTTATTTTAGTGTTATATGAGTTGAGAATGCACCTAGGTTCCCTTTATCCATAGAAAGTATGCTTTTAAATATGGATTCCATAATTTCATCTCTCAATTTATATCTCTACATGCTTCAGTTTCAACGGATTTGGTCTGTTCTTCTGGAATTATATGCTTTTTAAAATTTATTTTCAGTGTTTAATCTTTACTTTGTTGAGATGAGTAAACAGATAAACATTTTAAAATTTTAATTTCTAAGTATATGAATTGATGTTTTTCTGAACAGCATAGGGCCCAAGCATGAAAATGTCTCTCCAACATTCTGCCCTGAATCTGAACTAGATGAAAAAGATTTAAAATGCTTTTATGCTTCTTCATTGCACTGCTCTTAACAATTCAACGTTTCCTGCATTCAATTATTCATCCCAGTGCTGAGCCCCAAGTCCAGGAGAGTGCATCCCAACTGTAAATGAAAGAGAACATAGATGCCCCCTGATCTTTGCACAGATCATCTTTTTTTTCAAGTTTACTGGTGGGAAGAGGGTTGAAACTCTTCATTTGCTGCCCTGTGACCTTTTAGAACTGCTGGGTTCTTCTCTTTGTCCAAGCATGTGGCAGCGACCTGGCAATGCTTTATGACTCAGTGCTTTTTCTAAAAGCTGTACATTACTCCTCCACTGGGAGTTGGTAGATAGATCTTAAATACATTTGCAACTATAGGGTAATGGTGTTATCTATGTCAATGGGTTAAATATAGAAATTATCTTTGAATATATATATATATATATATTGAATTTGAACCAGACTCAATCAAAATGTGGTTTTTATTTATTGGTTTAATGTCAACAAGGTAAGGTAATATGTTTCTATAGGCAGTAGGTAAAAGCAAAACTAATGGTTTATATCTTCATGTCTCAGTTTTAATTTTGAGTCATACTATTTTCCTGAAGGGAAACATTTTGATTCCAGATCCAAGAAGACACCATGCATAGAATAAGTTCTTCCAAGTAATAAATTTTCTTTTCAGATGTTCCTGAGAAAGTCAATGAGGGAAATATATGTTAATCTAATCTGGCCTAGGCATGCTGCCATGATTTAGTGATCATGAATATTAATTTCTGTGCCTGAAAGATGAATAAGGGCAGTGAATTTTAAATGGAACAAAGAAAATATTTCTAAGAAGAAAGTCATGGTCTGAATGAAATATACCTATTTGCAGTAATCATTTTTTAATTCCACCCATTAACATTCAAACGAAGATATTTGGACTTCACCTGTTTTTAGGCTGATGGATTTTCTATAACCTCCAGTGTTATTAACACTAGCTCACAATGAGATTGAATGCTGCTACTAATACTTTGAAAGAGTTTTAAGGAGATTAAAATAGTTATACAGGTATAACTAGTCCAGGAAAAATTAGACACATGAGGAAGCAATGCAATCTAATGATATTTTAGCCATAAGTCTGAGAATTTAGAGCTTAATTTTAGAGTCTTGTAATATTCTTGAGGTGTTTTAAGAATATATTTTAAATATCTTTATTGAGAGGAACAGTTAATTTTCTGGATTTTTTTGGTATTTTACATGAACAACTGTGCATTTTAAGGGTTTTTTTTCCTAAGTAGTTCAGTAATGAGTCTCTGCTATAGTCACTCAAATATATTAATATAGTAGTATAGATATAGAGTTGAATGATTAATACCTACCAATAGCTTTAAATTAGCCAATATTCATATAGAACTCCCATTGTTCATACGTTTATATTCTGAATTAAGGGATTAATTGTATATATAAAGATGCTTGCTAGTTTGTGTGAAAGGGAAAGAGAGATATCTCAAGTAATACTGCTCCCCTAATAGGAATATGGTACCAAGAGACCAAGAGCATGAATTTGTGTTATATTTGGATAATTAAAATTTTGCCTCAATAGGTGTAACATGCATTTTCAGTGATTTTTAAATTTTAAAATAATCCTTTTAAAGTCACAAGACAATAAAAACTTTTAGTTAAGGGGAAGGGGCAGATCAAGTTGAGAAAGAGGTTGAGAGGCCTATTTACTATTACTGAAAAAAGAAATCTAAGAATATGGATTACTAATCAGAGACCAGCAGTCTCTTCAAATCCTGAGTTGGATCTTGCCATGGTTTGTGACTTACTTCCACTGTCCTTAGGAGATGCTTTAATATTATTCAGTATCTTCTGATGAAACTAAACTCATCAAGTCTGATATACACTACTCGAGCAGTTTAGTTTTTTGATAAATGGATGTTATTTTTTTTTTAGTTTCACAGGTTACAAAATATTAATTCTGAGAGCTGTAATAACAGAGAATCCACACCAACTGTGTTACTTTTGACACGCAGAACAAATGAGTCTGAAACTCAGCCATTCTTTAAATGAATTCTTATTGATTTTGTACACCATAATCGTCGAAAGGATGAACTGCCAATAAATATTGTTTAGATATATCACTTGATAAATCCATCTTCAAATTGTCATTTATATTTAAAATTTCTTGTAACATATGTTGAAAGAGAAGACAGAATGTCAAGAGCATCACTTGAAACTTATTTTAGTAGGTGGTAAAATTCATAATTAAATAACAAAGAAATAAAATAATGTATTGTCTAGAAGAAAGGAAATTCACTTCTAGTGCTAGATGATAATATGCAGAGAGCATAAAGAACATCATCCATGGATGTAATGATTTTAAGGAGATGACATGAAAAAGTTGCATGATTAGAATGTGGAAAAGTAAAACCTAGACAGTAGAAGAGGTTTAGAAAATTAGCTTTTTTTCTTATTTGGAAAGAAAGCTGGAAACACTTAATAACCCTTTGCAAGCACATTGATATCTGTTGAGTTGATCATGATGACCAGCTGTGTTCTACCTTCACTGATGAAAACAGGAAAAGGATTTGAATTGTATCACAGAAGGATTTAATTTACTTGTAGTGAATCATATGTGTTCTGTGAAGTTTTTAAAAGATGTTTTATCATTAATAGATTTTTTTACAATGGCATGTTATATCTTTTTAAATTTTCCCTTGAGAAATTGTTGTTCGTACTATAGTTTTTGTCATAAAACTGGATAGAGGAAACTAATTTTACCAAAAAAACAAAATTCACTTTAAGTTCAATTTATGGTTCAACTTTCTAAATTGAAATAAAATTATTTTAAATTTTCATTATGAAATATTTTAAATAACAAAATAGTGAGGATAATATAAAGACTCTCCATGGACTCTTAACCCACCTTAATTAATAACCATAATATGAGAAATCTTGTTTTATTTATATCCCTCTGACCTTCACAATTATTTTGAAGCTAATACCTGATATCATGTGATTTCATCTGTATTTCAATCTGTATTTTGGAAAAAAACCCAATTCTCTTGTTTTAAATATAATCATGATATTATCATACATAAACAATAGTTCATTAATATCTTCATCCATTTTTTTACAGTTTGCTTGAATCAGGATAAATATGAGGTCCATATATCACAATTGATTAAGATCTCTCATAAGGCTTTTATAATGTAATGTAGAGTTATTTACTGTGAATTTTGATGATTACAACATGATGGTGTTTAGGATTTAACTCTTTGCCACATATTTCTTATAAATTCATAGTTGACCTAGAAGCCTGATGGGATTCAACTTCACTTTTTTGACATATATACTTCATAGGTGGTGTTGAATACTCCCATTTGGAAACACATAACTTTTGGTTGTCTCTCTGTTTGTGTTGTTAGCAGCAGTTATGATGTTACCTTGATACATTAATTTACTAGGTGCAATAAGATGGTTATAATTCAAAATCTATATTCATTCATCACTTATTAACTGGAGTCTTTTCCAAAGAGGAAAAAAAACCTTAATTAATTATTATCCTGAGTGTAGTTCATATAGGAAAGGCAGGAAAATGCTTGTCTCTTTTCCTTTATTTACCATTTCAAAATAGTAACTTGGCTCTCTGGCATCCTTCACTGGCAAGGAAATATTTTTAAAAATATATCATTAAAATTATGGATTTAAAATATGTTATATATTTAAGTATTTTGCAGTTATTATTATTCTTATTGATATTCAAATTGCTGTATCTTTATTTAAACTTGTCCTCACCAAATTGTCTCCTGAGTCTTTTGACACAATGCTGATAGTTTTGGAGAGTTTCTTTGCTTTCTAGTATTACAAGATGTTCTAGACTCACCTGTATATTCTTGGTCAATACAGCATCAAAACAATATTTAATGATATTTTTCAGGTTCAAATTGTTTTCAAAAACATTTAGAATGCACATGTTTTTGCCATTATAAATAGATTTGAATAAGTTTAGTGCATGAATAAAGCTTATAGAGGGATGTGATCACACTAGGTAAATCCCACATTTTTAGGTAAAAAGGGATCAATATTCTTTTGAGAAAGATGCAGGTGTTTTTGGAATCAGGAAGGTGATGTTATGATTCCAAATTCTTTTCGGAGCCTTGAATTTGTGTTGCTCATTAAGCTATTAATAGAAACAATGGACTTGAGTTGACTGAGAAGAGCTGAAGTCATGTACTGGCTTTCTAAGTGCTAAACTGCAGATTTAATTTAAGGAAATAAATTCCCAAGTTGTTTTCCCTCTCAGTTCTACATATGAGGTAATGTATGGATAATTTAAAATAGAAATTAAAAAATTTGCCTGGCCAGTGTGGCTCAGCAGTTGAGCATCAACCTAGGATCCAGGAGATCACGGTTCAATTCCTGGTCAGGGCACATGCCCGGGTTGGGGCCCAAGCCCCTGTAGGGAGCATGCAAGAGGCAGACGATCACTGACTCTCTCGTCATTGATGTTTCTATTTCTCTCTCCCTTCCTCTCTCTGAAATCAATAAAGATGTATATTTTTAAAAAATTTTAAGGTATATGATGTGATAAGCATAGTTACTAATAAATAGTAAAATGTTTTTACATTTGGGAAGTTAAATAAATGTAACAAATCTGTGCTAGAAAACTCCTACCATCTCATTAATAAGTGAACATGTTAATCTCTATCAGATCAGTTCCAATAAAAAACTGATATAACAGAAGGCTGAGAAAAAACAACTTCTGAGTAAAAATATAGGAGGAAATAGAGATTATTGGTTCTTAGACTCAAATAAACACATAGATTCATCTCACTGAAAATGTACTCAACCTCTCCAGGATATTAACATGACATGATAAAGTATCATATATAATGAAACATTTTTTTCTAATCTGTCAGAGAAAGAAAGTTTTGTAATGTCTTTTCATTTCACTTGAACCAGAGGTACTGAAGACATTATGATATTGAGAGAACTAAGAAAAGAGGATACTATTCCCCCTCCAAATTATGACTCTTTAGCCAGAACAATAGCATTTGGATAAAATTTGATGTGAGGCGAAAATATGTAAAAGTTGATCAAGATCATAGCTGTAGCTTTTTAGAGAAGTCAACATCGAATTAGTTGCACAAAAATATCCATGACCTGGCTGGGTAGGGTAGCTCAGCTGGTTAGAGCATCGTCCAGATGCACTAAGGTTGCACGTCCGATCCCCTATCAGAGCACATCCAAGAATCAACCAATGAATAAATAAGTGGAACAACAGATGGATGTTTCTCTCTTCTCGCTCTCTCTCAAATATATATATATACAATGTTTGCTGTCTACTTTACAACACAATTCTGATTTATTTGAGTATCTTTATCAGTCATCATTTTTCTTTGCCTTCCTAGGCTTATCAACACTGCAAGCTGTGCTGGATTCCGCTGCTGAAAAGAAATGGCAAGTGACTGCTATCAATGTGGGAAACATTAACAACGACAAGAAAGATGAGACCTACCGATCGCTTTTTCAAGATCTGGAGTTAAAAAAGGAACGGCGTGTCATCCTGGACTGTGAACGGGATAAAGTAAACGACATTGTAGACCAGGTTTGTTATTCTCTGTTTTCCAATGGCACTAAATATAGAATATGTGTGCACTGTCAGCATTTGGAATGAGTATTTGTGGAAGGTGCTTGAACAGCAGTTTTTACTTTATGGTTTATGTAGGATGCAGCAAAGATCATCAATTAAATTATCTCTGGCTTCAGTTAGCAATAGCAGATGGTCCTCAATAATGCTGACACATGAGACTAATCATGAAATATAGTCGATATATAATTCCTGACTCTTACGTTTTACATAAGTGTCACCCTAAACCTTGATATTTTTAATTGAAAATTTAAATTTTAATTCTGTTGAACTTCTTAGAGATATAGAAATAGGCATGTATTAAATCTGGGTCCTAAGGGAAAAGCGAATAATTCATGAATTCTTTGGTGATACAATGGGTTACTTCAAACAATAGAATACAGCACTCTGCGCTAAGCCTACCTTGTTCTCTAAATAGGTCTGTGTCTTCAGAAAAGGCATGGATTTATTTTCCCTAGAAGTAATATTTTCCTCCTAATAGGCACATTTTTGTATCACTACAAAACTATTAATGTATGAAATTAAAATATGTAGGAAAGACACATTCCATCTGTGTTCACTATTTGAGAAGTACTCTAGATATATTCATTTGGAACATTTTAAAGAGTAAGACAGTATCAGAGCTGAGGATGTTTCATCTGTGCTTACTGCGCTTCAGTTTAAGATCTTTTAGGAAAGACAACCATGCAGTAAGATATTATGATAAAGATTAAATCCACTATGTTTATAGATTGGGGAAGTGATGACAGATGGTAGTGAAGCAGCATCATGACTTACTAAGATCTCCTTCACAGGGCATCTGCTGCTTTTCCTAGCTGATTAGTGTGTGTGTGATTTCTAAATGCTTTTGATGGCTGTAATATAGTTGATATATAATACACATACATATACATATATACACATTGTACTAGTAGCCTCCACTATGTATGTATGACTAGTATCTCCTTGGAATAATGCAGGACTGGAAGAAAAACACACAGTTGAGTATATGCATTTTTTGGAGTTTCTAGACTTGGGGAGAAAATTAGATTCACTAATTTGTAGAACATAAATCATTTTGCAAATATAAATGCTGATGAAGTTTTAATGACATATTAAATGGATCTTTCATAAGTTATTGAATAACTGAGTAATGCTGTCTCCTTATATGACAAAACTAAATGTTGCATGCCAGAGAGGTGAACATTTTACTAGAAAAAATCTTGACTGCTGTCCCAGGAGATGAATTTAAGATTGTTTTAAACCTGATGATCTCTTGTACAAATGTGAATCTCAAAAACGCATTTGAATTTCATAGGAGATTCTCATTAAAACTGAATTTTAATATTAGCCATTAGTCTGGCTTAAAATTTTAAGTATCCCTAAGTTATCATGATAAATGTTGGGAAAGCCTACATGAAAATAATTATTTCCAAAATTAGAAGAGAGAACTACAAGAGAAACTAGGAATATATAGAATGGAATGTTTAGAAGCAATATGATCATGATTAAATAAATAACCGTTTGGACATCCTTTCAAAATGTACAGAGTATTTTGCACATATATATTATTTGTATTTCCATAAGACACCCTTGAATGTGTTAAATGAGTGTATACAATGGATGGTTGCATTATTCAACAAACCTTTATTGAGGACATCCTCTGCATCTGGAATGAGCGTGCCAAAGAAAGGCAAGAAAGGGTGGTGTCTCCACCCCATGAACTTATTGTTTAGAAAAGAAGAAAAAATGCACATACATAATCCTACAATATTACCAGTGATAATCAATGTCTAAGAGCATGGATGAGGGAGTACCTGTCTTAACATGGGTAGGATCATCTATGAAGAGTTCACCTATGGGTAGCATTTGGCTGATTTGGATTTATTTATTTATTCATTCAGTAAATTTCCCCGATTGTCTAATGTTTACTGGACAGGCACTGGAGAAGATTCAAGGCAGTAATATTAAACAAATCAGGCAAGGCCCCATCAAAGTGAACATTTATGATATATTTACAGAAATTAATGTGTAATTATAATAATGGTATATACTATGAATGAAAAGAACGGGATATTATTTTCCTAAATTATAGAAAGAGATCATTTAGATTGGGAGATCGTGGAAGGCCTTCAAGGAATGTTAACCAGGCAAAAAGTGGGGTAAAAGTACATTTCAAGAAAAGGAAACACTATTTACTTCCTCATTCTATTAATACTTATGAGAGAGCAGAGATATGACAGAATTGTATTTTTATAGTAGTTTAAAGTTAGTAATAGAATTAAACTCTGTTAGACTATGAGTATTTTATCATTTGGTAAAACCTGGAGACACTTATTTCTAGCAGTATTTAAGTAAGAAATGGACCCAGCCATGAAAAACATTGAGAAAATAACATAAATTTCTACTGTTAGTACAATACTGATGGTTATTATAAAGCAAAGACATGATTGTTAGTTGGCTAACACTAATTTTTATATAGAAATGGGACTAATAAATTGTCATGCCCCTCCTTTCTCTAAACGAACACTGCTAAACTTAAGTAGGGTCTACTAGCAGACCATTTATACTATGTTTTTCTTAATTCCCAGAAGGAAGACATTCATTATTCAGAAAGTAGATTGAATAGTAAGCAGAACCAACAAATGCCAGTAGGAAATATGAGGGACATAATCAACTCTATTCAGCTGATGCTAATTAATTTTTTTTTTTTTTTGAATTCAGAAGGATATCTTGTCTTCAAATTTTTTTCTTCAGTACAAAGAGTCAGTTTCCGGGAAAAGGCAATTTAGTTGTGTTACATAAAAATAGGTTAGAAAATAATATAAGTCCTAACTCTCTTCCATACAGCTACCACTTAATATTAAAGTGGCGTATGGTAGAATCCTTCCTAAGATTTTGCCCTCGACTCTTTTTTTTTAATTAAAAAAATATATATTCTTATTGATTCCAGAGAGAGGAAGGAATAGGGAGAGAGAGATAGGAACCAAACTAGTGACTTCTTGGTCCATAGGAAGACAACCAACTGAACCACGCCAGCCAGACTGCCCTCGCGCTTTAACTAAGTGGATTGCTTTGGAGCGCCAGGCTTTGCCTGGGACCAGGGAAAATCAGGGAAGTCTCCTTCCAGGAGGTTACATTGGGCTGAGATTCATCGTGCCTGAAGATTGAATCAGGCAAAGGCTATGGTGGTGGAGAGAGTTTTCCAAGTAGAGGAAACAATGTGTAAAACCCAGAGGGGATGGAAAGAAGCCTTTTTTTGTGTGCAAAAATACTCAGAGAGGGCCAGAAGTCTCCAGTGTAGAAAGGGGGAAGGGTGGGTCTGCAGAAGCTTGAAACACCATTGGACTTTGCAGCATATGAAGGATTTTTACTTTTATGCTAAAAGCAATAGGAAGCTACCAAGACTTCAATCAAGAAGGGAGGGTAATGGTTGGAATTTTTGTCCATAGCCCTCACATTTCATGCTTTCCATTGGTATGGCTATTTTATTAAAAATAAAAATTACATTTGAATATCTAAATATCAGGATTACAACATGGTCATTTTATTATTTATACTCTCTTTGTAATTGATATAGATCAGTGAAAAGTCAAATTGATTCAGTAATGTCCAAAACTATTTCAGCATTATCAAAACAGCCACTTGTTTCATAATGCATTTATTTTGCCATTGATTTTTGACTTAGATTTGTGGAGAAATATTAGCTTTTCTGATACTTTGCTGCCTCAAGCTAGAAATAATAATGTTTATTTGAACTAAACTATAAACATTTTAAGATTCTTAAGATAGGAATATTATTTTATAGATCTACAAAAGAATTCATTTATATGCTTATTAATAGTCATTTTAAATTTATGTATAACTATAAACTCTATGTGTGATTATTATCTTTGAATGTAGATGTGTGAATATGAAATCTCAGATGTTGGTTTTAGCTGTTTAATGTTTTATCGCAAAGACAAAAACATAGCTTTGTAGGAATAAACTGTGAGATGGATTCAACATGCTTTTGGTTTTACATTTCGTTAAATCTCATGGCCATATTTTCACTATTTTTGTTTAGTTATTGACTTTGAAAGACAACATTTATTAGGCACTAAAATATATTGTGACTTTTTTTCTGATAGAAATATTCTCTGGGTTTGATAATTATATTTTATCAAATATGACTCATTGTGGAAATTCAAAAAACAGAAGTTAATTATTTCATTTTTTTCTGAATCAGGTCATAATATCAGTAATTTCACATTTATATTACTAACATTTATTAAATGATTTTTTTCTTTATCTTTGTTAGGTTATTACCATTGGAAAACATGTTAAAGGGTACCATTACATCATTGCAAATCTGGTAGGTGAATTAATTAATATTTACTGTTTTATGAAGACTCTTATTAATTAAAAAATTTGAACAGTAGTATTTATAAAAATATATTTTTATTATATTGATTGATTAGATGACAATATATTTCTGAATTTATGTTTAGATTTACTTTTCACTTTACATTTTTAATCAATTTCCTATTATTATAAATGATGTAAGAAATTATATAACAATATTTTACAAGTTTTATAAATTGCCTTAGGAGGTGTATTTTAGCTATGGGAAATTTTTCAAAAATATGTAAAATTTAACTGTCCAAATTTCCCCTTGTTTCTTATTGTCACTGCGTTTATAAACTTTATCTTTTGCCCATTCCTTTAAAGTTTTTAGCACATGTAATATTTGAAATAAATGCCAATTTGTGAGAATGTCTTAGTAAAAATTAAACCTGAAATATCCAATCATTGATATATTACATTTTTTTATTTACTACTTACACAATGAAAGTTAAATTCCTATAACTGATCACTTTTTCATTAGGATTCCTATCAAAGATTATACTGAATATCTGAGTAGTTAATTGCATCTCCCTCTCTTAAGTATACAGAATCAATTTTGAATTATTAGATATTTCTTTTTTCAAAATAGCTTTTAGCCCATCAATAAAGTGAGCTTAAAGTTTTACTGCTACAAAGATTTGTGCTCTTTCAATAAATATGATTCTATGTGATTGAGGACATCAGCCCTCTTCAATCTCAGAAAAAAAAAGGTGAGAAAAAATGGGACAGAGGGAGAGAAAGAGATTATTCTAAATAGTATAAGAGGATTCTGAAAAGGTTTCATATTTATATAAAAGCAGATTTATTTCATGATTCCTGGAATATAGAATTGTTATATCAGGAGACAGTTCTAGTTGTGATGGAAAGAGATTAAAAAAATAAATTACAACCTTACAACTAATAAGTATTATTTTCATTAGAAGGTGGTACCAATGATTTAGAATATTAAATCTCAAACCTACATGCTAGTGGGAGAAATTGGTTATTCAAGATAAATTTCTGTTTGGCAGTGAAATGGCTAACTACTATAAAAATTCATTAGAACTTACTCTTATGATATTATAAGTCCTAAATCACTCTCTGCCGGAGAAGCAAGAGTTAAAATAGATTAGCTCTGGATTCAGTCTCTTCAGAACCAAATTTCTGTGCAGGAAACAGCCTGGACAGTCAGTCCCCTGTGTGAATCCTGCCATTTGACGACCCACACAGAGCCACATTGAAAGCTGCGATCTTTAGAAATGTCCAGATGGAGAAGATTTTCTTGGAACATAGAGAAATAATGACAGAAGGTGGCTCATCAATTTGAAAGTTGATAGCTGATATTATGAAAAGAAGTGCGTGAGTGACCAAAGTAAAAAGATTTTAAAAAAAGAAGAAAAGGAAAGTGTATGCCGCCGTGATGCTTCCAGGGAGAAATCCACCGAATATGTTCTCTGAACTCAAGTTGTGCTTTTCCTCCCTTGAATACCTGGTGTCCCTGCCATGTGGAATTCCTTATGAACCAGTAAATCCAAAGAATCTGTAGTCATCCTCACTTTCTGAGAACGTCGAGAGAGCTTGGCATCTTCCCTGATTTAGAGTTGAGGGGTGGCTTCCAAGTTGGGAGGGCTTTTCGCCCCAAGCCCTTGGCTGGCGAGGCCCCTCCTCTGCCCAGCGCCTGCCGCGTGTCAAGGAGGCGCCTGCACAAAGGCCCTCAGGGTTTCGTTCACGTCTGGCACCCGCCCAGCGCTCGCTGAGGCCCCAACACAGGCCGCGCCTCAGTTCCTCAGACAGCAGTTAAAGGGGTAACTTGTACGGAAAGCGAGGATGTTGTCCTAGGGGACCCCTTCTCATTTTTTCAGCGCTTCAGGTATTGACAGAAAAGCACTGCTCCCACCCCCCTGGCCACCCCCAGTACAGCACCCTCGCCGAGCCTCTCCCCCGGCGCACAGAAGCTTCCAGGGCCTTACGGCCAGGCACTCCAGGCATTTGAGAAAAAGTCTCTGTCCTGAAGGACTCAGTGCAAACAAACAGACGCAGGGCAAGCAGAAATCACGAGAAGGATGTTTCAAGTTGTGCTGCGCGTCTGCAGAGGTATAAGGGAAAATGTATTATCTATTTAAAAAAAGAGAGAGGAAAGGATGCCACACATACACATACACAAATACCAGACAATAAAGAGCTCTGGGAAGTTATTTTTTCTAAAGCAGTAAGTAAAATTAAGTGACTCTGAGCATAAAGTTGAGAAAATCAGATTAGGTAACAAAAATAACAATATAACATAAAATGGTATGAGTGTGGGAACCTGTAAGGGATTTAGACGTTTAATCTAAGGATTACAGTGTCTGAATATAAGCACTTAGAAGGACAGAATAGTGAAAACAGGGGAAGGAACTTATAAAAGAAACATTCAGAAAAATTTCCTATGATGGATAACAAAAATCTGCCACAGAGTACACACAATATTGCAAAAAAATTATCATGCAATTGCAGAGATAAACAGATTTTAAAGATTTCTAGTTGGTGGGAAGAGGGCAAGAGTATGAAGCAGGTCACATACAAATATTAATTAGAAATAATAAAATTGCATTTTTCAGTAGAAACAATGAAAGTCAGTGGAACAATGCCTTCAGATTATGAGGGTTTCAACTTAAAAGTCTATGCCCAACCAAAATACTAATCAAATGTGAGAGTAAAATAAAGGTATTTTCAGACATTCAAAGTCTCAAAATATTTACCTCCAGTGTGTCTCAGGAAATTATTGACTCTAGCAGAAGAAAGGAGCCAAAGATGACAGAAAAGTGATTAAGGAAACAGGGGAACTACTAAGAAAAGCAGTGAAGGAACACTAGGGTCACAGCTGCAGAGCAGAGGGAAAGAGGGACCCATTCAGACGTTAGGAATAATTTGCTCGCAGTGTTAGAGCTCTTGGAGAAGTAACTTGCTGCTAAGTATCTGTAACCACTTGGGGCTGCTTTGTGGTAGATTTAATAAATAAAACCGAGTCCTTATCCATGAATGATTTCTCAATAAAATGGAGAAAACTTTAATGTACATGTAACCAATAAACAATCATTGATTAAGGACCCACTATGATACCAAGGGAATGCTAGGTGCTGGTGAAGAATTTGGCTGATAAATACACAGAACATTTACTATAGGCTTTTTATCTCTTTTATGTTCTCTGAAATTTGTAAAATTCACAAGGCATAGAATTACTTGGTAAATGTTAAGTTCTATTGGACATAAATGTGTTCTCTGTCTAGGGATTTACTGATGGAGATCTATTAAAAATTCAGTTTGGAGGCGCAAATGTCTCTGGATTTCAGATAGTGGACTACGATGATTCTCTAGTATCTAAGTTTATAGAAAGGTGGTCAACACTGGAAGAAAAAGAATATCCCGGAGCGCACACAACTACAATTAAGGTATGTATCCATCTATCTGCCAATATCTCATCGACATCTACATTGATAACCAACTGCTGGCTAGTAGCCTCTTCTCTGGGGCACTTTAGGAAGAAGATAAAAATGTCAATTGGTTTTAGTAATTAAAAAATAAATGCAGTGTTTTTTGCAAACAGACAAAGAATCTCTGAATGCTGAGCACATTGTACTGCTCTGATATCAGTACTCTCCATACTGATCTTTTATTTTCCATGGGTTTGGACACACTGAGGTCTTCACTTGTTTGTTCCATGTATTTATTGTACGTACATGTACATGCACGGATTTGCCTCCAAATACTAAGTATTTCTGCTGTTGATGCAACGGTATTTTTTCTGCTGCTGATTACCTTACTGGGAGCAGAGATAAGAGTAAACCTGGTAAAGAATGGAACAAGGAGTGAGTGGGATGAGATGATATTCATTCTTTATGAAACTAGACTCATGGAAATTAAGAGCAGAAGTTGCAGAACATTTTCAAATGCATAGTGATTTAGTTTATTTCTTTGTGTATTATTAAGAAATTGTGTATGAAGCAGTCAGGGACAGTGTTATTTCAGTTGCTCTCATGGTTATGTTTCTACATGACAGAGATGTTTTGTATTGTGTTTCTGCACATAATGGAAAAAACAGATATTGATATTTGGCTTTAAATCCGTGCCTGGCTATGAGACTGGTTCTAGATAAGGATTTGAAGCTTTGAAGTTCATGACTTTTGGGCGTGTAAATGTATCCCATTAATTTCAAGTCAGATTCAGAAAAGCATCCCATAGGATATGAAAGAATAACCCAGAGTTAATATTTTCTCAAAACTAGGTGACTTCTTGTTTGGTGACTTTGAGACTCAGCATGCATACTGTTTATAGTAGTATTGTGGGCTTGTCACTTAACAGGCTTCTGAAAAGGCCGATGGACACCTGGTTTTCCAGTGGGTGTCAGCGAATGTCTCCGCCTGTGCTCAGTGGAGGTCTGACTGCTGACCCAGCTGTGTGGACTCTCAGGCTTCCATCCATTCAGAGATGGTGCCCTCTAAGTTCCCTGGTGAAGAGTGCAAGCGGCATTCATCCTCAAATGGAACTAAAGTGCTTTTTTGAATACTCTATTAGTCATCTCGTTGCCTCCCACTGCTGCCTGCTGGTAGAAAGATGAAAGCAAAATGAGATGATTTTTTTCCTAGTGGAAGTCATATCCTTATTAGAGTTCCTGTGTCACGCATGGAAATGCAAAGCGATTTGGGGGTAGGAGAGATCTTGGCAAGGCATTCTTTGAACATTTTTGCCAAAACTCGGCACCAAATTTTACTCTGTTGAGAGCCTGCCTGGTGACCTTTCTTTGCTCCCTTCCTGCTGTAGCATTTCACTCCCTTAGTACCTCCCTCTTGAGTGCTTCTGCCAAACATCAGAGGGATCGTGATGGCCCCTCATTGTGGGGAGCAGCGCAGTGCACAGGCCTTACAAACTCACCCCGGTTCAATGTTGGACCTCGGTTCAGTGTTCTTGCCTCCACAATGCAGTAGTGGCTGTTAATTCCCAGGCTGCTGTGAAGATTAAACACTCATGACTTAGCACAGCATTAGAAAAATAGGTGCCAAACAGGAGACATCGTTTAACATGGCTTTTGAAGCTTGATCAAAATTACAGAAAATCTGCCTGGCTGGGTGTGGCTCAGCAGTTGAGCACCGACCTAGGATCCAGGAGATCGCGATTTGATTCCCAGTCAGGGCACATGTCTGGGTTGCGGGCTCAATCCCAGCAAGGGGCATGCAGGAGGCAGCCGACAATGATTCTCTCATCACTGATGTTTCTATCTCTCTCTCTCGCTCTCCTTTCCCCTCTGAAATCAATAAAGATATATTTTTTTAAAATTACAGAAGATCTGTGGGGAGAATATGGCTTTGGGTGGGAGTTCATCCTAACACAAACACATATTGTCCATGTACTAGAGGACCGAGGAGTGGAATATATATATATATATTCTACAGTCAAATGGAAGAGACAAGCATTAGAATAAGCAGATATAATAGAAAATTCTGCATGTAAAATATGCCAGCCCCCTGCATATGATTAGGCCGGAATGGGAAGTGTGATGTTAAGGAAGGCTTTCTGGAGGTGGTGCACCTCTTGAAAGTAAGTGCCATGGGAACAAGAATTTTGTTATCGCTGTTGTTTGTTTGTTTGTCCACTGGTGGATCCCCAGTTCCCAGAATAAGGCCTGGCAAGTAGTAGCTGTGCAATAAAGGCTTTGTGAATGAACAAATAGAAGGAAGTAAAGGCACTGGGCTAGCTCCTATTAGAATCTCCTGAGTTCTGGAAGCAAGAAAAGGCTTCTTAGAAGAAACAACATGGAATTTGAAACCTGAAGAAGACGTAGGAATTAGGAGGAAGAAGGATCGATGGCTCCACAGAGAGGAAATAAGATATGTAAAGTCCCCAGTGCAAGGAAGATATAAATATATCTATAGGGCTGAAGGTTGAACAGAGGTGTTTTGAGCGAATTCTCAGAACTAATACTTTAGAAGTATGCAGGATCCAGATCTTGTGTTTCTAAGGAATTTTTTGTTTTATCCTGAGAGCAACAGAGAACTACTGAAGGTGACTGATGATAATAGTTTGGATACAGGAAGATTATTGTGCCTGCCCTGGTGACAATAGATTGCAGAGAGTGCATGTGATGGCAGGGGAGCTTTTAGTAAGATATTGCAAACAATCTGGGCAACAGATGATAGTTGTCTGAATTGTGGCTGTGGGACAGGGGTGGTGGGAAATACATGTATTCACTGCATTTGCCAATTCTTTCAATTTATTTGTAAAATAAATAATAATCGCAAAAAGCATTACTATTCATTTATAACGTATTCAGCTGAAAGATAATTGTCAATTAAAAACCGGAATCTGAAAGGCAGTCTGCATCACTTGTATCTTATTGGCCCCGAATCTTACAGAGCGGTTTGCACAGAGTAAGCACATGCTGAGTGTTTGTTGCAATGAAGAGTAATGAAGTGAAAAATATAAATACTTTGAAAATATCAAATCACTGAGAAAGAAAAAATAGGCAATTATCACTGCTATAAAATTTGGTTTAAATTTCTGCCCTAGCATTTGTTGTGTTCTTTTGTTCAGCCATGGCAGAAAAGTAGCATTATTTTACTTGATGAAATATAAAATGACTGTGGTAATTGGACCTGAACCACCATGGCACCTGGGTTTAAAGGGCACAATTCAAATGGGTATTTTACCTTCCTTATTTTTTTTTTCCAAAGAGACAGCAGATTATAAAGATGATTTGCCAGTATCTCAAAAATAATTTGCAACTATTTTTATTTTTAGACAAGGTTGTCTGTGTTTTTGGTGTCTTCAACAACTTGCAAGGTATAACTGTACATTCTACCTTGTATACCAACAACTTTATACCTTAGTTAGACTTTTGTGTCCGCCATGCCTTGCTGGTGTTGAATTGAACAATAATATGACTGATATTTGTGAGCATTTAAAGAAGGGCTTTTGGCCCTACCAGTTGCTCAGTGGTTAGAGCGCCAGCCCAGGACCAAAGGGTCCCAAGTTTGGTTCCGGCCAAGGGCGGGAAGCAGCCACTTGACATGCCTCTCTCACATCAGTGTTCCTCTCTCTCTTTCTCTCCCTTCCACTCTCTCTGAAAAAAAGCAGTGGAAAAAATATGCTGGGGTGCAGATAAAAAAAATAATAATAATAAAATAAATAAATAATGGCTTTCCCACTAGAATCTCATTTTACTCAAGAAACTACTTCAAAGCACAGACTCCAACTTTCTAAATTGCTGTCCTAAGAGACTTATTAGGCCTGTCTGAAAATAGTATAATCTTTTTCAGTCGAGTAATTAGCGTCGTGCATTCAGTAGTGCCCTGGTGGCCTAATAGAATTAATTTTGCTTCTTGAATATTTTAACTGACCAAAACCACAGCTGGTACATTGGAACCCCTACTTCTGAAATGAAAGCATTTGCCAAACAAGAACCTAGAAGCTTGACTGACATGTTTAGTTTCTTATATTTTGTGGTTTAAAAAATATGTATATGACTGAAATAAATCCATAAATTAATAATTTGATATTGATAAAATTACATATAAATATATTTTTAATTAAAAAATTGTTCTTCTTGCCCAGCTGGGCGTGGCTCAGCAGTTGAGCATCGACCTAGGATCCAGGCGACCAGGGTTCGATTCCCGGTCAGGGCACATGCCCGGGTTGCGGGTTCGATCCGCAGTTGGGGGCTTGCAGGAGGCAGCAGATCAATGACTCTCTCATCATTGATGTTTCTATCTCTCTCTCTCCCTCTCCCTTCCTCTCTCTGAAATCAATAAAGATATATTAAAAAAAAAAAAATTGTTCTTCTCAATTAGACTTTACTTTCAGTGTTATTTTATATTGGTTTCAGATGGACAGCACAGTGGTTAAGCAATCATATACTTTACAAAGGGTTCCCCCCAATATTCCCAGCACTCACCTGGCACCATAAATAGTTATCATGTGCTGTACTTTGCATCCCCATGACTATTTTGTAACTTCCAATTTGTACTTCTTAATCCCTTAAACTTTCATCTAGTCCCTCAACACCCCTCCCCTCTGGCAACCACCAGTCTGCTCTCATTTTTTAAAAACTGCTGCCCTGTATATATATTACACCATTAGAAATAAAACCCATTATTATTATTTGAAATTATAATGCAGGATATATAGGTTCATCTCATTTCCACATTTCTTTATCTCTAAAGGAATTATTGTAGATCTCTAAGATTGCTCCCAAATCTCTAATACCATGGTTATTTAAAGAGCTAATATAGGCACACACAAAAAAATACACTTACATTTGTAATTTTTGCTGAATCTATGAAACACCTAACGATTCCTCTGTCTCTCAGATTGTAGTGGCTTGCAGGTCATCGTCTCTGAACTCCAGCCGCCAAAATCAAATCCTAACTCACCCTGGAAACAATTAGTTTTATTTTTCATAGATTAGGGAAAAAATGAGGAACTTTATTTTTGTATGAAGATTTCCAGGAAGTGGGGAGAGTCAGGGAGAGAAATTTATGTAACCAGCAAAATAAAAGATCTGCTTCTAAGAAAATCTTTACCTACCTCAGTGAATCAAAACCAGAGAATGTGTTGATTTGAGTATATTTTTCTATCTTGGTGAATCTGACTAGTTTTATCAGAAATTTGAATCCTTAAGTGAATCAAAAGTTTCAGGATATAAAAGTCTTGGTTCACAGCAAGGTCCAATGTTCAGTCAGAGTCAACAGCTAACTGGAAAATTTAGGCAAAAATATATTGTTTAAGTGTATACTTTTTACATGAAGAGCCTTGGGTGAAAAATACCACAGTGGGTTAAAAATGATTTGTGTTATTTATAGAGAATAATAAAAATTGTTAATGTTGGTTTCTTGCCTTGGAAATGTGATACAGCTTGTGTGCTTACAAAAGATGTTATTGTTATTTTTTTAGTTGAGTTTATTTTTTAGAGAAGATTTAGGTTCACAGCAAAATTGAGCAAATTTACAGAGATTCCCCACATACTCTCTTTCCCCACATTTGTAGACCTCCTCCAATATCAACTTCACTCACCAGAGTGATAAGACTTATTAGAATTGATGAATCGACATTGGCATATATTACTCAAATCCATAGTTTACATTATGGTTCACTCTTGGCGGTGTACATTCTATGGCTTTGGACTAATAACATGCTTCCATCATTACAGTTTTATATGCAGAGTATTTTCATTGCTCTAAAAATCCTCTGTGCTCTTCCTAGTCATCACTCCTTCCACCCCTATCTCCTAGCAACCACTGACCTTTTTACTTTCTCCATAGTTTCGTCTTTTCCAGAGTGTCATAGAGATGGAATCATATAGTATGTAGCCTTTTCAGATTGGCTTTTTCACTTAGGATATCCACTTAAAGTCCTTCCAGGTATTTTCATGACTTGATAACTCATTTCTTTTGAGCATGGAAAATTTTTCATCACTTGTATGCACCACAATTTAATTACCCATTCATCTACTGAAGGACATCTTGGTTGCTTCCAAGTTTTGACAACTATGAATAAAGCTGCTACGAACATCTGTGCGCTGGCTTTTGAGTAGACATATGGTTTCAACTCCTTTGGGTAAATATCTACCAGTGTGATTGCTGGATCATATGGTAAGGGGATGTTTAGCTTTGTAAGAAACTGCCAAACTGTCTCCCAAAGCAGTTATACCATTTTGCATTCCCCGGCAGCAATGAATGAGAGTCCCTGCTGCTCCACTAATGTTGAGTTTTTATGAAGATTTTGTGATTTTTTTGAAGTTTCAAAGGGCACATTCAGAAGGTTTTGCAGGAAATTAAAGATGACCTTATCACTGACAGCTCTTTTCCAGAGGGCAGACTGCAGTTGAATTTGAAATTAACTCAAGTGAATAATTCTTAGTTTATAATGCATTTAATACTATTCTTTTTCCTGTGGCTCTAGCTGATTCTTAAACATTGCTGGGAATCTTAACAAAAGCTTTCTAAAGTTTTCCTTATAGGCTCACTTATTCTTCCCAGGGCTTGTCAGTCTCGACCCTGTTGATAATTTTGTAGAATGAAGAAACTGAGAATTATATTGTATAAGATTATCCAGAGAAACATAATTCAGCGTATAATACTTTTATTTAACTAAATAATCAGTGCTATTTTTAAATGGCTATAAAAAATTTACTGGGCTATAAAACTTTTAACATCTCAAAGTATGTTACTTGAAACACTATTTTTATGGAAAGTAATTAGTGTTAAGGAAATTTTTAAAATGGTAATTAGTTTGGACAGCAATGATCAAAGTTAAACTGGAATGTTGCTGCAGGATGTCTCAGGACCTTTAATATAGCAATGTGAGAATCGTTTTCTGAACTTGCTGGGTCACAGACTTTTGTAGATCGGGGTAGTGTTTTTCAAAACACTGTAAAAAGAAGCTAGTTTCATATGAGGATAGATAGTAATAATAGGAAAAAAGAAAGCACAATGCTGGTCAAAAACTTTCATATTTAGCATATTTTACAACTCAACCCAGCTTCTCATTTCCTGCAACTTTACACATTTGAGGTGTAAATATCAAACAAGGGACCAGTCATCCCTCTGTGCCTGGGTCTGAGGAGTTTCCTGGGACTCTAGACTTTCTGTTCTAAAACTGTGGCAGTCCCAGGCAAGCCAGGACAGCTGGTCACCCTCATGAGCCCAGAAACACAGAGATCTGGATTCAGATTTTACCTTCATCATGTAGGTTTGTAACCGTGGGTAAACATAAATTGATAACTTTAAATTTTCACCTATGAAATTGGAATAAAAGTATTGGTTGTATAGGATTTTTTAAAGAAGGGTTTACTAGGGAACTATTCAACTCAGGTTTGGCATATAGAGAACTAGATCCACATGAATATTTTCTCTTTTCTTTACCTTCTTTCCACCCCTCCTTTGACATAGAAGAGGCACTGTTCTCTTTCCTTCATTGATAAGAAACCTTGGACACTGATACTTTAGTAAATTGCCTAAGGGACAGAGCAATAAATGATAAAATCAGGACTTGAGCCCTACCTGTTGATGCTAGATGCAATGCTTTCTCAGCTATACTCAACCCAATTGTGAATGCCAAGGAAAAATTGGAAAGTGGCCATTAGCAGGAAATTTTGTAACACTTCATAATACCTAACATCTAATACTTCATTTTTGAGTGATATATTTTTTTCTATTTTAGCATGGTGTAGATAACATGTATTTAGAAACAGGTACTGTCTTTACGATGACCCATAAAATTTTATGTTTTAATCTATTTACCCTTTTTGTATGTTCATTAAATTCTAAAGGTACATAGAACTACTTTTCATTTCCTCTTTTTTTGATGGTCAGAATATCGTTTTTTGGTATGAGTGATTACAGTAATATATTACTGAATAATATCTGATGACTAGTGTCCATAACAAACATATGTAAAATGCATATTTCATTTTACTTTAGAAAAATAAGTATCAATAAATATACATTTAGAATGGAATAAAAAGCGCCTTTGGAAAATGGACCATAAAAACATTTCCCCATAAAAACTTTTCCGCATAAAGGTTGCAAGCCTAGATACGATGTGGTTGTGATATAACACTGCAAACCATAATGGCCCTCACCGAACATAAACTCCCAGCTCAGAGGGACTTCACAGAACATAAACATCAGGGCAGGGACGATGCATTTGTTTTCGAAGAAAGAGATAGTTGCGTTGCCATCATGTTCCCTTCAAATTAATTTACGTCCAGTTGAGTGAATGGTAGAATAAAGCTGAAATATTTAGCTATCCAGTCAAAATGTGAATGTATTTGTTTCGAAAAAAGAAATGAGCCACATATGCAGAACGTAAACAAAATGGAATTCTGGATACAGAGGCTGTTGATTTTTCTCTTGGCCCAGAATTGAGTTTCTATGATTTTGACTTTTAATTTAAAATGATAATAAGCTTCAGACTTGATTAGATTTGAACATTTGAAAAAGGTTGAAAGGATTTTTCTTCTTAGTGTGCACATGCTCTGAATCATAATTATAACATGCCACCTGGAACTACTGTAAATGGTTTCAGTTCATTCCAACTAATCTTATTTTTAATGTAGTTCACCAGCATTTATAGGGCTCTAAAACATTTAGCAGATGGCTTTATAGATTCCTCACAGTAATGCAAGCAAGCTCATTCAGTGGAGATTTTGGATTTTAACTATTATTATAATTTTTTAATGCAAGTAGCAATACTTGTTTAAATATTCAATTTATTTAATTTAAGTTCTGATTCTTACTCAGTGAGCCAGCCTTTACTGTGAGGATTACATTGGCCACCAACTGATTGCTGTATAAGAAAGCAAATTAATTTGTTTTCTTTTCCTTTAAGGGAATAGAAGCAAACATAACTGAGGCAGGTAAATGCTGATTGATGTCTCTTATTTTTCCAAGACATCATTTCTTAGGTAGATATGACTTAAAACAATGCTTTGATATAATATAGGTTTTTTCCTAAATGGTACATGGGTTTTATAGAATACTTGGAAAATAAATATAATCATGTATATTTCCTCCCTAGTATTGAAACAATTTTGTTCAGATTTTTTTCCCTTTTTTGTCGAAGGTATATAAACATGTGTTTTTTTAATTACTCTCATTTTTTTTGTAGAAAAAGATTTTTTAATTAGTTGTAATAATCTCTTCACTTATTTCATAATTAGCATTATTCACATTGTTACATAATCTTTATGAGTATCACTTTTTTTTTGGTTTTACTTCTTAATGGCTGCATAATACGTCCTCAAGGCAGAAAGCAGTTTTTAAACATCCCTTTACTGTCAGAGATACAGGTTGTTTCTAATTTTTGCATAGTATAAATAATACTGAAACTAGTTTCTTTGTATGAAAATTCTTTGTATTTGAGAATATTTTCTTAGGATAGTTTCCCATGAATTACATTTTAAATCAAGGAATATAAATTGCCTAAATATATCTGTAACATACTGTGTTTTGCTAATTTCTTGCATACACAGTTTGAAGGAAAGAGTTACAAATTTGGAGGGGGCATGGTAATGGGTTTTATTGAGATCTGTCTCGTTTGGGTATTTGTAGGAAACTCCAGCACAGCCCTCCAGTAGATAATCTAGCTCTGCAAAGAAAGACTCACATATAGGCCTGCAGTGACATTGCTTAACTAGCACATAAGAAGAAATTCCCATAGGAAAATTTAGAGGTAAATATGAATACCTTATTAGAGTTAACAGTACTCAGTCACAGTGCACATGGCCTTCAAATCATTTTCTCTTTTTCTTCTTTCTTCCTACCAACTTTCCCACTAAATTTGACTCACTCACATGATAAAATGAAAGCAATTCAACTAAACTAATTTATGCAGATTAAATGAATGATAATTTCACACTACAATTTTTAGCATTAAAAAATGGAGGTTTAAAAATATTTGGATGCAGGCAAATACCATATGAATTCACGTCTATGTGGAATCTAAAGAACAAAATAAACAAGCAAAACTGAAATAGACTCATAGACACAGAGAACACACTGATGGTTGCCAGAAGGGAGGGAGTTTGGGAGAGTGGCTGAAAAAGATGAAGGGATTAAGAAGTACAAACTTCTTAATTACAAAGCAGCCTTCTCTGTGACTACTTAATTACAAAGTAGTCATGGGATATAAAGTACAGCATAGGGAATATAATCAATAATATTGTAATAACTATGTATAGTGCGAGTTCGGTACTGGAAATATCAGGGGAAACACTTTGTAAAGTATATGATTATCTAACCACTGGGCTGTACACCTGATACTAGTACAAAATAATATCAAATGTAAACTGTAATTGAAAAATTCTGGATGCATGGAGGGGATAATTCATACAATATAAACCATTTTTTCACTCACCTTATTGTAATATGTCTCATATTAAAAACAAACAAACAAGACAGGCATCTATCCACTATCAGACCAATTCATAACACTATAATAGGTTTATTGCAGTTATCTGTGTATATATCTTTTCACTTGACTGGGATTGAATGTGAGTTCCATAAAGATGGCCCATATTAAGATCTCTATTCTTCTTTTCCCTCCTTCCTCCCTTCCTCCCTTCCTCCCTTCCTCCCTTCCCTCCTTCCCTCCTTCCCTCCTTCCCTCCTTCCTTCCTTCCTTCCTCCCTCCCTCCCTCCCTCCCTCCCTCCCTCCCTCCCTTCCTTCCTTCCTTCCTTCCTTCCTTCCTTCCTTCCTTCCTTCCTTCCTTCCTTCCTTCCTTCCTTCCTCCCTCCCTCCCTCCCTCCCTCCCTCCTTTCCTTCTTTAGTCTCTTCAGTGTGCCCAGCCCTGCCCTGGACTCTAAGAACTCAGTGGTGACAGACGAGTCAGACAAGTTTCCTACTTTCCTAGAGTAAATATTCCAGTAGGGAATAGAGATGAAGGAGACAAATGAAGAAAACCTGAACAACATATCCAGATACTGGTAGAGACTATGCAGGGAATAAACAAGAGCACGTGAAAGAGAATGCTGGGAGTGGGCTGGGCAGGAAGAGCATCACTGGGGAGTACTGTTTAAGCATAGGAACACTATTTAAAGTCACGGGCTGAAGGAGCCCACTTAAAGAGAGCAAGGAGGGTTGATGTGGAAGGTCAGATTTAGACACTCCTCTTAAATTTTCTTATGAAAAAGAGATCCAAGATCATGGCACAGTAGGTAGATGTTACACTCACCTCCTCCCAGGACAAAACTGGAATTACAATTAAAATACAGAGCAACCAATCTGAATAACCAATTAAAGACAAGCTGGAGAAGTCTTATAAGCAAAGATTTACAGAAAAAGGGACATTGAGACTGGTAGAAAGGATGGAGACACAAAAAGGGCAGTGGCTGAGATTCTGGAGGGATATCTCAGCTGCAGAGTTTCTCTCTGAGAAGCATGGGGTCTAAAACCCAAGCCAGGCTCCCCAGGCCAGAGCACCAGAGCTGGGAAGAGATGCCCACATAACATTTCATTGTGAAAATCAGTGAGGATTCTGTTCATCAGGGGGAGACAGGAGTCTGCTAGATACACAGGTGCCCTCTTACCGGGCCAAACCGCAGAATCTTGTTTGCAGCCCCTCACCCTGGGCTCTGGCAGAGGGTGGGCTAAGTGGACTAGAATTGCATAAAAAAAGACTGGGGTTTGCGGCTCTGGGCAGAGAGCTGAAGGGACAGCCACCAAGATAGCCGTGCTTATTTATTCCCCCACATCACAGACACCATCTTTCTTGGGTTGAGCAGGCTCCTCCATATGCCATCAGCCTGGGGGGAAACAATAGGTCCACCCTCTGGACTTGCTGTAGACCCACCCAGCAGAGCTAGTGCAGCCATACTTATACCTGACAAAACAGAACTTTAAAACAAAAGCTATCGTAAGAGATAAAGAAGGACACTACATAATGACAAAAGAAGCAATCCAACAAGAGGATATAACCCTTGCAAACATTTATGTACCCAAACATTTATGTACCCAAACATTTATGTACCTAAACATGTAGAGCAAATTTTGATGGACAGAAAGAAAGAGATCAATGAAACCAAGAGATGGTTCCTAGAAAAGATAAACAATATTGACAAACTTTTAACCAGACCCATCAAGGAAAAAAGAGAGAGAACCCGAATATATAAAATCATAAATGAAAGAGGAGAAGTAATAACTGACACCAAAGAAATACAAACTATTATAAGAAAATATTATGAACATTTATATGCCAAAAAATTGGACAATCTGGATGAAATGGATAAATTCCTAGAAACATGCAATCTTCCAAAACTGAATCAGGAAGAAGCAGAAACTCTGCATAAACAGATTTCAACTAATGAAATTAAAGCAGAAACAAAAAAAAACTTCCAACAATCAAACGTCCTGAACTAGATGGCTTCACACGTGAATTTTACCAAACATTCAAAGAATTACACTGATCCTTCTCAAACTATTCCAAAAAATTCAAGAGGAGAGAGACTCCCAAGTGCATTTTACAAGGACAGCATTATCTTAATTCCAAAACACTACAAAGAAGTAAAAGTATAGGTCATTATCCCTGATGAACATAGATGTTAAAATTTTCAACAAAATATTAGCAAACCAGATACAGCAATACATTTAAAAGATTACACACCATGATCAAATGAGGTTTATTCTGGGATGTATATTGGTACAATATCCTGATGTAGGAGTAAGGTTATCTCACATGTTGCCAACTCATGAGGGAAACAGAGAACATAGAGCCCTGAGCAGTGTTATGGTTGAAAGATAAGGGGTTTCGTCTGATGGTTTCTATTTTCTCAGCGACATGCCAGGCAAGGTAATCAGCAGGAATTCAAAGAGAAGTATGCAGAGGTGTGGGTATTTGTGAAAAGAAGTTATAACTGTAGTCATTTTTGAGAGTGGAAGAACTAAGTCACTAAAGAAAGGAGTATTATTTGGAAATATTAAGTGGCTCATTTTGGATTCATGGTTAAGAACATTAGAAGGTCACAAAATCAGTATGGTATTGTTCTCCATCCCACCCCCCACCCCCAAGCTGCACCCTACCTTTATCACCTACAGATTAAAAAGATACTGAATCACAGAAATTTCCTCAGCATTCATTAAAGTTTTTAAGTTAAAATGTGATTTATTATTACTGGAAGCGTCATCATACCTTTGATCGATGGCAGTATATATGCATGCACATAATAATACTGGCAATGATTAATACACATGGAGGATTTTTTTTTTCTGCTTGGTTCTTAGCTCCTGTAATAATCTTGCTGTGCTAATGGGATCTGAATGCTATAAGTTTGGAACCAATGTTACCATAGACTGCTGAAACATAAAGGGGGCATAGAAATTACAAAATTGGTGGTTCTTCAACTTGATCACTATAAACATTTAGGGGAAGTTAAAAACAAACACTCCAAAGTCCATTGCAGGTCTACTAGGGTTGATTAGAGATAAAAGATTGTGAAACTGATCAGTATTTTTTTCTTATTGCCAAATGAGTTTCTCATTAAACAGCGGACAAATAGTTATTGATTGATTTGATAGTGTCCTGTATCACCAGAGCAGGCCATAAAGTGATGCTTTAATGAGAAGCTGGTTAGAAAAAGACAAAAACATTGACATAATTATTATAAAAAGATCTCACCTGCAACTACTGAGATGCTAACATAACAGAAAATATTGAGAGTCAAGAGCAACTTTCATAGTCCCAATATTCTGTATCGCTTCTCTTAGATTTTTAAGTTTCTAGATGCAGAGACAGTGCCTAAACTCTTTGACTCAATATGGTACTGCGTGGTGGGCGACTACAGTCTTGATTGCCAGTGTGGAGTGAGTTTGAGTTTCCCCTATTCTCATGAAATGTGTGTGATGCTTTTCAGTACACTTCTGCTCTGACTTATGACGCTGTTCAAGTGATGACCGAAGCTTTCCGAAACCTACGGAAGCAGAGAATTGAAATCTCCAGAAGGGGGAACGCAGGAGACTGTCTGGCAAACCCAGCAGTCCCCTGGGGACAAGGTGTAGAAATAGAAAGGGCCCTCAAACAGGTCAGTCACTCAACACGATTGTTCATGTGATTTAACAATGGCTACCACTTTTTTCTGCCGAATTAGTCGTCCATGCTTTATTGCTTATGTTTAATATAAAGGGAGCAGCATCTCCTAACTATACAAAGGTAAGTTGAATAAATGTAGTTTCCTTGCCTTGAGCCCAGTGAGAGTAATCTGTACAGTTTGTATCTTTGGTTAAAGTACATTTGTAACTGGTCTCCTTTCTCATTTCCTCATTAGGTTCAGGTTGAAGGCCTCTCAGGAAATATAAAGTTTGACCAGAATGGAAAAAGAATAAACTATACGATTAACATCATGGAGCTCAAAACGAATGGGCCCCGGAAGGTAAATCATTAGTGATTTAAGGGCAGTTCTCTCTGTGTGAGAAGGTGAGTTAGCCAACCCAGCCCCTCATCTGCCAAAGGCTCAGAGATGTGTATTCAGAGAGACAGAGTTTTACAACTTCCAGAACCAGACATATTTTTAATATGTTTTTTCTAAATTATTTCTATTCATTTCTGGTAAGTAATACTGAAATGTAATCTTTAAATAGAACAGTAACTACAACTGTTATACTGTTGTTGTTTTTTTTTAGACCAAGGTAGAAAAAATGATCTAATGAGAAGAAAAAGAACTGTTGCTGAAAGTTCATGGTTCAGAAGAGAAAACATAGCTGATGCAAATATGCATATAACTGTTCAATCTGTTCAATATCTATTTTTTTTAACTTTTATGACTAAAGTGCCATTCTTTGGACTTTATTTATATTTCAATATGATCACTCCCAAAAAAATGATTCTTGGAGAATCTGACAAGTGAACATGAAGAGACAAACTGTTTTAAGAATTCTTTGTTTTCATAGTCTCTAGTCCTAGTAGGTTCACATATATCAAGGACACATCGCTGTTTAGAAGAAGCCTGGTTGATATTGGTGTAATTTCAGACTCAGGCATGGGTTAGAAAATAATTAAATGTTTTGCTGATAAAAAGGTCATTTATCCATGTGCCATCTTCTGTAACCTTTTTCAGATTGGATACTGGAGTGAAGTAGACAAAATGGTTGTTACCCTTACTGAGCTGCCTTCTGGAAACGATACCTCTGGGCTTGAGAATAAGACTGTCGTTGTCACTACAATTTTGGTAATTAGCTACATATGCCTATGTTCTATTTTATTTTTTTTATGAAAGGTATGTGCCAACTAGAATTACCCTTTATATTTTAGGGGAATAACTATTACAGTGTTGCTTTTCCTATGTTTTAATCATTTATTGAATATTTACTCTGTCAAAAAGACCACACAAGCACTAGCTAAAGCATTAAACAATATTCCCCATCTCCTCAAGACTGAAATTTAACGTGACAGAGAATTCATAACCTGGTGCATACCCAGGTGAACACTTGGGGAAAATCTTAAAGAGGATTCCTTGTATTTGTTCAGGTGCTTCACCCTCCCATTCCCAGACCACTGTGGGTACATTTTTATCTTTATAACTTTTACATATTTTAATAATGTTGCCAACTTCTCTTTCTTCATAATAAAAGATGAACTCCTTAAGGGCAAGGGCAATCTCTCTTCTCTTTAACCTCAAGTCTCAGCATGGTAGTTGGCACATAGCCTGTGCTAAATACATGTGTATTGAATGCATGAGATAAAATTGAACTGGATCTTGAACATCTAGGTTTGGAAAGATGGGAGATTAAATCATCATGGCAAGCTGTTGGTGAAGTGAAATGGAGATTAGTTCACTAATAGTTCTTTATTTTATGGCAAAACAACTTAATTTTGCTAAGCAGTGATGTAGTATTTTGTGGGAATCATCCTTACAATATTGAGGAGAAAATATAGAAAGGCTAACAAGGAAATTGGTTGGCATTTAGAAATGTCTTAGTAGGAATTTTGCCTTAATCATGCCATTGCGAACTATCTCACCAAGACCCCATATATCCTCGGTGCCACTTTTCAGTGGAAAATTTAGGGCTGTGTTGAATGATTTTTTTTCATGTTTCCTATTTCTTATGTTTATAGGAGGAAGCTAGTCTCTAGATATCCTTGTAGCATCATTCTAGGCTATTATATCTCATAGATGAAGCCAGACATGAAGTGTGAGGGGTAGCAGAACTTCACCAGGGCAATGATCTTTTTAGTCTGCATGTCAGTGGTCAACCTGATTTCCATATGAACCCTATGCTTGAAGCAGCAGTGAGTCAGGGTTTGGGATGAATGGTGGTCCTTGGGATTGGCATAGCCTTGTTCTGGAGTGACTCGCGACAGACAACCACCAGAGTTTGTGTTTAAATTTTGGAGCCTTTATTGGCTGGCCAGCAGCGACAGTTGCAGCGTCTCACCCATGTGAGAGCCGAACTGCAGCCCCGACCCTTAGTTCTTTCCACATTTTATACTCAGTAACTACAAAGGCAACTACAAAGGCCCTGCGGTAAAGGGGCTTCTAATAATCTGTTAGGTTGTCAGCTTTTGTTACAGGAAACAAGGGGGAACCTTTAGCAACATAAAAGGGATGATTTAAACACAATGTCTTACAATGAGTAATGGGGTTATGCTTGACCGGAGCATGACTGGTTTGTTTTGTTCTATAGGAACTCAGGGGGAGCGGTAATTATTGGGCGGGCTTGGCGGGCCTTGTCCTGTACAATAGGGATCTTTTTCTACCTTTACTGTTAGATCCTCAGGTGTTCTTCTGGCCATGGTGGCCAGAACAGCCTTAACATAGAATAAGAGTGTGGTGGGTCCAGAGTAGAATTAAACAGCTGTTGAGCAGAATTCTTCCTCTCTAAACCCTAGGAATTACAGTCACGACAAGGGGACATGCCAACAGTTTGTGCTTTTGAGTCTCTTGTTTACTTTGGTATGGCTAGGTATAAGCCATGTAATGAAATATAATGATAGATATTTGAGGACATTTTTAGAAGGATTGTGCTTAATTTTTTCATCTATATTCTACAATTCCAGCTAACAGGTAATTATTAAACCAGATGATCTGATTCAGAGAGTGAATCATTAACAAAGCTGCTTTTTATCAACTAAACAACTGCCTTTCCATATAGGAATCTCCATATGTTATGATGAAGAAAAATCATGAGATGCTTGACGGCAATGAGCGCTATGAGGGCTACTGTGTTGACTTGGCTGCAGAAATCGCCAAACATTGTGGGTTCAAGTACAAGCTGACAATTGTTGGGGATGGCAAGTATGGGGCCAGGGATGCAGACACGAAAATTTGGAATGGGATGGTTGGAGAACTTGTCTATGGGGTAAGTATAGCTCTTCTCATAGAAAGTCATTCAATTTGAACTGTTGTTGACAGAATGCCTCCCCTCCCTGCAAAGTACCTGTCTGAGGTTGTTGGCTTCCCACATTACTCTAGGAACACTACCCTATTTCCTTGCGAACATTTGAAGATTAAAGATGAAGTCAGAAGCAAACGTGCAGATTAAGTGAGACAGGCATTTCATCTGTCTTGAAGAGTCTGGGCCATATGTGTTGTTCAAAGGCTGCAAAGGCACAAATGCAGTGTAAAGATGGAATTAGCATAATCAAGCCAGATGGGTGTACTATGTATTTATCAAAAGGAGGGATATCTGGGGAACGAGTTGCTTTTTTGTTTATTCTTTGCTGGGTCTCTACCAGGGAAATAATTACGGCCATTTCCTTGATTTCCTTTCCTTCCCCTTTGATCCAGTAATGTAACCATGATTCCTTTCTGACCATGGCTCCAGGTACTATTACTTTCCTTTGTTTCCCTTACAGAAAGCTGATATTGCAATTGCTCCACTAACTATTACCCTTGTGAGAGAAGAAGTGATCGACTTCTCAAAGCCCTTTATGAGCCTCGGGATCTCTATCATGATCAAGAAGCCTCAGAAGTCCAAACCAGGAGTGTTTTCATTTCTTGATCCTTTAGCCTATGAGATCTGGATGTGCATTGTTTTTGCCTACATTGGGGTCAGTGTAGTTTTATTCCTGGTCAGCAGATTTAGCCCCTACGAGTGGCACACTGAGGAGTTTGAAGATGGAAGAGAAACACAAAGTAGTGAATCAACTAATGAATTTGGGATTTTTAATAGTCTCTGGTTTTCCTTGGGTGCCTTTATGCAGCAAGGATGCGATATTTCGCCAAGGTTGGTTACTCACCTGCTTCAACTTTGTGCATTTTAGGTCTCAAGTGGACATTCATGGTGTTTATGAATTCACTCTAAAGACATTAGCAGCCGCCGACTACCTGTCCGAGCAGTTTAAGACTCAAGGCCAGGTACTTAAATCGGCGTAAGCCTGTGAAATATTTGAGCAATGTTCTTGGAATATTGACCTTATATTTCCCTGGTGAAATCGTACACACCATGGAGAGGCTATAAAATGCATGAGGTTGCGATCACTCCACGCCTTCTTGGAGGGGTACCGTGTTTTTGCTGCATGTTCTCATTTTACAGTCATCTGTGTGTGGATCCACAGATCTGTATATGGGAAAATGGGCAGTGTTACGTGTAAACTACAAAAGCAGTGGCTTGTTCACAAAACCTCATTGGCGCACATCCCATTTCTTTTATTTCCCCATCGTTAGCTCATTGAAATGGTATAGGAGAGATTACAAAATTTGCTTTTCTTTTTTTTTTTTTAAGGTTAGATTGCTGGATTAAAAGGGCATTATGATAATCATTTTACAAATATTTAGAAACACATGGGTGGGCAACCATTGAATGGTAATACACACATCATGGAAGAAATTCACACACCTCTCTTCTCATCATGACATGTGAATTCCTGCACTAGAATGCCTAAATATGACGAATATACTTCAAAACACATATTGCTTTTTCATGTTATACACATGAGTAAGAATGACAGCCATATCTTTCTCTTTTGAGGAATAAATCATCCCATTTCTAGTGTGATTGCTTTAATATTTAAAACCTAAATGATTATCTCTCTGTTGGCATATTTTAAATTGGGTTTGATTACCCTACTTTGATTCTATGGGATATTTTAATAACTAGAGAAGAGGGTGACTTTTCTATTACTATTTCATTACATTATTAATTTTTTTTGGCACTTTGGGGGAAAATAAGTGATTAATTTTTTAAAATATGTATATGCTCAAAAAATGTGTATCTTTTGCAATTTTTATTGAATACTCTATCCAGTGAGATAAAGAAAATATAATATATCCAGAAATTATTAATCACTTACTTCTCTGGTAGTAGGTAAAGTTTTTATGAATTATATAGATCTAAACAATCTTAATTCAATCATGTTTTCTATGTCTTTTCTGTGGAACTACATTAAATTAGAAATATTCCAATGGTAGTTTTATGGCATATATATATTTGTGTATATACAATTTTGATGATCTCTGACAAGATATGTAGGATTCATAGTTTTATCTTGATATTTAGTTTACCTGATTTAAGTTAAAGACATAAAGAGAAGTGTCTAATGAGGAAGAAAAATACTAACCAAATTTAGATCTCAGAGAACATTCTGGTCCTTAAATAATAGCAAAATAATTCATCTTTGGTAAGAAGGCTACTAAAGCATAATGATCCTATTCCTGAGACATAAAGCAATTATCTCAGAATGGCATAAACATGCTCTGCCTTTTGAGTAAGTAGGAGAAGTGTATGGGCGATTATTATGGAGCAGAGTATACTGACCAGGCTTCCCATAAATGGACTCTGCTCCATGTTCATCATGGCTCTGAAGGTAGCTGTTCTGGTGTCCAGTGCTTGTTAAGGAGCAGAAAACACACTTATACATGGGGTTTGAGGCACAGGGCACATTTAACAACCTGTGTTATTGCAGGGCCCACCGAGACAGAGAACTTCTAATTTTCAACAATAGATAGTGTATTTTTTTCCTTGTTTTCAATTTATTTTATTTGGCTACATATCATATATGGGCAAATTCACTTTATTAAAAATTTTAAGCATATATATTTCATCTTATGTTAAATGTGCATTTAAAAAATTGAACGTATTACATAATATTGGCAAATTTAATGATTTTTTAATGAACCAAACTATCTTTATTTACAATGCAGTGATCATTACTTACTCCAGTTTAGAAAAGAATAGAGCAGCTTAACATCTAAAATTATAATAATAATAATGCATGAAATGCAGAGATCACTTTAGAGATTCTCATTAAATATTTAAAAAGATATTTATCATCTTTCCAAGTAAAATATGATGTGAAACTATATTATTAATAGCCATAAAACATTTAAATTTTAATCTAGAATGATTTATTGAATTGAATTGGTCACTTGCCTGAAATTAAGTTTGGAATATGTAAGCTATAATTTTCTGCAGACTAGAACAACAAAAATTATGAAAGCAAAATGCTCCTAAGCTGACTTTTTATTCTCTTTCTTGCATCTGTTCCCCCCCTCCAACATCTCTAAAGAATTCAAATGAATTAAACAAAATACCATTTTAAAATAATATTTAATAGCGAATAAAAAGAAATATTAGAATATGTGCATTTATTTGCTCCATTATTGCAGATGCTGAGAGGTGAAAGTTTTGTATTTAGTTAGAAAGACTGTTTTTGTCCATTACCATAAAACATAAAATTGAATTTGCCCCTCTGCATAAAATTTCTTGGGAACTCTTTCAAAAATATTAATTGATCCTTTGAAAACACTAACAAGTAAATAATAAAATACTCAAGAATTTTCTGCTTTGAATGATGTATAAGTCCAATCAGTTTTTTATCTTGTACACTTTAAATGAATTAGCATATTTAATCTCATTAAATCTGATTTAAGCGCTGAATTAGAGAACAACATATCTTTTTCTTGTGTCTATTTTACAACTAGAACAGAATGAATTATAACAAATGATTCTCAAATATACTGCAAATTAACATGCAATGTATAATGTTAAAAACAATTACCATGTAATCAGTTTTGTTTTAAAGGGTTTGAGCAGTCACGTACTAAATCTGCCCCCTTAAATACAGGGCATATGCCATTTAATTACACCTTCCATTGTTGTGCAATAAATAGTGAACATCTTGAGAGTAGCTATGTCTATAGTAGTGGTTTCCCAAATTTAAAATATATTGAATGTCCTTTCAGAATATGAGGAGTGTTTAACTCTTTCATCCTGTCGTATTTGTTTAATTCTTTGCATCTCTTAAAAACCGTGATAAAGATTCTTAGCTATATTCTTTTTGCTTTTCCCTGCTTGCACCTTTTCTCCTTTTATTTTAGCAACAGATGTTTTTTATATGAAAAAAACAAACCCCTTTACTTTTAAATTAGCTTCCCCCTTTTTCTTGACTGCTTGAGTAGTTTATTCTACAAATATTACCCAATAATTTGATGTAGCATCTGTGATTCATCAGAAAGTATATTTCTTACTGTTAATTGTGAGGGAGTTTGATTTAGGCCAGACATTGCCAAATTTTTGTGACTTAAATTTTTAGAACTGTTACTTTTACACTGTAGCAAGTTTAAATTTTAGACAAACCAGAGTTATTAATAAAAAAGAAAAATAAGTTATATTTGTTTGTTAATATTACTCAAATGCCTTTATATGTAGAATCCCACCAAATTCTTTCAAACAATATAGTATACATCTATTTCTGTATGTGCATATCTGTATTTATCTACCCAAGGTTTAAAGTAAGTTATTGGGAAGCTAAACTTTTGAAAAAGTATTTTATGTAAGAATTTATGGCCATAGAAATATTATTATTTTAGCATATTTCAAACTAGGAATTTTTATCTTGGCAAAATTTTAAATGTCTAATTTGTTTTCCTTAAGTTTTCTTTTTTTTTCTTAAGCAGGAGCCACAAAGGAGCAGGGTGATAACCGTCCATGCCATGAAACATCTGATTTTTATTCATTTAGAATTATATCTTGTTTCATACCTTTGTTTGTAGTATCATTTCTTTTTTTCATCTTCTATCTTATACTGTACCTAAAACTCACATTTTGGCACAAACAAAAAACTAACAAAATTTTGGACCTTTTTTGAGGGTTTTGGAACTTCATTGGCTGAACTAAAGGGAGGGTTTCTTTGCTGTTGAAAGCTATATCTATGGTGCTTACTCTTTTATTTTTAATATTTGGTTTTGTTTGTCTACATTGTCCTGAATATTGCTGGTGACCTTAGATTCTCTTGTTCATGTCCGCTTATGCCACGAGTGGATATAGTAGCATGAGCATTGGATGGTTTATTTGCACATTTCTTGAAATTGCTTTGTTATGAGATTTCATACTGTAAACGATCTGGGCGTTATAACTATGAAAGAATCTCAGCAATCTGAAGTTTTTGCCTCTGGGTACTTCATCAAATCTAGCTAATCTGTACTCCTTGCCCAGAACGTTTAATAATTTCCAGTTTCATTAAGTAGCAGGTATATTGAAAAGTATAAAGTTAATTATTCCCCTGTAAGTTAATATTTGCATAATACTGCTAACTTGTTGTTTTATTAGGTCATTCATTTCACTTTACAAATCCATTTCATACTTGTTATTAGATCCCTCTCTGGGCGCATTGTTGGAGGTGTGTGGTGGTTCTTTACCCTGATCATAATCTCCTCCTACACGGCTAACTTAGCTGCCTTCCTGACTGTAGAGAGGATGGTGTCTCCCATCGAAAGTGCTGAGGATCTTTCTAAGCAAACAGAAATTGCTTATGGAACATTAGACTCTGGCTCCACTAAAGAGTTTTTCAGGGTAAGAGATTCTGCTTTGTAATTTCTGCTTTCGTTCTTAAAATTTAACCTATTTAAACTTTGGCTCCCTTTGCTTTTCCCTTACGGTCTATACAAAGGTGCTATGTGAACGCTAACTCCGTTTTTTTCTCTAACTCTATTTCCATCATTTTTTGTCATTGAATTTATTGGGGGACATTGGTTAATAAAATTATACCTTAACTCAGTCAATCATAGAAACATGCCATAATTACCAGGACACCAAGATACCCAAATTCTCTAGTAGACAAGATGAGAAAGCTGGAGGGCTGTGGGCAAAGGAAGGCTGCTACTTGTATGTCAGCGCACTAGCCCCGTACAGACCATGGCTCTTTATATACAGATGCTTCTAGTGGGAAGTGTTGCAAAGTTGCCTTGCTTGTACTCCTAAAATTAATATTTACTGCACATCTTCGGTCGTCCTCTCTCGTAACTGTCCTTTAGCTGTAAGCATGTTTAGGGCTCCTGTATGGGGGATTCGAGACAGGGCGAAAGCTGGCAGATTGATTATCATGGTGGCCAACCTGCCAGGAAAGGAGATATAGCTGAGTGGGCTGCAGCCGACTGAAGGCACGTATTGTAATTTGTCCCCTGGCCGTCAGTTATGTTTACTTTCAGATTCAAGGCAGCTAATTATATGTGGGAGAAAAAACTTTCATCATTTTTACCATTTGCTAATATTTAAAGCTCTAACAGTTGTCTTATGCTTCCTAATATGGTTTATTTGGGTTTTATTAATAGTTTTCTCCTTCTTATGCTGTTTACAACTAGTATTTTATTATTTATTTCACTTAAAAATTTCTACTGTCACAGGGCTTATCAAGCCAAGTTTCTGTTTTTACCACAGCAGGAGCTTTGGATTTGGCCATTGGAGAAACTGACTTGAGAAGTTGGGTCATTGGCTAAATTTTAAAGATATATAACTAGCAAAAGAATGAAAAAATAATTTTTAAGGCCATTTAGAAATTAAATAGCCAGTTTTAAAACAAAATTCTGAACTTCTAGCTTTTTGTCTCCATATTAACTAATGTTTCCTAAAAGTATATCTTTTGGGAGGAAATGAAAGTACCTTACTTATATCAAATTATAAGATGAATATTTCATCTTGTTTATAGGGAGCTATCTCTTTGGTCCTAAGGTGATATCAATTACTCAATATAAGACTAAAGTATTTTCAGACTTCAGTTAAATAATATTATAAACTGTGTTATATTAATATTGTTTTAGTGAATTCAGTGAGTGTGCATTAGTTTTAGAATTCCAATTTAAGCTTAAAGATTTTTAACTTAAAAGCTGTACATTCCATCAGTGATAATCAGTAAAACAAACAGGAGAAAGAAATACTTTCTTTGTTCTGCTAAAGAGAGTGTAAATGTGTCAGCGGTGTCAGGGGGGTCTCTGGCCTGAGATCGTCCCTGGCCGGAGACAGTACTCTGCACCCCCAGTTCTTGTCTTGCTTGTAGGAATGATTTCAAGCAAGAGACAACAAACCACAGCAAAAGCAGGTGAGGATTTATTTGTAGGAAAGAAATACACTGGGATAGGACCTGAGCAGGCAACTCAGCCGGCTGAAACCAAAGTGCCCAGGTATTTGGGAGTTTAGAAGATTTATACCCCTAGGCCGGAATGCCCCTAGGCAAGGAGCAAGTCGCCCCCTCCCTCATATCTCAAAAAAATGTATCTTTAAGTTATAAGGCTCCTTCCCTGGGTGTTACACCACAGGCTAGACCACATCCTAGAGGGGCTCTGAATCTTTCCTGCTCACGCAGGGGAGCCTGCCACCTCCACTGTCTATTTGCAGTTTGTCGTATCTCACATACACTCGCTCCAAGCCCCAGCTATCTCTCCCAGCTCATATCCACCTAGCTGCCTACTCTAACAAATGGAAGGCAATCCTGTAACCACCAAGAGGTGTGAGGAAAAAGCTCCTGCATCTTCATTTTCCAGGGTTTACTGCCATGGAACCCCTATAAATCCTTGTACGGAGTTAGTGATAAAGCCTGACTCACTTTGGAGCTGCTGATTGTCCCTAATTATATAGTGCCACTGTAGCATACCTATAATTAAGAAGGAATTAGGCTTTCAATTATAAGCTGCTATTTTTAGACTTCCACATTTTGATAATCCCTTTTCTCAGTAAAAGAGGACAGATCTTAGATGAGTCTGAGTAGAAAATGATTTCATGGGACCTATATGCATTGTGCTCCTACAGAAGGTTAGATTTGAGGGATAGGAAATGATCTCTATTTATAAGCCTATCATTGGCCTGTCAATCCATGAAGCTCAATTATGGACTTACAGAAGAAAGTGCTTCTTCATGCCTCTCCAAAATCTCCCACCCTGCAACCATTTATTTCCTCTGGTTCTCTTTTCTGGGAGGGGCAGCATGCATCCTCTGAATAAGTGATCAACTCTAGTTATGCTGAGTCGGGAAGGAAGTGATTCTAAACCATTGTCAAAACAAAGGCATTCATTCCCCTTCTTATTTAACGAAGTTAATTATTCCATCCTCAGAGATAAATGTGGTCTGATAATAATCCATGAAACTATACTGTTGTTACCCAGCATTACAGATTTTTCACAGAGTTTACAAATAGTATAAATGGCAGATAAATAGTATTAATGCAGATGTTCTAAAATGAAAGGAATCATTTGAAATTTTTCTTATATATATATGTGATTTATGATCATATATGATCATACATATGATTTACTATATAATAATCAAAATTACCAAAGAATTATAATAATGTAGATTATATTTTTAAAGGTAGCAACCTTTTCCCAACTCCCTCTGTGGCATAAGATACATCTATTTATATTTACATATAAAAAATTGAAATATACTTATAAATAAAAATGAACCATTATATAACAGCTTCCCTATAGAACTACATTAAATGGTATTTCATTACAGTTACATCTTGTTCCAGTTACTGCTTGTGATCAGCAAAAATACAGCATGCTTTCCTTATATATATTCTATTGAACAGATTTTTACTCATTTATGATAGTCCTTCATACCTATTTCATTATTTCTGGAATAGCTAATGATTTGTCTGCCATAGTTTCCTATATGTCACACATATTTCCATGAGGGGGGAAATATGTATATATACTTCTAGTTTTGTATATATGATTATATGTTTATATACTTCTAGATTCCTATATATGAATACATATGTACATACATTTTATATCTTTCAAATATTTTGGAAATAGAGTGTGTATAGTCCTATATATGTGTCTGTATATATATATGTGTGTGTGTGTGTGTGTGTGTATATATGTGTGTGTATATACATATGTATGTGTATATATGTATGTATATTAGTAATATCAGAGTAGACCCTTTATGGACCTTGCACTCAAGCTTAACCACTTAAATGGCTTCTAAAACATAAGTATTAAATAAATGCGGAGTTTGACTAAATTAGCAATAAATAACATGTAATGGAAGTGTTGTGAGTCACTCATGGCATGGTTAGGCATATCTGTTACAGGTTTTTCTTCCTTAAATTTTGGGAGCTTGATTATTGCATAACAGTCTGCATGGCTGTCAGCTCGGCATGCCCAAGGCTTCACTAGATGATCCAGGACACATTGAAACCACTTCCTCTCTGGTTGGCAGTTTTCCTTCCTCTGACATTTTAAGTTTTCTCACCATTCCACAAAACATCTGAGGACAGTATTGAATTCTTAAAGACTTTAAAGATACATCTTGCCTAGGTTGCCTGGGGAAAGCTTGTGCTCTATCAGTTCAGCTAAATGTAGCTGGTTTAATGATGCAGGAAAGGTCAAAATTTTAGAAGTCTTTGCCAATGTCTCCTTTAAAAATTAGTATGCAGTTTAAAGACCTTGCAGTTCATTGAGTAGTTCCCAAATTCATAGGAATATAAATAAATGTATGAGACTATATTGAATCATGTTTTCTGTGATCATAGTGCTATGGAAGGAAAAGGAAAGGGTATGAGTACTTGCTGAATTATGATCATGGTGCAAAGTGGTCACCTCTCCCGGGGAAAATATGTTAATTGGGTTACTCTCCTCTTTCTATGGCCATGCTCAGCAAATGTCCCTGAGCTGTGAGCTCCCCACCCAGTCACTTCATTTAGAGACCACCCTTGCAAAACAGAAGGGAGGTGTGAGCTCACATTTTTCACTCGAGAATCATTTGGCTCTAATCAGATTACAGGGGTCTTTCTAGTATTGCCCATTATCAGATCATAAGGACAATTATTCTAGCAGAAAAGGTCAAACAATGGAGAAATAATTGAGATTAGTCTCCAAACTCTACTAAGACTCCTGTTTAGGTTCCTCAGAGAAGATGAATTTCAGTATAAACCTGTGCAGGTGCTTCAGATGACTTGATGTTCAACTCACTTTATTTTTGTGATTATGTGAGAGAATCATTTCTGCTCGCTCTACTGGGTGTCTCACACTAGTTGCCATGGTAATAAATGCAGTCCCAAAGCTCAGCAGAGAAGAGAAATAGAACTGTGTGATCATTTAAATATACTGGAATTAAAATCTAAAGTTTTGAGAATTTGTTAACTAGGTGATATTTGAAGGAAAACTAGTTCCTCCCCCAGTGCAGTGTAGAGCATTTGGGAGGAAACACCCAGGTCTTGGCTTCTCCCTGGGGAGAGAGGGAGACTGGATTCTATGGACAATTTCTGACTTTTCAGGGTGGCTTCCTGAGGCACCGGTTTCTTTCTTGCCTGAATCAAAGCATTGACAAGAACAGGCACCAGTTTGGGGACCACTGAGAACAAAGGCCAAGGTCTGGACTAGCAAGCACAGGCTCACTGGTCACAGACCCTCTGCTCTAGCTCAGTGAGGAACGAGTGGGAGAAACCCTTCAACTCCCAGCTTCTGCCTGGGGCGAAAAAAGGTGGAGTGTGGGTTCAATGTTTTTCCCTTGGGGGATGCTGCCCAAAGGATTGGTTTCTGTCTCATCTGTCATGTGCTATAATGTGGATGAACCTTGAGGATATTATACAAAGTGAAATAAGCCCATCATAGAAGGACAAATACTGTATAAGTTCACTTATATGAGTTCTGACTTTAGTGATTGCTTTCTTTTTAATATGACAGATGTATCAAATAGATGAAAATAACTATCATCTCGTCTTTAAATTTTCTTATCACTGAAACCTAAGAATTCTGAAATACCTTAACCATTCTCTATTGAATTATATTTTATACCCTTCATCCTGATCTCTGTATCTTTTGAATGTAGGTTTTCAGTGTTATTCCTGAAGTATGGCATCTAGACTTAGGGTATGACTTAGTCTACCTATAGAGGATCTTAGCTTGTATCTGGAAATTCAGATTTCAGTCCAATTTTAACCTGGACACATGTTCTTCAGGCAACACGGTGTTTACATTTAAAACAGAAAGAAAAAAGAAAAAAACGAATGCCTTTAACTGGGGAACGTACTCTGCTTTCACTGTAGTCACAGCACTCTTGATTACCCCACTCCTCTCTGTTTCACTCAGGCTCGTTTCCTGCTTGGCCCTCCAGGTATTTGAAATTACAAAACTCTGTTATCTAGACTCTATAATTCTATTTAAAAAGCTTCAAGTTTGTTAGCTTCTGTAGTTACTGCATCACATTAATAGCTTGCCTTAAAGTTGTTGTTTGCTGAAAACCTGGGTGATTTTACTATGAATTATGGCTACCCTCCTGCCTTCCATTCTGTGAATATGCAATTGATTGAAGCCGCATGCAAGGTTTTGCATTCATCCCTGTTAAATTTCACCTTTGTTTTTGGTTTATTTGTCCAACCTCATAAAATTGAAATACTGATTCTCTCACCTATCATAAAAACATCTGTAACCTTGATCATTTGCCATTTATATCTTCATCCAAATTGACTGAGATACCATACACAATGAGGCTATGTAAGGAATCAGTGATATTTCCATGTTATTAATATTAGTAATAACTAATATTCTTTGGGTGTCATTTATATTTTAATCATAAGCTCACCTAATTCTGCTAACTCCAACTCTTCATGGAATCCACAAGGATAATATGAGATATTTTGTCAAATACATTGATAATACTCAAGATATTCTCTGTTCACAATAGACTTTGAATGGGTCAATTGATTAACCCTGTTAAAAAATAAAAAATGTGATCATAGGGGATCACTTGCTCTTCCTGTTGCATTATCAATTCACATTATAGGCACATGTGTACACATATAGTTAATACACAGATATAATTAGTAAGAGATTTCACTAATGATATAATTTATCATTCATAAGGGAGTGAAGCATGGAAGTGCCAATTACATTTTAAACTTTAAAGATACGTTTTCCAAACAGGAAATTATCAGAAGGATATGCTTCTATTAATAATTTATGCATTAACCTCACTCTATAGTTTTCACAATTGAAAGTAATTTCAAGATGCCAAAAAGAACTCTAAGATGTAACTTAGCTTTACTTTTGGCTGATTAGACTGCTGCAACAAATCTAAATTTAGGCCTCAGTGAACTTATCAATAAATTATACATAAATATGTACCTGAATTTCTCTAAATTTGATAAGATTGCCAAGTGACTTCTTCTCCTTAACAGAACATTGTTTATCTAAACACTATATTTGAGTATTCTTATGGTTTAATGTATATACATGTGTAATGAACGTTTGGCCATCCTGACCTTATGCCTGGTTCTTCTAGGGGTTAATAAACCATGTTAACTTAGGCAAGTTAGTTGATTTTTCTGACTTTTGCTCCTAAAATAAAGGGCCTGGAATATAGTAAGTGATTTTTAAAGTTCATGCTAGTGCTAATCATTTGAAACTGTTAAGCTGTTAAAATTCCTTTTAGTTATATTATTTCATAAATCCCATTTTCATGTTTAAGAAGCTGAAAAATTATGCCAGTTTAGTTATAGAAATACAATTTGATTTGAATCTTGTTAATATTATTGGAGAATAGTTTTATTTGAAATGACACATTAATCATACAGAGAAATCCTTATAAAAACAAACAAGCCATACTTCTCTAAAATACTTCAACAACTATAATCCTTTATTAATAGCTAATTATTGCATCTTAATAAGAAAGAGAAAAACATATATCAAGGCTATATAAAATGTTCATAATTACATCATAAATATAGGGTGGGGCAAAAGTAGGTTTACAGTAGTGAGTACACAAAGGTTTATTCTTGTATTATTATTTATCAATTATTGTATTATTTTCCACACAAGCAACTATAAACCTACTTTTGCTACATCCTGTACAATTTTAATGATTCCAAAAATGTTTTCCATTGACTTGATTCATGACTTTATGACTTTATTTTAAATCCCAAGAGTTATCATATTAAATATCAACTGTTAATAAAACTAAGTGAGCAAAGACATATCTAAGAAAATATTGTTAATGACTTCAGTAAAATGTTTACTATTAATTTTTTACATGTAGTAAATGGTATCATCTTTGATTGTGTAAAAGAGAATTAATATACGAGCAAACATGTTTTTTTTAGCCGAATGATGGGTAAGAAGTGATAAATCGATGGAGTTAGGCTCTGAAAATCTTTACTGGTACAATACTATTTTTAATTTTCCATTCTGTTTATTTGCAAGTCTATTTCTGCAACTGCAGTTTTTTGTTTTTCCTTTAGGGAAGCTAATGAGCTTCTTTTTAAACTTAAAGAAAAACTTCAAAGTAAATTTATTTTTTTTACTTTTATTCATATGATGAGATAAACTTTTATAAACAAGTGATTTACACAGACTCAGAAAAAAAAGAAGAGGTATAGGGACTTTATTATACATAATAATTACTCCTGAAATTTTGAACACTTTTTAGGTTTTCTAAGTTTTTTCTTTCTTTTTGTGATGCTATTGTTGGCAAATGAAGTGAAAAAGTAGTACCAAAATATGAAAGACTTTTGTGTTTTTATTATTATGTTTTTATTTATGTTTTGCAGCATATTTTCATCTCACACCCTTAAAAATAATTTGTATATTGGAATATAAATATGCTACTATGTTTACTTGATATATACGCTGTGGGGCCCCCACATACGTTTCCTTGATTAAAGCTGCTGGAATGGGGACAAGATGAACCTTCTATTCCCTAATCAGTAACCCAAGTCAAGTACTTTCCAAGTATTTTGAAGAGATAAACAATGTTTAATTTCAAAATCCCCATTAACTGTAGTGGGGTTTTTTATTGGAGAAATCTCATTAAAACAAAATCACTTCCAATATTGGACAAGGGCATGGAAGTAGATTCAGCTCTTCTATTCTATTCTTATCTTCAAGGTTTATTCTACCAGTGTCAGAGGAATAGTTATCCCTATTTTTGTAAAACTAATATCTCCATCTGGGCTTTGACATCTCTTTCCAATTAACTAAGATGTTGCTCTAAAACTTACACTTTAATAACGTCTCTAGTCTTTTCCTCTCCACTGGCTTAAGTCTGAAACGTCCTCGTGACAGCGCTCTCTTTTATCTTCTCCTCTTGTTACATTCCCTCAGCTGACAAGTTTATAAATTTGTCTACGAGAGCCACCTTTTTCCCATTCTGGCCACTTTTTCCTTTATTCTTTCACATCTGATCTCTCTTACAAGCCTTGAGGAAAAATACTTTTCTAAAAGGGCCCCTTAATGCCCTTATGGAGAAATTGAAATGCTGTGTGTGTGTTTTCATGCTTGAAAAGAACTGTGCTACATGTAATATCATTCTGCAAAAGTATTTAGATACTTATTCCTCTCTTAGTGCATATAACTCTAATGCTTTCTTAATTTTTCTCTAAGCATTCTGTTCTTTCCTTCACTGACATTTTAACTTCTGTCTAAACTGCGTAATAAGACTACATGCTTTTCTCCGACTACAGCTCATTTTGTAATAGTTTTACCTAATACTTTTATAATCTTTTACATTTAAATACCATTCACATTTAATATACATAGCTACACAAACTACTGAAGTGAAGCTTTAAAAGTCAATACTATTTTAACTTCATTTAAAGAGAGGTTGACAATGTTGGGATGCTGAAGACACCTAATGATGCAAGTGACAAGGAATCAGCTTCAGATATTGATTCCCTTGATCCAATTAGACTATAAGTTGTTTATGTTGGCAACTACATCCAAATTAAAAAAAAAAAAAGTACAACGGATACACTCCACTGGGGGGAGAATCTGGCTATTAAGTGTTAAAATTTGAGTGTACATTAGTGAATTATTAAATTCTGATTTTCAATAAGTGCTATAGTTCAGGAACATATAAGAATTTTTGTAGGGACTGTAGATTTACATACACTGAAGAATGACAGGATGGGACTTATGTAAAATTCTTTTCGGTCTGTCAAGTCTAGTGGTTTGCAGGGAGAGTTGGAGTGCTTGCTGACATCCATAATGAAATAGTGGGCCATGCTATGAGTTCCATGCAGAGGGTAAAGAACCAGCCAAAAGGATGAAATCGGAAAGCAGGGGACAATTATTTTTGTCTTACATACAAAGTTTTATAGGCTGTCAACCAAGTGGACTAGAAAATAGAGGTTATTAATTCACAGTATGACACCCTAATTTTTATATTTAGGAGGGTATAAGTCAAGTTCTTCCACTCACAGATTAGAGTTACCTTCTTATTAATGGTTATACTACTTCAGACATTGTAATATTTCTAGAAAAAAAGGGGAGGTTTTCATGAAAAATATCTCTATTCATGTTTGAAGTGAAACCTAGAGATTATCACAATGGGGAGCACAGTTTTAAAAATAAATTCTATGAAGGCACTTATGGTATAGAATGATGCCTGGCATTTGGAAATCTTTACATCGTTTGGACCTCATTTATATTCGGAAATCATTTAGAACTCCCATCCTAGAAAAAAGAAAAAAAAAGCAAAAATAAAGCCGTGCTGACATTGTGAAAAGGTATTTTGCTATTTATTAGCATTTGGGGGGTAATTACAATTTTTTGACAGTGAACGGTATAAGAATGAATAGTCTAAGTGGTGAAAAGAATCTGGAATGCAGCACCTATGTTTCCTACTAACCCTCGATTAGGTGTGTTTCACAAGGATAATAACAATTTCCTTTAAAATGTCATCTTTTCCTCCCAAGGAGGAAAAGGCTTATTTAGCTGGTAGAAAAATTAATGCCTGTATTACTATATATGAGGAAGAACTAAAACTAAATTAAAATGACTATTGGCTTCTTTCACAGAAAAGGAATCCATCTTTCTCTTAGATATAATTACACTAGATGTGTTTAGTTTATACGGAACATTTCCCCAACAATGCTAGACAATAGGCATCTTTTCTCTTTATGTTGATCTTAAAATTCCACACTGTTATTTCCTGTGATATATTAGTCAAATTGATGTGCCTATTAATAATATCAAACTATGGAAAGGGATTTGAATAGTCATGTTCGGAGTCTTAACTCCTTAAGAAACTCAGGAAGTCAACAGTGTTGTCCTGACCAAGCTATCATTCATTCCTGCTTATCAAGGCATCACTTATCTCCTCATCAAAACATGATGGGCCGGCCGGTGTGGCTCAGTGGTTGAGCATCAACCTATGAACCAGGAGGTTGCGGCTCGATTCCCGGTCAGGACACATGCCGGGTTGCAGGCTGGATCCCCAGCAGGGCACATGCAAGAGGCAGCGGATCAATGACTCCCTCTCATCATTGATGTTTCTCTCTCTCTCTCCCTCTCCCTTCCTCTCTCTGAGGTCAATAAAATCATATTTTTAAAAAATGTGACAGAACATGCCATCCTGAAGAAATTAACTCTATCATGCTTCCTGAAAGAAGGAATAGTTGATTTATCATGTAAACAAACAATTCACCCTTCCTTGGCTTGCTGTAGTTGGGTCCTGGTGGAGCTTTCACTCTTACAGACCTGCTTTCAGAACAGAGAGAAAGTCTGATGCAGTCAGTAATGAAGCTTCCAATCTGTTATCTCAAGACGGGGCATTGTTTAGAAATAGAAATGGTTTGAAGAACGGCCTAGACAAATCATTGGATGATTGAATTATTTCTAATAAGTAAGGAACTTTTATAAATCTGGAGTGAAAGTATCCCTCTGGGAGGACACCTGGGTCTTCTCGCGGCCCAGACCGCTGGGCTGACATGGTCCGTGGGCTCCCAGGACCGCGGTCCCTAGTCAGGGGGAGACACGACGAAACGGAGCCACTGTCTGTGCCCCTCTCACTGTTACGTGTATTACAGATTTTAGTGTGGTCCAAACTGACTCTACTTATTTACACTTGACTCTGGATTTTCACCAAGATAGAGTGTTTTATATATGTAAAGCCACCTTAATCCCTAAGGCAGCATTCTAAACAAATCTAAATTTATATTATGACTGCTTATAATGAATTGATTTATCCTTGCTTTCTCTA